>NC_092744.1:94690715-95290715 GCF_047496795.1 Chiloscyllium punctatum
CTTGCACTCCTCCTCTCTACCACCTCCACTCTCTCTCTCGATCCCCTCCCTCTCTCGTCGCCTCCCTCTCTCACTCTCGCCCCTCCCTCTCTCTCTCCTCCCCTCCCTCATTCTCTCTTGCCTCCTCCCTCTCTCACCCCAATCCTTCTCTCTCTCAACCCCTCCCTCTCTCTCTCTCAGCCCGTCTCTCTCCCTCTCACAACCCTCCCCTCTCGTCTCTCTCTGTCCCCCTCACTCTCTCTCACCCCCCTCCTCCATCTCTCTCTCTCACCCCTCCCCTCTCTCTCTCACCTCCACTCTCACTCTCGATCCACTCTCTCTCTCTCGCCGCCCTCCCTTTCTCTCTCTCTCCCCACTCCTTCCCTCTCTCTCTCACCCCTCCCTCTGACTTTTGCCCCCCTCTCTCTGTCTCTCGCCCCATCCCTCTATCTCTCGCACCCCCCCTCTCTCTCTTGCCCCTCCCTCTCCTCTCTCTCTCGAGAACCCCCCTCTCGCCGCCCTTCTTCTCTCTCTCGACCCCATCCCTCTCTCTCTCGCCCCCCTCCCTCTCACTCTCAACCCCTCCCTCCCCTCACTCTCGCCCCTTCTCTCACTCTCACCCCTCCTCCCTCTCTCTGTCTCACCCCTCCCTCCCTCACTCTCGCCCCTTCTCTCACTCTCACCCCTTCTCCCTCTCTCTGTCTCACCCCTCCCTCTCTCACTTGCACCCCTCCGTCTCTCTCTCCCCCACCCCCCTCCTCTCTCACCCCTCCCCTCTCTCTCTCCGCCCCCCCCCTCCCTCCTCCCCTCCCTCTGTCCCTCCCTTCCTCTTCCCTTCCCTCTCCCTCTCCCTCCCCGCTCTCCGCCTCAACCCCTACTTCCCCTTTCTCCCCCCGTCCCGCCTCTCTTGCCCCGTCCCTCTCTCTCTGCCGTCCTCTCTCTCGCCTCATCTCTCTCTCACACCCCCCTCAGTCTCGACCCCCTCTCTCTCTCTCTCGCCACCACCCTCCATTTATCTCTCGTACCTGTCTCTCTCTCTTTCTCACCCCCCTCCCTCTCTCTCTCGCCCTCTCTTTCTCACCCCCTCTCTCCTCCCCTCTCTCCCTCTCATCCCCCCTCCCTCTCTCTCTCCCTCGCCCCCCTCCCTCTCTCTCTCTCGCCCCCCTCCCTCTCTCTCTCTCTCACCCCCTCCCACTCTTTCTGGCCCTCTCCCTCTCTCTCGCCCCCTCCCCTCTCTCTCTCTCACCCACTCCCTCTCTCTCTCAACCCCTCTCTTTCTCTGTCTCGCCCCCTCCTTTCTCTTTCGCACCCCTCCCTGTCTCTCTCGCACCTCTCCCTCTCTCTCCCTCTCCACCCCCCTCCCTCTCTCTCTCTCTCGCCCCCCCTCCCCCTCTCTCTCTCGCCCCCTCCCTCTCTCTCTCTCACCCCTCCCTCTCTTTCTAGCCCTCTCCCTCTCTCTCGCCCCCTCCCCCTCTCTCTCTCACCCACTCCCTCTCTCTCTCAACCCCTCTCCTTCTCTGTCTCGCCCCCTCCCTTTCTCTTTCGCACCCTTCCCTGTCTCTCTTGCACATCTCCCTCTCTCTCTCTAGCCCCTACCCTCTCTCTCTTGCACCCTCCCTTTCTCTCTTCACCCCTCCCTGTCTCTCTCGCACCTCTCCCTCTGTCTAGCCCCCACCCTCTCTCTCTCGGGCCCCTCCCTCTCTCTCTCGCTCCCCTCTCTCTCTCGCCCTCTCCATCTCTCTCTCCCCTTCAGACTCGACCCCCTCTCTCTCGCCACCCCTCTCCATTTCTCTCTCGCACCTGCCCCTCTGTCTCTCGCCCTCTCTCTCTCGCCCCCCTCTCTCTCTCGTCCCCTTCCCTCTCTCTCGTCCCCTTCCCTCTCTCTCTCATCCCCTTCCCTCTCTCTCTCTCAGCCCCCTCCCACTCTCTCTTGCCTCCCTCCCTCTCTCTCTCTCACACGCCTCTCTCCCTTCTCTCGCCCCCTCCCTCTCTCTCTAGCCCTCTCCCTCCCTCTCTCCCTTTCTCAATCTCTCTCTCTCTCTCTCTCTTGGCCCCTCCCTCTCTCTCTCTCTCTCACCCCCTCACCCTCTCTCTCAACCCCTCCCTCTCTCTTTCGGCCCATGTCTCTCCCTCTCGCCCCCACCCTCCCTCTCTCTCTCGCCCCCTCCCTCTCTCTCTCGACCCACCCCCTCTCTCGCTGACCTCCCCTTCTCCCTCGCCCGCGCCCCCTCTCTCTCTCGCCGCCTTCCCTATCTCTCTTGCCACCTCCCTCTCACTCTCTCGCCCCCTCCCCATCTCTCTCGCCCCCTCCCTCTCTATCGCCCCCTCCCCTCTCTATCTCTCTCGCCCCCCCAGCCGACCTCCCCCCTCCCTCGCCCGTGCCCCCTTTCTCGCTTGCCGCCTTCCCTCTCTCTCTTGCCACCTACCTCTCTGTCTCTCGCCCCCTCCCACTCCGTCTCTCGCCCCATCTCTCTCCCTCTCTGACACCTCCATCTCGCTCTCTCACCCCCTCCCTCTCTCTCTCGCCCCCACCTTCTCTCTCACGCTCCCCTCCCTCTCTCTCCCCCCTCTCTCTCTCACAAACCTCTCTCTTTCTCCCACTCCTCCCTCTCTCTCCCCTCCACTCTTTCTCTCTCTGGACCCCCTCTCTCACTCTCGACCCCCTCCCACTCTCTCTCCCTCTCGCCCCCTCCCTCTCTCTATCTCACCCCCTCTCTCTCATTGCCCTCCCTCTCGCTCTCTCTCGCAACTCTCCCTCTCTCTCTCTCACCTCCACTCTCTATCTCGACCCTCTCTCTCTCTCACGGACCCCCTCTCTCACACCCCACCCTTACTCCCTCCAACCCCTCCCTCTCTCTCGCGTCCACTCACTTTCTCGACCCCCTCTCTCACATGCCGCCCTCCCTCTCTCTCTCTCACCCCATCCCTCTCTCTCTCAACCCCACCCTCTCTCCCTCTCGCCCCCTCGCTCTCTCTCCCTCTCTCTCTTCCCCTCTCTCCCCCTCTCCCTCTCTCGCCCCCTCCCTCTCTCTCACTCCCCGCTCCCTTCCTCTCTCTCCCCCCCTCCATGTCTCTCTCACTCCCGCCCTCTCTCTTTTGCCCGCCACTCCCCCCTCTCGACCCTGTCTCTCTCTCTCGCCCCCTCCCTCTCCTTCGCCACCTCCCTCTCTCTCACCCCCCTCCCTCTCTCTCTCACCCTACTCCCACTCTCTCGCTCTCACCCACTCCCTCTCTCTCACCCACCGCTCCCTCCTCTCTCTCGCCCCCTCCCTCTGTGTCTCTCGTCCTTCCCTCTCTCTCACCCCCCTCCCTCTCTCACTCGCTCGCCCCCTACCTCTCGCTCTCGCCACCTCCCTCTCCCTATCTCGCCCCCTCCCTCTCTCTCTCTCTCACCTCATCCCTCTCTCTCTCAACCCCACCCTCTCTCTCCTGGCCCGTCTCTCTCTCCCCCTCTCGCCCCCCCTCGCTCTCTCTCTCTCTCTCTCTCTCTCTCTCCCCCTCACACCCCTCACGCCCCTCCCTGTCTCTCTCTCGCCCCCTCCCTGTCTCTCTCTCGCCCCTCCCTCTCTCTCTCACCCCATTCCCTCTGTCTCTCGCCCCTTCTCTCACTCTCCCCCCCTCCCTCTCACTCTCCTCTCTCTCTCCTCGCCCCTCCCTCTCTCTCTCACCCCCTCCCTCTCTCTCTCACCTTACTCCCACTCTCACTGTCTCACCCCCTCCCTCTCTCTCGCCCCCTCCATTTCTCTCTCACCCCCCGCTCTCTCTCGCCCCCTTTCTCTTTCTCTCACCTACTCCCTCTCTGTCTCGCACCCCCCCTCTCTCTCTGTTGCCCTCCTCCTTCTCTCTCTCGCTCATCTCCCTCTCTCTCGCCCCCTCTATCTCTTTCTCGCCCCTCCTACTCTCCAGCCCCCTTCCGCTCTCTCAACACCCCTCCCTCTCTATCTCGCCTCCCTCCCTCTCTCTCTCACCAGCCTCCCTCCCTCTCTCTCTCACCCCCTCCCTCCCTCTCTCTCGTCCCTCTCCTTCACTCGTCCCCCTCCCTCTCTCGTCCCCTCCCTTTCTCTCGCCTCCTTCCTCTCTCTCTCTCGCCCGCTCTTCCTCTCTCTCTCAGCCCCCTCCCTCCTTCTCTCTCTCACTCCCTCCCTCTCTCTCTCTCTCACCTGACCCTCCCTCTCTCTCTCACCCCCTCCCTCTCTCTCTCTCACCCCCTCCCTCTCTCTCGCCTCTCGCTCGCGCTCTCTCACCTGCCTCCCTCTCTTGCCCACTCCCTCTCTCGCCCCTCCCTCTCTCTCTCTCTCACCCCCTCCCTCCCTCTATCTCGTCTGCCTCCCTCTCTCTCACACCCTCCCCTCTCTCTCTCTCACCTGACCCTCCCTCTCTCTCCCCCTCCCTTTCTCTCTCTCACCCCCTCCCTCTCTCTCTCTCACCTGACCCTCCCTCTCTCTCTCTCACCCTCTGCCTCTCTCTCTGCTCTCGCTCTCACTCTCTCATCCCCCCTCGCTGTCTTGCCCACTCCCTCTTTCTCTCTCGCCTCCTCCCTCCCTCTCTCTCTTGCCCCCTCCCTCTCTCTCTCGCTCCCTCCCTCTCTCTCTCTAGCCCCCTCCCGCTCTCTCTCTAGCCCCCTCCCTTTCTCTCTCTCTCTCTCCCCTCCCTCTCTATCTCGCCCCCCCTCCCTCACTCTCTCTCTGACCCCTCCCTCTCTCACTTGCCCCCTCCCTCTCTCTCTTGCCCCCTCCCTCTCTCTCTCGCACCCCTCCCTCTCTCTCGCCCCTCCTCTCTCTCACACCTCTCCCGCTCTCTCTCTCGCACCCTGCCCTCTCTCTCACCTCCACTCTCTCTCTCGATCCTCTCTCTCTCTCGCCCCCTCCCACTCTCTCTAGCCCACTCCTCTCTCTCTCATCCCCTCCCACTTCCTCTCTCGAGTCCTCCCTCTCTCTTTCTCACCCTATCTCTGTCCCTCTCGCCCCCTCCCTTTCTCTCTCTCTTTCCCCCTCCCTCTCTATCTCGCCCCCCTCCCTCACTCTCTCTCTGACCCCTCCCTCTCTCTCTTGCCCCCCTCTCTCTCACCCCCTCCCTCTCGCTCTCTCGCCCCCTCTCTCTCTCCATCGCCCCCTCCCCCTCTCACTCGCCTCCCCCTCACCCCTCCTCTCTCTCTCGCCCCCTCACTCTCTCTCTCTCGCACCACGCCCTGTCTCTCTCGCCCCCCTCTCTCTCTCTCACGCCACCCCCTCTTTCACACCCCACCCTCTCTCTCTCCCACCCCTCACTCTCTCTCACGTCCACTCACTCTCTCGACCCCCTCTCTCTCACGCCGCCCTCCCTCTCTCTATCTCTCTCTCTCGCCCCCTCCCTCTCTCTCTCTCGCCATCTCCCTCTCCCTATCTTGCCCCCTCCCTCTCTCTCACCCTATCCCTCTCTCTCTCAACCCCACCCTCTCTCTCTCGGCCTGTCTCTCTCCCTGTCGTCCCCCTCTCTCTCTCTCTCTCTCTCTCTCTCGCTCCCCCTCTCTCTCCCCCTCTCTCCCCCTCTCTCTCTCGCCCCCTCACTCTCTCTCTCTCCCACCACGCCCTGTCTCTCTCGCCCCCCTCCGTCTCTCTCACGCCACCCCCTCTTTCACACCCCACCCTCTCTCTCTCCCACCCCTCCCTCTCTCTCACGTCCACTCACTCTCTCGACCCCCTCTCTCTCACGCCGCCCTCCCTCTCTCTATCTCTCTCTCTCGCCCCCTCCCTCTCTCTCTCTCTCGCCACCTCCCTCTCCCTATCTTGCCCCCTCCCTCTCTCTCACCCTATCCCTCTCTCTCTCAACCCCACCCTCTCTCTCTCGGCCTGTCTCTCTCCCTCTCGTCCCCTCTCTCTCTCTCTCTCTCTCTCTCTCTCTCTCTCTCTCTCTCTCTCGCTCCCCCTCTCTCTCCCCCTCTCTCCCCCTCTCTCTCTTGCCCCCTCCCTCTCTCTCGCCCCCTTCCTCTCTCTCTCACCCGCTCTCCCGCTCTCTCTCAGCCCCCTCCCTCCTTCTCTCTCTCTCCCCCTCCCTCTCTCTCACCTCTCGCTCCCTCTCTCGCCCCTCCCTCTCTCTCTCTCGCCCCCTCCCTCCCTCACTCTCGTCCCCCTCCCTCTCTCTCACTCCCTTCCTCTCTCTCTCTCGTCCGCTCTCCCTCTCTCTCTCCGCCCCCTCCCTCCTTCTCTCTCTCGCCCCCTCCCTCTCTCTCTCTCTCACCTGACCCTCCCTCTCTCTCTCCCCCTCACTCTCTCTCTCTCTCACCCCCTCCCTCTCTCTCGCCTCTCGCTCTCTCTTTCTAGCCCCCCTCCCTCTCTCGCGCCCTCCCTCTCTCGTCCGTCCCTCTCTCTCTCTCGCCCCCTCCCTCTCTCTCTCGCCCCCCTCCCTCACTCTCGCCCCCCCTCTCTCTCTAGCCCTCTCCCTCACTCTCTCTTGCCCCCTCCCTCTCTCTCTCGCCCCCTCCCTCTCTTTCTCTCCCTCTCTCTCTCGCACGCCGCCCTCTCTCCCTCACCTCCACTCTCTCTCTCACCCCTCCCTCTCTCTCTCTCGCCCCCTCCCTCTCACTCTCGCCTCCTCCCTCTCTCCGTCTCGCCCCCCGCTCTCTCTCGTCCCCTTTCTCTTTCTCTCACCCCCTCCCACTCTCTCTCGCCCAACCCTCTCTCTCTCGCCCAACCCTCTCTCTCTCGCCCCCTCCCTCTCTCTCTCGTTCCCCTCCCTCTCTCTCTCGCTCCCCTCCCTCTCTCTCGCCCCCACCCCCCTCTCTCTCGCTCCCTCCCCCCTCTCTCTCGCCCCCAACCTCTCTCTCTCGCCCCTCCCTCTCTCTCTTGCCCCCTCCCTCTCTCTCGCCCCCACCCTCTCTATTTCTCGCCCCCCATCTCGTCCCCTTCCCTTCCTCTTGCCCGCCCCCCTCTCTCTCTTAGCCCCCTCCCTCCTTCTCTCTCTCACCCCCTCCCTTTCTCTCTCACCTGCCCCCTCCCTCTCTCAGCTCGCCCTCTCCCTCTCTCTCTCTCCCCTTCCCTCTCTCGCTCCCTCTCACCCCCTCCCTCTCTCACACACGCTCCCTCTCTCTCTCTTGCCCCCTCCCTCTCTCTCTCACCCCATTCCCCTCTCTCTCGTCCCCTCCCTCTCTCTGACCCCCTCCCCCTCTCTCTCTCTCACCTGACCCTCCCTCTCTCTCCCCCTCCCTCTCTCTCTCTCACCCCCTCCCTCTCTCTCCCCTGACCCTCCCTCTCTCTCGCCCCCTCCCCCTCTCTCTCTCGCCCCCAACCTCTCTCTCTCGCCCCCTCCCTCTCTCTCTTGCCCCCTCCCTCTCTCTCGCCCCCTTCCTCTCTCTCTCACCCGCTCTCCCTCCCTCTCTCAGCCCCCTCCCTCCTTCTCTCTCTCTCCCCCTCCCTCTCTCTCTCTCACCCCCTCCCTCTCTCTCACCTCTTGCTCCCTCTCTCGCCCGTCCCTCTCTCTCTCTCGCCCCCTCCCTCCCTCACTCTCGTCCCCCTCCCTCTCTCTCACTCCCTTCCTCTCTCTCTCTCTCGCCCGCTCTCCCTCTCTCTCTCCGCCCCCTCCCTCCTTCTCTCTCTCGCCCCCTTCCTCTCTCTCTCTCTCACCTGACCCTCCCTCTCTCTCTCCCCCTCACTCTCTCTCTCTCTCTCACCCCCTCCATCTCTCTCGCCTCTCGCTCTCTCTTTCTCGCCCCCCTCCCTCTCTCGCGCCCTCCCTCTCTCGTCCGTCCCTCTCTCTCTCTCGCCCCTCCCTCTTTCTTGCCCCTCCCTCTCTCTCCCTCGCCCCTCCCACTCTCTCTCTCGCCCCCTCCCTCTCTCTCTCGCCCCCTCCCTCTCTCTCTCGCCCCCCTCCCTCTCTCTCGCCCCCCTCTCTCTCTAGCCCTCTCCCTCTCTCTCTCGCACGCCTCCCTCTCTCCCTCACCTCCACTCTCTCTCTCAATCCCCCCTCTCTCTCGCCCCCTCCCTCTCTCTCTCTAGCCCACTCCCCCTCTCTCTCTAGCCCACTCCCTCTTTCTCTCACATCCCTCCCTCTCTCTCTCACCCCTCCCTCTCTCTCTCTCGCCCCCTCCCTCTCACTCTCGCCTCCTCCCTCTCTCAGTCTCGCTCCCCGCTCTCTCTCGTCCCCTTTCTCTTTCTCTCACCCCCTCCCACTCTCTCTCGCCCATCCCTCTCTCTCTCGCCCAACCCTCTCTCTCTCGTTCCCCTCCCTCTCTCTCTCGTTCCCCTCCCTCTCCCTCTCTCTCTCTCCCCTTCCCTCTCTCTCTCCCTCTCACCCCCTCCCTCTCTGACGCATGCTCCCTCTCTCTCTCTTGCCCCCTCCCTCTCTCTCTCACCCCATTCCCCTGTCTCTCGCCCCCTCCCTCTCTTTCTCACCCCCTCCCTCTCTCTCACCCCTCTCTCTCGCTCTCTCTCTCTCTCATCCCCCCTCTATCTCGTCCCCCTCCCTTTCTCTCGCCCCCTTCCTCTCTCTCACCCGCTCCCTCTCTCTTGCCCCTTCTCTCACTCTCGACCCCTCCCTCTCTCTCTCTCTCTCGTCCCCTCCCTCTCTCTCTCTCGCCCCCTCCCTCTCTCTCTCACCTGCCCCCTCCCTCTCTCTCTCACTTGCCCCCTCCCTCTATCGCCCCCTCCCTCCCTCTCTCTCTCCCCCTCCCTCTCTCTCCCCTCCCCCTCTCTCGCCCCCCCGCCCCCTCCCTCCCTCCCTCTCTCTCGCCCCCTCTCTCTCTCGCTCTCTCCCTCTCTCTCTCTCGCCCCCTCCTTCTCTCTCTCTCACACACCCTCCCTCTCTCTCTCTCGCCCCCTCCCTCCCTCTAGCCCCCTCCCTCTCTCTCTCTTCCCCCTCCCTCTCTCTCCCCTCCCCCTCTCTCGCCCTCCCCCCCTCCCTCCCTCTCTCTCGCCCCCTCCCTCTATCTCTCACTCGCCCCCACCTTCTCTCTCTCACTCCCTCCCCCTCTCGCCCCCCACTTCTCTCTCTGTTGCCCCTCCCTCTTTCTCTGTCGCCCCCTCCCTCTCTCTCCCACCCCACTCCCTCTCTCTAACACCCTTCTCCCTCTCTCTCTCTCTCACCCCCTCCCTCTCTCTTGCTCCCCCCTCTCTCACCCCCTCCCTCTCACTCTTGCCCCCTCTCTCTTCGCCCCCTCTCTCTCTCGACCCACTCCCTCTTTCTCTCTCGCCCCCTTCCTCTCTCTCTATCGCCCCCTCCCTCTCTCTCTACCCCTCCCTCTCTCTCCCACCACCCCCCTCTCTCTCTCCCCTCTCTCTCTCTCATCGCTCACTCCCTCTCTCGCCCTCTCGCACACCCCTCTCTCCTTTGTGCCCTTCCTCTCTCTCACCATCTCTCTCTCTGTCGCCCTTGCTCTCTCTCATCCAGTTTCTCCCTCTCCCTCTCTCCTCCATTTCTCGACACTCTCTCTCTCTTCACACCTCTATCTCTCTCTCTCTCTTCCCTCCTGTTTCTGTCTCTAGCCATCCTGCTTTCTCTTGCCCTCATCTCCCAACCCCTGTCTCTCTCTCGCCCCCTCATTCTCTCTCTCTGTCCTGTCCTTTTCTCTCTCTCTCTCTCTCGTCTCCCCTATCTCTCTTGCCCCGTTTCTCTCTCTCGTCGCCCCTCTGTCTCTGTCTCTTTTTCTCTCTTGCCCCTCCCTAGCCCCTCTCTCAGTCTCACTCTCTCTCTCGCCCCTCTCTCTCATTATCTCCTCCCGTGTCTCTCTCTCTCTATCTCTCCCTCACCCTAACTCTCTCTCTTCCCCTTCTCTCTCTCCACCTCCCTCGGTGTCTCTCTCCTCCCAGCTCCATCTTTCCCTCTGACTGCATCTCTCTCCCTCCCTCTCTCTCTGACATACTCTGTCTCCCTGGTCCTTCCCTCTCCCTCTGACCCAGACACTTGGGGTGTTTGGGGGTGAGGCTGCGTGTGAGGGGTGGGGGTGAGATGTGGGAGGTGGGCAAAATAGAGATGGAGTTGCGGGAGGGAGAGAGGGGGGAGAGGGAAGAGTGGAGGCAGGTGGAGAAACCAGGGTTGGTGTGTGTGTGTGTGCGAGAGAGAGGGGGATGAGGGAGAAGGTTGAAAAAGAGTGTGTGTGCTGAAAGAGAGAGCTACAGAGAAAATTGAGGAGAAAGAGTAGGGGAGAGGTAATGGGGAGGCCAGGCTGCAGTGGTGGGACAGAGGGAGTTAAACCCAGCTCCTGAGCTCAGGGCGCGGTGCCCTCCCCTTCCCCGAGGACCAGGACTTGGGGCTGAGTCTGTCTCTCTCCAGCTCAGCTTCTCCAACACAAAGACACACAACAACATCGGTCACTCTGCTGCTCGGCACGCTTTAATCAACATTTTTATTGGTTACAAATGGAAGTGATGGATACAGTCATTGGGATGGTGCCTTTTCTCACTGGCCCCTGAGTTGTGAGAAACATTGAAATGTTTCCCTGTAACCCCCCTGTGGGATAAGGATGTACAAACCAGCGCTACCCTCAGTCTGTTACCATAGTGACAGGCTGCTCCATCGCTGAAACACTGAACTGAAATGAGAAAATCCCGGATGGTGTGATTAATGAGGGAATTTGATGCATGGATGGATTTGGGTGAAGGGATATTTCAGCACATCGTTCAGCTGCTGCCTGAACTTAGTCTGGGTCACGGCATAAATCGCGGTGTTTGTGCAGCAACTGAGGAGCTGCAGCATGAAGCCCAAATCCCGCACAGAGCGATCGAGATACACAGACCGATACCCAATATACCACATCCGGAACCATACAGAATACAGCATGAACGTTGACCATAACAGGATGAAATTGGCCGAGATCACAAACAGTAAAATGATGGATTTTTTTCGGTTTCTCATTTCAGTGTCAGACTGAGCGTCCCCATTGGTGTGAGCGCGGAGTCTCCTGCGGGCTCTGCTCGTCACTAAAATGTGTCTGACGGTGAGAACATTGAGCAGCAGAATCAGGAGAAATGGGACACACGGGGTTAGAATGTTGTGGAGGAACTCGATTGCGGCCCAGAAACTGGAGGATCGAACAGCGAATGTTACTTCACAAAACCAGGGGGTGTTCTGAGGGTTCCACAGCGAATACCGATCCGTGAGCATAAAATACCAGAAAATGTTCTTTCAACAGCTCAGCACAGTCACTGCTCTCAGAGCCATAGCCGCCGTTTTCTCACTGCAATATTTACTTTTCAGATTCTGGCAACAAATGGCTACAAACCGATCAAAGGTGAAAGTGACGGTGAACCAGACAGAGCAGTCAGTGGCTGCATAAAGCAGGACGGCGTGGACATTACACATGCGGATGGAGTTCACCAGGAAATAAAAGTTTTGCCAATAAGCAATGGGAATGTGTCTCAGGATCACGTCGAGGATAATGACCAGGAGATCCGCCTCTGCCATGGCCCCCAGGTAACGTCTGACACATGGAGACAATCCACAATCTTTATAAAGCAGGACGTAGATGGTCACCAAGTTAACTGTGAGGAAGGAAAACAAACCCATTATCCATCAGCCTGGAGGCAAAGGGACCCGTTTGATCGGGGACCCAGTGAGATTTTCAAATGTGTCCCTGTATTCAGGGATTTATTAAAATAATTGGAGCTGGAATAACAAATGGGAAGTTGGGAATTGCTGACAAAAATGTGACATAAACCACAAGAAACCCTCCCTCCCCAAACACACAGAGACACATCCATAAGGACAGATGGTTTCTCGAACATTCCCACTCACTCGAGAGCAGACACAGGTCACTCCTTCCCAGTTTCTAATACAGAAGGTGGAAACGTTGCTGTCCTGAAGGATTCTCTCCCAGTTTCCTGAAGACAAACGGAGTTTGGGAATTCCTGTATTTTGTTCTAAATTGTGGTCGATTCTGTGTTGTGAAGAAATATAAATGCAGGGAAAACGTATTCACCCCTTTAACTGCCTGAGGGGCCTTTGGAACAGTGTCTCCTTCTCCCTGGAACGGGATCTCTTCCCTCGGGATCTTATCGTTTGTTCAATTCACTGACGTCCGGCCGTTCACAAACAATGTCAGGGACAGAACGTTCCAGGAAATGTGAGTTACAGAATGTCAGGGACAGAACATTCCGGGGAATGTCAGTTATAGAATGTCAGGGACAGAACGTTCCGGGAAATGTCAGTTATAGAATGTCAGGGACAGAACATTCCGGGGAATGTCAGTTATAGAATGTCAGGGACAGAACGTTCCGGGAAATGGCAGTTATAGAATGTTGGGGACAGAATGTTCCGGGGAATGTCAGTTATAGAATGTTGGGGACAGAACGTTCCGGGGAATGTCAGTTATAGAATGTCGGGGACAGAACATTCCGGGGAATGTCAGTTATAGAATGTCGGGGACAGAACGTTCCGGGGAACCCCTTGACCTGTCCATGACCTTTCCCCCTTACCCACCAACATGATGTACTGTGCCTGGACACACTGTAACATTAATGGGGTGAGAGATGGAGGGTCCAATCACAGGAATGGGAACTAAAGACATTGCCAGATCAGCTGAAATGGTTAGATATACCACATTCTCAATCCACCTCCCAGAACCAGCCCAGACACCATGAACCCAGAGGAGATATCTGTTCACTGTGGAACACTGTGTAGACCAGGCCAGTGTCCTGCTCAGTACAACCCAGCAATCTGTCCAGATTCATCTATTACACTGATCAATACAATCTGGCAATCGGTCCAGTGTGAAACACTATGCAAATCACAGCAGTGCATTGATCTATAACCCCGGATTAGATATCTGTCCAGCACCAGGAGCTGTGCAGACAACAGGAGGGCATTATCTATAAACCTCAACCAGTTAGTCTGACCAGCACAGCAGCATGTGCACTGCTCACCCGTGAATTAATCTATAAACCAGGAGCAGTTACCCTCCCCCCAACATGTAGGACTGTGTACCCCACCCCACTGCATTTATCTGTAACCCAGGAGCAGTTACCCTCCCAGCATGTAGGACAGTGTACAACACCGCAGTGCATTGATCTGTAAACCAGGAGCAGTTACCCTCCCAGCATGTAGGACTGTTTACACTACCCCAGTGCATTGATATGTAAACCATGCAGCACCTTCTCTCTCTCTCTCTCTCTATCTCTCTCTCTGTCTCTCCGTCCACTTTACCCCCCACATCAATAACAATGCATGGATACAACACTGTCGACAGACTCCCTCTGAAAACCTCACCATTTGCCATTATCCCCTCCTAACAAGGCCACCCACTCCCAGCCTCCCACCCTACGGCCCTCCCTTTCTCCCATTCCAGGAAAAACAACCTGGAATAGGAGAGAAAGGGCCAAGCCGGGTGGTGGAGTGCCCGATATCCGTTCCCTCACCCCCCCCCCCCCCTCCATGTGGGGAGGACCCTGGTAGGAGCCAGAGAGGACGGGGACGCCTCATGTGGAGATTCTGAAACATCCACGTCCCACCGACCGAGTAAGGTGCAATGTTCAGCGAAGGGCATTTCTCACTTTAAACCCACTGGCAGCTCCGTTTCCCCCCGGCACAACTTAGAAGCTGTGCCCCTGATGCCATCTCCCTTTTGTGTCGAGCTGGTACAAATGGAATCCCCACGGTCTCGGTGGGCAGGAGGGTGAGCTCACAACACATCGTCACCACCACCTCCCAGGAAGGGAGCACGGAGACTCCCTCCTACACCTCCTCCTGTAAACAGCTCAGATACTGAAACTAATCTGTGATAGTAACTGCTCTCCTCACTTGTCCTGACATCTTCAACAATCTGTGCTCATATACACCCAGCGCCCTCTGCTCCTGCACCCCCTTTATAATGGTACAGCCTGTTTTAAACTGTCTTTCATTGTCTTTCCGACCAAAGTGCTTCACCTTACACAGCTCTGCACTGATACCCAACTGCGATACACCTGAACACAACACCAAAGTGTCACTGTGCTGTTCGAGTTCCACACTCTCCTCCATAGACTTTACAATTCTTCCAGGTTTGGTGCCATCTACAAACACTGAAATTGTCATAGTGTCACAGTCCCCATGAAACAACTGAAATCCTGCCATAGTCACGAGTGTGAGCAAGTGAAATACTAATATGTTCCTATGGACAGGGTCGAATAATGACATGCTGTCAATGGAGCAACGAAAACCCTGACACATACGATACAGAGTAGATGAAATATTGACAAACCACAGAGCAAAAAAAATCCGGATAGGTCCCACTTATCGATATTCATCAGGGTATAATGTGATGAATTTGAAAGCGTGTACTGTACTTTTAAGAAAGGGTGAACGCTGTTCTGAACTGAGAGCTTACAAGCATCTGTGTGTATGAGAGGATGGCAGACCCAGAAACAATATATTGCTGCAGAGCTGGAGTCAGGTAATAAGCAGTTAAGAGACAGAGCGTTTCAGAGTTGTGAATAGTTGATGTAAAATGTTCACTTTCAGAGTTAAAAAATAAATTGGGATTTTTATTTAATCAGTGGAATATGGGAGTTCTCTGTCCCTTACATTTTAACAGTTTACGAGACGAATTGAGTATTTCTTTATGTTTAATTTAAGTTACCAGATGAGCTTCACGCCGTGCCCTAACAATTGCTGTGTGTGTCTGTGTGTGGGGCAGGTCTGGCAGTCTCTGTGGTGCTTAAAGTGTTGCAATGCCACCCTCTGCTGGCCTCCACATGCCACTGCAGAGGCATTGGCAGAGGGTGAAAACCAACAGGGATTTATTCAGAGAGGGGGAGGGAGAGGGCAGATGCTCACAGCACCATCCAAACTGTAGTCTTATCCATGTACTGATCTGAATGTCCTTCAAACATTGTAACTGTCCCTGCTTTCACCACTTCCTCTGAAAGTTCATTCCACACACCTGACAGCTTCTGTCTAAAATAATTTCCTCTCATGATTTTTGTAAATCTTTTTCCTCGCACCTTAAAATATCCCTCAGTTTTGAAACCCCACCTCGAGGGAAAAGACATCAGCCCTTCAGCTTATCTGTACCTCTCATTATTTTATAAACCTGTGTAAAGTTACCCCTTAACCTCATATTCTCCAGTGAAAAAAGTTCCCAGTCTACCCAGCCTCTGTTATCGCTCAATCCCTCCTCTCCCTGCTACATCCAGGTTAATCTCTTCTGAACCCTCTCCAGCTTAATAATATCAAGGTTAGTAATATCAACGTGAATAGTCAAGGTATTTTCTAAGGGTAAAGGAGACCAAAACTAGAGGACATAGCCTTAAGGAGAGAACGGAAACATTTAAAAGTGACCTACAGGACAGCGTTTTCACCCAGAGGGTGGTGTGCCTATGGAATGAGTGGGCAGGATGACTAGATTGGACACAGTATTCCAGTAGAGGTCTCACCAATGTCCTATACAACCTCAACATAACGTCACAATTCCAATACGCAAAGGTCTGACCAATGAAGACAAGTGTATTAAACACCTCCTTAACCATTCTATCTATCTGAGATGCAAATTTTAAAGAATTATACCTAACGGCCTAGGTCTCTTTTCTGCAACACTGCCAAAGGCCCTGCTTTTAATTGTATAGGTCCTGCTCTTGTTTGATTTACCAAATCCAATACCTCGCATTAATCCAAACTAAACTCCATCTGCCACCCCTCAGCCCAGTGTGTGATATTACCACCACCTCACTCTCCCCCTTGAAAATATCCTCCCCGTCTCCAGAAGGCCTGCACACTTCGGTTTGGAGTTTCACAAAGACCCTGAGTTTGGGTTGCCTTGTGTGGTTAGGGGGAGGAGGGACAGATTGCAGACACAGTCAGTGGGGAGGAGAGGCTGGACAGTAATCAGCGGCCTGGTATCATTTCATGGTTTTAGGAAGAGGACAGTAGCATGTTAGATTTGGGTAATTGTGATCGGTGTTTTGCGACCAGAAAATATGCTTTTTCTTCGTCTGTGGTGTTCAGTGAATAAAATCTATTCGAGACCCTTCATTGGGCTAAGTATATCTGCAGGACTTCTTTCCCTAATATTGCAGACGACAGTTAATAGCGATTAAAGATGGTCAGAGTTAGTTTCGGTAGCGCAGCACTTGGACTCAACATCCTACAGTTGAGACAAATATCTTGCATTTGTTTAACAATACGAAGTGTTTTGTGTAGCTCAGTAATGGTAACCTGATTATAATAAATCCACACTGAGCTGAAAGCTGGCCCTTAAAATATGACTCAAGTCTAGGTAATGTGGTGTAGTGGGTAGTGTCCCTGCCTTTGAGCCAGAACTCTGGATTTGATTCCAATTCTTGAACTTGTGTGGTAGTGTTCCTAGCTCTGGTCTAGTAGGACTGGATTCAAATCCTGCCTGTTGCAGAGGTATGTCACAGCATGTCAGAACAGGCTGATGAACAAACACACAGGAGAGTACTGTTACAGCTTTATGGGTATTGCTGAGTGATGCTAGTGTCCCTACCTCTGGGCACAAAGGTCGAGGTGTAAAGCCCACAGAAGTGTCTCGGGATGCATCTGAACAAACTGATTAAAATGGATTTAGAATTGTGACTTGATAGATAAGGAAGTGGTGTCAGTATTGCATTTCAGAATTTAGGCCCAGGATGACTGAAAGTACAGCCATTCGTGTTGATTGGAGTTACATTTTGCAGCAGTAAAGGTTTATAAAATCAGAATGGTCATGGGTAGGGTGAGTAGTCAGGGTTTTTCCCTAGTTTAGGGGCGTCCAAAACTAGAGGGCATTGGTGGAAAGTGAGAGGGGAAAATTTTTAATGAGGTCTAAAGGGCACCATTTCACACAGAGGGTGGTGTGCGTATGGAATGAGCTGCCAGAGGAAGTGGTGGAGGTTGGTACAACTACAGCATGTAAAAGATATCTGGGTACTGACAGGCCTGCCGAGTTTTTCCAGCAATTTCTGCATTTTTTAAATGCATTCATTTTAACACAGGTATTCTGAGTACATTAAACATTTTATTTTTTAATGACACAGGGCCATGTAAACATATTTCAAATCGACCGAGACCATTTGCTGCTCAGGGTATAGCTCTGTGTACGACACCAGCAATGATGCACCTACATGGAACAGGGAATCTGATGGAGACATAGTTTGGACAATGTACAAGGAGACCTCACATGGTCCAGTTTGGGAGAGGATGACATTACTCTGTGATTCAACTCAGAGAGAGAGAAAATATAATCTGCCCGAGAAGAAACGGCCTATTGCACTCTCTCTCCTTCATTGTTCCTCATCACAGCAAAGTGAGCGAGCTAAAAAAAATCTACAATCATCGTTACCATTCTTATTTGTATAGAATCCCTGCAGTGTTGAAACTGGCCCTTCGGCCCAACAAGTCCATACCAACCTTCCCAACCCATTCCCCTATATTTACCCTTGACTAATGCACATAACCTAGAAATCCCTGAACACTACAGACAATTTAGCATGACCAATCTACCGAACCTACACAGTTTGTGGTAGGAAACCGGATCACCCATTAGAAGCTCACACAGACAAGGGGAGAATGTGCAAACTCCACACAGACAGTCACCCAAGGCTGGAATCGACCCCAAGTCCCTGGTGCTGTGAGGCAGCAGTGC
This sequence comes from Chiloscyllium punctatum, assembly GCF_047496795.1. Classification (NCBI taxonomy): domain Eukaryota; kingdom Metazoa; phylum Chordata; class Chondrichthyes; order Orectolobiformes; family Hemiscylliidae; genus Chiloscyllium; species Chiloscyllium punctatum. The sequence goes on from NC_092744.1 coordinate 94,708,219, forward strand.
TAACCACCGTACTACCCTTTGGATGATCCCTAACCAGAATTCACTGGAATCTACTCACTGCCTAAAGCAAAGGGAATTCAGCCAAATCCAAACTCTCCCGAGAATACTGCATACAACTCAGTTGTCTGCAGAAAAGATTTACACAGATGATCCAGAACTGGAAGTTTGAGCTTCGGGGAGAGGTTGATTCGGTTGAGGTGCTTTCTCCTGGAGTGTCAGAGGTTGAGGGGTGACATTACAGAGGTTTATAAAGCCATCAGGGGCATGGATATTCTGAACAGCCACGTTCTGCTCTCCAGGGTAGGGGGGTCCAAAACAAGAGGGCATAGGTTGAAGGGGAGGGGGATTGATTTAGAAGGGACCTGAAGGTAAATATTTCACACAGAGAGTGGTGTGTGCACAGAAAGTGCTGTCAGAGGAAGTGGTCAAGGCGGGTACAGGAGGAATATTGGCCAAATGCTGGCAAATGGGACTAAATCAGATTTGATATCTGATCGGAGTGAACAGATTGGACTAAAGGGTATGTTTCAGTTCTGCATGACTCTCTGATTTTATAAGAGGGATGACGAAAACATTTTAAAGAACTTTTCAAGTCAGAACTCTCTTCACTGGAAGTTTTATTGTGCCTCTATGTTCACATGGACTCAAAGATGTGTTAGTTAATTAATTGAGAGGGAAGTGAGTCACAGATAATTGGACACAAACAGGAAAGTGGAGCTGAGACCACAACCTGATCAGGCACAATCTTATTAACTGGCGGAGAAGGGTCAAAGCATCTAATGACCCACTCCTGCTCCTCAGTCCCATGTTCCTGTGTTCTATTCAGCCCCTTAAACCTGCGACACAGGAACAGTTGGAGGCTACTTACATCTATAACCTGATGCACAGAAATAGGGGAGACCATTCAGCCCTTCAAGGCTGTCACATGCTTTGAAGTGATTTGGGTAATGTAATTGAAATACCCAGGCTGGGTATGAAAGAGGCCCCTCATCTCTCTTTCCAGAGATTCCCATCTCTGAAACTTGTTTTTCTTTTGTTGATCATGAATAGACCCAGATTCACTGCGAATGTAGCCCATATACCTCACCCAGAGATGGCTCACAAAATCCTCTGGTCTCCTGGCTGCAATATTCAGTAATTGCACATTCATGAAAATAACACCCACTAACGTTCCAATAATAGAATGTGAGATCATCAGAAACAGGGGCATATTGTTCACCCCCAAGCCTCCCTTGCCTTTCACTAAGATCATGACTGATCCGCTTTTGGTCTGAAATCCTCTTTCATACCCAATTCATCATCGTCCTCAACTCTCTGACAGGTCAATATCCATCGACCTCCTCTACAAATACTTTCAGTCATCTAGCATCCCGAACACCCTTGAAAAGAGAAATCCTGACATTCAATACCAATCGTTTGAAGAAAACACTTGCTGCTCCTATATCATGGCCTCTTGATATGAACAAAAAAGGTTGACTCAAGGGTTCAGGTAAAAATGACCGGCCTTGATATCATGGCAGTGGTTGCCTTCTGTTGACATCAAGGAGCTTAGCAAAACTGGACTTAATGGGAATCAGAGTAACCTCTCCAGTGTTTGGAGTCAAACGTGTCACAAAGGAAGATGTTCATCATCTCAGTCCTGGGTCACCTCTGTGGGAGATCCTCAGGGTAGCTTCCTCTTCACAAACATCTTTAGCTGCTTCGTCAATGTCTCCCCGCCCCCACCCACCCCACCATAAGATCAGAATTGGGGATGGTCACTGAAGATTCCACAATGTTCAGAACATTTTGTCCCCCGTCAGCTCCTGAACTGGTCTGTGTCCATGTGCAGCAAGACCCAGACTCCAGTGAGGCTTGTGCTGTTAAATGGTCCGTAACATTCATGTAACAGCACTGCCTGACACTGAACATTGCCTCAGTAAAATAAGAGTTCATTCAGCACCTAACGCTGGTTTCACAGGAATATGAGGAAGTCATTCAGCCCATTGACACTATTGGAGATGAACAGGGACAGCCCATTCAGTGCCTCCAGCCTATCACTCAGGAAGGGAAGGAATCCAGTGTGATGGACCACACCAGAGCCACTCGAAAATATTTCAATGCAGTAGCCTAAACTCTAATGTTTTCACATTTTAAAGGAGATTTAACTGTCTGTTCCAGATGTAATGTGACTGGTCAAACTATTCGGTGTGAAGCAAAACACCATTTATTTTAACATGGAAGATAAAATGAAACCAAAGAAAGGGGGATTTAGAATAACTTTATTCTATTGGTCAAGTTAACAGAATAATAGATCTAGGAACTATTACTAATGAACTGTTCCAATATAGAAAAATTCCATAAACACAGCCCCTGGCTAAAAGCAAAATTCAGACACAGATTATCACAAACATTTCTCCAATCCAGGAATTAAAAACAGCATCAAGAGAACATTCAGACAGAGTAGCAGCCAGGAGACATCCACTGAAGCTTCCAATTCTGTTGAGACCCCAATAGTTTCTGATGTTGCTAAGAAACCAATACCCAGAGATCCTAATTTGTCAGAGCTGGCCACACCCACTAAGGCTGTATTAAAATAAACCCAACGCCTCCCTAGCTGTTTACCCAAGTAGTCTTAACTAGCCAGCTTGGTAACGATCGTTCAATCTCTCTCTTAAAATAATCCAGGACAAAATAACCTCTTAAAGCAACAGCATCATCACAATTGTCAGTACATCGAGCCGTTAAACAAGAACCAGGGGTGACCCAGTCAGGCCCTTGGCCTTGTCCAATTGGACGATGAATAAGCCAGTCGGTCCGTTGAATCACTGCCACAGGAACAAGAGGAAGCCATTCAGCCCCTTGAGTCAATTACACAGGAACAAGAGGAAGCCATTCAGCCCCTTGAGCCACTAATACAGGAACAGGAGGAGGCTATTCTCAACGCACTTACACAGGGACAGAGTGAGATAATTGATGCTGATGGCTTATGACCGAAACATGATTTCTCCTGCTTCTCAGATGCTGACTGACCTGCTGTTCTTTTCCAGCAATCCATTCTCTCCTCTGATCTCCAGCATGGGCAGTCCTCACTGTCTCCTAATTGTTGCTCTAACATGATGAACAAATGGAGCAGAGGCTGCACAGACAGACTGCTCCACGTTGTTCTTCGTGGCTCCATCACTTATGATACACACGTGGGACATTAACGTGGTTTTCTTGCGGTGAAGAGGGAAGCCATATGTGTTGTGTGAAGTCTCAAGAAGGCACCTTCCATCTCCGAGAAGACAGCCTGGTGTTCTCTATGTAGGTCGGAAGCTGGTGGGAATGGCTACCTGTTTCAGATGAAAGGTATTATGGCTGCTGTTGGGGATTGTGAGCAACATAACGTTCAGTACAGGTTCACACACCGACTGCACTATAACATGGGGAGACTTAGTAAAGGCATATAAACTATTAGGAAAGTCACGTTAGACTGATGAATGGACTCTCTAAGTTCAAATAATGCTGATCTTGTTCATGTTGATCTTGTCTAGATCATGTCCTGTTCAGTGTAACCTGTGTGCCTTACTCTGTCCAAGTCTGTTTCCTCCCTATGATCTGCCTGTCCATCCTTACTATGATCTGCCTCCACTGCTCAGAAATAAAGTGTTTCCCTGTACTGAGGTACTCGTGGCAATAAATGTAACTGATTAAACCTGGGTAAAGTATGGAATTTCTCACCCTATCAATGTGTCTTTTAGAAATAAGTGATCGCTGCCACTCCTCGTGTTTCAGCATCACCATTTCTTCATCTCTCACAGCTCTACAGATTCAACACTCAGCTTATTCACACAATCCCCATGTTACCATCACCCGTGTCTGTGGTAAGGAGATCATTCCTTACAAAGGAGATCAACTCTGTAGAGAGTGCCCCAAATGCTCTCTCAGCAAGGCTCTACAACAGCAGGAAGATGGCTTTACTTATGTACTCGAATCATCTTACAATGAAGGACAGCATACCATTGACTGCATCCATTACTTACAGAGGGTTGGATTTGGAGCAGTCAGCATAGACTTGAGATCATGCTTCCCAAATTTGTTAGAGTTCTTTGAGGAAGTGACCAGGAAGGTTGATGAGGACAGAGCGGTAGATGTAGTCTCTATGGATTTCAGTAAGGCCTTTGATAAGGTTCCACATGGCAGGCTGCTCTGGAAGGTTCCATCACGTGGAATGCTGGGGGAACTGGGCAATTGGATACACAGTTGGCTTGATGGCATGAAGCAGAGGGTTTAGTGGAAAGATGCTTGTCAGACTGGAGGCTGGTTCCATAGCTATTTGTTATCTATGACTTGGTTGAGAATGTACAAGGTATGATTAGTAAGTTTGCAGATGACACTAAAGTAAGTGGGAGCATGATCAGTGAGGAATTTTATCAGAAATTGCAGCAGGATCTTAATCAGGTGGGAAGTAGGCTGAGAAATGGAAAATGGAATTTAATATAGAAGTGTGAGGTCTTGTATTTTGGAAACTCAAATCAAGGTAAGAGTTTAATGATTAATGGAAGTACCTTAAGGGGTGTAATGGGCATAGAGACTTTGGAGTTAAGGTGCACACGGTTCTTGAAGAGTGGAGTCATAGATAGGCAGGGCAGTGAAGAAGGCTTTTGGCACATTGGCCTTCATCAGGCAGGATATTGAGTATAGAAGTTGGGAATTTATGCTGCAGTTACACTGGACTTTGGGAAGGCCGCACTTGAAGTATTGAGTTAGGTTTTCTCACCTTGTTTTAGGGAGGATGTTATTAAATGAGAAAGAGTGAAGAAGAAATTTACAAGGACGTTGCCAGGACCCAACGATCTGAGTTATAGGGAGAGGTTGGACTACCTAGGACCTTTTCTTTAGAGTGTAGGAGATGAAGGAGTCCTTATAGAGCTGTATAAGATCACAAGGGGTATGGATATGATTAATGCTCTCAGTCTTTTTCCAAGGTTTAGAGAATTGAGGGTTAGAGGTGATCAGTTTAGGTTTAAAGGGGAAGGAATAAAAGGGAACCTGAGGGACCACTTATTTACATAAATGGCTGGTACGTGGATGAGCAGATCGAAGATGTGGCTGAGGGGGATGTATTAACAACATTTCAAATGCATTTGGATAAATATGTGGATAGGAAAGGACTAGAAGGATATGGGCCAACTGCAGGGAAATGTGGTTAGTATGGATGGACATTTACAAGGTGGAGATGAACCCCTCTGTTAATTAAAACCAAACACCCAGAAAAGCTCGCCTCACATCGTAATCTGTTAACATACGAGTGATACAGATCTCCTAAATTCCACTATTTAAACAATAGAAAGTTAATTTCTTAACTTTAATAGTGAACACTAAACAACAACTATTCACAAATACAAGCGCCGCTTGTTTAAGCTACTTACTATCTGACTCCAACTCTGTAAAAATATGCTGTTCCAACAACCCACATATTGAACATTACAATCTCAAGACCACACAATCTCTATCTTTCCCCGCTGTGTTCAATCTTCCAACTGCTGATCTCCCTGGGTCATGTATTTTTTTACTGCAAGTAGGTTTACATGAACATGTATTTACATGAACAGTTACTCTGCTGTTGGATGGCAGTGGCTCTCCCTCTCGTATTCAAAATGCTGGGTTTATACACTCCCCATGGTACAATAATTCTCACAATTTGATTGCTTTCCAGGTGTCCAATCAATTATATTCAAATCCCGTTGCTTCTGGTTTCCTGAGCATTATTTGAACTCTTTAGTTGCAATTGAATTGCTGTCAAAACAGCAACCAAAACAACCTGACCTTTAGCTGGCATCTGTGGCTGTATATTCCATTCAGCAAAACCCGTTCTGTCTTAAAGTGACCAGACATGCTTTCGGCTTCAAAAACACCACCCCCCTTCAGAAAATAAAATGACCCAGCAGAATGAAAAGATGGTTTCATTTCTTTTCCTCTAATTCTTAATCCCATCATTATGAAATATAAAAGTATGAATCTCAGTTATACCATTCATATTAATTATGCACACCTATATAACACTGGAATAACTCAAATCTTATTCACATCATTTCCTTTCGATCTGCGATAACACATCTGCTATCACATTTTTAGGACCTAGAGCATGCACATTTTGTAAGTTTAAAGTTGGTAACATAAGGCTCCAAGGAAATAGTCTCATATTTTGATATTTACATGTTCCAAAAAACTGCGAGAGGATTGTTGTTGTTGTGCACAACCGTCTCTGACAGTGTGTTTGTCAAATAAACATTAAAATGTTATCAGGCCAGTACCAAACTCAATCATTCTTTTTCAATAATGGAGATTTTGGATTTTTATCTGGTGGATGTGAGTTTTTTTATCGACAAGTAGCTAATTGGCCAATCAATTCCATCATCCTCTGTCTGTATCAATGCATGTCCGAACCTAATATCCCGAGCATCAAACACAATTTTCAAGGGGATTCCAAATATTTGGTTCAGCTAAAACTGGTGGGGCGATTAATCCTGCTTTAAAATTCTCAAATGCCTCCTGGCATTGTTCTGTCCACCACAATTCTGTGTTCTTCTTTAATAAATCCTTCAGTGGTGCCAATACGCTGCTGAAGTTTGGAACAAACTTCCAATAGAATCCACTCAGTTCCAATAATCGAAGCACCTCTTTCTTCGAGGATGGTCGTGGAAATTCCTCAAAGCCCTTCTGTTCCATGGGGTCAACCTTCCACGTCCAATGTAATGTCCCAAGAACGTCACCTCTGCCTTCGTGAATTCTGTTTTCTTTAAGTTTATTACCAAGTTTGCTTCTTGTAATCGTTCAACATGCTCTGGCAACTGTAATATGTGAGCTTTCAATCACTTGCTAAAGATCACTACATTATACAGATAAGCTGCACAATTTGTTCATTTGGCCACAGCTCTGTTCCTGAGTCTAAAATGTGGCATACACGATAAAATTTTTTTGTCATATCCGGTATCTTTACCAGATAGTTGAACTGACTCAACATTTTTTTAATTTGAAAGGGGCCACTAAACCTGGCTTTGAAGGGATTTCCTACCATTGTTGGCGATAATAATATGTCATCCCCATGGGAAATCGTCAGAGTTTCAGAGTTTTTATCAGCCACCTGCATCACTCTATGCTGAGCCATCTGCAGGTGCTGTTCAGCTAATTCACCTGCTCCATCTAATCTCGCCCTCACCTCACATACATAATCCAAGTCTGAGATCTCCGACTTCGGTCCTGTCAATTAATATATAATTAATTTCAAAGGACCTCTCACTTCATATACGAACATTAACTCAAAAGAAGTAAAGTGAGTAGAGTTATTTGGGGCATCTCCGATGGCAAGCAATTTAATGGAGCACCTGACAGGACTGCAGATGCTGGAGATCAGAGTTGAAAACTGTCTGGGTGGAAATGCACAGCAGTTTAGGCAGCATCCGAGGGGCAAGAGAGTTGACGTTTAAGGCACAAATCCTTTATCAGGAAAGTGGGGGGCAAGGGAGGGGAAAGGGGGCTGAGAAATATATAGGAGGGTGGGGGGTGGAGCTGGGTGGGAGGTAGCTTGGAAGGCAATAGATAGTTACACGTAGGGTGTGGTGGTGATAGGTCGGAGAGGAGGGTAAAGTGGATAGGTGGTCGGATAGCTGGAACCCTCAAACTATCAACGTTGACTTCACCAATTTACAAATCTCCCCTCCCCAACCTCATCCCAGATCCAACCGTTCAAATTAGCCTCACCCTCTTGAACTGTCCCAACTTTACATCTTCCTTCCCACCTATCGACTCCACCCTCACCTCCGACGTATCACTATCACTCCCAACAAAATCATCCGATCACCTTCCCAGTGATCCTCCCGCCAGCCATCTCCTACCCTCCTATTTATCTTTCAGCCCCCTTGTCCCTCCCACTAAATTCCTGGCGATGGGTTTATGCCTGAGAAGTCGATTGTCCTACTCTTTGGATGTTCCCTGATCTGTTGTGCTTTTCTGGCGCCTCACTTCTCAACTGTTAGAGACTGGGCAGGTCCTGTATCTCACAAAATTATAATTTCTCATCGACACCTCCCTCCCCCGCCCCCACCTTTGTGCGTAAACTTTATCTACAGAGGTGAATTCTTTAGAGAGATCAGGCACTGCCTCCATACCCAGCCCTTGCCTAGGCTGTGCAATTTCCTGCAGCTCCTCGGCTCCACTTGGGGTCTGCTTTACTAGTTTCACTAATGCCACTGGGCTTAGCCTCTTCCACCACATCTTTCCCCAAAGTGTCTTCCTTTAACGCCCAGTACGGTGTGTCCCAACTTACTGCAGTGAAAACAGCTTTACCCTTCTTAAACCATCGGCACTGTAATTTTATGTGTTCCACTCCGTTATAGTGAGAACACCTGAGACCTTTCACCACCTTTCAACCGCTTTGGGCTTCTTTTTTCACCTGTGGTAAACTATTGCCACTGTGATTTACTCTATGTCTTCTAGCGTAGGATCTCGCCTCCTCCCAATTTCTATCCTTCACAGGATGAAAATCCTCCCAGAAGCTAAATTTAATCTCATGCACTAATGCATATTTATCTGCCATTTCTGCCACGCTTCTCACTTCTTGAACTTTCTGTTCATTCACATGAATTCTTAACATCACTGGAAATGAGTCTTTAAACTTCTCCAGCAGAATATTCTCCCTTCTCGCCCCATTTTAAGGCCCACACCAATCTATCAAAATGACTGTGTTTAATTCTTTCAAACTCAACATAACTCTGACCTCGTTCGGTCTCTATATTTCTGAACCTCTGTCTATATGCTTCTAGTCACCAATTCATAAACACTCAAAATGGCCTGTTTGACATCTGCAAAATCTCTTGATCCCGCATCTGATTGTGCTGCACATATCTCACTAGTTGTGCCCACCAGCTTAGTTTGTACTAGCATTACCCATAAGTTCACTGGACACACCATGTGCCGAGCCAATATTACCAATGTAATAAAAAAGGTTTTGACATTTTTCTTACCGAAATATGGCAATTTATTAACATAGTTGTATACATCCCCATGTCCTTCCATCATCTTCATCCTGCTAATTTAACTTTCTTACCTAAATCCCAACTTCTGAATTTCAAATTCTCTCTCTTTCTTTTTCGTCTCTTTCTCTTACTCTTTTTTACTCTCTCACACTTTCTGTCTCTTTCCTTAACTTCTAACTCCACTTGGCATATTTGCAATTTAAGTTTTTCTCACTCGTCTGCAGTTGCCTGTTTCTCTGATACACCAAAGTGCTTGATTAATTCCATTACAATTTCAATTTCCTTTTGTCCCTGGTGCAACCCAATTCTAATCTATCTGTTAATTCTAAAAGTTTTTCCTTCCTCTGTCTTTCTAAATTTTCTTGTCAAACTTGGAAATCATCTTCAAACCCCAGATCCTGTTTAGCAATGTTTAAAACAATTTCTTTTAATTTAACCAACCACAAAGAAACAAAATTAAATGAATTTACTCACCTGTTTTATTAAACTGTCAAGTGACGGAATCTGATGGGGCCTTTTCGACCCCCAATCTGTCAAAATCCCATACAACAAGCCATCAAACTGTTTTCATGTCGATGTCGAGCCCCTTTATTAATTCAAACCACATACCCAGAAAAGCTCACCTCGCCTCGCAATCTGTTCAATATGAGTGACAGAGAAGTCCCAAATTCCACTATTAAAAGAAAAATAACAATTTATAAATATAAGAGTTACCTCGCTGGGCTTGAAGGTTTGTTTTCAGATGTTTCGTCACCATGACTAGGCAACATCATCAGTGAGAGTCTCCGGTGATACACTGGTGGTATGTCCTACCTCTCTATTTATAGGTTTTGGTTTCTTAAGGTAGGTGATGTCATTTCCAGTTTTTTTTTCAAGTGAAGGTAGATAGGAACTACATTGCTGTGTTCATTAATGTACTTCTGGTTATCAAAGTTTGGGAGAAGATTTGTAGCTCATGTGCTCGTTGTTGTGGTTCTGTTCGTCGAGCTGGGAATTTGTCTTGCAAACGTTTCGTCCCCTGTCTAGGTGACATCCTCAGTGCTTGGCAGCCTCCTGTGAAGCGCTTCTGTGCTGTTTCCTCTGGCATTTATAGTGGCCTTTCTCTGCCGCTTCCGGTCTCTGCTGCAACCGGAAGCGGCAGAGACAGGCCACTATAAATGCCAGAGGAAACAGCACAGAAGCGCTTCACAGGAGGCTCCCAAGCACTGAGGATGTAACCTAGAAAGGGGACGAAACGTTTGCAAGACAAATTCCCAGTTCAGCGAACAGTACTTCTGGTTAGATTGCCATCCTCTCAGAACTTTCGTGCATGTCTTTGTTTTGCCTGGCCGAGGATGTATGTGTAGTCCCAATCAAAGTGGTGTTCTTCCTTGTCTGTATGTATGGAAACTCGTGATAGTGGGTCATGTCTTTTGGTGGCCAGTTGGTGTTCATGTATCCTGGTAGCAGGATAATGATTTTATAGACACTTTTTAATCAGTGTGTGTTCAGGTAAGGAAGATTGTTCCTATGTGTACAAAACATTCTGAATGGATAACGGAGACACAGTTAACGAAAAATGGGCGCACATGATGTTTAACATTTATAAATGCATTAACACATTATCTGATCCTCATCTGAAGTTATATGTTCCCCTTCTCTCAAAGCTCCCCTTTTCTGGTGTTCCCTACTCCTGTCTCTCATTCTTATCAGGATGTGTGTTATGTCTTGCTTATGGTGTCCCAACTTATTTCAGTTAATCCCCTTTCTATCAGGAAGTAAATATATGGCCTGTTGGGTTCTTTCCAAAGCTAGTGTTCTGTCCTATTATTGGAGAGAAAAATTCTGGGAACAGACCCAGCATTTGAACATATTGCTCTGTTGTACATACATGCACTGTACAAAGGACCACAGCACACAGGAATTGCCAAAACATTGAGGGATATACATCTACTTCTTTCGATAATCTAGTTTTCGCATTTCACACATCTCCACATCTATATCCTCTCTCTTTTTATCTAGGTAAGAAACCCCCCAATTATTCATTGTGTCCCTTCTCTCAAAACTCCTTCTTTAGGTTTTGTCTATTGTTCTCTTTTTTGGATTAGATTAGATTACTTACAGTGTGGAAACAGGCCCTTCGGCCCAACAAGTCCACACCGCCCCGCCGAAGCGCAACCCACCCATACCCCTACATCTACCCCTTACCTAACACTACGGGCAATTTAGCATGGCCAATTCACCTGACCTGCACATCTTTGGACTGTGGGAGGAAACCGGAGCACCCGGAGGAAACCCACGCAGACACGGGGAGAACGTGCAAACTCCACACAGTCAGTCACCTGAGGCGGGAATTGAACACGGGTCTCTGGCGCTGTGAGGCAGCAGTGCTAACCACTGTGCCACCGTGCCACTTCTTCAGATAGTGTGATTATAATTGAGCAATGTAACTACAAAGACATTCGGGAGGAGCTGGCCAGAGTTAATTGGAAGGAGAGCCGAGCAGGAAAGACCATCTCCTTATCTTGTGATAATTCAGAAGATAATAAAATGAAGAAGAAGATGAAACATACACATGGGAGGACAAGGCAGCCACGAGCGATAAGGCAAGTCAGGGACAGCATCAAACCAAAAGAGAAAACATACAATGTGATGAAGATTATTGGGAATCCAGATAATTCATTGGCTCTGAAACTACATAAGGCTGGTATCACTGACACTACAGAGCTCATAATCATGGTCAGGGAGAGACACAAAGGGAAACACATTCAATTTAAACACAGAAGATGGCATTACTCAAGGAAAAGATTTAGATGAATTAAACAATTGAATTAAAATCAGCTAAATGCTTTTGTGGAATGTATCAGAGAAAGCATGACCCAGGAGAGACCCTCAGCAGGACGAAAATTAGAAAACAGAAGTACTATCACATCAGAAACCAGAGTAAGTCATTGAGTAGAGGGCTGATGGATGAATGGGTCTCGATTTGAACTGGGGAACAGACAGCAGAATTGCATTGCAGATATTGCAGCCCAAAACTATGTATTCATGTCGTGCTGCAGACCACAGCAGCAGGAGAAGCAGACCTGCATTCAACCACAACCTGCAACATTTTTGCCCAGGTTTAATCTTTCAGTCTGCCATTACTATCAACACGATCTATGGCTCAGTGATGAGTGTGGGTGAAAATGTCAGGGTCAGAACCATGTGAACCTAAACCTGATGCTAACCCATTAAAGCTACAGTACTTGACCAACAGATCTGATCGAAGCTCTGCAGTCCTGCCACATTCAGTCATAAATGGTGATGGACGATTAAACAAACGACAGAGGAAAGCGCTCTACAAACATCCCCATCCTAAATAATCAAATCGCCCTGCTGCCTCAATGTAAAAGACAAGGATGTAGTATCTGCAATATCCTCAGCCAGAAGTGTTAAGCAGATGATCCAACTCACCCTCGCCATGATGCCCACAGAATCACAGATGGCAGCCTTCAACCAAGTCGATCCGCTGCAATTGACATGAAGAAAGAGCTGAACAAATATCGTATCTACTGTGTTCAGCTGTTTCTTCATATCAACTGCAGCGCATCGACTTGTTTGAAGGCTGGCATCTGCGATTTGTGGGCATCATGGCGAGGGTGAGTTGGATCATCGGCTCAACATTTCTGGCTGAGGATGGTGCAGATACAACATCCTTGTCTTTTACGCTGACACCATTCCTGCAAGGGAACTGAAGGCTTGTGCTGCACAGCACGCTGTATCCCTGGAGAAACTGTTTCATTCTAGCTCCAACTCTGACATCTATCTGGTCAATGTGGAAAATTACTCAGATATGTCCAGTCCCCTAAAAGGGGAATACTTACAATTTGAACAATTACTATTCCCTCAGTACCATCACGACAGTAAAATTGGTGGGAGTTATATTTGACAGAGCTGTCACGCAGCACAGAAATAATCCGCTCAATGTTGTTTCTGACAGGTCCCCATGTGGAGATGGTGCTGTTGTGGAAATGTCACAGAGGAACCAGACAGGTGACTACTCAATGAATGGAAGCACACTAGGAAGCTCAAAGGGTTCTTCTCCACACATCCCAGAATGTGACTGGACAGGGTAATATACAAGTTGAAAAAGCATAGGGGCACGTAAACATAGTCTTCATTCATCGAGGCATAGATCTGTTAGGCCAAGATTGAATACTGTGTACAGTTCTGAGAGACACATTACAGGAGGGATGTGATTGAACTGGAGAGGGTGCAGAGGAGATTCGCCAGGATGTTCCCTGGGATGCAGTATATCAGCTATGGAGAGAGGCTGAATAAGCTCGAGATGTTTACGTTTGGAGCAGAGAAGGCTGAGGGTGACATGATTCAGAAGGATAAGGTTATGAGGGGCATGGACAGTGTGGACAGACAGCAGCTGACCGTTTAGTCAGCGGGAGAAGAACAAGGGGGAGCACATTCTTAAAGTGAAGGGTTTGAGATTGAGAGGGGATTTGAGGATCATTTTGTGCCCAGAGGGTTTTGCAGTCTGGAATGTACTATCGGAGAGGGAGCTGTCCCGGGTAACCTCACATCTTTTACAAAGTACTTGGACGACCTCTTGAAGTGTCATAACATTCCCAGTTATGGGGCTTAGTGTAGAAAAGTGGTTCTAATGTAGACCATGCTGTACGTCTGATGGTGCAGAGTCTATGCTTCTATGAGTGTATGGTTGTACAAGGTCAATCATTGAAAAGCTTATGACAGGAATTGTTGGGCTTCAGAACACTCTATATGCACAAGGGTAATAGGAGTGAACTTTAACCACTTCATAAAGTATGTCAATGTCAAAATTAAGGGAAAACAACGTGCAGCTTCGTTACAGTCTGAAACCACAAAATGGAGAATGGAGAATAGGGAAGTGGCAGAACTATGCAGCAAGTATTTCAGTTATGTCTTCACAGAAGAAATCAAAACGAAAAGCAATCCTCCCAGCAATACTAGGAAAGTTTAATCTGGTGGGAAGGTGGGGAATAGAATGAAATTAGCAAATAAACGTTATGGAAAAAGTAATTTAACTGAAAGTAATGGGCTGAGGCAAAGTGATTTATCAAATGGGAATCACATTTGAGAAACTGACTTTTAGCAAAATTATGGAAAAGCAATCAATGCAATACGATTGGATTTTCAGAAAGCTGATTGATAAAGCCCCGAGCCTACTATGCAAATTAGAAACGTATGAGACTGGGGCTAATAGAAGGGCATGGTTTTACAATGGGAGAGCTAACAGGAAACAGGGAGTAGGAATAAAACAATGTTTTCGTTTAGAGCGGAGGACTCGGGGATGTAGCAGGATTCAGTGCTTGGGCCCGAGCTATTTCAAATACACACCAAACTTTTGTTAGATGGAATCAAATGCAATATTTCCAAGCTGCTGAGTGCACTATTCAATGTCGGACTGTGAGCGGGTGAGGAAGATGAAAACAAAGCTCCAATGTGCCTGAGGCAAGTGGAGTGTCTGTGCAAAGACGGGGCAATGTGGGTAGATGTGACGTTGTGCCCTTTGATGGGAAAAAGAGAACGGCAGCCTAACATTTGAAAAGCTCTTATAATCTATGTGTCGATGAATGAAGGCTACGTTTACGGGCCCCTATGCATTCTCAACTTGTGTATTACCCTGTCCAGTCACATTCAGGGATGTGTGGAGAAGCACCCTCTGAGCTTCCTAGTGTGTTGCTATTCATTGAGTACTCCCCTGTCTGGTTCCTTCTTCCAAAGTGCACCACCTCATATTTATCAGGGTTACATTCCATCTGTGATTGATCTACCCATCTGAACATTTCATCTGTATCTTCCTGTAACATAAGACCTACCTCCTCACTGTTAACCACTCAGCCAATCTTTGTGTCCAACACAAACTTGCTCATCTCACTCTGCCCACCCCCGTCCATATTCACAGATACACCATTTATGAATACCACAAATAATAAGGTTAAAGATCACACAACACCAGGTTATAGTCCAACATGTTCATTCGCAGACAATAGCTTTTGAAGTGTTGCTTCTTCATCAGGTGGTTATGCACTTTGAAAGCTCGTGCCTCCAAATAAACCCGTTGATCTATAACCTGGTGTTATGTGATTTTTAACTTTGTCCACCCCAGTCCAACACTGGCACCTCCGAATCACAAATAATAAGGGACACAACACTGATTCCCGTGGTACACCATTGGACACCAGCCTCCAGTCACACAAACAGCCTTCTACCACCACCCTCTGTCTCCTACCACTAAAGTTGATTTAGATGCAACTTGCCAAGTTATTAATGGGTCCTACCTGTTCCCTGGTTATTCTTTTCTGATTGACACATTGTAGATTATCTGGGGATTCGCCCTAATCTTGCCTTGCCAGCAGGTTTCAATGCCCCTGTGTTAGTCAGTCCTCTCCGACTGAACGAATTCCTCTTTAGAACATAGAACATAGAACATAGAACATAGAAGAATACAGCGCAGTACAGGCCCTTCAGCCCTCGATGTTGCGCCGATCAAAGCCCACCTAACCTACACTAACCCACTATCCTCCATATACCTATCCAATGCCTGCTTAAATACCCATAAAGAGGGAGAGTCCACTACTGCTACTGGCAGGGCATTCCATGAACTTACGACTCGCTGAGTGAAGAACCTACCCCTAACATCAGTCCTATATCTACCCCCCCCTTAATTTAAAGCTATGCCCCCTTGTAATAGCTGACTCCATACGTGGAAAAAGGTTCTCACTGTCAACCCTATCTAACCCCCTAATTATCTTGTACACCTCTATCAAATCACCCCTAAACCTTCTTTTCTCCAATGAAAACAACCCCAAGTGCCTCAGCCTTTCCTCATAGGATTTTCCTACCATACCAGGCAACATCCTGGTAAACTTCCTCTGCACCCGTTCCAGTGCCTCCACATCCTTCCTATAGTATGGCGACCAAAACTGCACACAATATTCCAGATGCGGCCGCACCAGAGTCCTATACAACTGCAGCATGACCTCAGGACTCCGGAACTCAATTCCTCTACTAATAAAAGCCAGTACGCCATATGCCTTCTTCACTGCACTATTTACCTGGGTGGCAACTTTCAGAGATCTGCGTACATGGACACCAAGATCCCTCTGCTCTTCCACACTACCAAGTAGTCTACCATTAGCCCAGAAATCCATCTTTTTATTACTCTTACCAAAGTGAATCACTTCACACTTAGCTACATTGAACTCCATTTGCCACCTTTCTGCCCAGCTCTGCAGCTTCTCTATATCCCGCTGTAACCTACCATATCCTTCCTCACTGTCTACAACTCCTCCGACTTTCGTATCATCCGCAAACTTGCTCACCCAACCTTCTAACCCTTCCTCCAGGTCATTTATAAAAATGACAAACAGCAATGGTCCCAAAACAGATCCTTGCGGAACACCGCTAGTGACGGCACTCCAAGATGAACCTTTGCCATCAACTACTACCCTGTGTCTTCTTCCAGAGAGCCAATTCCTAATCCAAACCTCCAACTCACCCTCTATGCCATATCTCTGTATTTTCTGCAGTAGCCTACCATGGGGGACCTTATCAAACGCCTTACTAAAATCCATATATACCACATCTACCGCTTTCCCCTCATCTACCTCCTTAGTCACCTTCTCAAAGAATTCAATAAGGTTTGTGAGGCACGACCTGCCCTTCACAAAACCATGCTGACTATCCTTGATCACATCATTCTTATCCAGATGTGCATAAATCCTATCCATTACAATTCTCTCTAAGACTTTGCCAACAACAGAAGTGAGACTCACTGGCCTATAGTTACTAGGATTATCCCTACTCCCCTTCTTGAACAAGGGAAACACGTTTGCTAGCCTCCAGTCCTCTGGCACTACTCCGGTCGACAAAGAGGACACAAAAATCAAGGCCAATGGCTCTGCAATCTCCTCCCTTGCTTCCCAGAGAATCCTAGGATAAATGCCATCAGGCCCAGGGGACTTATCTATTTTCACCCTTGCCAGAATTTCCAACACCTCTTCTCTACATATCTCAAAGCCATCCATTCTACTTATTCGTGCCTCAGTATTCATATCGACAACAATGTCCTGTTCCTGAGTGAATACTGACGAAAAGTATTCATTCAGCGCCTCCCCAATCTCTTCAGCCTCCACACGCAACTTCCCATTACTATCCTTGATTGGACCTATTCCTTCCCTAGTCATTCTTTTATTCCTAACATACCTATAGAAAGCCTTAGGGTTTTCCCTAATCCTACCAACTAAGGACCTTTCATGTCCCCTCCTTGCTGCTCTTAGCTCTCTCTTCAGGTCCTTCCGGGCTACCTTATAACTCTCAATCGCCCCTATTGAACCTTCACGCCTCATCTTTACAAAGGCCGCCCTCTTCCATTTAACAAGGGATTCCAACTCCTTATTAAACCACGGCTCCTTCACACAACCCTTTCCTCCCTGCATGATAGGTACGTACTTATCAAGGACACTCAATAGTTGCTCCTTGAACAAGTTCCACATATCAATTACGCTCTTGCCTTGGAATCTACTTTTCCAATCCACACATCCTAAGTCATGCCTCAACGCATCATAATTTCCCTGCCCCCAGCTATAACTCTTGCCCTGTAGTACACACATATCCCTCTCCATCACTAGAGTAAAAATCACCGAATTGTGGTCACTGTCCCCAAAGTGCTCACCTACCTCTAGTTCTAATACCTGGCCTGGTTCGTTACCCAGAACCAAATCCAGTATGGCCTCACCTCTTGTTGGCTTATCTACATATTGTGTCAGGAAACTCTCCTGCACACATTGCACAAACACTGACCCATCTAACGAACTTGAGCTATAGCTTTCCCAATCAATATCAGGAAAGTTAAAGTCTCCCATAACAATCACCCTATTACTGTCACTCTTCTCCTGAATCATCTTCGCAATCCTTTCTTCAACGATTCTAGGACTATTAGGAGGCCTGTAAAAGACTCCCAACAGGGTGACCTCATCTCTCCTATTCCTAACCTCAACCCAAACTACCTCAGATGGCAAATCTTCGTCCATCTTCCTTTCCACCGCTGTAATACTATCTTTGACAAGCAAAGCCACACCCCCCCCCCTCTTTTGCCCCCACCTCTGACCCTACTAAAACATTTAAACCCTGGAACCTGCAACAGCCAATCCTGTCCCTGATCTAGCCACGTCTCCGTAATAGCCACAACATCGAAGTCCCAGGTACCAACCCACGCTGCGAGTTCACCTACCTTATTTCGTATACTTCTGGCATTAAAGTATACACACTTCAAGCCACTCTTCTGTTTACAGGCACCCTCCTTTAAGATTGATGCCATATTCCTAACCTCCCTACACTCCAGGTCCTGCACCCTAAAGCTACAGTCTGGGTTGCCATGCCCCTGCAGAGTTAGTTTAAACCCCCCCCAAGAGCACTAGCAAACCTCCCCCCAAGGATACTGGTGCCCCTCAGGTTCAGGTGCAGACCATCCTGTTTATAGAGGTCCCACCTTCCCCAGAAAGAACCCCAGTATCCAAGTACCGAAATCCCTCCCTCCTGCACCATCCCTGTAGCCACGCATTTAACTCTTCTCTCTCCCTATTCCTCGACTCTCTATCACGTGGCACGGGTAACAAACCAGAGACAACAACTCTGTTCGTTCTAACTCTGAGCTTCTAACCTAGCTCCCTAAAAGCCTGTCTAACATCCACAGCACTCCTCCTACCTATGTCATTGGTGCCAATATGGACCACGACTTCAGGCTGCTCTCCCTCCCCCTTAAGGACCCGGAAAACACGATCAGAGACATCACGTACCCTTGCACCTGGGAGGCAACATACCAAACGTGAGTCTCTCTCGTTCCCACAAAACCGCCTATCTGTGCCCCGAACTATCGAGTCCCCAATTATTATTGCTCTGCTCTTCTCCACCCTTCCCTTCTGAGTAGCGGGGACAGGCTCCGTGCCAGAGGCCTGAGCCCCGTTACTTACCCCTGGTAAGTCGTCCCCCCCACAAGTATCCAAAACGGTATACTTGTTCTTGAGGGGAACGACCACAGGGGGTCCCTGCACTGGCTGCTTCCTCCCAGTCCCCCTCACTGTCACCCATCTATCTGCCATCTTTGGAGTTACTACTTCCCTATAGCTCCGATCTATGACCCCCTCTGCCTCCCGAATGATCCGAAGTTCATCCAACTCCAGCTCCAGTTCCCTAACACGGTCTTGGAGGAGCTGGAGATGGGTGCACTTCCTGCAAGTGTAATCAGCAGGGACGTCCATGGCATCCCTCGCCTCATACATGTTGCAGGAGGAACATTGCACTGCCTTCACTGCCATCCCTCTAAAGCTAACCTTTATTTTAAACAAAAAACTGGGTCTAAAGAATACAACAAGCAAAATTCGGCACTTACCTCCTTACCACAACGGATCTTATTATTAGGTTAGAGGAGGAGGGCGGGTGGGAGGCACTACCTCTGTAGTGCCTCGGGTTCTTCAGCTGCGCGCTTTTAAAGGGGAAACAAACCTACCCAGGTAAGCTTACGCTCTACCTGATTCCAGGTCTCGGCTGCCTCTCTGGTCGTCGTCACTTCCCCCTGCTGCTCCCGCTCTTTCTGTGAAGAGAGTGAAAAAAAAACACCGCTGCCCGCTACCGGTAAGTACTTTTAAAACAAACAGTCTTACGTTAGCTGCTGCTCGCACTCAAAATTGCGGTCTTCAATGGCCTGTCCCTTATTTTGCCATTATTTGTCTTAAATGTGGAGTAGAAAGCCAGGGAAGCATTCTGTTTATTTCCACCTTGTCATATGTTTTGTGAATTTTCTAAATTTCACTGTGATCACCTCTCATTCTTTGAAACTCCAGAGCTCGTAGGCCAACTTTCCTCATCAGGCAATCTCGTCACCTGTGGGATTAATATGGCGAATGTCTATTGCACTTCCTCTGTGGTCAGTATATTCTTTCTCAGATTTGGACACCAACCCTGTACACAATACTCCAGGTACAGACTCACCAACCTTGTACACAATACTCCAGGTACAGTCTCACTAACCCTGCACATAATACTCCAGGTACAGTCTCACCAACCCTGTACAAAATACTCCAGGGACCGTCTCACCAAGTCTGTACACAATACTCCAGGTACACTCTCACCAACATGCTGTGAAACTACTTCAACATGTCGTTGCATCGATATTCTGACGTCTTTAATTGAAGGTGAACCCAAGTTTAACTTGTCACTTACATACATTGTTCTCAATACCCTTCAAAAAATTCCGTAGTTATCAAGTGTATTTTTCCTTTCAGAAATGGAGACAGATTCTCTCCAATGTTGCTGTTAATTTCTAAATATCCAATATCGCATCCTGTCTCATAGATTCCAAACGTTTCTCTACAGATGTCAAGTTAATTGGTCTGCATTTCTTCACACTATCACTTTTTCCCTTTCTAGGAGCTTGGATCCATTGCATTCATCTCCCTACCATGCTTGGATCACGTGTATTACCTTCATTTTATCTACCATGGCTTTCCAGCCTCTGTGGAATATACATGAAAATAAAACACAGCCATTGACAGTGCAATTAATACTTCTGTTGCTGATCTATTTCTGGCATTTTGAAATGAATTATATCTGTTTCGTTCGACATGGCAATGTTTAATGCAGCTACATGTTCAGTCCTACCTTGTTACTGATATGAATGGACTTTGTGTTTTTAGTTCCACGAGCCCTAAACGATCACTAGGTATTTCTGGGTGATTTTCTGGATCTTTCTCCATGATGACAGATGCAGCGTAACGTTTCTCCACAATAAACTCTCCTCTCCCGATTACAAATTTCCACATTTGACCTTACTTTTGTTTTGTTTCCTTTGAAATACAGATTGTAGATTTGTGCAGTCCTGGTATTCCTGTGTGTGAGCATGCAGGTTCGCTTTTTGATTTCCTTATCATTTTCATCGCCCTCCTTTTCTGTATTGTAAATTTCTGACATTTCTCAGGTTTCCACAATGTCTGGAATTCTTATGAAGTCACTTCTTATAATTAAAATAATCTTCAATTTGTTATGTTAACCATCATTAAGTCACTTTATCACTCTTTGGTGTTTTTACATTAAAGAAATAGATTTTTAATTCAAACGTTGCAGTATTTTCATGTAACAGATATGTACCGAAGAACATTGCAAGAAGACAGAGAAGAGATTGCGGGAGCCTGGCTGATATTTTTATATCATCGCTGGCCACGGGTGATATCCCAGATAACTGGAGGACAGGGAATGCTGTGCCCTTATTCAAGAAAGGCTACAAAGAAAAACTTGGTAACTATAGACCAGTAAACCAGACATCTGTAGTAGGTAAACTACTTTAGAAGGTTCTGAGAGATAAGATATACATACATTTGTAAAGGCAGGGTGTGATTAAGAGCAGGCTGCACGGCTTTGTGTATGGGGCAGATGGAGGCCACTTGCTCCAAATACCTGGTCCACAGTAACACAGGCTCTCTTTCAATCCCTCCAGACTGTCACACACGGTTTGGTGAGTGTTGTAAAATGTTATTTTGAAATACAGTCTGGCTTCGAAAGATGCCCCTGGTCTCTTCACAAAGCGCCTCCTCTCTGCAACTTGTGCTTCATTTGTTGGTCATGGTCTAGACCAAGATCCATTATGAATAAAGCCCCATACCTCACCCAGAGATGACTCAAAGTGCTACGCCCTTTCTGAATGCAACATTCAATAATAGATAGTCTAGGAACATTACAACCATGAACATTTTAATTACAGAAAATATGAACATAAGGAACAGGATCAGGTAATTCGGACGGTCAAGCCATTGTATACGAAAATGGCTGATCTACTGTTAGCGTTACCTCCTCTTTAATACCCAATCAATCACACCCATGGGTTCTCTGACAGGTCAAAAATGCATCTACCTCCTCCTTAAATACTTTCAGTGATTAAGCTCCTTTACCTCTCTACACCAGATAATTTCAGACATTGATTTCCTTCTGTGAGAGGGAAAGACTCCCCCCACAGACACCGTCACCTATTGAAAGGAACAAGAGGTGAACATAAGGTCTCAGGACAGATTACCAAGACAGTATTTGACTGAGGGTGTCATCGCGACCACCTACTTATTTGAGTTTAATGGGAATCAGGTGTTTCCTCCCTACTGGTTGGGGTCTTTCAGAGCACAAAGGAAGATGTATGTGGGCGGTGGCTGACAATCCTCTCAGTCCCAGGACATCTGTTGAGGTGATCCTCAGGTTAACTTCCTCAGTATAAACATCTTCAGCTCCTTCATCAACGTTTACGCGGGCCACATCCCTGGTACCACTCCACTCCACTCCCCCACCCCTCCGCCGATCCATCATAAGATCAGAAGCGGGGTGATCACTGAAGGTCACACAATGTTCAGAACATTTTGTCCCCCCTCAGCTCCTGAACCAGTCTCTATGTCCATGTGCACCAAAGCCTGGACAGCAGTCAGGTTTGTTTGTTGTTAAAGTGTCAGTAACATTCATGTAACAGCACGGCCAGACACTGCACATTTCCACAGTTAAAACATGAGCTCATTCAGCACCACAAGCTGGTTACATGATATATGGAAGCCATTCTGCCCATCTAAACGACTGAACAAAAGCAGGGACAGCCCATTCAATCGTGCTGCCTGTTCCCCAGGAAGAGGAGGGCTCCAGTCAGTACATTGAGCTGTTAAACAGGAACAGGCTGAGCCCAATCAGACACTTGATACTGTTTTATGGGAGCAGGAGAGGCCATTCAGCCCCTTAACACATTTATACGGGAACATGTGGTGTCATTGATGCTCCAACCTGAAAGACCAATTGAGCAGACACTGCACTCATAGACAGCTCACGATTTTCCTCGTGGCTCCATTGCCTGTGGGACACATGTTCTGTTTCGCCGGCAGTGAGGAAGGAAACCAAATGTTTTCTACCAAGTCTCAAAGAGGCATCTTCCATTTCCGAGAAGACAGATCCATGTTCTCTGTGGGGGTCAGAAGTTGATGGAAATAGTTAACTGTTTTACCATGTAAGTATTGAGGCTCCTGTCGGGATTGTGGATTACATGACGTTCATAATGTGGAGAGAGGATAGTCAAAGACTGACTCTCTCTCTCTCTGAATCAAAATGGGGAGTGGCGTGGGGTGAGAGGAACATTCCGAGAGGCTTTTAACGAATCGACAATCATGTAAACCTAGTAATAAACAAGCCATGGAATTTATCACCGTATCATTGTTTGTTTGGAATATAATGCGTGACAGTCCATCCCCTTACGGTTCAATGCAATAATCTTATTCCCTCAAAGCACTACACATTAATCCTCATGCACTCCCGATGGTACAATCATCCTAACAATGAGGCTGGTGAAGCTCCTTTACACTCTTGCTGCCAAGAGGCGTATTCCTTATAAAAGAGAGAAAATATGTCCACAATACTCCAAATACTATCTCATCAACACTCTCAGGGTTGATCGCAATAATTCTGTTCCCTCACTTAGCTGTCTCAGCTTGTTTCCTGTGCTGTAAAAAGCCATTACTTCTCTCTCACTGCGAATGATGTGGAATTTAGACATTTCTTACATTTGTACGTCAGCATCAATAAAGTCATCACCAGAGGTACCGATGGAGATGAATATCATTCTCGGAGGGAGACTCTATTATAAAGTCTTCACTCGAAACAGGGAATGGTCACCTACCTGAATGGAAATGACTTGCAGGAACATGGAAATCAGGCAGGGGAAGGGAGGTATCTTTTCTTTTATTCTGCTCTCACGGGATGTGTGCAGCCCTGGTCAGACCAGTATGTTATGCTGATCCTGAACTGAGTAACTGTTTCAGCTGTTCCACAGGTTAGTACAAAGTAAAACACATCGCAGTACATTTGCATTCACACAGAGACCTGACCAGGGATGGATGACCCATGAACCTCTCTACAGGACATGAGGCAAACACATAGGCTTTGTTCAAAACAAGTGGTGATGATTTAATTTACATTCCATCAACTTCCTTCATGAGACACTAAAAGATTATTATTCTGTGCCGTTTGATTATGAGTCAATGACGTGACCACCATGCACTGTCTGTCCATCTTACAGATTCTGTGGAGAGGACAAATTAATCATCTCAAGTACAAATATTTTGTGACGTAAGCATTGTTAGAAGAGACTTGAAACGGTTATATCTGGATTTACCAAAGGCACAAACGATGGATTATTCAGCAGTTGCATTGAGGCTGAGAAGGAGACTGAAATATCCTGATAGTGGCCTTGGGCAGGATTGGTGAGCGGGGAGAATATGTATGAATGGAAATCTGTATGGAGAGAAAATATCATGGAGTTTAAGAACAGTCTGGTTTCTCCTCACATATTGTTGAGTAAGTTGTGAATAGTAATTTGCTAGTTATAATTTGTAAGGAATAAAATTTTTGACTGTATCTGAAAATGATGACTTCCAAATTCTAAAATGTGAATATGAACAGCAATTCAGTTCAACTCAGCTTAATAGTCAGATGGAATGACTTACCAGGAACACCAACTATGGCGTGGATGGGATAGTAACCACCTTGAATAATCCAAAGGATATCTTCGATCTATGATGCTAATGATATCCAAGGCTGAGAAAGGTATTAAAGACCGAAGGATAAATTCCTGTCTGTTGTAATATTCCTTTCCAATGTTCTCAGATTCAGATCCATTATTGGAGCATTCCAGTCTAATGTTCTCAGATTCTGAAGTCTCCTCTCCCTGACTCTCGAGCTGCTGATCTCTGTTAGTCCAGTCAATGATGCTCCCGCCCATACTGGGATAACACATTGAACCGAGTCTTTAATTAACAGAAGAGGCAAACCCTCCAGTGACACATTTCTGATCCATGGAGACGGACATCAATCACAGTCTCTGAACAAATAGCTCCAGCCAACGCCTTTCAATTCAATATTGTTTTATTAAAATTCAAAATAATGATTCCAACTTTCGCATTCTGAATGGGATTTGTGAGGGTGACTGATGGAACAAATCTTGAGATCGGTAGATCAATTGAGAAAACCATTCAATCTGACTTGGATGCAGGAGAAATGTTATAAGTTTATCAGAACGCAAACATGTTTCTCTGTTTATAAATGGAAACATACATCCTGGAACTATTGATCAAGCATCATAATTTCAATTAAACATTGAGGCAATTTTTATACTTCATGATCTGAGGGGAGTGTGTGTCTGAGAAACGTGGGATTATAACAGACAAATGGCATGGATATGATAACAGAGAATTGAACGTGACAAATGCAATTCAGATTGTTATTCCAGGTTCAGAGAGAGGCAGATGAGGCCTGTGCTATTGATGTCCTCGATGTTCGTGAACTGTGATGAAGTGTCATTTACTGGACTTCAATTACAGTGTGATTATGGCATTGTGGAGGAGACAGAAAACAGAGAGAATTGTGGGACATGGCAGTTCAGACTGGAGGGAGGGACAATAATATTCCCCAGTCATCAGTATTGGAATGTTACCCTTTATAACTCATATGAAGAACAGATTCAAGGATACATTTAAAGTGAGGAATGAGGAGTAAAATCTGTTTATTGATCACAAAATACAGGACAAAATGATTTTCTGTCCATACTAAACTATGGAAAGTATAAGGAGATAAGATATATTCATGATATTGAGCTACATAAATTGAAAAGTGTTTTACAAAACCACGGAAGTGGTGTACAATCTTTCTCAATCATTATTTTGCCCACAGCTGAGATGCTGATTTCCCCTCTGTCAGTGATCCACCTCATTGAGATTCTCTAGCACAGTATCTTAGTATCGAGCAGGATTCTCAGTTCCTGCTGCTTTCACCCAGTCTGTTTAAATTTAACCACCTTCTCATTGTAAAAAAATAACTTGGCCTTTCGAACTCTCTTTAACTGTCAGCAACTCAGCTGTATGATATTATTGAAGATAAATGTTCTGGGACCACAGTCAGTATCTGCACAGCGCACACAGGGTATGGTAATAGATAAAGACCTTGCAGACCGTGAGAATGTCTAAATAAAACTTCCAATTTCTGTCTGTTCCTGTCTATCTCCCCTCATGCTGTCTTCTGATCTATCCAACTCACCCTCGTTTTACCATCCCTCCAATCGCTCCCTGTTTCAAAATTGTGCAGTTGCACAGCTTGATGTTCGACTGGAATAACACAACTATTATAGGACAAGCCAAATAGAGAACAGCCAGTGAATTCCTTGAGGCATGGCACTCATCCACGGATTTTATCATTAAACACATCGACCTGGACTCAATGCATAGGTCACTGCAGTGGACAGCTGGAACTGACAGTCTGACGCGGCAGAGACAAACCACTACAAATGCTGGAGGAAACAACACAGAAGCGCTTCACAGGAGGCTCCCAAGCACTGAGGATGTCGCCTAGACAGGGGACGAAATGTCTGCAACACAAATTCCCAGCTTGGTGAACAGAATCACAACAACAAGCACCCGAGCTACGAATCTTTTTACAAACGTTGCGGCTATTTTGGTGAAATGGATAGAGCAGGGACAGGACTGATCGTTGGTTGGTCCGGGGTTTAGATGCTTCATTAAGAACAAGTCAGGTACGAAAAGTGGCGGGAGGTGGAGGCATTGTTAATCAAAGACAATATTACGGTGGCAGAAAGGATGTTTGGTAAGGACTCGTCCACTGAGTTAGTATGGGAAGAGGTTAGAAACAAAAACAGAGAGGTCACCCTGTTTTTATTTCTCTACAGCCCTCTGAAAAGTTCCAGAGATGTAGCGTAAGGATTACAAAGATGATACTGGATAGGAGCGAAAATAACAGAGTAGTTGTTATGGAGGACTTTACTTTTCCAAATAGTGACTGGAAACGCTACAGTTCAATTACTTTATATGAGTCAGTTTTAGTCCAATGTGTACAGAATGGTTTCCTGACACAGTATGTACATTGGCCAACAAGGTACAAGGCCAAATTGGATTTGGTACTGGGTAATTAACCAGACCAGGTATTAGAATTGGAGGTAGGTATACACTTTGCTGATAGTGACCACAATTCAGTTATGTTTACCTTAGCTTTGGAAAGGGACAGGTCTATACCGCAGGGCAAGTGTTATAGCTGGGGGAAAGGCAATTATGATGCGATTAGGAAAGGATTTAGAATACATAGGATGGGGAAGGAAACTGCAGGGGATGGGCACAATTTAAATGTGGAGCTATTTCAAACAACAGCTACTGTGTGTCCTTGATAAGTTTACGCATGTCAGAAAAGAAGGAAGTGGTCGAGGGAGGCTGCTGTGTTGACTGAAGCAGTTGAATCTCTTGTCAAGAGGAAGAAGGAGGCTTATGTAAAGATGAAACGTGAAGGTTCAGTTCGGATGCTTGTGAGTTACAAGTTATCCTGGAAGGACGTAAAGAAAGAGATAAGAATAGCCAAGAGAGAGTATGAGAAGTCTTTGGCAAGTAGGATCCAGGAAAACCCTCAAGCTTTGTATCAGTATGTCACGAATAAAAGAATGACCAAATTAAGATTAGGGTCAATCATGGATAGTAGTGTGAAGTTGTGTGTGTAGTCCAAGGAGATCGCACAGGCACTAAATAAATATTTGAATCAATATTCACAATGGAAAGACAATGCTATCTGGGCCTATATGCAGTAAAGGCTATTAGACTAGATGGGATTGAGGTTCGTAAGGTGGAGATGTTAGCAAATCTGGAGAGTGTGAAAATAGATAAGTTCCCTTGGCCAGATGGAATTAATCCCAGGATTCTCTGTGAAGTTAGAGAGGAGGTGACATAAGCATTGGTTCGAATCTTTACATCGCCATTGTCGACAGGAATAGTGCCAGAAGACTGGGCGACAACAAAGGTTGTCTCTTTGTTCAAGAAATGGAGAAGAGACAACCCTGGTAATTATATACCAGTTTGACTTTGGTTATGGGTAAAGTGTTGGAAAGGTTTATAAGAGATAGGATTTATTCTCACCTAGAAAGGAATCCTTTATTAGGGATAGTCAACAAGGTTTTGTGAAGGGTATGTCATGCTTCACAAATCTTACTGAATTCATTGAGAGGTAACCAAACAGGTGGGTCAGGGTAAAGTGGGGTATAAGTATTTCAGTAAAACATTTGAAAAGTCCACCATGTTAGGCTATTGCAGAAAATATGGAGAGTGTGGTGTTGGAAAAGCAGAACAGACGAGGCAGCGTCCAAGGAGTAGGAGAGTCGATGTTTCACTTGTAAGGCCTTCACCAGGAATCAGTGTTCTGGTCTCCAGCATCTGCAGTCTTCACTTTCTCCGAGCTCCTCGGATGCTGCCGGACCTGCTGTGCTTTCCCAGCACCACACTTTCAAATCTGATCTCAAAGATCTGTAGCCCTTACTTTCTCACAGAAAAATACGGAGACGTAGAATTGAGGGTGATTTAACGTTTTGTATCAGAAATTGGCTAGCTGAAAGAAGACAGAGGGTGGTAGTTGATGGGGAATGGCCATCCTCGAGTTCGGTCGCTAGTGGGATACTGTAAAAATCTGTTTGGGGGTGACTGTTGTTTGTCTATTTGAAAATGACCTTAATGAGGGAATAGAAGGATGAATTAATAAATTTAGGGTTCGCTGTCAGGTTGGTGGAGAGATGGGTACTGCTGAAGAATGTTGCCGGTACTGAGCTGTAATGTTCTATGTTCATGGACCTACAATGGGCTGAATAGCTTCCTTCTGTGATTAACAATTCGGAGGGACTCTGACCCACAATAAAAGCTTTAGGTGCCTGGAGAGACAAGCTGGTCCAGTAAAGGACACACACTGCACAAACATCCATCATCTCTTCCTGTTTTCTGATATACAGCGGCCTCAAAATATGAGTCCAAACAAAATAGATTGATTCAAATTCACGCAGTCAGGAGGACGTTCACCCGAGGGGATTACCGTCAGAGGATTCAATGAATAATATGATTTCAGAATAAGACAAATAATAAAATAATATCACAGCAACATAATGATTAGCAGCAGAGTAAAACTTACAGTTGCAAATAGTTTGAAGTTCAACATTGTGTTCATTTTTGGTCACTTTGCTATGGGAAGGATGCTATTAAACTGGAACTTTACAAGGATATTGCCAGGACTCAAGGGTCTGAGTCATAGGGAGAGGTTGGATAAGCTGGGACATTTCTCGTTAGAGCACAGGAGATTGAGGAGCGGCATGAAGTGCTTCGAGAGGCCTTTCATGGCCCACATCCGTTCTAGTCTCCAAGCCTGCCTCGATCCCCTACAATTCCACGACAGATTCCTGCTCATTGACTATAGGTTCACCTTCAATACCATTATTCCCTTCAGAATAATCACAAAACTCCCTGACCTTAGTCTCGGCTCCACCCTCTGAAATTGGATCCTCAGCTTTCTGACCTACAGTACACAATCAGTGAAAATAGGTAAGTGTGTCTCTTCCATGATAACAGTCAACACTTACCAAAAGATGTGTCCTCAGCCTCCTACTATACCCCTGTACACCCACGACTGTATTGCCAAATTTTGAATGAACGCCATCTCCATGTTCACTGATGACACCATTATAGTAGGACAGACATGTAATGATGGCAAGCCAATACAGAATGGAAATAGAGGACTTTGTGATGTGCTGCACTGAGGCCAACCTCTCTTTCAACATCGGCAGAACTAACAAACTGATCAATGACTTCAGAAAGAAAGGAGGAGAACATGCCTCCATCTTCATCAATGGAACTGAAGTTGAATTGGTGGCATCATTAAGTTCCTCGGAGTGACGATAACCAACATCCTGTCCTTAACTTCCCAGTTAGATGTAACAGTCGAGATGGCACAACAAGGCATCTTAGTTCTCTGGCAGCTCAGGACATTTGGCATGCCCACAAAGATCCTGACCAATTTGTACAAATGCACCACTGAGCGCAAACCATTCGTGTGCATAATGGTCTGGTGTGACAATAGCCCAGCCCAGGACAGTAAGAGAAATGACAGAAGGTTGTGTGCACAGCCCATGCCATGAAGGAAGCCAACCTCCCATCCATTGACTCCATTTACAAGGCTCGCTGCCGCCGAAAGACTGGCAACCAAAGACCATTCGCACACTGGATCACCTACAATCTCTTCCATCAGGCAGACAGTACAAACCAGCGTCTCATGAACAGTATCTTCCCAGCCCATTATTAAACTGAGTAGTGGAAACTCTGAATTCAAATAGTGCTGATCTTATTCACGTTGATCTTGCCTATTGCATGCCATTTGTGGTGTAGCCTGTATGCCTCAGTCTGTTTTTAGTTTACCCTTTGATCTGTATGTCCTTGCTTATTGTAGGAGCGTGATTCCCCAGCGAGGGACAAAGACTCTGGAAGCACAGGGAATGGACGTTAATTCAAGCAAAAATTGTTTATAGCAGGGAGAGTACCAAAGGATCTTCCTCAAATTTGGCTTTGACATGAGAAGGCAATGGTTTCCTTAATCCTCAGCTCATCATCAGAATAGGGTCGCTGCTCCCAGTTACCTGGAGCTGTGGGGTGGTGGCTCCCTCCTAGTTTTCATTTGGTGGTGTGTGGCCTTTACCAGTCACCTCAGAGGGTTCGTCGTTTCCTGTTTGGGAGGTTCTGCCCTCCTTTCTCCCCGCAGCGCTCTGTTTCATCTTTTGATGACCCTCCCTGAGCCCATCTTTGATTAGATTAGATTATTTACAGTGTGGAAACAGGCCCTTCAGCCCAACAAGTCCACAACGATCCGCCGAATCGGAACCCAACCAGACCCATTCCTCTACATTTTACCCCTTCAACTAACACAACGGGTAATTTAGCATGGCCAATTCACCTAACCTGCACATTTTTGGATTGTGGGAGGAAACCGGAGCACCCGGAGGAAACCCACACAGACACGGGGAGAATGTACAAACTCCACACAGAGAGTCACTGAGGCGGAAATTGAACCCTAGTCTCTGGCGCTGTGAGGCAGCAATGTCAACCACTGTGCTACCGTGCTGCCCATCTTCACCATTCGAGGATCTGCCTGTATCCTTACTGTGCAGCTGTCGTTTCCCTCTTTGCTAGGAGGTTTTGGTGGCCTGGCGCGTTTTCCGCCTCCTTTATTTGAAAGGAATCCAATTCTCTGCCTCCTTGGTTCCCCCTCCTCCATTGCCTCCATCTGTCCTGTAGGAGCTTGGATCAGTGCTGTCCCTACCTGCTGGCTGCTGTCTGCTCCGCTTCAGCCTGTCCTTTCTTCTGGGTGCCATCAGACACCGTTCCCTTGCTGGTTTGTGGTGCCTTGCTTATCCTTTACCGTCCACCTCTGGCAGTCTGTGCATAGGTGGCAGACGCTCGTCTTGGGCAGGCCATGTACATGTGGTCCGCCTCTCCACACAGATTACAGTTCTTGGCCTCTTTGCATTCCTTGGTCGGATGACCTTCCTGCTTGCAGTTCTGACAGATCGTAATCGTACAGTCAGCCGTAATGTGGCCTGACCTCCCACAGGTTTGGCACAGTTTTGGCTGCACTCCGTATGTCAAGTACACTCTTCTCTCTCCGATTGCAAAACTGGAGGGTGTGTAGAGGATGTTCCCATGGCATTGACCCTCAGGGTTACCCTGACCTGCCGATTGCTGGTCCAGATTCTCAAAGGGTCAACCACATCAGTGCTTTCTGCCTCAACCTGGACGTATATTCCCAGGAAGGTGAGGACATCAGCTGCTGGAACTTGGGGGCTGTACATATGAATCGCATTAACATGACTGCCCTGTGCAGGACGCACACACAACAGCTGATAAGTTGGAGAACAGAGGCTCCCCTTCCTTCTCCTTGAAGACCTTCAGGAGCTGCTCGCACTGCTTCACGCTCCTCAAGGTCACATCGAAATTGCCTGCCCCAGGAAAATGCTACATGCAGCACACATCTTTTTTAATTTCAAAAATATACTTTATTCATAAAATAATTTGATGGTCTGTACAGTTTGTCATGCCATACATGTATAAACATTTAAATGCAGATATCAGAGTTTATCATTTTTTATACAGGTATGTACATTTATCAAAAGTATGTCCATATATTTAGCTGAGGCGTCAGCATAGTCCAAATCACTGCGTGGGCCCCCTGTTCTTCTTAGGGAGCCAGATGTTACACGGTGGTCTTTCCCCACCGCACCTTGGTGGCAGTTGCCCCAAGCTTCAACCCGTCCTTCAACATGTTTTCCTGGACCTTGGATTGTGCCAGTCTGCAGCACTCAGTCGGGATCAACTCCTTCATCTGGAAGGTCCAGAGAGCATCCTTCACTGAGTTGACGATCCTCTAGGCTCAGTTGATGTTCGTCTTGGTGTGCGTCCTGTGGAACATTCCATAGAGCACGGAGTGCCGTGTCACAGTGCTGCTCGGGACGAAGCTCGATAAACACCACTACATTCCTCTCCAGACGTCTTCTGCATAGGCACATTCCAGGAGATGCGTGACAGTCTCGACCCCACCCCCAGCCGCCTCGTCTGCTTCAAACCCACAGCACTCGAACAAAATCTTCTTCACGAACGCCATCCAATTGACAGGCGTACGATCGTCCACCTTCTGCACAGTTACCCTGACTGTGTTGCGAATGCCCTGGCCTGGGGTCCGGGCTGTTGCTGAGGCCATAGCTCCTAGCTTGGCTGGTCCCTGAATTGGTGTTAGGCCGAAGCCAGCATGAAGATCCACCAATTTCAGGACAGCACAACCAAACGATCCTCCAGCGTCCAATCACGATCCAGCGATGATCTCGATGAGCTCTGATGACTCGCAACTCGACACCCGTCCTGATATGAACAGACACTTGTTCTTAGCCAAAAGGGACTCTATTAAAAATCTTTCTGAAAATCCAAGTTTAGTTCCTCTATTGCTTTCTCGTAATTAATCTACCAGTCAGTTTCTTAAATATGCTTCCCATTTTATCAACGTATGTTGAAGTTTTTTTTATGCCCATGTTTTCAGTTCCAATAATTTTCCCAAATCAGTCTATTTACTGATTTCATACTATATATATATATATATATATATATATATATATATATATTCAGTCTCAGGTTTTCTCCTATTGCTGGGAAGGTTTTGTTTATATCTTTTTTTCTGTGAAGACAGAAGTGAAGTAGTTGTGTCATGTTTCTCTGTTCTCCATTCTCCGTTCCCTGGTTTCAGACTGTACGGAAGCTGACACTTTGACTGGAAAGAACAGTTGCTGTCTATTCACCCTGTCCATGCCTCTTGTAATCTTAAACCTGAATTACTTACCCACTCACTTTCTCTGCTCCAAGGGAAACAACTCGAGCTTATCTAGCCCCTTCTCCGCAGTTCATATGTCCCATCCCAGGGAACATCTCAGTGAATCTCCTCTGCACCTCATCCAATACAATCACATCCTTCATGTGATATGGCTACGAGAACTGCACACAGTATTTAATTTGGCCTTTCCAAAGTGCTATATACCTCTTATAATCTTTGGGTCAATGAACAAAGGCTATATCTACAGTCCTGCTTAACTCATCAATGATCATATCCAGTCACTTTCAAGGATGTGTGTAGAAGCAGCCTCTGAACTTCCTAATGTGCAGCCATTCATTGAATTCTCCCCTATCTGGTTCCATCTTTCAAAGTGCATCAACTCATATTTATCAGGGTTACATTCCGTCTGCCATTGATCATTTTCATCTGACCAATCCACCAGCATCCTTCTGTAATATAAGGCCTTGTTCCTCATTGCCAACCACCCCGTCAATCTTTGTTTGCAACACAAACTTGCTTATCACGCTCCCCCTACCCACTTCACATTCACATCACTTAAGGTTACCACGAATAATAAGGGATGCAGCACTGATCTGTGCGGTACACCAGGGGACATTGGTCTCCAGTCACACAAACAGCCTTCTACCACAAAGTTGAGTTTGGATGCAACTTGGCAAGTCACTAATAGGTCCCACCTTTTCCCTGGTTTTTCTGTTCCAGATGATATACCTGTGGAATATCTGGGGATTCTCCTTAATCTAGCCCTGCCTGCAGGTTTCCATTGCCCTGCATGCGTCAGTCCCCTCTGAATGAAGATTTTTCTCTTATTGGGGTCTTAAATGGCCTGTCCCTTATCCTGCCATTATTTGCCTTAAGCGTAGAGTAGACAGCCAGACAAACATTCTGTTTGTTTCCACCTTGTCACATGTTTCGTATATTTTCTAAATTTCATTGTGTTGTTTGAAACTGGGGAGGTCACAACACAAGCCCCCCCACGGAAAATCTTGTCATCTGAGGGATTAATCTGGAGAATGTCCATTGCACGTCCTCTGTGATCAGTGTAATCTTTTTTAGATTAGTCACCAACACTGTACAAAATTGTCCGAGTATACTCTCACCAACCCTCTATGCAACTGCTTAATGATGTCTCTACATCAATATTCAGATTCGCTTAAACGAAGGCCAACCGAACTTTAATTTTCCAATTACATGTATTCTTCCAAATACTATTCACGATAATTGCATTTACGAACTCATTGTATGAGTTCTTATAGAAAGACTTCTGAAAATCCAAATGCACCACTTCCACAGGTTGTCCATTGTCTATGCTGCAAGAAACAACATCAAACAATTTCAAAGTTGTCAGGTATAATTTCTTTGTCAGAAAGAAATAGTGATTCTCTGTAATGTTGCTGTCCATTTCTAAATGCCCAATATCACATCTTATATATTAGATTCCAACTGCTTCCCTACAGATGTAAAATTAATTGGTTTGCAGTCATCTACATTATCTCTTCTTGCCTGCGTATATAGTTGGATCGTGTTTACTACCTTCCGGTTAGCTACAATGGCGTACGGCCTTTGGAGGATCTACAGGAAAATAAAACACAGTCACCGACTGTTCAATTAATATACTGTTTTATATCTGACATTTTGATGTGAAGTACATCTGGCCCATCAGACTTAGCAATGATCAACCTAGCTAGACTTTCAAATACTGTGTTGTTGCTGACACGCATTGACTATATGTCTTTTGTTCCACTAGTCCCATGTGACCACTTGCTGTACATCAGAGATTTCCTGGAGCTTTCTCCATGATGACAGATGTGAAGTAACTGGTTAGTTTCTCTGCCCTTTTCCTTTTCCCCCACAATAAATTCTCCTCTACCTTACAAAAGAGCGAGTGGACAGAGCTAGGTACGGTGGCCATCACCAAGGAGAAAGTGCTGGAAAAACTGAATGGCCTGACGGTAAGTAAATCACCTGGACCAGATGGATTCCAATCCAAAGTTCTAAGGCAGACAGCTGATGACACAGTGACGGCATTGGTAGTGATCTTTCAGGAGTCACGCGAATCAGGGAGATTCCGAGAGGACTGGAAAATCGCAAATGTGATGCCCCTGTTTAAAAAAGGGAGTAAATCAACATACGGAAACTTACAGACTGACTAATCTAAACTTGGTGGTGGGTAAGATCCTGGAATCCATTGTGAAGGGTGAGATTTCTTAATAGTTGGAGGTGGATGGTAAAGTAGAACAAAGTTAGCATGGTTTCATCAAGGGGAGATCATGCCTGGGAAATCTGCTAGAAAACCTTGAGGATGTAGAGAGCTGCTTTGAACAAGGAAAGCCAATGGATATCATCCACCTGGACTTCCAGAAGGTCTTTGACAATGTGCTGACAGGAGGCTACTGAGTAAGGCAAGGGCCCACTGTGTTCGAGGCAAGGTACGAGCATGGATAGAGGTTTGGCTGTCTGGCAGGAAGCAAAGAGTGTCATTGAAAGTGTTCTTCTCAGGTTGACAGTAGGTGACAAGTGATGGTCCATAAGGCTCAGTGTTGGGACCACAAGTTTTCACTTTATGCACGAACAATCCAGATGAAGGAACTGAAGACATCCTGGCTACAGTTGAAGATGATACAATGATAGTTGTAGGGACAGGTCGGCTCAAGAAGGATTTGGGCAGATTAGGATAATGGACAAAGAAGTGATAAATGCAGTACAAAGTGGGAAATTGTGTGAACATGCAGTTTGGTCGAAAGAATACAAGCATGGACTACTTTCTAAATGGGGAGAAAATTCAGATATCTGGAGTGCAAAGGGACTTGAGAGTTCTACTCCAGGATTCTCGCAACGTAAACTTGCAGGTATAGTCATTAGTTAGGAAGGCAAATGCAATGACGGCATTCATTTTGAAAGAATTTGAATGTTAAAGCAGGGACGTACTTCTGAGGCTCTTGTCAGACCATATTTAGAGTATTGTGCGCTGTTTTGAGCCTCATATCTCAGGAAGGATGTGCTGGCCTTGGAATGGGTTCAGAGGAGGTTCACGAGAATAGTCCCAGGAATGAAAAGCTTAACATATGAAACGTTTGAGGACTATTGGTCTGTTCCTGATGGAGTTCAGAAGGATGAGGGGGATCTAATTGAAGCATCCAGAATACTGAATGGCCTGGATAGTGTGGATGTTGAGAAGACTTCCATTGGTAGGAGACTCTATGACCCAAGGACACAGCCTTTGAGTAAAGGGAAAACCTTTTAGAATGGAGATAAGGAGAAACGTCTTCAGCCAGAGAATGGAGAATCTATGGAATTCATTTTCACAGAAGGCGGTGGAGGTTAGGTCATTGAGTATATTTAAGACAGAGATAGATAGGTTCCTGAGTATCAAAGAGATCAAGGGTTACAGGGAGAAAGCAGGAGAATGTGGATGAGCAACTTGTCAGGCATAATTGAATGGTGGATCAGACTCGATGGGTTGAATGGCCGAATTTCTGTTCCTATGTCCGATGATCTTATGGTTGTAAACCGCAGCCGATAGCTTCCTCTCTATCACTTTGACCCTCCTGACAGCAAAGTGCAAGAGTAAAAAATCCCTGAGTCATCTTTACCAAACATGGAGGATTCCTGTTGAGGATTCATGGGAATCACTCCACTGCTTGAAGGAAAGGAAATTCTGCCAAATCCAACTGGTCCAGGAAGAAGTCTTATATCTGCAGTTTCTTTGAGTAGAATAATATCGGAGACAGAATAGCAGTTGGGACACATTATCACTTTTCCATTTGATCTGAGTTCAACTACTATGCAACTCTGGAAACCATTCCTTATTCTTTTTCGTCTTAAGACGGACATTTGTGTATGTGTCTGTACGTGCTTGACTCTGTGTCTCACATTTTTCGGGAAAATGTCCTAGGTTACACTTCAAATCGGTTGTAACCAGTGGAGAAGTGGGGCTGGTAAAGGAAACAGTGACTTTCCAACAGTGGTCGGAGCAGGAATGAAAAATTCTCATGGGGCTGTTGAAATAGGAATTCTTTTCCCCCGAAGTTTCATCCCAAGATGTCAGCTCATCTCCACCACTTCCAGTGTAATTACACATGGTCTATGAATGTTGACCGATCAACAACAGACACATTCCATGAACATATCAACAATGATAAACTGCAGCAGAATTAATTGGATAGGAACAAGACTGATAGATAAATCATTGGTGCCTTACAGAATTGTGCTGCCTGTGCACTTTGACTTTGTGCAGTTTCCTAGTATTGATTCAAAGTTGAGTTTATTCAACATTTAACAGACACGTGAATGGAGGAAAATTGTGGACAGACAGAAAAGTGCTGCGGAGACCAGAATCAGATTAGCCATGATCTTATTGTCTGGTTGAGCAATGACAAAGTGTCTAATGACCCACTCCTGCTCCTCAGTCCTATTTCCTATGTTCCCTTCAGTCCTCACAACCACTCTGAACAAGAGCAAATAGAGACTACTTGCTCCAAATACCTGGTCCGCAGTAACACAGGATACCATTCAGTCATTACCACTGCGTGGTTTGGTGTGGGATGGAAAATGTGATGGGAAATCCAGGCTGGTTATGAAAGAGGCCTCCTATCTCTTTACAGAGTGTCTCCTCACTACAACTGGGGTTTCATTTGTTGGTCATGTTGTAGACTCAGATTCACTGTGAATATCTGGCCCATATCTCTCCCAGAGATGGCTCACAGAATACATGTCTCTCACTGTCTTCAACATTCAATAACAGCACTTCCAGGAAAATTGTAACCATTCACTTTCCAAAGAAAGAATATGAGAACATAAGAAACAGGAGCAGATAATTCCGATGCTCACGCCAGTGTATGCGATCATCTCTGACCGACTGTTGTCATTAACTCCATTTTAATGGCCAATTCTTCACACCCCCTCAGCACTCTGACAGGTCAAAAATCCATCTATCACCTCGTTAACTACTTGCAGTGGTCTAGCTCCCCTAACTTTCTAGACCTGAGAATTGTTGACATTCACTACCCTCTATGAGAAGAAAACACTCTCCAGACAGATACCATCCTATTAACATTAACAGATGGGGTGAACGGATCTGCTCAGGTTTGAGGGATTGACCCCGATATCAAGGCAGGATATAATTGAAGATTTTATCCTCAGAGGCACTTAAACATCCAGAATCATGCATCCCGAATAAATTTTTTTAAAAAGCCATGAAATTTATCATCTTCTCAGTGTCTGTGTAGAACATAACGAGTGATTGTCCATCACTGTCAAGTTTCAATGCAATGATCTCTTATTCTCTGACAGTGCTCCAAATTAACCTTCACTCACTCCTCTTCTACCATCAGCCCAGGGATTACTCTGGTGAAATCTCTTTATACTGTCACTGTTGAAATGTGATCATTCCTTTTAAAGGAGAGAAAATCTATCCACAGTATCCCAAATACTGCCTCAACAACAATATCAATGATGATCATAATAATTCCTTTCCCCCACTTCCCAGTCTCCATTTCTTTATTATGATGTAAAACCCCATTCCGTCTCTATGCACTGCCACTGACGTGGAATTTAAAAGTTTCTTACATTTGTATGTCAGCATCATTAAAGCCAGCAGCAGAAGTGCCCGTGCAGATGACCATCACTCTTGGGGATAGACTCAGTGAGAAAGATTTCTCTTGAAATAGGGAATGGTCACCTACCTGAATGGAAATGAAATGTCGGAATAAGGAAAACAGGCACAGGAAGGGAACTAACTTTACCTTTGTTCTTCTCGCACGTAATATGTGCAGCCCTGGCCAGGCCAGCATGTTATATGGATCTTGAACTGAGTGACTGGTTCAGCTGTTCCACAGGACAGTAAAGAGTAAACACATTGCTGTGAGGTGCACAGACCTGACTGGGGAAGGACAACCCATTGATTTCTTTGATGGACATGATGCAAGCAGATGGGCGTTTTCTCACAAATGATGATAGTTTCATTTCAATTACATTAATTTCCTTCATGAGATATCAACAGATTATTATTCTGTGCATCTAGATTATGTGCAATGTCTTAAGCAGCATGCAGTGCCTGCCTGTCTGACTGATTCTGTGCAGTGAACAAGTTCAACATACTCAAGAGCAATTATTCTGTAATTAACATGTGGTCAGAAGGGACTTGATGACGTGTATCCAGATTTAACAAAGATACAATTGATAGTTTATTCAGAAGATGCACTGAGGCGGAGAAGGAGACGGAGATATCATGATGGCCCTATTGGACAGGATTAGTGAGTGGGGAGGATATGGAAATGTACATCTGTGCAGGGCTAGAAGGATTATGGAGATTGAGAACAGTCTGGTTCTCCTCACATATTGGTGAATAATTTGTCATGAGTAATTTGCTCGATACAATTTGTGAGGAATGGAATATTTCATTGGAATTGAAAATGTTGACATCCACCTTTCTAAATTTTATATAATATCGACAGCAATTCAGTTTAACCTGGCTTAATGAACAGATAGAATAATTTACCAGGAACACCAACTATAGCGAGGATGGGATGATAACCAGCTTGAATAACCAGCAGAAGATTATAGATCCACCAAGCTAATGATATTCCAGGCTGGGAAATCCAGTAAAGACCATACGTTAAACTCCTGTCCATTGTTGGAACATTCCAGTCTAATGTTCTCAGATTCTGATCCATTGTTGGAACATTCCAGTCTAATGTTCTCAGAGTCTGATCATTGTTGGAACAATCCAGTCTAATGTTCTCAGATTCTAATCCATTGTTGGAACATTCCAGTCTAATGTTCTCAGATTCTGATCCATTGTTGGAACATTCCAGTCTAATGTTCTCAGATTCTGATCATTGTTGGAACAATCCAGTCTAATGTTCTCAGATTCTAATCCATTGTTGGAACATTCCAGTCTAATGTTCTCAGATTATGATCTCTCCTCCCCCTCTCTCTGGAGTAGCTGATCCCTGTTAGTGCTGTCGGTGAGCTCCTGCTCATACTATGAGATAACTCATTGAACCGAATCCTTAATTAATAGAAGAGGCAAATCCTCCCAAGACACATTTAGGATCCTGACATCAATAACAATCGCTGAGCTAATAGTTCCAGTTAATCCGTTTCAATTCAATATTATCTTATTAAAATTCAAAATAACGATTAATATTTACACGTTCTGATAGGGATATGTGAGGCTGACTGAGGCAACGAATGTTGGGGCTTGTAGGGCAATTCAATTCAATCTGCCTTGGATATCGGAGCAATACTGGAGATTTATCGGAACATGAACATGCTTCCCTGTTTATAAATGGAAGCATACATCCTGTACCTGTTGCTCAGGCATTACAATATCAACAAAACATTGAGAGAACTGCTATTGCCCACGTTCTTGAAGAAAATATCCCTTAGACTATGGGCGTTTACAAAAGAGAATGACATTATGTTAACAGAAAAGTATAGCTAAGAGACAATGGGGAATGCAAATGCTGGAGAATTCAGTATAGATAAAGTGTGGTGGTGGAAAAGGCACGGCTGGTCAGCCAATAACCGAGGAGAAGGAGAGTCAACTTTTCAGTCAGGACTCTTCTTCATGACTGGGGAGGGGGAAGAGGGCTGAGAGAAAATGGGTGGTGGGGGGTGAGGCTGGGGAAAGGT
Organism: Chiloscyllium punctatum; assembly: GCF_047496795.1. NCBI lineage: Eukaryota > Metazoa > Chordata > Chondrichthyes > Orectolobiformes > Hemiscylliidae > Chiloscyllium > Chiloscyllium punctatum. The sequence continues at coordinate 94,749,132 of NC_092744.1, forward strand.
AGGTGATACGAAGATGAAGGTGGGAGGTGATAGTGATAGGTCGCTTGGGAGTGTGGAGCGGTCGATGGGAAGGAACATGGACAGGGAGGTAACCTCGAGAGGGCTGATATGAGTTGGAGAGTTGGATTTGGGATCTAGGTGGGTGAGGGTTGGTTCGAAACTGTTCAATTCAATGCTCATGCCTTGTGTTTGTAGGCTCCCAAGGCAGAAGATGAAGTGTTCATGGTAACAACCTGGTAAATCTCTTCCCAACCCTCTGCAGCATAATAATATCCCTCCTATAACATAACGACTAGAATTGCATACAGTACAACAGAAAAGGCTTCATCAGTGTTCTGCAAAACCTCAGCATTACTTCCAACTTCTAATCTCAAAGTTCGGAGCAATTAAATAACCTCAAATACCCTGCAGCACAAACTTCAAAGAATTAAACCTGCGCCCCGGGTCCCTCTTTTCTACATAACTACCAAAGTCCAGCATTAATTGTACAAACCCTCCCCTTGTTTGATTTATCAAAATGCGATACCTCGTATGTATCCAAGTTAAACTCCATCTGCCATACATCAGCCCAGTGAGTGATATCACAACCCCTTCTACATTCCCCCTTCGGATTAAAACGACACTCCCCTTACCATTAGGTCTACAAACAAAAGCCTTGGTTAATGCTGAATGATGGTAGTGTCCCTATCACTGCGCCGAAAATTCTAGTTACAAATCCTACAGAGCTGTTTCATAATATGCCTGAACAAGTTGATTAAACTTTTTTCGAATTGTGCCTTGATGGAGAAAGATGAGGTACGACTACTGAATTTGAGAGAGAGACCCAGGATGACTGAAAGCACAGCCAACCGTCTTGTTTGGAGTCACATTTACACTTTCTAGAGGTTTATAAAATTTTGAAAGACATGGATAGGGTGAGTGGTCAAGGTTCCTTCCCCCCAAGATAGGAGAGTGTAAAACTAGAAGGCATAGGTTTAAGGTAGGAAGAGAAATATTTGAATGACAATGAAGAGCAACATTTCTTTTCCTGCAGAGGGTGGTGCTTCTATGGAATAAGCTGGCAGAGAAACTAATGAAGGTTGGCTTTATGATTAGTGGGATATGGGCCAAATGCTGGCAAACGGGAGTGGATTAATTTAGAATATTTGGATGGCTTGAGAGAGTTGAAGAGTCTGTTTTCCTGTTGTACATCTCTATGAATCATTGATTTAATTAATGAAGGTCTCTTTATAATCTTCAGCTGTTCACCATCATACAAACACTGTCCACTGGACACCCAAACTCGATGTTATCCACAAATTTACGAAATATGCCTTCTATAACTCACATCTAAATCATTTATATAAATGACAAACAAAAGTGGACCCAACAATTTTGCCTCTGGATCATCGCTGCCCACCGGCTTCCAGTTCAAAAACAACCATCCACCACCACCCTGTCTCTTGCCATTAAACAGAGATACACAGAAACACACACGCAGTCACACACACATACAGAGACACTGATGAAAACATGTTTATAAGACAAAGGTTAGATTAAAACCACGATCAAGGGTTACAGTGAGAAGGTGGAGAAATTGTGTTGAGAAAGACACCAGACAGGATCAAACTGCAAAGTAGACCTGATCGGCCAAATGGCCTAATTCCAATTTCCGATGATCTGTGGCCTTAAGGTGTCAGGATTATTTTCCAAGGATGCAGAAAAAGCTAAGTTTTATAAATACTTGACTGAACAGTCAATGGGACTGTGGGATACGTTTGAGGGGCTGAATGGTATATGTTTGTTCCTATTTGCTGTGCCCTTGTTTCTGAAAAGAGTAGGTGACTTGCTGTGAGGTTAACACAGTTTAAAATGAAAGAGGACTCCCATTTCCATTTGAGATAACGTTGTTCCTTTCTCCTTTGGATTGTGTGATCTGTGGCGTTCTCATCCCCCGGTAACAGTGAAGACTGGGTCATGGAGGATATTCAAGGTTGACCTTGACTGTCGTTTGATGGACAGGGGAGGGAATGTTTATTTGGAGCAGACAGGAGAGGGGGTGGTCAGCTACAGTCAGACCAGCCATGATGTTTCTAAATTAAGCAACAGGCTGGAGGTTCCGAATGGCCAACTGCTGCTCCTAACTCACACGTTGTTCTGTCAATTTACACTCAAGACTGTTACAGAGGGAGAGAATGATCCCATACAGCTAGTCAGCATCGTGACAACGCAGCAGGAGAAGGCCATAATGCCCATCCATGGGGTTCGATAAGAATAGAATGAAGTACTCAAGTCATTTCAGTAAATTACACAGCATATGAGGACGCCATATAACCATCCCAGGCTGTTATGCAGGAGCAGGGGCACCCTGGGGAGCTGTCAGGAAATACAGAGTAGAGATCATTATTCATTTTGTGATTGGAAAGCTGTAAATAGTAGAATACTTCAGGGATCTATGTGAGGTCATCAAAAATTACAACCCATACAAATAAATTGGATTGCTCATGCATCAGGATAGTCAGTCAATAAGATGTCAAATGGAGACAGAGCATCTGAAATGGGACACAGATAGCGGGAGGGAGGAGCGTCTGCAATGAGATACAGACTGGGGAGGGGCAGAGCGTCGACAATGGGATACAGACCCAGGGGAGGGCAGAGCGTCTGGAATGGGTACAGACAGGGGGAGAGCAGAGCATCTGGAATGGGACACAGCCGGGGGAGGGCAGAGCATCTGCAATGGGAGAGAGACAGGGGAGGGCTGAACATCTGAAATGAGATACAGGCAGGGGAGGGCAGAGCGTCTGCAATGAAATACAGAGAGGGGGAGGGCAGGGTGTCTGCAATGGAATACATACAGGGAGAGGGCAGAGCGTCTCCAATGGGATGCAGACAGGGGAGGGCAAAGCGTCTGCAATGGGATGCAGACAGGGGAGGGCAAAGCGTCTGCAAAGGGATGCAGACAAGGGGAGGACAGGGCATCTGCAGTGGAAGACAGATAGGGGAGGGCAGAGCGTCTGCAATTGGATACAGACAGTGGAAGGCAGAGCGTCTGCAATGGGAGGCAGACAGGGGAGGGGCAGAGGTGACCTGTTCAGAAAGGGCTTGAACTGTTGTACCTGAACTGGAAGGGGACCAATATTCTGGCAGGCATGTTTGCTAGTGCTGCAAGGGCGGATTGCAACTCGATTGGCTGGGGTTGGGGAGGGGTGGGATCGTCAACAGCAGGGAGGCAAGTGCGAGGCTGGAAGTCGATACAGTAATCAGAATCAGCAAAGTGAAGAGACAGGTCAGGCTGGAACACGGCAGGGAGTAAGGAATGTCTGTTGGATTAAATTGCATTTGTTTCAATGCAAGATGGCTGACAGATAAGACCGATGAACCAAGGGCGTGGATATGCATGTGGGACTGGGATATTATAGCCATTACAGAAACATGGCTAAGGGAGGGACAGGACTGGCAGCTTAATGTACCAGGGTAAAGTTGCTTTATGCGGGACAGAGATGGTGGAAGGAGGGGAGGGGGAGTTTCATTTTTGATTAAGGCGAGCATCACAGCAGTGATCAGACATAAAATAACTGAAGGAATATCCAGTGAGAATTTGTGGGGGAGCTTAGAAATAATAAGGGAATAGTGATATCATTTGTGTTGTTCCATAGGCCCCCAAATAGTAAACGAGGAATTCGCAGAACAAAAATATGTAGAGCCATTGGGGAGACTTGCAGGGCCAATGGGATTGCATTAGTAGGAGATTATAATTTTCCTATCATAGACTGGGAATGACATAGAATTAAAGACTGAGAAGGGGTGCAACTATTAAGTGTGTTCAGAAAAATTTCCTCAAGCAGTATGTAGAGGGTGCAACTGGGGAAGCGTCAAACCTTGACCTACTCTCAGAACTAGGGCAGGACAGGTGACTGTGGTGACAATGGGGGAGCACTCTGGGACCAGTGACCATAGTTGTATTAATTTTAAAATAGTTATGAAAAAATACAAAACTGCTCCACATATTCAAGTTCTAAATTGGGGAAAGGCGAATTTTGACAGAATTAGACAGGAGCTTGTAGGGATTGGTTAGAGGAGTTTGTTTGCAGGCGAAGGGACCTCCTGCAAGTGGGAGGCATTTAAACGTGAAACGTCTAGAGTTCTAGGTCTATATGGTCCTGTGAGCGTAAAGGGCAAGGTTGGCGGAAGAGGGAAGCATGGATGTCAAAATATATTGAGGCGTGGACCAGTAAAACGGAGGCGTGGATCAGGTCCAGGCAGCTGGGATCGAGGGAATACCTGGAGGTGTACAGGGGATACAGTAGTTTACTGAAGAAGGAAATCAGGAGGGCGAAAAGGGGGCACAAGATAGCCTTGGCTGAGAAGATTAGGGTGAATCCAAAAAGGTTCTTTTAAGTATATTAAAGTAAAATGAATAACTAAATGAGAATATGACCCCACAATGTCCAAAATGAACATGCATGTCTAGAACCATAGGAGATGTGTGAGATTCTCAATGAATATTTTTCTTCTGCCTTAACCGTGGAGAAATAAATGAAGATTTGGGAGGTGAACAAAAGTCGTAGTGTTATCTTGGGATGAGTCAATATCACATGAAAAGACGTGTTGGATGCATTAGAATGTATGAAGGTGGATAAATCTCTTGGTTCTAAACAGATGGATCCAAGAACACTGCAAGAGGCTACAGAAGAAACTACGGGGACGCTGGTTGATATTTTTACATCATCGTTAGCTACAGTTTAAGCTCCAGAATATTGGAGATTAGCAAATGTGGTGGCATTATTCAAGAAGGGAAGCAAAGAAAAATCTGGGATCTATAGACTAGGAAACCTAACATCTGTGGTAGGTAGGTTACTTGAGAAGTCTCTGAAGGATGAGATATACATGCATTTGGAAAGATAAAGTTTGTTTAGAAATAGTTTTTTTTTGACAGGTTCCCGACAGTATGGAAATAGGCTATTTGGCCAAACAAGACCACACCTATATTTACCCCTGACGAATGCACATACAACTATGGGTAACTTAACATGGCTAATTCACCTGTCCGATATATCTTTGAATTGTGGAAGGAAAATGGAGTACCCAGAGGAAACGCACACAAACACAGTGAGAATGTGCAAACTCCACACAGAGAGTCACCTGAAGCTGGAGCCAAACCCGGATCCATGGCACTATGAGGCAGCAGCACTAGCCACTGAACCACCATGCCACCCTTGCTTTTTTCAATACAGTTCAATGACACAGGGACAAAATCTATTCTGCCCTTCACCCATGATGCACGTTCCAATATCACATACAATGGATAATTTATTATCCACTCAAAATGTCATCTTATTATAATTTATTAGTTTTTTATTATTAATTTTAATAATTATTATTAATAGTTGTTTTTAGACTGGAAACATTGCATGGCTTTGTGAGTGGGAGATCATGCCTCTCAAATTTGTTTGAGTTCATTGATGAAATGACCAGGAATGTTGATGAGGGTAGGGCGGTAGCCGTAGTCTGTACAGTTTTCAGTAAGGCCTTTGACAAGCTTACCATTGATTGGCTGGTCTGGAAAGTTAGAATTGCATGAAATCCAGAGGGAGTTGGCAAATTGGACACACAATTGGCTTCATGGTAGTAAGCAATAGGTACTAGTGGAAGGATGCTCTAGGACTGGAGGCCTGTGACACATGAAGTGCCTCAGGGGTCAGTGCTGGGCACATTACTGTTTGTTATCTGTAACGATGATATTCTTGCGAATGTACAAAGCATGATTAGGAAACTTGAAGTAGACACTAAAATAGGTGGTATCACGGACAGTGAGGAAGTATATCAGAAATTGCAGCAAGGCCTTGATCAAACTGGAGAAGTGGGCCGAGGAATATTTTGGCAATGTTAGATCAAGGTAGGAGTTTCATGGCGATTGGTAGGACCTTAAGGAGTGTAGTTGAGCAGAGGGACCATGGAGTTTAGGTCCACCGTTCTCTGAAAGTGGGGTCATAGTTGGACATGGCAGTGAAGAAGGCTTTTGCCACACTAGCAAGCATCGGTCAGGACATGGAGGAGAGCAGTTGGGAAGTTATGTTCCAGTAATACAGGATGTTGGTGAGGCTGCACTTGTAGTGCTGTGTTCAGTTTTAGTCACATTGCGATCGGAAGGATGTTTTTAATTTGTAACGTGTGCCGACGGAATTTACAAAAATGTTGCCAGAACTCAACAATATGAATTATAGGGAGAGGTTGGACAAGCGAGGACTTTTTTCTTTAGAGAATAGGGGACTGAGAGGGATCTTATAGAAGTTTACATGGATAGGGTGAATGCATCCAGCCTTTTTTCCTGGAGTTGGGGAATCGAGGAGGAGAGGGCATCAGTTTAAGGTGAGAGGGGAAAGAATAAAAGGGAAACTAGTGGAAACTGTTTTACACAGAGAGTGGCACACAAAGGGAATGAGCTGCTAACGGAAGTGGTTGAAGCATTTATATTAACGATATTTCAACGACATTTTGGCAAGTACATGGACAGGAAAGGACGAGAATGCTATGGACCAAGTGCTGGGAAATGAGGTTAGTGTGGTTGGATATTTGGGTCAGCATGGACAAGTTTGGGCCAAACGGCCTCTCTGCCTCTCTCCATGCTGTAGGACTTGATGACTTTATAAATAGAACAGCAATTGGGTCAAACTCTCATTTTTCCTTTGGTCATGAGTTCGAATCATATTTGGACAATGTTATTTCAAGTTAACTTTGCAGATATTTTGCTTTTCAGTTTGTTATCAACAATGTGTGTGCGTGTGTGTGTGTGTGTGTGTGTGTGTGTGTGTGTGTGCGTTTCTCAGTATTTTTCAAAGAGAGTGGTACACAAAAGGAATGAGCTGCCAACGGACGTGGTTGAAGCATTTATTTTAACGATATTTTAACGGCATTTGGGCAAGTACATGGACAGGAAAGGACGAGAATGCTATGGACCAATTGCTGGGAAATGAGGGACATATTTGCAATATCTTCTCGTCATTCCTCTTTCCATCATGGTTTGAGCAACATTGTTTTGGTCATAAACATGTTGGTTTAGTAGATTAAAGAAATCTGCCTGACTTGTTCCTAACACTGACCCTGACACACTCTGAGAACTATATCATTGGTCATATCACCAACCTAGTTATATTTTTTTTTGTGGCCAGTGGACGATTGGGGCTAGAAAAGGGAGCAATAAGCCAACAAAAAAAAAACACAGGGAATTATTGACTCAATCAGCCAACGTCAGTGTCGAGGAGTTCGTTGGAGGGGATTCTGAGGAATATGATTTACATCTATTTACAAAGACAAGGACTGATTATGAATAGTCAATATGGATTTGTGAGATGGAAATCATGTCTAATTAATGTGATTAAGTATTATGAAGAGGTGACAAAGAACATTGTTTACACAGACTTCAGCAAGACAATTAATACGGTACCTCATCGTAGACAGAATACTAAAATTATTTTATATGTAATCTAGGAAAACCTAACCAATTGGATACAAAATTGGATTGAAGGTAATGGATTATTTTCCAGACTGAACTCTTGTGGCCAGCGGTCTGCTGAAAGAATCAGTGCTGAGCTCACTGCTTTTCATCATGGCTATAAACAACTTTGATGTGATTATCGGAGGCATGGTTAGTAAGTTTACAGATAACATCACCAAAGTGGTGCAGTGGAGAGTGAAGAAGATTATCTCCGAATATAACGGGATCCTTGACCATCAAGGAACCAAGGACTGGCAGATGGAGTTTAATTATATATTTGTGAGGTTTTGCATTTTGGTAAGTTAAAGCAGGGTAGTACACTGGGGAATGTTGCTGAACAAAGAGTCCTACGGGTGAAGATTCATAGTTCATTGAAAGTGGAGTTTAGGTCGGTAGAGTGCTCAGGAACGTGGTTGGCATGCTTGCCTTAATCAGTCAGAACATTGAGTACAGGAGTTGGGATAGTGTGTTGCACGTGTACAGGATGTGGGTGAGGCCACTTTAAGAATACTGCGAACATGTCAGTTGACTCTGATAAACGATGGATGTTGTCAAGCTTGAAAGGGTGCAGAAAAGATTTACAAGGATTTTCTGGAACCTGAGGGTTTGAGCTACAGGGAGATGATGAACAGGATGAGGCTTTTTCCCGGCCTGTCAGAGGCTGAATGGTGACATGACAGAGGTTTAAAAACTCCTGAGGGGCATGGATAGTCTGAATGGGCAAGATCTTTTTTTCCAGTGTTGGGGCGTCCATAACTAGACGGCATAGGGTGGAGGTGACTTAGGACAAAGACTTAGAAGGGACCTGAGGTGAAACTTTTTCATACAGAGGCTGGTGGGTGAACTGTCAGAGGAAGTGGTGAAAGTTGGTACAATTACACGTTTAAAATTTATCTGGATAGGTACATAAATAGGAATGGTTCAGAGGGATGTGGCAAGTGGGAAGAGATCTGATTAAGATGCTTGATTGGCAAGGATAATTTGGACAAAAGGATCTGTTTCCACTCTGTATGACTCTCTTATTCTCAAATCGATATGAGGAAAAATTCTTAAAGGGCTATTCAAATGGGAATTCTCTTCGCCAAAAGTTTGTGATGCTTCTCTGATTACAAGTATTCACAGCTGAGTTAGTTAAAGATTTGACAGAGAACAGAGTCACGGATAATGGGACACAGAGAGGAAGGTGAGGCTGTGACCAAAATCTGATCAGCCACAATCGTAATGCCTGGTGGAGAAGTCTCAAATTCTCTAATGACCCAATCCTGCTCCTCAGTCCCATGTTTCTGTGCTCCATTCAACCCCTCTAGCCTGCTAGACAGGGGCAGTTAGAGTTCACTTACTGTTATAGCATAGTGCACAGAAATAGAGGAGACCATTTCGTCCCTCAACACTGTCCCACACGGTTTGGGAGATTTGTAAAATGTAATTGAAAGGCCCAGGCTGGATATGAAAGAGGTCGCTAATCTCTTTTTACAGAGCTTCCTCTCTCTGTAACTTGTACTTCATTTTGTTGATCATGTTTGAGACCCAGATTCACAGTGAATACCAAATCTCACCCAGCAATGGCTCATAAAATCCGTTGGTCTCCCTGATTGCAACTTTTCATAAAAGACCTTCCAGGAAAATAACACCAACTAACATTCCAAAAATAGAATGGGAGAACATCAGAAACAGGGACAGGTCATTCACATCCGAAGCTTGCCTTGCCCTTCACTAAGATCAAGGCTGACCTGCTCCAAGTCTCAAATCTTCCTTAATGTTCAAGTCTTCTTGAGCACTTCCATAGAACACAGAACAAAGAAAAGTACTGATTTGGAGATGCTGGTGTTTGACTGGGGTGTACAAAGTTAAAAATCACACAACACCAGGTTATAGTCCAACAGGTTTAATTGGAAGTACACTAGATTTTGGAGCGTCGCTCCTTTATCAGGTGGTAGTGGGGTACTCACGCCTAACACAGAATTTATAGCAGAAATTTACAGTGTAATTTAACTGAAATTATACAATGAAAAATTGATTATCTGTTAAGCCTTTCATCTGTAAGAGTACTACGATAGTTTCACTTCTTTCATATGTAAATCACAAAACCGTTTTTTAAAAGTTGCATTCTCAGGTTAGTTGTTAATAATGGTGATAGCAAGACAATATGTTGAAAGTGGTGCCCCCCCCCTCCCCCCGTGTTGTCTGTCTGTGCCATGATGTTTACATTGATTCTAATCTAAAAAGTGAAATAACGAAGTTTTACATGAATTCATGCAGTTTTTGAGCTCAGAGTTCTACATGAATGCATGCAGTTAGGACCTTCAGCCCTCGACGTTGTGCCGTTCATCCTACTCCAAGATCAGACTAACCGACATGCTTCAGTTCACTTTGTTCCATGTGCCTATCCAAAAGTCTCTTAAGTTTCCCTCAAGTATTTGACTCTACTACCACCGCTGGCAGTGCATTCGAAACACCCAATACTCTCTGTGTAAAGAATCTACCTCTGATATCTCCCTTAAAACTTCCTCCAATTACCTTAACATTATGCCACCTAGTGATAGACATTTCTGCCCTCGGAAAATGTTTCTGGCCATTCACTCTCTTTTTCCAAGTATGGCTATGGCAAACACCAGGGGACACAACTTTAAAGTGAGGGGAGATAGGTATAGAACGGATGTTAGAGGTAGTTTCTTTACTCAGAGAGTAGTAAGGGTATGGAATGCTTTGCCTGCATCTGTAGTAGATTCGCCATTTTTATGTGCATTTAAGTCGTGATTGGACAGGCAAATAGACGTACATGGAATAGTGTAGGTGGAATGGGTTTTAGCTGAGTATGACAGGGCGGCACAACATCGAGGGCCGAAGGGCCTGTACCGCGCTATAACGTTCTATGTTCTATGCTTCTCATTAACTTGTACTTGAAAAGCCCTCGCTCCCTCACGGTTTCTTTATAAGACCTGCCCTCCTGTCGTGGCAGCATCCTGGTAAATCTCCTCTTTATCCTCTGCAAAGCTTTCTTATCCTTCCTATGATAAGGAGACCAGAACTGAACACAATATTCCCTGTGCTGTCTGAACAGGGCTCTATCGAGCTGCAGCATAACCTCGTGTCTCTTAAACTGAATCCCCCTGCAATTGATAGCCAACACACCATGCGCCTCTTAACAACCCAATCAACCTGGATAGCAACTTTGAGGAATCTGTGGACACGGACCCCAAGAACCCGCTGTTCCTCCACACTGCCAAGAATCCTTCCTTTAACCATGTATTCTACATTCACATTCGAGCTTGCAAGATGAATCACTTCCGTTTGAACTCCATTTGCCAATTCTCAGCCCAGCTCTGCATCCTTTCAATGTCCCGTTGCAACCTACAATAGCCCTCCATATTCTGTACCACTCCAACCACCTTTGTGTCACCGGCAGATTTATTACCCCACTCTTCAACACCCATATCCAATTGCGGGACATCATTAGTCCCTTTCAGTGATCTACCTCTCCTAACTCTCTGCGTAATAGAATTCCTGACATTCACTACCCTCTGTTTGAAGAAAACCTTTCTGCTTCTACACCATGACCCATTGAGACGAACAAACAGGTAACACAGGGGCTCAGGTAAGAGAGACTGGTCCTGAACTCAAGGCAGTATTTGACTGAGGATGACGTCAAGGAACCTGAACAAAATCACACTTACTGAGAAATAATTGTGACCTCTCCAGTGTTTGGTATCATTCACGGCACAAGGGAAGTTGATTATCATTGGTGGGCATCAATCATCTCAGCCGTAGGACACATCTGCACGAGATCCTCAGTGTAGCTTCCTCAGCCCAGGCACCTCCAGTTTGTCATCATACAACCCCGACGGTGTGGGGAAGGAGGCTATTCAGCCCATTGAGTCTAAACTGACCAGACTGGATTCCCTACAGTGTGGAAACAGGACCCTTGGCCCAGCCATACCATACCGACCCTCCAAAGAGTAACCCACCCTGGCACATTTCCCTCTGACTAATGCAGTTAACATAATGGACAATTTAGCATGGCCAATTCACCTGACCTGCACATCTTCGGACTGTGGGAGGAAACCGGAGCATTGGAGAAAACTCATGCAGACAAGTTGGGAATGTGCAAACTCCACACAGACAGTTGCCCAATCGAACCTGGTACCCTGGTGATGTGAGGCAGCAGTGTTAGTTACTGAGCCACCGTGCCAGCAGAAGAGGGGGCATTCACTGAACTTTACAAAATTTTCAGAACAAGTTGTCCCTCTTCAGCTCTTGAATCTGTCTGTGACCATGTGCAGCAAGACTCGGATAACATTCAGGATCGTGCTGTTAAAGTCTGGGGAACATTTATGTAACAGCACTGTACATTTCCACAGTAAAATGAGGAGTTCATTCAGCACCTCAATCTGATTTCACAAGAATGTGGGGAAGCCATTCATCCCATCAAAACTACTGGGCAAAAAAAGGATCGATCATTCAGTCCCTGCTGCCTGTTTCACAGGAAGTTGGGAGTCTGCTCTCTCCCACATGTCACGAACATGCCTCATCTTCTGCCTGGGAACCCTCCAACCACAAGGGATGAATTCAGATTTCTCCAGCTTCCTCATTTCCCCTCCCCCACCTTGTCTTAATCCCAACCCTCGAAATCAGCACCACATTCCTGACGTGCAATTTTCTTCCTGACCTCTCCGCTCCCACCCCCTCTCCGGCCTATCACCCTGACCTTCACCTGTTTCCACCTATCGCATTTTCAACGGCCCTCCCCCAAGTCCCTCCTCCCTACCTTTTATCTTAGTCTGCTTGGCACACTTTCCTCATTCCTGAAGAAGGGTACATGCCCGAAACGTCGATTCTCCTGATCTTTGGATGCTGCCTGACCTGCTGTGCTTTTCCAGCAACACATTTTTCAGCTCCTCAGTTTCTCTTCCTGGCTGAGAAAGCTCTTATATCTCCACACAGTCGCACAGTAACAGTTCCTCTCTCCAAAGAAGCAGTTGACAATGGAACATTATGTTTCTCTATATCTCAGCGACTATAAGTATTGCTGATGGAGTTGATCACCACACTCAGAGACGAGAGATACAGGGAACATAACTCACGGTAAGCAGGGACATCCCATAATAAATATGATACTCAGGAATATGTGAAAAGGGGAAATGGTAGAATAACTACCCATTCTGTTTTCCTTCCAGTCCATCATTTGCTTGATTTTCCTCTCTCTCTCTCTCTCTCTCTCTCTCTCTCTCCATCTCTCTCTCTCTCACTCTCACTTTCTCTCATTTGCTGGACATCATCCACTCAACACAAACCTCCCGCTCACCCTTCCATCCATCCCTGATATAATAATATTATTTCTCAGTTGCATTCAGTTTTGATAGGTTCACTGAACTCGAAACGTTATTTGTTTTTTTTCCGACAGATTTCCATACCTGCTGAGATTCTCCAACATTCTTTCAGACGGTGGAGAATTTTATTTCAGATCGCCAGCATCCACATTTCCTTGGTTATTTCACCTTTAATGTTGTTGTTTCGCGGGATGCCAGCATCACTGGCAAGGGCAGCATTTATTGTCCATCCTAACTGCCCTTGACCACGGGGCCATTTGTCAACGCAATATGGAGACAACCATATTGTTGTGGATCTGAGGTGACACTTAGTTCAGACAGGGCAAGCATGTTAGGTTTCTTTACCAAAGGTTATCAATAAAATAAGAAAAGAAATCCCGGTGGTTTATGCTTGCCATGAGTGAAAATAAGCTTCATTCCAATTTTTTATATTGGAATTTAAATTTAGTCATCAGCTGTGATAGAATTTCAGACAATGCTTTTAGAGTCATAACCCGTGCCTCTGAATTACACAGTCAGTGACATTATTCATCTGTTTCAGAGTCCCTGTTGTGAGGTAACTGTAGAGACAAGAACAAGATTGTGGTCAAACTATTTGTAACTGGAAGAGAGGTCAGAATAGAACTGGAGCCATAAAATCTGTCGTTAACGAAGGGTTAGATGATGGCAAAGTCAGCAACAGAACTCAGGCAGAGCTGGAGGTTGGGGATATTATATAGGTGGGTGTCGGCAGGTTTGATGACAGAGAGAATATGGAGATACAAAACAGTTCACCGTAAATGGAGACTCAAGGTTCTGAACAGTCTTTTACCTTCTTAGATGTTTATGAGTAAGTATTTTGGAAATGCATGAGAAGGAAGTGGCGTTTGTGACTGAAAGTTTATGTTTTTGTAAAATATAATCAACCAGAATAGCAATAACATTCAGCATCATACATAGAATTGATAGAGATAGACTTACCAGGCACACCAATAATAGCGAGGATGAGATAGTACCCAACTTGAATAATTATCAGTACGGATCGTATCCGCAACCGTAAACTCGCCCAATCCTGAGAAAGCCAGTGAAGAGCCCAGAATGAACTCCTGTCCATTGTTGTAACATTCCAGTCTAATGTTCTCAGATTCTGATTCATTGTTGGAAGATTCCAGTCTAATGTTCTCAAAGTAAAATCCATTGTTGGACCATTCTAATGTTCTCAGGTTCTGATCTCTCTCTCTTTCTCTGTCGCTGCTGATCCCAATCTTGTTGAGTTTGACTCTGCCCCGAATACTATGGCATAACAAGTTGAAAGAAGTCCCTAATTATGGAAGAGCGAAATCCTCCAGTGACCCAGTTAGGTCCAGGAAGACTGATATTAATCACAGTCACTGAACAAACAGCCCCAGTCAACCCCATTTCACGGCAACTTTGATATATCACAATAATACTTGATGTGGGTGGGATTTTGATATCACAGATTATTGGGCTCATGGCACATCTCCAGTTGTAAACAACGAGGTGGGGGAGAGACATAATTCTTTCTCTTCACAAGCTCGATGATTCTGCTGTGTTTTTGCAGTGTAGGAATTGCTGGGCTCCCGAGGCCATCTGTGTCTGTTCACCAGGCCTGCTGCATCTTTTTGTTTTATTTATTTAAGTTTGACTTTGACTTCTGTCTGTCCAGCATTAAACGGCTTAGGTGGATTTAGGCATTTTTGAGAGACACCTACAGAGCCATAGACAATGTAGGTACAGTCCATTCCTTGTGTTCTTGCAGCCGCAACCTTGTCTTGTGGAGTGATGGTCAAACTCTCACAGAACCAGGATCCTTAGTTTTACCTTTCACCAGTTATTGCTGGTGTCTCAGCAGGGTTGGAAGGCAGTAAATCTCTCCCTGGTGCTACACACACTCTATGTGGTTTCTCTCAGAACTGTGGTTTGAAGTTCTTACCTCCTGGATTGGAGAACTACATGTCAGACAATCTGTGTCTTGCATTTGTTTTTTGACATTTGTGTGCTTATCGGTTGATACCATATTGGAACAGTTACTGTATAGTAGTTCAATAAACTATTATTCTGCTAGTGTTTGGCTTAATGTAAAATATTTTGACAAAGTAAATTCTATCTCAAACACAACACCTCACATTTACCAGCGGAATGGGCTGAGCCAGAGGAGTGATAATCATGTCAGGAATTATATCGGATACTCAATCCACCTCTCAGATCCATCCCAGACACGCATAAGCCCAGATGAGGTCCCTGCTCAGCATGAGGCACTGCTTAGCAATCCGTCCAGGATCGAACACTGTTTAGAGCTCACCAGTTCACTACTTATGTGTCCAACAGTGCACTGATATATAAACTTGGACTAGATGATCTGTTCAGCACAGGGCGTTGTAAAGAACACACAAAGGCATTGTTCTACACACACGGACTGGATATCTGTGCAGCATGGGGAGCTGTGCAGTGAATAGCAGTGAATTTATCCATTAATCTGTAGCAATTACCTTCCCAGCATACACAGCTCTGTACACCAATCACTGCATTGCTGTGTAACACTGTGTTAGATCACTGCCCAGTGTGGGGAAACTTGCAGCTCATGCTGGAAGTGACAGGATGTGCAGCACCTCTCCATTTACAGCTCCATATCTACATTGTGGCATGACACAGGAGTGCTGTGGGTGTGAAACTCACTGCCAGAGAGAGATGGCGGGAGAATCAGTTTAAATACCAACAACTGGGAGGAGCTTGGTTAAAAGAGAGGGGGAGATTAAGAGAGAATTTCACAAAAGGATCTGATGGTACGTTTAAAAATTGTGAAATGAAATCATTTCGATAGCATCTTGCAATGTAAGCCACTGTTTCTAGGAATGATGGGGGAGCGGAATATTGGTGTAAGTTAAGATGATTGAGAGTCTTGGATAAGCATTTGTCCTGCAGCGTTGGAACTGGGAGTAGGATCAGCAGAATCTTCGACTCATTGGGCTGAATCGTACAATAATTTGTCTCAGTGCCATTTTCATTGAATGTCACAGAAGGAATGTCTGCACGAGGCAGAGCTAGTTTCCTGGTGTTATCTTATCGAACTCACCTCATTAACAACCCACCCCAATCCCAGCCTAATTCTCCCACCCATCATGGCTGGAGGTGCTCACCATCGCCCAGATGCCCCTGGATATTCAGTGATCCCTGGTACTGCTGCCATCATTAAAAGGCCAATGGGCACACGGTTGAGTTTCTCAGTTTGTACTTGCCCTGCATAGTTTACTCGATGTTGTGGTTCTGTTCGCCGAGATGGGAATTTGTGTTGCAGACGTTTCGTCCCCTGTCTCAGTGACATTCTCAGTCCTTGGGAGCCTCCTGTGAAGCGCTTCTGTGATGTTTCCTCCGGCATGGCAGTTTAACCGAGCATGACAGATAAGGGTAAATTACACCACACCTTGTCGACAGGGACATGGAGGTCCTGGAGAATAGTCGAGTACAGTGGGGTACCTTTCTCTTCTCAGAGCATGGTCTGAGCTCACCACCCAGCTCAGTGCAGTATCTGCGGTCCGAAGAAAAGTCCTGCAATACTGGAAAAGCATCAATATCCTTCTCCGCTCTGTCAGGATAAGTATTCTCTCTACTCTCTCACACTCACACTCTCACCACTGCAATGTAGCACCTTCTCTCTCTCCCTCTCACCGACGCAATACCCCCATATGGTTATAAAATGTTCTTATGAGTGAAGTTTCTAGAATTCTCTGGATGATGTCGTTTGTACAATGTTCCAGATAATATTCAAAATAATTCAACTTCAGCAAAATGTTCATCCCCAAGTATGTAACGCATCAGAGGAAGGAGCAGAGTTTTACTTTTTTTACAATCACTCAGGATGAAAGTGCATCATGAGGCCGTTAAGCCTCTCAAATATGCTCCACTATTCAGACAAAGGGAGTACCTAAACACTTGAAGACTCACTCTCTTCTTCAAAACAGGCTCCTCTTTGGAGTTTCGCCAGTTTCACTGTAATCCCGAGAGTTATGGAGTATTTCACACAGTGCCACCAGTCACTCTGTAATCACTTTTATTAAAGCAAGCTATGAATTGCTGATGAGCTGTTTACCTTTGGTCTGTTCTGTTTGAGAAAATCCTTGTTCATTTGTTTCGAGACAGTGCAAAACTTTCATCTGACTACAATTTTGTTTATAATATTGAAACTCTTCGTGCATTCCCCTGCGAGGAACGATGTAAAATACTGTTTTAAATTATCTGCCTCTTCCTTGAAATCAGTTCCCCAGTCACATCCTACAGTTGTCCCACATATTCTTTCCTGCCGTCCTTCCAAGGGTCACACACATATCATGATCGTTTTCAATTCAATATGGGAAAATTCTTGCGGTTAGTTTCTTTTCATATTTCTTGCCAATTTTGAAATGTTTTTCTTTGTATTTTGGTTTATACAATCTGCTTCTTGTTCCAAAAGTAAACTTCCCAAATGTGGACGACGCTAGAGCTCAACAATCTGAATTCTTGAGTTTGTGATTGATTAGAAACCTTCACAGCCTTTGTGCATCATGGGTGGTTCATCTTCACATCTTCATATCATATTCTTTTTCACCAGAGCCAAACATTACTGAGAGTTATTAATCAGTACCTGCTTAAATGTCTCCCCCCCCCCACCCCACACACACACACATCTGCTGACCTTCATCTGTGTCTATTTTCACACTGCAGATATATGACATCCTATATATGACATTCAGAGGGAACCTACGTATGTGGCAGAACACATGATCAGCTGAGGGTGACTCCACTCTCCCAGTTTCCCTGGCTATGTCATTTCCGTTCGATAATGCCACATTCCTTTGGGAAGCTTCCTTCATGTCCTCCTTTTCTCACAAACGAGAAATCCCCTAAATCTGATAGACTGAGCTTACAGTCTGTCCCATTTCGTTTCTGCCCTCCCTCCGTCCCCTCCTTCCCAGAACAATGATCGATCTCTCCTTGCCCTCACTTCTCACTGCACTAGAATCTGCATTCACAGAATCATCCTCTGCCACTTCCACCACCTCCAGCAGGACAACACCATCAAACACATCTTCCCCTCCCGTCCACTGTCAGAAATTCACAGCGACCACTCCTTCTGTGGCACGCTCCATTACCCCGAACACTTCCCCACACCCCCATGGCACCTTCCCATGTAAATGCAGAAGCTGCAGCATTTGTCCATTCATCTCTTCCCTCTTCATTGTTCAAGGCTCTAAACACACCTTCCAGGTGAAGCAACATTTCACTTGTACACTTTCAATCCAATCTCCTGTCATTGCTGCTCACAATGCAGTCTCCTTTACATTAGTGAGCCAAATAGAGACTGCTTTGTGGAACATCTCCACTCTGTCTGTTGGAATGACCCTGACCTTCTTATTGCTCCCCATTTCAATAACCTACATTGCTCTCAAGATAATGAGAATTCTTTGAGGAGGTAACGAAGTGTTGGACCAAAGAGAATTACCTATTTGAAGTTCCAGAAGGCCTCTGATATGTTACCGCACAGGAGGCTGCAGAGAAAGATAAGGACTCATTGTGTCTGAGGACAGGTACTATCATGCATAAAAGGTTGGCTCTCTTACAGGATGCAGAGTGAGGATAAAATTGTCCCTTTCAGGATGGCAACCGGTGACAAGCAGTGTTCCACAAGAGTCAGTGTTGGGACCACAACATTTCACTTCAGAGGTTAATGATCTGAGTGGCGGGACAGAAGGCATTCTGGCTACGTTTGCAGATGAAGCAAAGATAGGTGGAGACACATGTAATATTGAGGAGGCAAGGAGCCTGCAGAAAAATTTCGACAGTTTCGGAGAGTGGGAAAAGGAGTAGGAGATGGAATATAATGTGGGAGACTATGAGGTCATGCACTTTGATATGAAGAATATAGGCATAGATTATTTACTAAATGGAAAAGAAAAATCAGAAATCTGAGTAATAAAGGGACTTGGGATTCCAAGCGCAGGATTCGCCTTAGATACACTTGCAGTTTGAGTCAGTAGTTAAGAATGCAGATACAATGTTGTCATTCATCGCGAGAGGAGTAGGATATGCTGGTGGGGATTCTGAGGCTTTCTAAGGCTCTGGTCAGACCACATTTCCAGTATTTTGTGCCTCATACCTCAGAAAGGATGGATTAGCCTTGGTGTGTGTCAAGAGAAGGTTCACCAGAAATGAAAAGCTGAACACATGAGGAACATTGGAGAACTCTGGGTTTGTGCTCGATGGAGATTAGAAGGATGAGGGGGGATCCAGTTGAAACTTACAGAATACTAAATGACCTGGATACAGACAAATTTGAGAGGATGCTTGCACTGGCAGGAGGACACAGGCTTAGAGCAAAGGGAAAACCCATTAGAACGGAGATAAGATGAAATGTCTTTAGCCAGAGAGTGGTGAAATTGTGGAATTCCTTACCACAGAAGGCTGTGGAAACCAGTTTACTTGGCACCAACGACATAGCCAGGAAAGGGACTGTGGATCTGAAAAGTGACTACAGAGAGTTAATTTGGAAGCTGAAGAGCAGGACGAGTAGAGTAGTGATCTCAGGTTTGCTACCAGTGGCACGAGCTAGTGAGATGAGGAACAGTCAGCGAATGCAGCTTTACACGTGGCTGCAAGGCTGGTGCAGGAGGGACGGCTTCAAATACCTAGACCGTTGGGATACCTTCTACGTAAGGTGGGCCCTCTACATGAAGGACGAGTTGCATCTGAACTGGAGGGGCACAAATGTCCTGTTTGGGAGGTTTGCTCGTGTGATTCTGGCGGGTTTAAACTAGTTTGGTAGGGGGTTAGGAATCAGACCACATGTCTGAGAGGGGGTTAGTTGCAGATGGGACAGTGACAGGGTATATTGAACCTATCAGGAAGGTTTCTCACGCAATGAAACAAAGGGATCAGTTGAAATGCATCTGCTTTATTACAAGGAATGTTCGAAATAAGAGTGACGAACTTCGAGCATGAATCAGTACTTGGGGCTACGATGTCGTGGCCATAGCAGAGAAGTAGGTTTCACAGGGATGGTTGCTTGATGTTCCAGGGTTTAAAATGTTTAAAAATGTTTCGGGGAAGCACGGTGGCACAGTGGTTAGCACTGCTGCCTCACAGCGCCAGAGACCCGGGTTCAATTCCCAACTCAGGGAACTGTGTGTGGAGTTTGCAAATTTTCACTGTGGGTTTCCTCCTGGTGCCCCCGTTTCCCTCCATAATCCCAAGATGTGCAGATTAGGTGAATTGGCCATGCTAAATTGCCCGTAGTGTTCGATGAAAGGGTGGTAAGGGAATGGTTCTGGGTGGGTTGCTCTATGGAGGGTTGGTGTGAAGTTGTTGGGCCAAAGCAACTGTGTCCAAACTATAAGTAATCTAAAAAAGAACAGGGTGTGTGGAAAACAAGGAGGTGGTGTAGCATTGCTAATCAGAGAGTGCGTCACAGCTACAGAAATGAAGGTTGTTGAGGAAGGCTTGCCTACTGTGTCAGTATGGGTGGAAGTTAGGAACAGCAAGGGAACAGTCACCGCATTGGGGGTTTACTATAAACCACCTTATAGCAGTAGAGCGATTGAAGATCTCATCGGCGGGCAGATTCTGGAAAAATGGAAAAGTGTTATTGCTATGGGTGATTTCAACTTTTCCAATATCGACTGGAAACTCCTAAGTGCAGATGGTGTGGATGAAGCCGTTTTTGTCAGGTGTGTTCAAGAGGGTTTCCTTGTTCAGTATGTAGACAGACCGACGAGGGGAGAGGCTATTTTGGATTTGGTGCTCGCCAATGAGTCAGGATAGGTGTCAGAACTCACGGTGGGAAAGTACTTTGGTGAAAGTGATCACAAATGCCTCACATTTAGCATAGTCTGGGAGAGTGAAAGGAGCAGTTTCCGATGGAAGATATTTAATTGTGGAAAAGGAAATTATGATGCTATCAGACAGGAGTTGGGAAGTACAGACTGGAAGCAATTGTTCCACAGAAAGGGGAGAGGAGACATGTGGAGACTGTTTAAGGAGCAGTTGATGCGAGTGATACACAAATTTGTTCCTATGAGACAGGTAAGAAGGGGTAAGATTAAGGAACCTTGGATGATGAGAACAGAGGAACATCTCGTCAAAAGGAAGCAGGCCGCTTACGTAAGATGGAGGAAGCAAGAATCTAGCACAGCTTTAGAGGATTACAGGCTTGCTAGAAAGGAGTTCAGTAATGGACTGAGTAGAGCCATGTTGGGGCACAAAAAAGGCTTGGCAAGAAGGATTAGGGAGAATCCAAATGCATTTTTCTCATACGTGAGGAATAAGAGAATAATCAAGGAGAAGGTAGGGTTGATCAGGGATAGTGTAGGGAACTTATGCGTGGATTCTGAGCAGATATGGTTCGCCCTAAATTAGTTTTCTTTGCTTCGATTTTCACCAAAGAAAGGGAACTTGTTGTAAATGAAAACTTAGAGGAGCTGGGCCAGATCAGTCTTGACCAGATCAAGAGTGATGAAGTTGATGTGGTCGCAATTTTAGAAAACATTAAGATGGATAAGTCCCCAGGATTTATCCGAGACTGCTCTGGGAAGCGGGAAAGGAGGTTGCTAGGCTGCTGGTCAGGATATTTGCCTCCTCACTCCCCACATGAGTCCTACCGGAGGATTGGAAGGAGGCGAATGTTGTTCCTTATTTCAAGAAGGGTAATAGGGAAATCCCTGGCAATTAGAGACCAGTCAGTCATACGTCTATGGTCAGCAAAGTTTGGAAAACATTCCGAGGGATAGGATTTATGACTATCTGACAAAGCATAGTGTGACGAAAGGCAGTCAGCATGGCTTTGTGAGGTGCAGGTCATGCCTCACAAATCTTATTGATTTCTTTGAGGAGTTGCCAAGACAGGTCGACTACGGTCAAGCAGTGGATGTGGTGCATGTGGAATTCAGCAAGATATTTGATAGGGTTTCCCATGGAAGACTCATTCATAAAGTCTGGAAATATGGGATACAGGGGGATTTGGCTATCTGGATTCAGAATTGGCTGGTTGGCAGAAGGCAGACAGTGGTTGTAGATGGAAAGTATTCTGCTTGGAGGACAATGTTGAGAGGGATCCAAAAGGGCTGAGTTCTTGGGCCTCTGCTCTTTGTAATTTTTATAAATGACTTGGATGAGGAGGTTATGGGGTGGGTTAGTAAATTTGCAGATGACACAAAGGTTGGAGGTGTCGTCGATAGTAAAGGGGGCTTCTGTAGGCTGCAGCGAGACATCGACAGGATGCAGAGCTGGGCTGAGAAATGGCAGATGCAGTTCAACCTGGATAAATGCGAAGCAATGCCTTTTGGATGGTCAAATTCGAATCCTGAATATAACATTAAATACAGGATTCTTGACAGGTGGAGAAACAGAGGGATCTGGGTGCGCAAATGCACAGATCCCTCAAAGTTGCCACCCAAGTGGATAGGATGTCAAGAAAGTATATAGTGTTTTGGCTTTCATTAACAGGGGGATCAAGTTTACGAGCCGCGAAGTTTTGCTGCAGCTCGACAAGTCCCTGATGTGACCAGACTTGGAATATTGTGTCCAGTTGTGGACGCCCTACTATAGGAAAGATACAGAGGCTTTGGAGAGGGTGCAAAGAAGCTTTACCACCACGCTGCCTGGGCTGGAGGGCTTGCTTAATGAAGAAGGGCTGAACAAGCTTGGACCTTTCTCTCTTGAGACAAGGAGGAGAGAGGAGATCTGATCGAGATATACAAACTAATGAGAGGAATAGATCGAGTCAATATCCAGAGACTTTTCCCCAGGGCAGGATTGACTAGTAAGCGAAGTCACAGTTTGAAGATATTAGGAGGAAGGTAAAAGGGAGACGTCAGAGGTAGGTTCTTTACGCAGAGAGTTGTGAATGCATGGAATGCATTGCCAGCTCTGGTGGTGGAGGCAGAGTCATTGGGGACATTCATGCGACTGCTGGACATGTACATGGATAGCAGTGAGTTGAGGGATGCTGAGGTTAAATTACTATATTTTACACTAGGATTAAATCTCGGGACAACATCGTGGCCCACAGGGCCTGTTCTGTGCTGTACTGTTCTATGGTCTACGTTCTATTTAGTATATTTAAAACGGAGACAGATAAGGTCTTGATTGACAAGGGGATCAAAGGTTACTGAGACGAAGCCGGAAAATGGGTTGAAAATCGATCATTCGTGTTCGAATGGTGGAGCAGACTTGATGGTCCAAATGGCTTCATTTCTGCTCATATAGAGGTGTGGTCTTATAATATTTCGCTCCTGGATGACACGGTGGCTCAGTGGTTTGCACAGCTGCCTCACAGCATCAGGGAAATGGGTTCGATTTCCTCTGTTCCAGTTTCCTGTCACAGTTCCGAGTTGTGCCGGTTAGGTGAACTGGCCATGCTGAATTGCCGATTGTGTTCAGGGATGTTGATGTTCGGTGCAATGCCATATATATGGCATTAGAGTAGAGAATGGGATTGGTTCACATACACTTTGGAGGGTCAGTATAAACCTGTTCGGCTGAAGGGCCTGTTTTCACACTGCAAGGAGTCCATGAAAACGCAGACTGCTGCAATCTTCCAATGAAGCACAACGCAAGCTCGAGTAACAGCTCAGATTACACTTTGGTACGTTACAGTCTGTAGGAGTTGATATTTCATTCCATAAATTCACAGCCTGAACCCATTATGGCTGTTCTCCATTTTCCATACACTCTCCCTCCTGGGCTCCCTAAGTTTGTGTCTTGTTTATGTTGCATGCAACAGAGAAAATCAATTTCTAATATTTACACATTAATTTACACCCATTATATATCTTCACCACAAGCCCATTTGACTTTCACACTGGGCTTCCAAACACTCTTTCCAACCTCTGCCAAGATACTAAAACACTCACTTTCCAATCCTTTACACGTCTGAAGAAGATTTATACTGGACTTGAAACATTAATATTGTTTCTCTGTCTGCAGATATTGCCAGACCCACTGAGTTCTGTCAAAAATGAAAAGATGCAGAACACATTTTCAAAATAGCAAAGATCATTGGATACAGGAAATCTGAAACAAAAACAAAAATTGTTGGACTTACTGGGTGTTTTGAGGAACAGTCAGCGAACTCAAAAGAGTAAATCTGCTTTCACTCCACAGATGCTGTCAGACTTGTCAGTTTCTTCAGCAATTTCTGTTTTTGAACAAGTTTCAAACATGTGTGTCAAAGCTGCTCACACGCCCTGTCCAACATAGAGCACCATACACTGGGAGTGAATGATAATGCAAGGTATACAAATTCATTTGTTCTGAAACTACATAAGGCTGTCATCACCGACACTACACAGCTCTTAATCACGGTCATGGAGAGAAACAGAGGGAAACACATTCACTTTAAAAAGAAGATGGCATTACTGGAGGGGCAAAGATTCAGGTGAAAACGTTAAATGCTTTTGAGGAATGTGACAAGTTGGAGGCATGGCATCATGAAGATACCCTAACAGGATGAGAATTGTAAAAAAAAAGGAAGCGTTCCCACATCAGAAACTGGGATAGGGCACTGTGTACAGGGGAGAAGGGTTACCAGGACCCCGTGCGAGTTGAGGACAGGCAACAGAATTGTATTGCAGATATTGCAGCTCAAGCTGGACATTCATGTGATGCTGCAAATCATAGCAGCTGTAGTAGCAGCAGCAGCAGTAGAATTATATTCAACCACAATATAATCTCTCAGTCTACCATTAGCATGAAGCTGATCTCTGGTTCAGTGATGAGTGTGGGTTAACATGCCACGGTCAGAACAGTGTGTACCTAAAGCTGATGACAATCCATTTAAGCTACCGCACTTACTGCTTACATTAATAAACAGCAGAGCTAACATCTGATAGAGAGGGCGCCATGACCCCAAGACTGTGACAATTTCTTTCAAAGCCAGCTATGAATTACTGCTGACCTGTCTACCCTTAGTCTTATCTGTTAGAAAAATCCTTGTTCCTTTTGTTAGAGACTGCTCAAGAACTTCCCTCCTATTACCATTTTGTTTACTTCATTGAATTACTTACTGTACCTTCCCTTGTGAGGAAAGATGTAGAACATGGGTGTAAATTATATGTCTGCGCCTTGTAGCCAATTCTTCAGTTCCTCAATATACTTTCCTGCCTTAATTTCACCTAAGGTCACACACTCATCTTGAACTTTTTTTATATGCTCGGAAAAGCACGTGCTGCTTGTTTTTGTATTTCTTGCCAATTTACTACATCATGGCTTTTCTCCTCTTCTCATCGCTTTCTCGATTCTTACAGTCATATAGCGCACAAACAGACCCTTTAGTCCAACTTGTCCATGCTGACCAGGTTTTCCAAACTAAACTAGTCCCATCTGATTGCATTTTGTCCATATGCCTCTAAACTTTTCCCATTCATATGTTTGTCCTAATGAGTTTTAAATGTTGTAGCTGTACTTGCATCTCCCACTCTTCCTCTGACAGCTCATTCCATATACACACATCACCCTCTGTTTGAAAACATTGACCCTTCGTCCATTTCAAATCTCCCCTCTTTCACCTTAAACCTACGCCTGTTATATTGAACTCTCCCATTCCGTGGGAAAGACTTTGGCTGGCCACTCAATTCATACCTCTCATGATTTTATAAACTTCTACAATGTCATCCCTCAACCTCGTACACACTCTCTGACATTAACTTTACGAACAATCATTTAAAGATAAGCACTGCAAATTTAAAACAGTATACGAATGACAGGTAAATAACACTCAGCCCTTGCTTCGTACTGTGATTTGTTTTTCTCCATGTTACAATACTCAGGCAGCATGAAACTCTTACTAGTGCCAATAAGAGGTCAAACACCTGAATTGCTATGTCCAAATCGTGTGATTATCTCTACAGTGAAAGCGCATCTCTGGCCTGAACCATATAAGAAGGGGAATTCTTGTACCACACGGTCAGCGTCTACCTTTAGCATCGTGAGATGAAGGCTGAGTATAATTTTTGATTCGGAGAAATTTGAATCAAATTAGTGCAAGGGGGGAGAGGTGTTTTCAATAAGGTTTACGCCAAGTAGGAAACTTTCCAGAATGAGATGTGAGTGGGAAGTGTAAAACAGAATAAATGGAGAGGCAGAGCCACACTGAGACCAGAGCATAGTAGCAGCACAAAACGCAGCCTGTTTCTACAGCAGAGTAGGTGGACCTAATCAAAGAGTTTCAGGTGAAGTGGGTAGGGACCATAATATGAGAGAATGTATTCTGTAATCTGAGAGGGAGAAACTGGAACCAGGAAGGGGAGATGAGCAGGGAAGAGGATGGAGCAGAAATGGCAGTGTTTTCTGGGTGGTAAATCAGGAAGCACAGCTGAAATTCATGCCAAACATCAGCTTATGGTCCCTGAACTAAACATTTTGTATCTGGCCCTCCACTAATGCTCATCAATAGTATCCTTGAGAGCTTTTGTCAACCATGTGTGGTTCACCTGCTTATAGAGTTCTTCTTTTGAACAGAAACAATAATTAACTGAGCGGTTTGGGATATCTGCTTGAATGTCTGCTCACGTATACTCACTGAACATCCTCTGGGTCTATTTTCACATTCCGTTTCAGACCAGATGTGAGGTAGAAATCCTCAATGTATATGCCTGATTCTTTTCAATCATTCAGGGGGAACCTCTGCATGTGGTTTAACACATGATCAGCGGAGGCTGACTCCATTCTCTAAGTTTCTCCATATCTGTTATTTCTGTTTGAGGATGCCATATTCCTGTGAGTTGCATCTAACGTGACCTCATTTTCCTTCAAACCAGAAATCCCCTAACTCTGGTGGACAGGGCCTTCAGCTGTCATTCTCCCATCTCCCACGGTGTTGCCCTCAATCCCTCCCTTCTTCCCAGAACGATGATAGATTCCTCCTTGTCCACACTCCATCCTGCACTAGAATACACATTCACATAATCATCTTACGCCACTTCCACCATCTCCAGCAGGACAGCATCATCAAACACATCTTCACCTCCCGCCCACTGTCAGGATTTCGCAGGAACCGTTCCCTCTCTGCCATCTCCATCACCCAGAACACTTCCCTGCACCCCCCCCCCCCCCCCCAATGGCACCATCCTATGCAATTGCAGAAGCTGCAACACTTGCTCATTCACCCCTTCCCTCCTCACTGTCCAAGTCACCAAACATATCTTCCAGGTGAAGCAGCATTTCGCTTGTAAACATTCAATCTGGTCTCCTATCATTGCTGATCAGAATGAGTCTCTCTATATTGGTGAGACCAAACAGTGATTGCTTTGAGGAAAACTCCCACTTTGTCCGTAGAAATAACCCTGTGCTTCTCATTGCATCCATCTCAATAACCTATTTTGCTCTCATGCTAACCTTTCGGCCCTGGGCTGCTGCAACGTTCCAAGGAAGCACAACCCTAGCTCGAGTAACAACTCACTTTACACTTTTGTACGTTACATCCTGTAGGAGGTAATGTACAATTTCATAACTTCACAGTCTGACCACATAACTGTTCTCCAGTTTCCGTATATTCACCCTCCCGTCCTCCCTATGACCTTGTGTGGTTGTATCTTCTTTATCGTTCACTCAATAGAGCGAACCCTTTTTCCCTATTCACGTTTTAATTGCTAGTCAACTTCACATGATCTTCTCGTTCACCACTACAAAAAGCATGTTTATCTTTTGCCACACCCTCTTTTACCCGTCAACCCATTCCCCACATCTGTCAAGGAATTAAAAGCTCATTTTCCGATCCTTTTCAGTTCTGAAGAAGTGTCATACTGGACTTGAAACGCTAACTCTGTTTCTCTGTCTCTGCAGATGATGCCAGACCTGTTGAGATTCTCTAGAAATGAATAAGTTCAGAACAAATTTTCAATTAAACAAATAACTATGGATACTGGAAATGAAAATGCAAAATATTCTAGAGAAAATGGGAGCGTTGTAGAAGGGTCACTGGCCCTGAAAGATTAACTGTTTCACTCCACGAGATGATGCCAGACCTGCTGAGTTTCATTAGTAAGTTCTGTTTTTGAACAAGTTCCATAGACGTGTGTTAAAGCTGCTCAAACCTCTTGACTAACACGGAACACTGCGCACTGGGAAGTGACCGATAATGCAAGGTGCACAAATTCCTTGATCTGAAACTCCATAATGCAGGCATCACTGACACTGCAGAGCTCTTAATCATAGTCAGGGAGAGAAACAGAGGGAAACACATTCACGTCAAACACAGAAGATGGCTTTGGGGGAATGGAAACGATTGAGATGCATATGTTAAGGGGTTTGAGTAAAGTAACAACTTGGATGCGTGACACCAGGGAGAGCAGAATGAGAATAGGAAAATGGAAGTGTTACGACATCAGAAAGCAGGTTAAGACACTGAGTACAGGGATGATGGGTGAATAGGTCTTGGTATGAACTGGGGGACTGTCAGTCGAATTGATTTGAGCATATTGCAGCTCAAATTGGCATTCATGTGGTGCGGTAGAATCACAGCAGCAGCAGAATTGTATTCAACTACAATCTGTAACATTTTCCCCAGGATAATCCCTCAGCCTACCATTAACATCAAGTTGATCTATGGTTCAGTGATGAGTGCGGGTGAACATGATAGGTTTGGAACCATGTGTACCTGAACCTGATGACAATCCATTAAAGCTACTGCACTTGACTGGTTACATTTGAAACAATGGGACTAACATCTGATACAGAGGGCGAAATGATCCCAAGACTAACAGATCAGATCGAAGTTCTGCAGTGCTGCCATATCCAGACATAAATGTCGATGGATTATTAAACAACTCACTGAGGAGAGGACTCCATAAATATCGCCATCCTAAATAACGGGACAGCCCGGTACATCAGTGTAAAATACATGGTTGTATTATCTGCACCTTCCTCAGCCAAAAGTGTTGAGTTGATGATCCACCTCACCCTCGCCATGCTGCCGGCAGAATCACAAATGCCAGTCTTTAATTGATCTGATTTGCTGTATCTGACATGAAGAAACAGCTGAACATATTAGATAAGACAAAGGCAATGGGCCCTGACCCCATTCCTGCGCTGGGACTGAAGACTTGTGCTGCACAACAAGCCGAGTCCCTGAAGAAGCTGTTTCATTACAGCTCCAACTCTGACATCACCCTGGCTATGTAGAAATTTACTCAGTTACGTCCAATCCCATAACAAGTGAACAGTCTGACCACTTACCACGCCCTGAGTCCCGTCGCGATCATCATATTGGTGGGAGTTCTTTTTGACTGAGCTGTCAAGCAGCACAGAAATAACCAGCTCAGTGTGGTGTCTGATAGGTCCACATGTGGAGATGGTGCTGTTGTGGAGATGTCACTGGATTACTAATCCAGACCAGGCTAGTACTGTGACAGCTGGTGGACGTTATAATTAATAAAATATCGAGATGTAAAACCTGGAGTCATTAACAGTGATCTTGAAGCCAATGTCGTTTGTAAACACCAATTTCCTTCCTCATTGTACTTTCAGAAAGTGAATCTCCTTTGCTTTACTAGTCTGGCCTAAGCATGCCTCCAGACACACAGACATGTGATAAACTCTTCAATGGTCTCGGAAATGGCCAAGCAAGACACTCTATTGTATCAAACTGTTCCGGGGTCTTAAAGGATAAAACTGTACAGATCACCCGACTCCAGTCTCAGTATTGGAATGGGAAATATTAGCGTGTTGACCCTGCAGAGATTTCCTTCCCAACGTCTGAGAGTTTGTGGCAGCAGTTACAGAGCTTTCCCACAGACTGCACAGAAACTTCGGGAAAGGAGTAGGTCAATCAACACACTGAGTATCCTTTATTCTGGTTCATGGTGAAAATCTCCATAATTCAGTTTTCCCCACATAGTGTTCATATCCTTTAGTATGTTTAAACATCGGAACATATAAAATAGGAACTACTGTATTCTCTTTGCTCCATCAATTTTTATCCTCCATTCAATATAGAGGTATTTATCCAGTAAAGGTGTGTTTATTAAACACAATTTCGCTGCAACACAATTAGTGAATTGTGTCCCTTCCTTTATAAAGCGAGCTCCCGTTCACTGTTATGGGAGTCCGTCTCTGGCACCAGCTGAACACCAAATCCCAGCCTCAGGATCCTCTGTCTGCCAAATGCACCCTCAGTGTGTTCAGCTAAAGCAGGAATATAATCCGCTCTGCAAGCCTTGAAACTGTGCCACAATGTGCGATTTGTTATTTACATTTAGAAGGAAATTAATTTCAAACTGGGAGGGAAATATCTTGGAGACAACCGGAATTCTGCATCGGCATCACGTGGTCAGTCAGCTCGCGCTTTCTGGTGAAGATCTTGTTGAAAGTTACAGTGCTGTAGTCAGTGACTATAGTGTTCAAGTGTGACATTTACTGTACTAATTCATTACAATATACGGTTTAACGATTTATGTAGTCCATGGCATTGTTTGCAGGCACAGGGAGAATGTGCAAATTCCACATAAACAGTGACCCGAGACTGGAATTAAACCCAGATCTCTGTGCTGAGAGGCAGCAGTGCTAACCACTGAGCTACCCACTGTGGACAACGCAACCTGCCTGCACAATTCAACACTCGAAATGTGGCATAACAGCAGGGACTTTCCATAAGTCCCCAAACTTGTCATTGAGCAACAGGAGGAGGACATTGAGATTGTGAGCGGCTTGGTCAGGAACAGGCACAGGACATGCAAGCCATCGAATCTATAGTGTAGGAACATCAGGAGGACATTCAGCCCATCGTGTGCGTAAAGCAGGAACAGAATGAGTCTAATCAGCCACCCACGCCCCTCACAGCAATTGGAGCCGATCTTTTACAGCCTTGTGCCTATTTCACAGGAATTGAAATGGACTGTCGAGGTTATGGAAAGGGAAGAACTTCGAATAACCAACTTCAGTCGGGCATGGAAAGGTATGAGAAAACAATTGGGACTGAAGACAAATTGTTCGAATCTATTATTAAGGAATTAACAACAGGAGATGTTGAAAGTCAAACCACAATCCATCAAAGTCGACATGATTTTATTAAGGATAAGTCATGTTTGAATACTTTTCCGATTTTTTTTATTTAAAGAATGTGACAAACAAGTTGAATAACGGATATCTGAAGGATCTATTATGTCTGGACTTCAAGAAGTCAAAGCATAACATGCTTGACAAAAGATTAATATGCAACACAAGAGCACACGGGGTTAGGACAATTTGTTTGCTTGGAGAGAAAGTTGGCTAATCAATAAAAATCATGATATGGAGCTGCTAGCTTTGGACTGGGTTGAGTAAGGTCAATACTCGCATGGCACCAGGTTATAGTCTGACGGGTTTATTTGAAAATATAACCTTTCATTGTCCTGCTCCTTAGTCAGGTGTTAGAGAGAGAAGACCTTAGGCACAAAATTTATAAGGAAAAGATGAAGGGACTGTACAACACATGCACATGAATTGAACACATCTAAGATGGCAGCTAAAGCTTTAATCGTTTAGAATGGCGATGCAGGTTTTGATTGATGAATATACAAATCCAAGAGTTCCTTTCAAGTCCTACCTTCAGGTATTATCGATGTAAAGGAGTTGACCCCTCCAATCAGACAACGTATTTTAGGCATGCGGTCTTGTTTGGAGTCTGTATGTGTCTTCACCTGGAATTAGTTTGGCTTTATCTCCAAAGTAGGAGTTCATAAAATATCGCATTGACTGACTATCTACAAATGGCATATTTTTTTGAGAATTTATAACGCATCTGGTAATACAAACCGGCAAATGAAAATGCATCTTCCCCACAAGTTTGAGATGTCTCTTTGTTTATATTTATTCAGTGCTGAATTAGTTAAATATGGGACAGAGAAGTGATTCTTGGATGAAGACATACAGACAGGAAAGTGGAGCTGAGACCAAAACCTGATCAGCCACAATCTTAGTCCCTGGGTGGAGAAGGCTCAACGTGTCTAATGACCCACTCCTGCTCCTCAGTCCCATGTTTCTGTGTTCAATTCAGCCCATAAAACGTGCTAGACACGAGCAATTAGAGGCTACTTACTCCTATCACCTCGTGCACAGAAACAGAGGAGACCATTCAGCCCCTCAAAACTGTCAAACCCAGTTTGGTCTGGTTTCGAAAGTGTAATTGGAAAATCTAGGCTGGGGTATGGAAGAGGTTTCTCATCACTCCTAATTGAGCTTCCCCTTCCCCTTTCTGCAACGTGTGCTTCGTTTGTTGGTCAAGTTGTAGACCAATTTTCACTGTGAATACAGCCCCCATTCCTCACCCAGAGATGGTCCAGACAGTCTGGTACTATTCAATAACAGAGCTTTCAGGAAAATAACAGCCTCTACTTTCTAATAATAGAATGTGAGAACGCCACAAACAGGAATATGTTATTCATCCACACGCCACCATCACCTCCCCCCCCTCCCCCCCCCCCCTCCCCCTCCGCAAGCAGGTCTTCACCCACAATAAGATCATAAGGTTTGGTATTCTCTTTCATGTCCAATTCTTCACAACCCTCAACTCTGACTGGTTAAAAAAAACACTCCCTGTCACCACACTGTGACCTATTGATATGAGCAAAAGACGTGAACACAAGGGCTCAGGGAAGAGTGACTGGACCTGAACATCAAGGCATCATTTAACTAAGGATGGTCTCAAGGAGCCTTTGCAGGATTGCACTTAATGGGAAGGAGTTGTAAACTTCCCTGGTTAGAATGATTCAAAGCATAAAGCACAACGATTGTGATTTGTATAGAAAGCTCCATTCAGTCCTGGACATATCTGCAAAAGATCCTCAAGGTAGCTTCCGCAGCACAAACATATTCAGCTGCTTCATAAATGTCTTTCCCTCACCATAAGATTAGAAGTGGGGCTGGTCAGTGAAGATCACACAATATTCAGGAAAAATATCCTCCTTCAGCTCTTGAACTAGTCTGTGTCCATGTGCAGCAAGACCTGGACAACAATCAGGCTTGTGCTGTTGGAAATATCAGTAACATTCATGTAACAGTGCTGCTGGACACTGCACATTTCCACAGTTAAAAGGAGGAGATTATTCGGCGTCTTACTCTAGCTTCACAGGAATATGAGGAAGTCATTCAGCTCAATGAAATTATTGGAGAAGTGTACAGATAGCCCATTTAGTGCCTCCAACCAATTACACAGGAAGAGAAGGAGTCACGTGTTATGGACGACAGCAGAGCTATTCAAAAATATTTGAAGGCGTTGGCCTAGACCGTATTAATAATTAAGTGTTCTTATGCAGTAATATCCCATAAACACGTACTTGGCAAAAAGGAAAGATCAGACTCAGATTCTCAGATGCAGTTCTCCAATCGTGGAGGGAAAACAAATCAAGTGAAAATTTAGAGAGAATTGCAGCCAGGAGACTTCCACTGAAGCTTCCAAATCTGTGGAGACTCCAATAGCTTCTGATGTTACTGAGAAACCAAAGCACTTCCTGTAATGTTGGTGCCAGAACTGCACACAGTATTCTATCTATTGCCTAACCAATGGCATGTTTAACTTATATTATGTCGCCTTGATGAATAAACACTATGCCTCCAGTCCCGTGTGATTTCTTAACGGGCTATTACCCTGTCCAGTCACGTTCACGGATGTGTGGAGAAACACCCTCTGACGTCCCTCGTGTTCTGCCATTCATTGAATTCTCCTCTGTCCGGTTTCTTCTTACAAAGTGCATCACCTCATGTTTATCAGGGTTCCATTCCATCTGTCATTGATCTGACCATCTGACCACTCCACCTGTATCCTCCTATAACATAAGGCCTTCTTCCTCACTGCTAACTACCTGGCCAAACTTTGTGTCAAACACAAAATTACTTCTTACGCTCAGCCCCCACCCCCACTCCCACCCCCTCCACATTCACATTTACATCATTTATGAATACCACAAATAATTTGATACACTGCACTTCTCGCTGTGGTACACAACCAGACACTGGTATATCTCTACCACTTTTCCAGTAACTTGGGACCCCATATCTGTTCTCCAGTCCTCTAGCACCTCCCTCGTGTGGTCAGATTCGACTGAAACATTAGGTCACGACGTTTCCTCTCTTGTCTCCAACAACATCCTGCGATGCAACTCATCTGGACTTTACATCATCCAAAACCATCAATCCCAACTTGCATCTTATATCAAACTGTTCGAGAACTTCCCAGTCCATCTTCTTGAATGCTGTACCTGCAGCTTCCTTCTCCCAACTAAAACAGGTGTGAAGCTCTCATGTCACAGTCTATCAATGTTCCCCAGTTTCACATACTGATTATTACCCTGGTTTCCAAATGGGTCCTATTTTTTCCCTGGTTATTCTGTTCAGCTTGATGTTTTTGTAGAACATCTTGTGTCCCCCCTAACTTTGCCTGTTGCACTTCTCCATGCCCCTGTATTAGTCAATCTGCTGTGGGTGAATTTTCTACGTTTCCCTGAGATCACCTCTCATTCTTTGAAACAGTACAGAACACAAATATAATCTCATCCACACTGCATGCAATCTGTGCAGAACGCCTTTACTTCGATATTCCAATTTCCGTTAACTGAAGACCAACTTCACTTTTACCTTTCCATTTGCAAAAGTCACCCCTAACTACGTTGGTCCAATTTTATTTACTACTCACTTTCTGAACTCTGAAACATCCACCTGAATATCTACATATATCGCATCCAATAGTTCTCCATTGTCTCCCCCTACAAGAAACATCTTCAAACCATTTCAATTAAGTTTGAGAACAGTGATTATTTGGGTGACATCCAAGATGGCGGCGATCCAGTCGTTCTGCTCTGTTGAGCTTTGCACCAGAACCGAGACAAAATGCTGCATTCACCCTCTCTTTCTTCCCTCTTGGGTAAAATCGGTCGTTTTACTCTAGGCCAGTATTACTCTAGGCCATTTTAAGTGAGTAAGGAAAATGACTAAGGGAAAATGACAATGAGAATCACAATCAGCGGGGAACTGCAACAATGGATCCGCCCGCGGCTGTGATGTTGGCCTCTGCGAAAGCCCCAGGGATTAATTATTTGTGGAACAGAGCCGGGTCTCGAAGTGTAGGAGCCTGTGAGAAAAGATTGCTTCAGCAGTGGAGGAGACCAGAACCATGCTGGAACTGATCTCAGCCAAGCTGCAGTAGCATGGCCAGGAGATCCAGCGTCTCGGGCCACACATCGAGAAGGCGGAAGAAGGGACCGCGGCTTTGGAAACCATGGCAGAATCCTCAGCGGGTCCGGTCCAAGCCCTGGAACGTTAGGTGCAGACCTGTGTAGAGTAGGTCGACGACCTCGAAAATTGGAGCCGTCAGAAGAACATCAGCTTGATCAGGCTCCCGGAACGGGAACAAGGAAGCCAGCTCGTCAGCTTCTTGGAACAATGGCTCACACAATTTTTGAAACTGAAAGTCAAGGCAGCCTGGGTGCGGCTCGAGCCGTCCCTACGGGTTGCAGTGTGCAGGCCCAGATCGGACCAGCATCCCTGCCCGGTGCGAGTGCAACTCCAGCACGATAGAGCAAAACAGGTGCTGGAAGCTTCTTGACGTCTGCGGAAGGATCCATAGGCTCTGATCTACAAAGGATCACGAATTATGTTTTTCTCAAAAGCTTTCTACGGCTGTGATCCGCAAGAGGCAAGCCTTTGATAAGGCAAAAAGGAGGCTGAGGGACGTTAATATTATGTACTTGGTAAGATATCCAGCAATATTACGTGTCAGCCATGGAGGGTCTGTGTTTAATTTTGACTCACTAGAAAACGCAAAGGAGTTCCGGTACTCATTAAAACAGACTGGCTGGTTCAAATAATATGGACAAATGTGTTCCCTTTGTTTTCTCTGGGGTTTGCCTGGTTTCCCTCGTTTTGGGTTTTTTTTAGTATGTGGAGGTTCCATTTTACCTTTTTCTCTCTCCTCCTTTCTTCCTCCCCTCCCATTATCCTTTGTGTTTTTCTATAATTTGCTTTTCGTTTCTCTCTCTTAGTATGGAATGGGAACGGGGGTTGGGGAGGTGGCGTGGTTACATGTTATTTCACCAGGACTGCCTCGGGTCAAAATATGGATGGGCTGGGGTTGAATGCCAACTTTCAATTTTCTTGTTGTAAGACCCATGTAACGTTTTTTTAACTTTGTTTTGTCTGGGTTGGGAGCGGCTTCAGCTAAGAAGAGCCACGGGGGATTAGTGCGTTGTATGAGCGCCCCCTGTGGGCAAGGGGGAAAGTCTCTGCTTACTTGTGTTCTATGTTGGTTCATGGTCGAAGTAGTTGTTTAAAGTGTTGATTTGGTTGTTTTTGTATTATATTTTCATGTTTATACGAACTGTTTACAGCTTTCACTTGGCAGGCTATAAATGGGCTTCTTCTCCCAGTGGGTCATGGCTGCTTTGGATGGTTATGGATAACCGCTCGCTTAAATGGTGCACCTGGAATGTTAAAGGGAGTCATTCACTGATTAAGAGAAAAAAATATATACGTTCAAGCCTTAAAAAGGAAATGGTTGATGTAACCTTGCTGCAAGAAACACATCTGACTGATAAGGAGCATTTAAAGTTCCAGCAGGGAAGGTTCAGCCAGGTGTTTTCTCATCCTTTAATTCAACAAGTAGAGGAGTAGCAATACTCATTCATAAGAACCTTCCACTTCAGTTGTTTGAACAAATTAAGAATGAATATGGGTGGTCTCTGATCCTTAAAGTGGAGAGGAATATGGGACCTTGATTAATATTGGCCACAGCACACCCCTCAAATTTCAAAAAGATGGGCTCTCCAGGTTGATGATCCTTGGGGATCATCGTACAACGTCGTACAATTAAGGGGAGACTTTAACTGACGAATAAACCCGAGGTGGATAGGATGTCGAGGGGTTTTGCGGGTATTTCCCCGCCACCCAGGCAGCTGATGGACATGAACAGGTAGCTGGCTTCGTGGATGTGTGAGATGTCTTCACCCTGAAGATGGGGACTTCACCTTTTTTTCTAACCCACATAAATGCTGTACTAGGATTGACATGTTGTTTGCCCCATTGGTCTTTTTAAATTCGGTGCTGTCCTGTATAATTGGGAACATAGCCATTTATGATCAAGTGGCAGTGTACATGGAGGTCAAGGATGGTGGCGATGGGACAGGCTCACGGCACTGGCACGTGGATCCTTTCCTCCTGAAGGATAGCAAATTCATTGAGTATTTTTCGGGGTAATTTAAATTTTTTTGGAACATTAGCTTGTGTACGGCCAGTCATACGACGGTGCTCTGGGAGACTGCCAAAGCCTATACAAGGGATTTGATTATTTCTTACTCGATGACTCAGAAGCGGCAGAAGGGAGAGCAGCAGCGTATGCTTGAGGCTCTGTTGAAGAGAGCTGAGACACCATATTTTATCAGACCGTATGTAACTTAATTGCAGCAGATTACAGCCCACCAGACTTCTCTGAATGCTACACTCGCCCAGACAGCAAAGAGAGCCATTTATTTTGCAAAATAGAAGTTATTCAAGCATGGTGATAACCAGGTAGATATTAGGCATACTTGACCAGAAATAATATTGCTGCTATTTTCACCTGCGATCCCAAAAATATTAATGCAGCGTTCAGGAAGTTCTACTCTAGGTTGTTCCAGTCAGCGGGACGGGAGGACAGATTGGCGACGATGGAGTCCTTTATTAAGACCTGGAACCTCCCAGGTGTAAGTTCAGAGCAGGGGGGTCTATTTAGAATGCACCTCTGATAATCCGAGAGGTACAGGAGACAATGAGGCTGCTCCAGAGTGGTCAAGCCCCCGGCACAGATGGATTTTCGGAGTGAGGTTTAGAAAGAGTTCATAGACATGCTGGCTGGGCCAATGTTGGATATGTACAATTATTCGTACAGTCAGGACTGCCTCCCATCCTCTCTGAAAGAAGGAAATATTTCTCTTATTCTCAAGAGAGGGAAAGTCCCAGAGAATTGCGTATGCCTATATGATTATTAAACGTGGACTTTAAAATTTTGTTGAAACTGCTGACTTTGAAGGTCCATTGTGAAAGAGGACCATTTGTATTAGGGGCATTAAGTCCTCTGATAATATTAGAAGAGTGCTAAATATGGTTCCAGTGTGCCAGCAAGGTTCGATTCCAGGCTCGGTAGACTCCCTGGATGCAGAGAAAGCATTTGACCGGATTGAGTGGATGTGCAACTTTTATGTCCTTGAATGGTTTGGTCTTGGAGGGGTCTTTGCCAGGTGGGTGGCAGTGTTATATACTGACCCAAAAAGGAGCTGATTTCACTAATGGTATAAGGTCTGACAATTTTAGTATTGACAGTGGCAGCCAACAAAGTTGCCCCCTTTCACTGTTACCATTTACGTTAATGATTGAGCCGTTGGCAGAAGCCATGCAGAGGGACGCCGATATCACTGCCGTGGAGGTAGGATCAGGAAGGCGTAAGATCACCCTTTAAGCAGATGGCGTTCCTTTCTTTCTAAGTAACCCAATGATATCTCTGTCCTGTTTAATACAAATGATTAATTTATTTGGATCTTTCTCAGGGTATAACATCAATTTTATGAAATCAGAGGCCATCCCTGTTGGGGGTCTTATTAGCATACCCGACCTTGGGGTGGAATCTGATTCCCTTCCAGAAAAGGAGGTTTAGGTATTTTTATTATCCAAGCCTTCAATCAATTATATAAAGCTAACTTCGTGCAGTTGCTCGAGAAGATAAGACAGAATCTTCCAATATCCTGTTTGGGTTAGCTCTGGTTCAAATGAATGTCCTTCCTTGTTTATGATACCCCATGCCAATGTTCCCTTTGATGCTGCAAAGGCAGGCGCTCGGAGGCTTAACAGTTGGCTTTGATCTTTCATCTGGTGTCACAGATGGCCTCCTATTAAGCTGGACAAATTGCAGCTTCCACAATGAATGGGGGAGTGTTGACTTTCCAGACTTTAAGAAATACCAATTAAGTTCGTTGCTATCTGATGCGGCTGATTGGGCTTGTCAGGACCCATGGTCAATTTGGCTGGACATCTAGGCATTAAAATCAAATTGTCCCCTCACTAATCTGTCGTTCATGGACAAGATGAGGACTGTTATGGAGAATTGCAGAAACTCATTGTCAATAACAAGTGAAAGCATGGAGAATGATGTGACAAGTTGAGGGCACTTTACAAAACAAACACTTCGGCTTTCACTCCCATTGTCGGATTGGTAGGATTCCAGCCGGGATTGATGGATTCTGGCTTTAGGCTTTGGGAGTCCAGATAAGTTTCCTGTTTGGGAGAATTTTTTTCATGGGGAGATCATGATGAATGTTGAGCATCTGTGTCAGGAATATGTGGTATCTGGGAGGGACCTCTTCTGTTACATTCAGCTTCAGGACTTTATACAGAAAAAAGACTATATTAATGGTTTGTCTTTGTATGTCAGATATGGAGACAAGAATGCTTCAGTCCATGGGCACTCTCTTGGTTAGCGCCTTCTGACATTTATTAGGAGGTAGTGTCTCGAAGGATATTGACACTGTTACACCAGAACAGGAAGAGGATATTCAGCCCCGGAGCCTGATATACAGTTACGGGAGGAGGTCAGTCAGCTCCTCGAGTCGATAACACTGGGCCCAGAGTAGGCCATGCAGCACCAGTGCCCTGTTATGCAGGATTAGGATCAGTCTATTTAGCCTCCTCAAGTCTGTAACATAGGAACTGGAAGAGGTCACACAGGGAAAGGAGATTGATGCACTGGGATACCAGGAGGATATTCAGTCCCATCGAGCCGGTTGCACAGGAAGTGGAGAAGGATGCAACCTATAAGATTTCTTATGGGAAAGGAGGAATAAGTTTCCCTCACGTGTCTGGTGTATGGGAACAGAAGAAGGCCAATCATTCCCTCAGTCCTATATCAGGGAATCAGGAGAGACCAGTCAGTATCTCCAGCCTGTGATGGAGGAATATGAGAAGTTTTTTTTCAGCCCCTCAAACTGTTACACAGCAACAGGAAGATTGCATAAGCCCTCACGATTCTTACGCATCAACAGGAAGAGGACAGGCAGACCATCAAGATGGTGACGTGGAACACCAGAAAGACATCAGCCATTGGGTTTGTGCACAAGGAAGAGAATGAGTCCATTCAGCGACTCAGACCTCTTACAGAGCAATCAGTGCAGGTCAGTTCATGCCATGTGTCAATTATACGGTATTGGAGCGAACAAAGAGGTTATAGAGAACTAATAATTTAGAATTATCACCTTCACGATGGAATATATCATAGTGAGAAAACTGTTGAAATTTAAGAAATATTGTTAAAGTCGATTATTCAGGAATTAATTACAAAAAATTTGAAAAGTCAAGCCACAATCCCTCACAATCAACATGATTTCGATCATGGGGATCCGAGAGATGAAATATTTGGACTTTCAGAAGGCATTGAATAGCTCTGAACAAATGATTAATCTGCAGAATAAGATCATTTACGATTAAAAGTAATTTTTCAGCTTGGATACAGGCTTGGTGAAGCAACAAAATTCAGTGAGATGGAAAAAATACGGGTCATTTTCTGTTTAGCAAAATTCAACTTTTAGGAAACCATATGTCTTGGTCTCCAGGCCCCAACTATTTACAATCTATAGTCTTATGTAGTTGAGAGGATAGAACATGTTATAACCAAATTAACAGATGACACTAACTCAGGTGAGAAATTGCAATGAAGATGCAAGAAAGTTAGAAAATGTATATGGATAGGTTGGGGCAACATTTGACAGAAGAAACTGAACAAGGAAAAGTATAAGTGTATCCGTTTGGATTGGTGTAGCAGAAAGACAAATTATTATCCAAATGGAGAGAGACTTCAGAATGATTAGGTACAGAGGGATCTGGCTGTCCGCGTCCATACTACAGAATACTCCGATGTAGGGACAGCAGATAATGAGAAAGGCAAGTGCAACTTTGGCATTTATTTCTAAAACAATGGATTATAAAGGGAGGGAGGTGTGAGATCGCAACTGAGTACTGTGTGCAGTCTTGGTGACCTGACTGGAGGAGGGATGGATTTGCCATGGAGGCAGTTAAGAAGTGGTTTATTAGATTGATTCCAGAGATGAGAAGTTTCTCCTTTGAAGAGAGATTGAGCAGTTCAGGCCAACTCTGCCTGGAGTATAGAAAAATGAGAGAAGATGTCAGAGATCTGGACGATGTTAAAGGTGATTGACAAAGTAGATGTGAAGTTGGTATTTCCTCATGTGGGACAATCTCGAAAGATTCTAAGACCACAGTTTTAGGATGAGGTCTGGGAGAATTGCAACAGGGGTGAGGAGAACCTACTTCTCTCACAGGGTTGGGAATCTGTGTAATTCACTGCCCCAGAGTCAGTAGGGATATTGAGTAAATGAAGGAATATGGAGAGCGTACAGGAACGATGAACTGAGACCGCAATGACATCAACCATGATTGTATTCAATGGCAGAAGAGGCCTGAGGGGCTGAATTACCGAACTGATGCTCCTCGTTATTATTCAGCCCTTCAAATGTGTTACACATAATTGGGGGAGGACTGGTTATCAGACAGGAAGAAGGCACTACGGATAAATCAGCCTTAGTCGGTTTGACAGAACACCAGCAGTGGAGTCACACAGTGACCAGTGCTGAGTCTACAGCTCTTTACAATCTGTATCAATGATCGGGAGGAGTGGAACAAATGTACTGTAACTAAAATTACCAATTAAACTAAGATAAAATGGAAACTAAATTATCAAGGGAAGGTGGAAAGTCTGTAATTGGATATGGACAGGTAAATTCAATGGATAAAAGTTTAGCAAATGGGATTTAAGGTAATATATAGTCTGTCATTTTTGTTAAGAAGAATGACAGGCAGTATATTACTGAAACAGAGAAAGATTACAGGACTTAGTGATGCAGTGTGTACTGGATGGTTCATTCTGACCTGATCAGACACGAGAAGTGTTGCTCCATCTCCCTGATGTTCCCAGGGACTCCATTTCTCTCAAACACCATATATATCCTCCGACTCCAAATGGTGATGTTGACGTCGATATACTGGGAGATGATGGAGCTGTCACCCCCTCCTGCCTGGAACATTCCGAATCATAGAAGCTGAATGTAACAGTGACCCTAACAGTCACTGGCAGCACTGTCCTCCCCCGGTGTGAAGTTGCAGGTCGTGTTGAAGAAAGTGAAACCACTCTGTGACCAGCTCCTTGTTCAATCAGGGTCCCCTCACACTCTACTCCTGAGTTAAATGCAACTTGGGAAGCCGTTCCTGGATACAGCAGATCCCTTTCCTCACACACACTGACTCCTGGTTTCAGATCTTCCTCTCTGTGCAGCCTCTGCTCCATTTGTTGTTCATCTTACAGACAAAGATGTTGTAACCACAGTCCCTATGCTCCATTTTGAGTTGGGTCACCAAATCCTCAGGTCTCCCTGAATGTCTGAGGCGGGTCACAGCACAACCTCCAGCAAACCATCCCCAGCACCTCCATGAACTTTTCAATAACAGGAGTCAGTCAGAAACCCCTCAGCTACAAGGTAGATGCCTGGTCCTTTACAATTATACTCCAGGATTTTCCTCGTGTTTCTGACCACACAATCATCTGAGAGGGATAAGCACAGGGGTTCAGTGGACACACACAGTCCAAAGTTCAAAGGCATGTCTAAAGTTGCTGGAACCTCTGTCCAACATGGACACCACATGGGGCATACCAGGAAGTGAACAACAGCCCAGCACACACACCCCTGCCCATGGAGCACCACATGGGAAGCACCAGGAAGTGAGCAACAGCCCAGCACACACACACACACACACACACACACACACAGACACACACCCCTGTCCATGGGGCACCACGTGGGACACACCGGGTAGTGAACAGCAGACAAACACATACATCCCTGTCCATGGAATACCACCTGGGACACACTGGGAAGTGAACAACAGCCCAGCACACACACACCCCGTCCATGGAGCACCACATGGGGCACACTGGGAAGGGAACAGCAGTCAAACACATGCACCCGTGTCCATGGAGTATCACATGGGACACACTGGGAAGTGAACAACAGCCCAGCACACACACACCCCGTCCATGGAGTATCACATGGGGCACACTGGGAAGTGAACAACAGCGCAGCACACACCTCCCTGTCTATGGAGAACCACATGGGACACACTGGGAAGTGAACAACAGCGCAGCACACACCTCCCTGTCTATGGAGAACCACATGGGACACACTGGGAAGTGAGCTACAGTCGAACACGCACACCCCTGTCCATGGAGTACCACATGGGACACACTGGGAAGGGAACAACAGTCCAGCACACACACATCCGTGTCCATGAAGCACCATATGGGACACACTGGGAAGTGAACAACCGCGCAGCACACACCTCCCTGTCTATGGAGCACCACGTGGGACACACCAGGAAGTGAACTGCCTAATACACACCATTTCATTGTTTCTGAGCTTCACAATGCCAGCTCTCCATACACTAGAGAGCCAAATGGGACCCACAGCCGGAACGTACAGGACAGCATGAGCCATACATTTTGCACATTGTTTC
The DNA here is from genome assembly GCF_047496795.1 of Chiloscyllium punctatum. NCBI lineage: Eukaryota > Metazoa > Chordata > Chondrichthyes > Orectolobiformes > Hemiscylliidae > Chiloscyllium > Chiloscyllium punctatum. The sequence continues at coordinate 94,792,470 of NC_092744.1, forward strand.
TGAGCTTCATAATGATTTCCCCGGGTTTCAGGAATATGAGCTCCAACGGCCGGGTTAAGGTACAGAAGGACGGATATTCATGTTATAACTGGATCATTACTTGATCGACAAGTTCAGTAAACGTGGCTCCTCTCTGACAAATGGGATTAACTAGATGAGTAGTACTTTAGAATGTCAAATAACAAAAATATGCATATAAAGTAAATGTGCTGACAAATCAGCTGAAATCCACGTCACAGAATCAGACACCATGACCCAGATGATATATCTGTGCAGCATGTAGCAGTGTTCAGACCAGGCTAGTGTACTGCTCAATACAATCCAGCAATCTGTGCAGACCACACCAGTCCATGAACTGCCTCTCCAGCACTGGGAGCTATGCATTGAACAGCAGTGAATTGTTATGTAAACCAGGAGCATTTACCCTCCCAGCATGTAGAGCTCTGTACAACATTCCAGTGCATTGATCTTTAAACCTGGAGCTGTTACACTTCCAGCATGTCGACCTATGTACATCACTCCAGTGCATTTATGTTTAATACAGGAACGGTTACCCACCCAACATGTAGAGCTGTGTACACCACCCCAGTGCATTGATCTGTAAACTAGGAGCATTGATCCTCCCAGCCTGTACAGCAGTGTACGCAACCCCAGGGAATAGACCTGTAAACCAGGAGCAGTTACCTGCCCAGCATGTAGAGCAGTGTATACTGCCCCAGTGCATTGTTCTGTAACACTGTGTTAGATCACTGCCCAGCTTGGGGAAACTTGCAGCCCTTGCTGGAAGTGACAGGATGTGTAGCTCCCATCCATTTACAGCTCCATATCTCCATTGTGTCAGTGGATGCAGAATATGTCAACAGGAAGGAGGAAGATGAATTTAGGTTAAGTAGGCAAGGATCAGACAGGGGTCTAGAGGGTTACAAGGTAGTCAGGAAGGAAGAGAAAAATAATCTCAGGAGAGCGAGAAGTGGGCATGAAAAAGACTTGGCGAGTAGGAGTAAAGTAAATCTTAAGATATTCTACACTTATGTGAGGAGCAAGATGATGGCCTGAGTGAGGGTCAGACCCATCAGGATAGTGGAGGGAACTTGCACCAGGAGTCGGAGGAGGTAGCGGAGGTTCTTAATGGATGCCTTGCTTCAGTATTTAGTACTGAGAGGGCCTTTCACGTTTTGGGGTACAGCGTGAAACAGTCATATATGCTAGAACAGGAGGATGTGCTGATAATTATGAGAAACACAAGGATAGATAAACCTTCTTGGCCAGATGGGATATAACCTAGGATAGCACAGGAAACGAGAAAAGATGTTGCTGTGTGTTTTGTGATGATCTTTGTATCCTCACTGTCCACTGGATATGTGCCAGATGAATAAAGGTTGGCAAATGTTATTCCCTTTTTCAGGAAAGGGAATAGGGATAATCCTGGGAATTAGAGGCCAATCAGTCTTACGCCAGTGATGGGCAAAGTATTGGAGATGATTTGAGAGACACGATTTATGCTTACTTGGAAAACCAGAGTTTGATTAGAGGCAGTCAGCATGCCTTTGTGAGGAGCAGATCATGCCTTATAAGTCTTATTGATTTTTTTTAGGATGTGAAAAAAAAACACATTGATGAAGGCAGAGCAGTGGATATGGTGTATTTGGATTTTTGCAAGTCATTTGATACAGTAGGTTCATGCAGAACGTAAGGAGGCATGGGATAAGGGAAATCTGGCTCTCTGGATACAGAATTGGCTGGCCCATAAAAGACAGAGTGTAGTTATAGATAGAAAGTACTCAGCCTGGAGCTCGGTGACCAGGGATGTTCTGTAAGGATCAGTTCTGGGAACTCTGCTCTTTGTGATTTTTCTAACAGTTGATGGGCAATAGCGAGGGTGGGTTCGGAAGCTTGCCGATGACACGGAGTTGGTGGAGTTGTGGATATTGTGGAAAGTTGTTCTACGTTGCAACAAGACATTGACATAACTGAGCTGATGAGTGGCAGATCGAGTTAAATCTGAAAAAGTGTGAAGTGATTCACTTTGGAAGGTAAAATTTGCATGCAGTGAAGAGGGATAAAGGCAGGATTCTTGGCAGTGTTAAGGACCAGAGGGATCTTGAGTTGCATGTCCACAGATCCACAAAGCTGCCACCCAGGTTGATGTGGTTGTTGAGAAGACGCAAGGTGTGTTGGCTTTCACAAGCCGGGGAACTGGGTTTCAGAGTGTGAGGTTATGCTGCAGCTCTATGAAGTTTGGTGCTCTTCTGCATTGAGACCTTGCAAGCACCTATCATATGAGTAGCTAGCTGTTTCAGAGTGTACGGGAAAGTTGAAAATATGCAACATTTGGCTGTGAAACAGATTCCCTGAGATTTGTTTGTGCTTTTGACAACTTTTCATATTTAACGAATCTGTTTAAATTATGCTTCAGGATAATAAACCAACAGATTTTGAATTTACTGTTTTGCCAACATTGAACCAATGAGATGATTTGATTTTGAGGGAATAAAGAGGGAAGCATTATGAAAGTTAGACAGAGAGTAAACTGCCATCGACAGAGACTGCCATGTAAAACACTCTATTAAAATTATGGTTTTTTTTGCATGAAACCTCCTTACAGTAAAAAGACAGAAGACGGCCCAGTGAGATTCTCAGCTGGAAGAAGGAGGACATTGGAGATGACAGCCACTTCCTGGTTTTGAAATTAAATTGATGTAATTTTAAGTTAGTTTTGTTTTAAATGGGAACAGTATGTTTTTTTAGAGGTGGAGGCAGATAACAAACCGGCCAGAGGAAGGGAGCTTAGAGCTGAGAATAGTTGTTGTTCAATGTTCACTTTTAGAGTTGAGAAATAAATTGATAATATTTTTCTTTAAATAGTGGAATTTTCGAGTTCTCTGTCACTCGTGCTTTAACAGATTATAAGGCAGGGTGAGCTTTTCTGGGTGTTTGGTTTGATTAACAAATGGGTTCATTGGAACATTGTATTCAGTGCTGGTCGCCTTGTTATAGGAAAGATGTGGAAGCTATAGTGAGGGTACAGAGGAATCCCAACGGATCAACAGAAATATTGGCACACACCACATGATCGAGTGAAATATTGAGGAAGACACTGCATGAAAAATAAATACTGGCAGATTCTCCATGTCTGTATAAACTCCAGTGTGTCAGTGGTTGTGGTGTGTCTGTACTGATGCCTGTATATCTGTGCGTGCACATGCTTCAGTGTATTGGCATTTGTCTCCGTGTGCTTTAGTATCTGTGTGACTGCACCAGTCTCGATGTGTGCATGTGAATCTATTTGCATATCTTTGTGTATCTGCGTGTCTCTGTGCGTATCCGTGTGCACAGCGGATCTGCCAGCCTCTGTGGTGTTTAAAGTGATGCAATGTCCGCCTCTGCTGGCCTTCACACTCTACTGCATTGATGGCAGTGGAGGGAGAAAACCATAAGGGATTCAGTCGAGGAGGTGGGGAGAGGGAGGTAGATCATAGCACCATCCAAACTGACAGCACCATCTGCACACACACACACACACACACACACACACACACACACACACACACACACACACACACATACAGTTGGGTGTAGGAAGGATCATAATTGTACTGAGGACGCTCAGAGTGGCGAATGCTCCAGAGGAGTAATATCTGTGCATGCTCTGCAATGTGGAAATGATTTGCCTTTGAAAATTATTCGTTACACAGAGTGTACACCTAAAATAGTATTTCCACTGCAACTACATCCAAGCAAATCTGTCCAAACCATTTGTAAGGTGATGCGATGAATTAATTACACGTTCTTTAAATTGAAATATCTTATAATTCACCCCTACAAGGCGTAAGTGAGAAAGGATTGAAAAGTCCTGAAACTGACCCAGTGGTGGTGGTAATATATCTAGGTATCAGACAAAACTGTTCTGTGCATCCAGAAATATTTGCAAAATCAAACAGCTGTGCAATGTGAGAGATTCACAGTATTTGATGTCCTCTGATAGACAAAAACTGACACTTGTGCAGTGGCATGGGGAGACCAGCAGAAGGTGGCATTGTATGTCTATAAACTTCACAGGGACAGACGTAGAGGTGGAGGAGGGGAGTAAGGGTTTATCTCAATTTGAATGGATTTACCCCCAAAACCACAGAGCCATCAATTCACAGAGATGCACACAAACACACATAGACACATTAAACACACAACACATATACATATGGACACTTAGACACAAACACATGCATACGCCAGCACACCCACACAGTGATTCTTTAAGATAGAGATAAGTACGTTTTTCATGAATAAGGGAATCAATGGTTAGTTGGGGAAGGCAGGAGAATGTGGCTGAGAAACATTTTAACCGTGATCAAACGGCACAGCAGATCCAAGGGGCCAAATGGCCTCATCCTGTTCCAATGTCCTATTTTGTGAAGGGATTCATTTTGGGAGTTGAATTTGAATGCAGATTACTGGGTCAAATGTAGGATGGTAGCAGTGTGGAGGAACAAACGGATCTTGGGGTCCATGTCTGTACGTCTCTCGGTTGCCACCTAAGTTGATAGGGTTGTTAAGAAGGCGTATGTTTAGTTGGTTTTCATTAGCAGGGGGACTGAGTTTAAGAGCCACGAGATTATGCTGCAGGTCTATAAAGCCCTGGTGCGACCACATTTGAAATGTTCTGGTCGCCTCATTATAGAAAGGATGTGGAAGCTTTAGAGTGGCTGCAGAGGAGATTTACCAGGATGCTGCCTAGACTAGACGGCTTGTCTTATGAAGAAAGCTTGAGGGAACTATAGCTTTTCTCACTGGAGTAAAGAAGGATGAGAGGTAACCTTGATAGACCTGAACAAGATGGTGAGAGGTACAGACAGAGTAAATAGCCAGATACCTCTTCCCAGGGTGGAAATGGTTGTCACGATGTGAGCATAATTTTAAGATGTTTGGGAAAGGTTTTAGGAGATGTCAAAGGCAGGTTTTTTTTTTACACAGAGAGTGATGGGTGCGTGGAATGCACTGCCAGCGGTGGGAATAGAATCACATACATTAGCGACAATCAAGTGACTCTTGGATAGGCACATGGAAGAAAGTAAAATTATGGGTATATCATTTAGTTGTATCTTAAAGTAAGCTAAAAACATGGCAGAACTTTGAGGGCTGAAGGGCTGCACTGTGCTGTATTGTTCTATGTTTTTATTTCCTACACTCTTGTGAGCTTATAGTATCTGGAATTCCTTTAACTTCAGTGGAGGTTACATTTGGTAAGTATTTGATTGCAGAGAGTTAATGGAAACGTGGACAGGTTTGAGGGACTGAATGGTCTATATCTGTTCCTAATTGTTGTGTCCTTGTGTTTAGAAACAATGGTGATTGGTTTGAGGGGAACACACTTTGAGAATAAGAACCTTCCCAATTTCAGACTTGAGACGGGGATGTTCCTTTCTCTTTGTGATTGTGTGATCTGTGGTGTTCTCATCCCCAGGGAGCAGTGAAGACTGGGTTCCTGAAAACACTCAAGGTTGAGTTCCATAGCCCTTTGATGAACAAGAGAATCCATGTTTATTGGGAACAGACAGGAAGGGGATGTGTAGTTACAATCACGACAACAATGCACATTCCGAATGGTGCAGCATGCTCGAGGGGCTGAGTGGCCAACTGCTGCTCCTGCCCATGTGTTGTTCTCTCACTCAACCTCTCGAGGCTGTTATAGAGCGAGGAAGATCCCATTCAGCCGGTCAGGATCGCTACAATGAGACACGAGGAGACCTCTGTTCCCCCTAAGGATTTATAAAGGGAGAGGATGAAGTCATTCAGCCGTTGAGTACAATACACAGCACAGGAGGAGGCCGTCCAACCTTTCCAAATTGCTTCACAGGAACGTGGAGCCCTGAGTAACTACCAGGAAATTGACATAAGGGATAAATGTTAATTTTCATGTTGGAAAACTTGAACTTCGTGTAGTACCTCAGAGATCAGTGCAAGGTCAACAACTATTTCGAACCTGTCAATGACTTGGATGTGTGCACTGATTGAATTGGAGCTCAATTAACTCAGCCACCAGGATAGTCATTCAATCAGATGTCAAGTGGAGGTAGAGGGTCTGTAATGGGATATAGACAGGGGAGTTTAGTGTGTAAACCTTTAACAGAAACAATATAAGCTGGGCTACCGAGGTTTGTACTGTGAAAGAAAGGTAAAACAACAGTAAACTGTTTAAATGGCGTGAGGTCGCAAAACTCAGTGTGCAAAGGGATTTATAAATCCAGGTACAGACATCAAACAAAGTTATTATGCAAAAGTAGCGAGTGTTTAGGAAGGTAAATGGAATGCCTCTACTTTTACAAAGTCTGTCAGGACATTTTACTGCAACTGTACAGGGCATTCCTGAGGCCACATTAGATGCATTGTATATAGCTACGATTCCCTAAACAGAATAGTAAGTATACTCAATTGTTTTCGAGTCTTTGTAAAAATGCTTCACTTTTTTTTCCTGGAATGAAGGCCTTATTCTGTCATACACCATGGAAACAGAAACTTTGGTCCAACTTGTCCACGCCAACTGGATGTGCTAAATTAATCTAGTCCCATTTGCCAGCATTTGGCCCATATCCCACTGAACACTGCTTCTTCACGCACCAAACCAATGGGCTTTAAATACTGTAAGTGTCCCAGCTTCCAACACTTCCTCTGACAGTTCATTCCTTACATTTCATGAAAAGGTTACCACTTTTGTCTCTTTTAAATCTTTCCCCTGTCGCCTTAAATTTATGTGATCTAGATTTGGATTCACCCAATCAAGGAAATGTCACCATTTCCAAATCCCTCGTCATTTTATAAACCTCTGCAGGACCAGAGTACTTCAGGATTGAGAATGGGTGATGTTCAGACTGAACCATATAATTTCTTGAGGATAGCGTATTAGTTGTGTAGCTGATGGACATTTTCTCCGGTTATGTGAGACAAGAACTAAGGATTCAAATTTAAGAGAAAGATGTACTTATTTTAAAACAGATACTTTGAGGACATCAATTTATTGGACAAAAATTATGAGGGCACATACAAACGTATCTTCAAATTATACTTTATAAATTGCTCCTACAGGGAGCAGGTTACAGGGATGGAGTCATACAATCCCTAGAATGTTCAACGAGGCTTCACATGATCCAGTATCGTGGTCAGATAACATTATTACATATTTCAGCTAAAAGATCGAGAGAATGCAACCTGCTTGAGAAGCCTCAGCTTTTTGCTCCCTCTCTTTCCTTCTTCCTTCTCACAGCAACGTATGAGAGGTGAAAACCTGTCAGTCATCTTTACCATTCATGAAGAATTCCTGTTGAGGATTCATTGGAATCTCCACATTGCCTGAAGCAAAGGGAATTCAGCCAACTACAAATGTCACAGGAAGGAATCCGATTGCCAACAGCTTGTGTGAGCAGAATAACCTCAGATGCAGAATACCATTTATTTTGTTTTTTCCTTTTTTTTGTCTTGAATTTAACTATTTCTTGTAAAGCTCTTTTGAGCTGGTATTCTGCAGAGTTTTTTCTATCTGTCTTCAGGCATGTGTATGGGTGTGTCTGTGTGCACCTGTGTATGTGTTTGTGTGTATGCACAAAGTGTGTTTGTGTATGCATTGTAAGGTAAATATGAATGCACAAATCTGTCCAAACTGCTTGTCATGAATGTTTCCATCTTACTTTCAGTATCTTTGATTAGGTGAGTTATTTTTGCAAATGTTTGATATCGAACTGATTTGTCCCTCACAAAGAATGTGACCTAGTCTGAGACCTATATCATTGGCCATAACACAAACCGGGTTGCATTTAAAATTTATAATGACCAGTGGAGTAGCGGCACTAGAAAATAAAACAGTGACCCCTCTAATCACAGTCTGAGCATGGATGAGGAGAAATTCACAAAGGGCTGTTTGAGAGTAAATGCTCTTCCCCGGAAGTTTGTATTGCCTGTGTGTTTGTGTTTAGTAAAAACTATATATTAGATATTGGACAGTAAAGGACAATGAACTACAGACAGGAAACTGGGGCTGAGACCACAAACTGGTCAGCTACAATCTTACTGACTGCTGGAGAAGGCTCAAAGTGTTTAATTACCCACTCCTGCTCCTTAGTCCAACGTCCCTATGTTCCATTCAGCTCCTCAAACCTGCCAGACAAGAGCATTTGGAGGTCATTTACTTCGATAAGCTGGTACACAGAAACAGAGCAGACCATTCAGGGCCTGAAAACTTGATAGTGTAGTGCTGGAAATGCACAGAAGGTCAGAAAGCATTCAAGGAGCAGGAGAATCGACGTTTTGGACATAAACAGTTCATCAGGAATCGGTGCCAGTGTGAAACATCCTACTCCTCTCTCTTTACAGAACTGTGTTCATTTGTTGGTTATGTTACAGACCCTGACTCATTATGTGTACAGCTCCCATACCTCACCCAGAGGTGTCTCACAAAATCATCTGGTCTCCCTGACTGCAATCTTCAATAACAGGATTTCCAGGGAAATAACTTTCCAATAACCGAATGTGAGAACAACAGAAACACAAATAAGTTATTCAGCCCTTTAAGCCTGTCTTTCCCTTCAATAAAATCATGATTAATCTGCTCAATACCTCTATTCCTCTTTTGTGCCCAATTCCTGCAGCCCTCAACTCTCTGATGCGTCAAATATCCGTTGTGCACCCCACTCCCCCAATCTTCTCAGTGATCCATCTCCCTTAACCCTCTGGAATAGAGAAGTCCCGATTGTCACTACCCTCTGTGAGAAGGAAACACTCCGCGCACACACACCATGACCTATGGATATGAATCAAAATATGAACACAAGGTAAGGTACACCTTGATATCAAAGCAAGATTTAACTGAAGATGGTATCAAGGAACTCGAACAGAAATGAATGTAATGGGAATGATGTGTAAACTCCCCATTGGTTAGAGGCCATTCAGAGCACAAGGGAAGATGCTTGTGTTTGTTGAGGATCAACCATCTCAGTCACAGGACATCTCTGCAGGCATCCTCTAGGTAGTTTTCTTCAGCTGCTTCAACATCTTTTCCAGAGCATACAGACATAAGTGGCAAATATTCTCTGAAGATCGCATAATGTTCAGAATAAGTTGTCACTTCTCTGCCGCTGAAGCAGTCTGTGTCCACGTGCAGCAAGACCTGGATAGCATTTAAACTGTGCTGTTAGTAACATTCATATAACAGTCCTGCTAGACATTGCTCATTTCCACAGTTAAACATGAGGAGCTCATTCAGCACCTCACGCTGGTTTTAACGGAATATAAGGACGCCATTCAACCCATTGAAACTATTGGATAAGCCCATTCAGTCCTTTCTGCCTATTACAGAAGTAGGGAATGAGTGTAGACAGCACAAAGGTGTTAAAGAGGAACCAGGAGTCGCTAAGTCAGGTCCTTGAGCCACTTCCATATGACCAGGAAGAGGCAATGCAGCCTGTCAAGCTACTTATTCAGAAATAGGAGAATGTTACTGATACCCCACAGATCGACTGCTGCATGTTGTTCCTCCTGGCTCTATTGCTCGTGGTAGACACGTGTCACTTTAATGTGGTTTGCTGAAGGTGAGGATGGAAAATAGATGTTTTGTGCAAAGTCTCAAGAAAATACCTTCTATATTTGAAAAGACAGACTGGCGTTCCTGTGGAGGTCAGAAGCTGGTGGGAATGGCTAACTCTTTCAGGAATAAGCCATTGTGCCTACTGACAGATTTATAAACAGTGCAGGGGCGCACACAACTGCACACTGAGACACTGAGAGTTTATTTAGAGCATAATACTCCATTTCAACCAACATGGAGATTCGACACAGGTACGTGAAATATTGCAAAAAATGTATCATGTGGAATATTCAATCTTTCACAATTTTTCTTGACATAATGAGTGTTAGTCCATAATCCTCAAGTTTAAATGTAATCGCCTGCTATTCTCTCGCAGTGCTACAGATTAAACACTCATTTCCTTTATACTCTCTTTCTCATCCAGGAATTATACGATGAAACTCCTTTGCACTCACGATCGCAACAAAATCATTCCTTACAAAAGAGAGTAAACCTGCCAACAGTGCCCCAAATACTGTCTCAGCAACACTCTACAACTGCAGGAAGATGTCTTTACTCCTTTACTTGAATAATTTTATAATGAATGACAACATACCATTCACTGTCCTGATTACTTGCCTTTTAACAACTGCAGTTCCCAACCTCTCATCATCTAACCAATACAAAATGGAAATGACTGCATTTGTTGCTCACATTCAAATTACTTTTTTGCCTTGTGATCAGCTGTGTTCCAAGAACTGATACATTTGATACCCTATGAGCAATGATCTTCAGTTCAGAGCAGGACCTTACTCTCTGTATTCTCCCCATTACCCAATTCTCAAACCAATTAGTATATTCACCCCATCCAGAAGGACTCTAACGTTCTTCGCTCACCATTCAAATGCCTTCTGAAAATTCAAATACACCATTCCCATTGGTTCGCATTTGTCGATGTCACAATCTACATCCTCCAAAAACTCCTAATAGTTTAGCATAACGATTTTCCCTTCCCTGAATCTCGGCTGACTCTGCAAATCATATCATTATTCTCATTGTTATTAATGACAACAAAATCAATTATTTTCCTCATAACTGACATCAATTTATCAATCAGTTGATAATCTGTTGTTCCTTTCTCTCTCCCTCTCCTGTTTTAAGTATTTACGACAACAGTAGCTACTTTCAAATTTGCAGGACCCTTTCGATAATATAAAGCGCTTTGACCAACTTTGACCTCCCTCATAGAGTTATGGAATTGACAGTACAGAAGGAAGCCACTGACCCATTGTGTCTATTCCTGCTGCTGACAAATCTATCCAGCAAACTCAACTCTCCAGCCCTAAATCTGTGACCCTCTCAATTCATCACTCATCTGGTCCAGAAACTTATCAAGCTTCAATACAATGAGTATTTTCCCCAATATTTCCACTTTAATAATTCTAATTTCTTGCGGTTCCTCATTTTCCCCAGTCACTCTGATCCTCAATATTTCAGGAGGGTTTTCTGTTTTTTCCTCGGTGGAGACAGAAACAACATATTTACCTCGCCAGACGGATATAGCCTCTGTCACCTCATGAATACACGAGAGGATGGCACTGTGGCATGATGGGTATGTCACCCACTCCTGCCTGGAATGTTCCAGAACAAAACCATTGTTGGAGATTGTGAGTACAGTCCTCTCCCTGGTGTGAGACTATTGGATATGCTGAAGGAGGTTCTCAGCTCTGTGACCTCCACATTGTTGAAATAAACTGGCTTCAAACATTGCATCTGGAAAAAAAGGTCATGGGGAAATATTTGTAGAAGTTTCAGAAAAAGATCTGCGTCCTGCTCCTCCCTGTAGACCCAGACACTCTAAGTGCAGTGCCCACACTTTGTCCAGAATGGGAACACTAGACACTCGAATCGTCCTCAATGATCGCATCAGCTGACACCACAAATCCGAGAAAATCATCCACAGAACCTCCACTGACTTTCCACGACAGGAACAAGTCAAAACGCTGTAGACAGGCACATCCACTCAATGTTAAAAATGCTTTTCGCTTCAGTTTCTATTCTGGGCTGAAAATCCATAGGATCTCTGCATTGTCGCTGGCACCTGAATTATTAACAGCTTTTTTCTCCATGGAAGTATTTAACAATGTAACTGCACAATTTTCTTTATCTGTCATGATAATAGCAACACTGCTATTTCTAATGGAGTTGTTGGGGGGGTTGGGGGTGATGGTCTCGTGTTATTTTCTACAGACAATAAATCCAGGGACCCAGGTACCTTCAATCTCCCTATAGCGGATGGTAGAAGTTGATTTCAATAAGTTATTTGGAAGTAACAATCTAATGAAACATTGATGGTTGTTAAAACTAATAACCTCTGGCTCACTAATGTCGCTCAGGGAAAGAAACTTGCTATCGTCACTGGCCTGACCTACATGTTACTCCAGACCCTCAGCAATGGTAGATTCTGAAATGCTCTTTGAAATGGCCAAGTCAACCATTCAGTTATCAAGATCTACAAGATCTCAAAGAAGTGAAACCAGATAGACCTGAGCACTGGCAGCCGACAGCACATTGAAGTACAGTGGTTCAGAAAGGCAGTCCCCCAACAGCTTCTCAAGAGCAAATAGGAAAGAGAAATAAACTCTGACGCAACCAACATCAAACATGTCCCATTCATAAAGGAAACAAGATGGCCACGCTCAGGAAAGAGAGCGAGGGGACAGAACTCACTTCAAACAGGGACGTGCATATGTGCCCACACGTGCATGAAACTCAGGAATATGGGAGGAGGTGAAAAATAAATTAAAATAATGTCACATTTTATTTCCATTCCAGCTAACTATCAATAATCCCTTTGTTTATTTATTCTATCTCTCTATTTCCCCGTATATTTATCTCACCTCACCAACACACATTACATTAATTCCCAGCTGCTTTCGGATCTGATACATGGTGAGTGGACTCAAAGTGTTAACTTTGTTTTTCTCTCGCCCCACTCTGCCCAACCTGCTCCATTTCCCCTACACTCTGTTTCTTTTTGGTTCAGGCTTCCAGTACCTTCCATTGTTTGATTTAACATATTTTTCCTTACTTTATGGGGCAGAGACCTTTCGAATCCACACTGACAAACTGAAAAGCATTGCTCCCCGACCCACCTCATACACTACTCCTGCATTTCCCAACTACTAATCTACCCCTGTATCTCACATATCTATTACACCGAGCTGCACATGATTGGTGGGACTGTGGGAGGAAGCTGGAGCACCGAGAGGAAACACTTGCAGACCCGGGGAAAATGAAATAATTCAACACAAAAAGTCCCGAGGGCAGAAGCAAACTGGGTCCCTGCTACTATGAGACAGCCGTGCTAACCACTGACACACCATGCCCCCCACACCCTCCCCCCAAACTGGGTCCCTGCTACTATGAGACAGCCGTGCTAACCACTGAAACACCATGACCCCCACCCCCTCCCCCCAAACTGGGTCCCTGCTACTATGAGACAGTTATGCTTACCACTGAAACACCATGACCCCCACCCTCTCGCCCCAAACTGGGCCCCTGCTACTATAAGACAGTCATGCTTACCACTGACACACCATGCCCCACACCCCCTCCCACCAAACTGGGTCCTGCTACTATGAGACAGTCATGCTTACCACTGACACACCATGCCCCACACCCCCACCCCCCAAACTGGGTCCCTGCTACTATGAGACAGCCGTGCTAACCACTGAAACACCATGACCCCCACCCCCTCCCCCCAAACTGGGTCCCTGCTACTATGAGACAGTTATGCTTACCACTGAAACACCATGACCCCCACCCTCTCGCCCCAAACTGGGCCCCTGCTACTATAAGACAGTCATGCTTACCACTGACACACCATGCCCCACACCCCCTCCCACCAAACTGGGTCCTGCTACTATGAGACAGTCATGCTTACCACTGACACACCATGCCCCACACCCCCACCCCCCAAACTGGGTCCCTGCTACTATGAGACAGCCGTGATAACCACTGAAACACAATGCCCCCCACCCCCACCCCACAAACCGGGTCCCTGCTACTATGAGACAGACGTGCTAACCACTGAAACACCATGCCCTTCTCCCCCTACCCCAAAACCGGGTTCCTGGTACTGTGGGACAGCCGTGCTAACCACTGAGACATCATGCCCCCCTCCCCCAAAACCAGGTCCCTGGTCCTGTGAGACAGCTGTGCTAACCACTGAGAAACCATGCCCCACTTCCCTCCCCCCAAACCTGTTCTCGGGTACTTTGAGACAGCTGTGTTAACCACTGATACACCATTTCCCAATTTCCCACCCCCACCACTCAAACCGGGACCCTGGTACTGTGAGACAGTCATTCTAACCACTTAGACACCATGCCCCCCTCCCCCTCCCCTCAAACCGGGTCCCTGGTACTGAGAGACAGTCGTGATAACACTGAGACACGATGGCCACCTCCCAATCTCCCTCCCAAACCGGGTCCCTGGTACTGTGAGACACCCATGTTAACCACTGAGACGCAATGCCCCCGTCCCGCCCTGTCCCCAAAACGGAGTCACTGTGCCTAGGTAATACTGGGGAAAATGTGAATAAAAGTGATGAGCTTACAGCTATGATGTTGTGGCCATAACAGAGACGTGGGTTTCTCAGAGGCAGGAATGGTTGCTGGATGTTCCAGGGTTTAGAACATTTAAAAAATAATAGGGAGGAGGTAAAAAGAGGAGGGGGTGTAGCACTGCTCGTCAGAGAGGGTAGCACAGCTACAGAAGTTACCATTATCGAGGAGGGTCTGCCTACTGAGTCAGTATGGGTGGAAATTAGGAACAGTAAGGCAGCAATCACCTCATTAGGGGTTAAATACAGGCCCCGCAATAGAAGCAGGGAGATTGAAGAAAGCATAGGTCGGCAGATTTTGGAAAGGTGTGAATGGAATAGGGTAGTTGTAATGGGTGACTAACTTTCCCAATATTGATTGGAACCTCCTTCCAGTAGATGATTTGAATAGAGCTGTTTTTGTAACAGGAGGGTTTCCTAACTCAGTACGTTGACAGGCCGACGAGGGGAGAGGACATTTTGGATTTGGTGCTCGGCAATGAGCTGGGGCAGGTATCAGATCTTGTGGTGGGAGAGCATTCTGGTGATAGTGACCACAAATGCCTCATATTCTACATAGCTATAGAGAAGGAAAGAAGCAGGCACAATGGGAGGATATTTAGTTGGGGAAAAGGAAACTATTCTACTATCAGACTGCATTGCGACGCATGGACTGGGAGCAATTGTTCCATGGAAAGGACACTATAGACATGTGGAGACTGTTTAAGGAATAGTTGTTGCAAGTGATGCATAAATGTGTTCCTCTAAGACAGGCAAGAAGGGGTAAGATAAAGGAACCTTGGATGACAAGAGCGGTGGAGCTTCTCATCAAAAGAAAGAAGGCAGCTTACATAAGGTGAAGGGTCTTGCTCAGCTCTGGAGGATTACAGGCAGGCGAGGAAGGAGCTCAAGAATGGTCTGAGGAGAGCCAGGAGAGGGCAGGAAAAAGGCTTGGCAGGAAGTATTATGGAGAATCTAAAGGCATTTTGCACATGTGAGGAGTAAGAGAATGATCAATGAAAGAGTAGGGCCGATCAGGGATAGCATAGGGAACTTGTGTATAGAGTCCGAGGAGGTAGGGGAAGCCCTAAATGAGTTTTTTTGCTTCTGCCTTTACGAAAGAAAAGTACCTTGTAGTGAATGAAACCATTGAGGAGCACGTAAGCATGCTGCAACAGATAGAGATTGAGGAAGCTGATGTGTTGAAAATTTAGACAAACATTAAGATCGACAACTCGCCAAGGCCAGACTAGATTTGTCCTCGGCTGCTCTGGGAAGCGAAAAATGTGATTGCTTCGCCGCTTGCGAAGATCTTTGCATACTTGCTCTCCACCGGATTCGTACTGGAGGGAGACAAATGTAATTCCTCTCTTCAAGAAAGGAAATAGGGAAATTCACAGATATTACAGACCAGTCAGTCTCACGTCTGTCATCTGCAAGGTGTTAGAAAGGATTCTGAGTGATAGAATTGATGACCATCTGGAAGAGCATGGATTGATTAAAGGCAGTCAGCACGGCTTTGTGAGGGACAGGTCATGCTTCACAAACCTTATCGAGCTCTTTGAGGATGTTACTAGACAGGTTGATGAGGATCGAGCGGTGGATGTTGTGCATCTGGACTTCTGTATGGCATTTGATAAGGTTCCCCATGGTAGGCTTGTTCAAAAGCTCAGAAAAAATGAGACACAGGGAAATTTAGCTGTCTGGATACAGAATTGGCTAGTCGACAGAAGACAGCGAGTGGTACTGGAAGGAAAATATTCTGCCTGGAAGTCAGTAGTGAGTGGTGTTCCACAGAGCTCTGTTTTTGGGCCTCTACTCGTTGTAATTTTTTATTAATGACTTGGATGAGGAGATTGAAGTATGGTTTAGCAAGTTTTCAGACGATACAAAGGTTAGCAGTGTCGTTGACAGTATACAGGCCTATTGTAGGCTGCAGCGTGACATTGCCAGGATGCAGAGATGGGCTGAGAGTTGTTCGATAGAATTCAAACTGGATAAATGTGAAGTGATGCATTTTGGAAGGTCGAACTTGAATGTTGAGTACAGGATTAAACGCAGGATTCTTGGCAGTATGGAGGAACAGCGGGATCTTGGTGTGCAGGTACAAAGATCCCTTAAAATTTCCACCCAGGTGTACAGGATTGTTAAGAAAGCATACGGTGCTTTGGCTTTCATTAACAGGGGGATTGAGTTTAAGAGCAGTAAGATCTTGTTGCATCTCTATAAAACTTTGGTTAGACCGCACGTGGAATACTGTGTCCACTTCTGATCGCCCTATTATAGGAAAGATGTGGATGCTTTGGAGAGGGTTCAGAGGAGGTTTACCAGGATGCTGCCTGGAATGGAGGGATTATCTTCCGAAGTGAAGTTGACTGAGCTCGGACATTTTTCGTTGGGAAAAAAAAAGGAAGAGAGGGGACCTAATTGAAGTGTACAAGATAATGAGAGGCATAGATAGATTTGATCGCCAGAAACATTTTCTCAGGGCAGAAATTGTTAACACGAGGGGTCATAGTTTTAAGCTGTTTGGCAGGAAGTATAGAGGGGATGTCAGAGGCGGGTTCTTTACGCAGAGAGTTGTGAGAGCATGGAATGCGTTGCCAGCAGCAGTTGTGGAAGCGAGGTCATTGGGGATATTTAAGAGACTATTGGACATGCATATGGTCACAGAAATTTGAGAGTTCACACATTAGGTGTACCTCACATGAGGATCAATGGTCGGCACAACATCGTGGGCTGAAGGGCCTGCTCTGTGCTGTATGTTCTATGTTCTGTGTTCTAAACAGTAAACAGTGACAAAACACCACAGATGTGTCAGGATCTGGAGGTAGAAACAGAGGCAGCATTTTGAATCTGATATAATCCTCTTCTGAAAAACTCATATCGGACTCAAAAAGTTAATTGTGTTTCTCTCTGTTCAGAATTTGCAAATGTTTTCCTGAACTTTCAATTTAGTTACTCTTCTGGACAGTGGATATTTGTCTGATCTGAAAGGGAACAGCGAAGCTGCCATTTCTGTTGACGCTCAAGAATTTGGTTATGGTTTTTGAATGAAAAATGAAAAACTATGTGCCTGACAGCTCCCCAAATACCGATAGTTAATTTCCACTGTCATAATACATTATGAAAGAGTTGAACTCGGTGGTTATGACATCACATGATCAATCCTCTGAAAGTAACTGATTGAAGTACTGATCCCAATTGTTATCAATGTCTTATCATGCTCCTGATGTCAGAGGCATCATACTCATCCAGCAAGGTCTTACCTTTCCGAACGTTTACATACAGCAATGAAAACATAAAATATCTTTGTATTTTTAACAGAACATATTCATCCAGGGTTTTGGAAGGCACTAGCAAGGGCAGACTTTATTTGTCATCCCCAATTACTCTGGAATAAGCGACACAGAGTTGCCCTGTTTTAACTCCTCAATCCAAAGTGATGCAGATCCAGACAGAGCTATTTGTAGGGGCATTCCAAGATTTTTAACAAATACTTGTGAAGGAACAGAAAAATTAGTCCCGAGTCAGGATGACATGCAACTTGGAAGATACCTTTCAGAGACTGATTTTTCTCTTGTTCCCATTCCCAGTGCAGAATGCTCTCTAATTCCCATAAATCACAGTTTTGCTCAGGTCCTTGATTCCACCCTCAGTCAAGTCCTGCTTCGGTTGAAAGGGAAGTCACTCCGATCTCACCTCAAATTACACGGGAACATCAGTTGAAGGAATAAGGAGCAAAAGACAAGAACACTGTTTGTTTGAGCAATATCCTCACAATATTCAAAAGAAGATTGATGCATGATCTTCCTTAATGCATTATTTCAACATGACATCACTTTTCAAACAATATTCAAATCGGTGGGTGTTTGTTCTTTTAACTTGCTTCCAATTCAGTGTAGGAATGAGAACGTGAATTATCTTCTATAGTGTGTTTATAATCCAGAATTTAATTCAATCTTTATCATTATTGCTCTAGCTCTTTCAAACAAAATTAATGAATAAGCCTGTGTCCATCCTGCAGATGAAAACGTTCTTTCAGCTCTGACTATTGCAGCGAATGTTGTAAAGAATAAGCTGCAGGCCCACGTAAAATGAAAATGCTCCAGGGCAAGGTGCCAAACGCTAGGCTAAGATTAATTATGTCCACGCATTATGAATAATACATGCAGAGGGGCGGAGTATAAAAGCAGGATTCAGCTCCCTGTCCAAAAAACTGTTTGTGGCTCCCTCACAAAAGACCACAACTGATTCACTTTGTAAATTCACCAAAATAGGAAAAACAAGAGACTGGAATTCCGAATTCTGCAACAACATCGGTAGAACAGGAATAAAATCAAGGTTTGTTTCTGAAATTCAGAAACTGTGATGATAAGAATGTGGTATATGTGGCGGGGGGAGATGTTAGAGGATGATAAACAATGTTGTAGATAACACAATGATTATCCAGGTGGGTCACAGTGAGCAGGAACGTGTTGGTTACAGGAGGTTACAAACAGATTTTCAGATCGCCAGATCAATGACTGATAAAAGGTAACACTGAAATATGAGAGATGTTGCACTTTGGAAGATGTAACAAGACAAGGAAGAACACAAGCCATGAAGATAGGTTAGATTTGCTTTTGGAGCAGAGAAAGGTGAGGGGTGAACCTGACAGAGGTGTATTCTAGCATGAGAGGTATGGGACGAGTGAACAGACAACAACTATTCCCCTTAGTCAAAGGGTCAAAAACAATGGGAAATACGTTTGAAGTCAAAGAGAAGATTCTAACAGAGGATTTGTGAAATCTGTTTTGAACCCAGAGCATGATATGTGTCAAAAATGCATTGCCTGGGAGGATGGTTCAGGAAGGTAACCTCACAAACATTATAAAGCACTTGTATCAGCACTGGGTGGTGCAGACTCGACGGGCCTTGTCTTTATTACATGATTCCATGTGGTGGCAGCCATGAAATGTCTGATATATTCTGAAGCAGCAACCAATTGGACTTGGTTTGTTCCAACGAACTGTGCTCAGTAAGTGGTGAGATTACAAACAAGCATCATCCCATGGAGTTTCAGCACCTACTCAACCTAGGACAGCCCAGCCATCTCTGAAATCATCCAAGATAATTCACATGCTCAGTGTAAGAATCGTCCAACACAGCATCAACATTATTCCAGCTGTTTATCATCATTATTTTAAGTTCACCAAGAAACAGAATTCGCTTCATTATTATATAGACTTCTCGAGTAAGGTTGTTATTTCTCTGAAGACTAATAAATTCCTTCCCATATATTCGTATTGACAAACAGTCTGTTATCCTGCGAGCTCTTCCTCACCAGTAATATTTACTCCCAGTTAAACCAGCACATAAGATGCACTGCCAGCACTCCCTCCCAACAGCCACTTGGATGGACCAACATCAACTGGACTGGAACATCTCAAGTGCAATTAATGCTGGTCGAGCTCCATTAAAATCCCAAATGAACTAAAAAGACAATCCGATTTTCGAATAATTATTAAACAACAAGGGCATTTTGTTGATCTGAAGAGTTTGTCGCTGTCTTTGAAATTGTGAGAACTGTGTTATTTTATTTTCAGTATCGAAAGACAACAGAAATGTAAAACCTAGCATCAGGAGTAAGGAATCAAAACAACTCCATCAGGTGATAAAGTCGTGGATGATTTGATTGTGACCTCAATCGCATATTCCTCATTTGCCCATACAATGTTCATGCATCATTCTTAGTCAAGAATCTGCCTGCCTCTGCCTTAGGAATATTTAATGCCTTATCCTCCATCGCTATCTGGGAAGAGAATTGCACAAAGACACAACACTCTGAGAGGATGACACCAAAGCACCATCTTCTTAACAGAGACATTTTTCTGTTTTACTCTCCATCCACTCATGGTAATCTCTCACACAAGGTGAAATATTGTTTTACAATTCAACTTGAAAGACTTTTGGAATATCTTGAGGTTAAGCAAGACCACATGTTGTTTGCCTAAACCCCAGCAGATCCAGAGCCAGTCATTTCAAGATTTCCTCCAGAAATAAACGCTCCTCACAAAAGTCAGCTGAGTGAATCTTCTCTGGATTGCATTTCATATCATTGTGGCCATCGCTCTCTCGATGTGGTTACACCACTACATTGTAAATCTGTACAAAATCGTCCCAACTTTTAAATGTATTCTGTTTCAGAACGTTTCAACATTTGTCTTACCTCCCTTAAACTTTGATGAACACATAAAAGTTTTATTTTGTAATCCAAGTGCCCGGTTCCTCTGTGCCTAAAGCCAATCTCTTCACTGAAATAATACACTCCGTTTCCATTCAACCCGCCAATATCTTTTAGCACAGACACATTTTTCCTACTATGTTCCATACACCAATATTTGCCTGTTCACTTGACCCACCTTAATCTCCTTATAGACTCATGTCCTCTTCATATCTTCCTTCTCGAACAGTTTCAAGTTTTATTTTTAGATTAGTTACAGTGTGAAGACAGGCCCTTTGGCGCAACAAGTCCACACGGACCCGCCGAAGCGCAACTCACCCAGACCCATTCTCCAACATTTACCCCTTCACCTATCACTACGGGCAATTTAGCTTGGCCAATTCATCTAAATTGCACATTTTTGGACTGTGGGAGGAAACCGGACCACCCGGAGGAAACCCACGCTGAAGTTTGTATTCTTCCGTAATAAAGACAGAATATTTGGTCAAAGAAATACACTGTGGCCATATTGCAAAGTAATTGACAATGAAATATTGTTACTTCATGTCTAAACTATAAATTTGAGACAATGCTAAAATGTTTTGCAGTCGCATCACTCAGTTCCATTACTTAAAATAGAGTCAGATGGTGTGGAATGTGTGTGGGTAGAATTGAGGAACCGTAAAGGTGAAAACCCGTGGTTGGAGTTATGTGCAGGTCGACAAATCGTAGTCAGAAGCTGGGGTGCATGAGAGACGAGGAGATAGAAACGATATGTAGAAAAGGCAAAGTTACAGTGACTGGGGGGATTTCATTACGCAGGTGGACTGGGAAAATCAGTGGTAGTGGTTTGCAAGGAAAGGAATTTGTGAAATGTCTACAAGATGGCTTTTGGAACAGGTTATGGTGCAGGCAACGAGGGAACGGGCAATACTGGATTTAGAGCTGTGCAGTGAGGCAGACTTGATAAGGGGGCTTAAGGTAAAGGAACCTTCGGAGGCATTGATCATACTATGGTTGAACCTACTCTTCAATTTGAGATGGAGAAAGTAGAATTGGAGTTAATATTACAGCTAACTAAAGACACCTTCAATGACACAAAGGAGGAGCTGGATAGAATTGACTGGGAGAAGAGCCGAGCGGGAAAGACAGTGGAACAATGGCGGGAGATTCTCGGAGCAATTTAGGAGTTACAGCAGAGATTTATCCCGAGGTAAAAGATGCATTGTACAGCGAGGATGAGGCAACCATGGATGACTGGGACAGTCATGGCTACGGTAAAAGGAAAATAGAAAGTAGATAACATAGCAAATAGCAATGCAAAACCAGAAGGTTTGGAAGCTTCAAAGATGAACAGATGGCAACAAAATAAGAAATAAGGACGGAGAAGATTAAATATGAGGTAAAGCTATCCAGTGATATAAAGGACAACTGTAACAGTTACTTTAGACATATAAAAGTCAAAGGAGAAGGAGAAGTGGATATTGGGGCACTGGAAAAGGACGCTGGTGAGATAGTTGTGTGGAACAAATAATACATGAGAAACTGAATAACTATTACGAGAGTGGGCAAAGAAGTGGCAGATGGAGTACAACTTGGGAAAGTGCGAGGTGATGCACATTAGTAGGAAGAATACAGGCATAGACTACTTTGTAACTGGAGAGAAAAATCAGAAGTCTGAAGTGGAAAGAGAGTTGCGAGTTCCAGTTCAGGATTGTCTCTAGATAAACTTGTAGGTTGAGTCAGCAATTAGGAAGGTGTTGTTTCTGGTGCACAATGTGATTGAGGTGATTAAAATCTTATATTCAGCAAACAAGCCGAGTTAACTCTTACAAACAATATTTGTTTTTTGAACACAATTAATATTAGAACAATAAAACGTATTATAATGCAATGATAAATGCTACACATTATATTATGCTTTAACTTAACTTTGGATGATCACAAACTACCCCACTAGAAGTTGACCGGGCTTGACTTGGTGATGTCTTCTTGTTCTTCTGATGATCTTGGAGGTGTCTTCTCTTTCCCTGGTTATTCTCCAGTTACTGCACTGTGTGGGGTTTTGTGGTGATTCTTATCCTTCCAAGTCTTCACGCCCTTTTGGGAAGGTAAGGAGGATCTGTCAATGGAATCATCAGGTTCATTTATCCTGATCAATCAGACTCAACCATGAGTTGGCTCAAGGACAGCATTCCATTATCCCATTCAGGTCCAACTTCAGGTGAGTATTTAAGGGTCTGTAGCTGTCAGGTTTGTTTGCAAACCATCTGTGGGTAGCTGCAGCCTGTCTGGATTCTGCAGCATGTGCATTAGCAGAAAGACTTTAGTCAAGGTTGGGATCCCTTTCCCAGCATGCATTAATCATTGTTCATTTTTGTAACTCCATGGTGAATTCATTATTGCCCATCGTAAGATTATTCTTTCAGGTGGCCCGCCCGGTCAGAAATTTTGATCTGGTATATTATTTTCTGTAACTATTTTAAAACTAGTAGAAATATCAGAGAATTCCAAACAGTGTGGAAGCAGGTCATTCAGCTCATCACATTGATAGTGACCTGGAGAGCCTCCTATCCTCCCCCTGTAACATTGCATTTCCCAGGGCCAGCCAACTTACACATCCCTGAACATTCTGGGCAATTCAGCCTGGACAATGCACCCAACCTGCACATCTTTGGACTATGGGAGGAAACCAGAGCACCCGGACGAAATCCATGCAGAAAACCCCAATAAGGTGATCATACCTTTCTTATTTCCCAGTTCTACCTAAATAACTTCACAGGGCGTACTCCCAGGAATATTCTCCCTAAGCAAAAACATAATGCTATCCCGAATCAAAAATGCCACTCCCCCTCCTCTCTTGTCCCCCTTTCTATTCTCCCTACAGCATCTATACCCTGGAACATTAAGCTGCCAATCCTATCCATCCCTGAGTGATGCCTGTGTAATTGCTATAATATCCCAGTGCCATGTTCAAAACCATATCCTGAGCTCATCTGCCTTCCCTGTCAGGCCTCTTCTCTTGAAGTAAATGCAGTGCAACTGCTCAGTCCGACTTCAATCAGCCCATCATATTAACACTGACCCTTGCTTGCCTTGACTATTTGATTTCTGAACTGTACCAGCCTCAGACATATCTCTTCCTTCACTATCTTCTTGGGTTTACACCCACTTCCTCACTGGTTTAATGCCTCCCGACTATCACCAGCAAGTCTCCCTGCCTAGATATTAGACACCTTCCAATTCAGGTACAATCCATCCTTCTTATGTAGGTCAACTCTACTCCAGAGTTGATCACAACGATCTAAAGAACGTGAAACCTTTTCCCCTGCCCCAGCTCCTTAGCCACTCATTGAGCACCCCCTCCTCCTCTGTAACATGGACATTTTTCAAGATGTCACCATTTATTTCCCCACATTCTATATCTCCCATGGACTTCTTCACAGTAAACACTGATGCAAAATACTTGTTTCCCATCTCGCCCATCGCCTGCAGCTCCACACAATGGCTGCCTTGCTGACCTTTGAGGGTCTCTATTTTCTTTCTAGTTAGCTTTTGTTCCTCATGTATATACAAAAGCCCTTTGGATTATCCTTAACCCTATTTGCCAAAGCTATCTCACGTCCCTTTTTTGCCTCCTAATTTCCCTCTTAATTATACTCCTACCGCCTTTATACACAAAATTTTTTAGAGTTGGAATAAATTCAAAATATAACATCCTGACAAAACAAACGAGGGCAGGACTTATACTCTATATAAGTAGGGCCTTTAGTAGTGATATGGAACCAAACAGACCGAGGGCATAACCTCTTTGAAGTTTGTGTTACATGTAGACAGGGTGGTTAAGAAGGTGCTTAGCAAATTTACCTTCATTGTTCAGACCTTTGAGTCCAGGAGTTTGGACGTTATGTTGAGGATGTACAGAACGTTGGGGAGGCCTCTTCTGGACTACTCTGTCCAGTTCTGGTTGTGCTGTTATAGGAAGGATATTATTAAATTGGAGCAGGTTCAGAAGAGATTTACCAGCATGTTGGCATGAATGGAGGGATTGTGTTGTAAGGAGAGGCTGGATAGGCTGGGAATTTTTTTCACTGGCGTGCACGAGGTTGAGGGGTGACTTTATTAGAGGTTTAAAAAATCAGAAGGAGTGTAGAGCAGGTGAATAGCCGGGTGAGAGGGGGTTCAAAACTCTGGTGAATTCATTTTGAGAAGAAATTAGAAAGATTTGAGAAAAGACATTAGGGTTTTTAAAAAAAATATACTTGTGAAATGAACTTCCAGAGGAAGAGGTAGCTGTGAATACAATTACAATATTTAAAAGACCTTCAGATAAGTACATAAATAGGAAATATTTGGATGGATGTGGACCAATCAGAGGCAGGTTACAATTAGTTCAGTTTGGAATTATGGTCGACATGGACTGGTTGTACCACAGGGCCTGTTTCCTTGCTGTATAACAATACGATTCTAATCCTCACTAACGCTAAATTCCTCCATCCTCAACTCTCCCGATCACTGTCACTTCATCCAGCCTCACAACTCTTCCTTATTTATATAATTCCTCACCAGCCACAGAACACTCCCTATCTCATGTCCTCCAGTTTCTCAAATCTCTGCGATATGTGCCTTTCTTTAGTTCCAGCCCTGAGGATGCCCTCATTCACTCCGATTGGTTGGAGGACAAACTGGTCCGACCTGGTCCTCCAGTCCTGCTCTCTGCCCCCTATTGGCCTGCGCTGACATCAATCATCGAGGCCCATTGTGAGGTGAGTGGTGGGATCCTCCTTCTCTCTGCCCTGGGATGAGCTTCAGCATTCACAGTCAATGGGGCATTATCACAGATCACAGGGGCTGGGGCTATTCTGCCCATTGGGGCTGTACCCTCTCCCGCTGGAGATGCTGCAAATCTGTTTATGAATAACTGCTGAGTCTGTGTCCAGCTGCCATTCAGACTGTTCCAGATACTCAGAACTTACTGAATAAAAAAATGTTCACATATTCACATTATTTGCCAATTACCTGAAAATAGTTACTAAAATTGTGACATTGTTAACAATTCCGCTCTCTCTGCAGATTAGATATCCTAGAAACAAATTTGCACCTGGTCAAAATCATTGCTTAACCTTCTCAGCTCCAAGGACAATTACCTGTGCTTCTGCTAGCTCTCCACAAAAGGGGAACATATCTTATTTTCATGTATTAGTGTCATAGAGATGTACAGCACAGAAACAGACCTTTGGTCCAATTTGTCCATGACAACGAGGAATCCTCAACAAACGGAGTCCCATTTGCCAGCTATTGGTCCGTATCATTGGAAACTCTTCCTATTCACGTACCCAATCGGATGCCTTTCAAATGTCGTAATTGTATCAGCCTCCACTACTTCAACTGGCAGCTCATTCCACACATACACCACACGCAACTTGAAAACTTTGCCCCTTAGATCCGTTTTTAATCTTTGCCCTCTCAACTTTAGCCCATGTGATCTTGTTTTGAACCCACCTAGCTGGGGGAAAAAGACCCTGGCTATTCACCTTATCCATGCGCTTCATGATTTTATAAATCTCCATGAATTCACCTCTCAGTCTTTGACTCTCCAGGGAAATTAACCCTGGCCTATTCAGCCCCTCCCTGTAGCCCAAATCCTCCAAACCTAGCAAAGTCTTTGTAAATCTTGTCTGAACTCTTTCAAGATTCACAACATCCTTTCCAGAACAGGGAATTTCGAACTTAAAACATAATTCCTGAAATGGCTTAATCAATGTTCTGTCCAACCACAATTTGACGTCCCAGCTTCTGTACTCAATGCATTGACCAATAAATATAAGCATACCAAACACCACCTCCACTAGTCTGCCTACCTGCGACTCTACTTTCAAGGAACAATGAACCTGCACTCCATGGTCTCTATGTTCAGCAACATTCCCAAGGGCTTTACCATTAAGTGTACAAGTCCTGGTCTGATATGCCTTTCCAAAATCCAACAGCTTACATTTGTCTAAATTGAACCCAGTCTGCCATTCCTAACTCCAATGGCCCATCTAGTCAAGATACTGTTGCATTCTGACCGAACCTCCTTCATTGTCCACTACACCTACAATTTTGGTGTCTTCTGTAAACCCACTGACCATATCTCATATTCACATCCAATTCACTTATTCAAGGACCCATATCCATTCCTGCAGGACAATGCTGCTCACAGGCCTCCAGTCCGCAAAGCAACCCTCCATCACCACACTCTGCCTCCTATCTTCAAGCCAGATTTGTATCCAAATGACTAGTTCTCCCAACATTTCATGTTATCTAACCTTGCTAATCAGTCTGCTTTGTGGAACATCGTTCAGTGTCCATATAGACAACGTCCACAGTCTGCCTTCATCAATCATCTTTGTCACATCTTCAAAAAAAGACTCAATCAAGTTCGAGAGAGAGAATTTCCCACACACAAAACCATGTTGACTATCCCTAATCAATCCTCGTCTTTCCAAATACATGTAAATCCTGTCCCTCAGAATCCCTTCCAACAACTTACCTACCACTGACGTTAGGTTGACTGTTCTCTTGTTCCCTGGCCTTTCCTTACCAACCTTTTTAAATAATGGCACCCATCTTCCAGCACCTCACCTGTCACAAACAATGATATAAATACCTCAGGGAGGGGCACTGCCATCACCTTCCTAGCTTTCCACAAATTTCTGCGATACACCTGATCAGGTCCCAGGGATTTATCCACCTTGCTACTGTTTAAGACATCCAGTACTTCCTCCTCTGTAATATAGACACTTTTCAAGTTATGACTATTTATTTCTCCAAACTCTCCAGAATAGAATAGCATAGTATTTCTCCCAACTCCTGTTGTTCAATAGATGGCCTTGCTGATCTTTAAGGGGTCCGATTCTCTCTCTGGTTATTATTTTATCCTTAATGTATTTGTAGAATCTCTTTGGATTCTCCTTAAACTATTTCCTAGAGATATTTCAAGTCCCCTTTTTGCTCTCCTGATTACCCTCGAGTATATTCCTGTAAAAACGTGATCCTGTACTCCCAATTCCTCCCCCGCTACCATATCTGCTCCCAGGAGAAGCAATTCCACTCCAGGACATCCCAGAAAGGTTTCCTCTTTCAAGTACCGCATTTTCCTCACACTTGATCAACAATGCACTCCAACGTATATCCTCCACTTCCTGTACCTCCGACTTCCCACCACCCCTCCAACCACAATAAGAATATAATCCCCCGGTCCTCACCGGCCACCCACTAATCTCCATTAACCTCTGCTATGTCCGTTACCTACAGTCAGACCCCACCACCAGGCCACCAGGGATATATCTCCCTCCCCAGCCCTTTCTATCTTCTGCAGAGACCATGGGATCTTTGGTGCTGATGTGCTGCACCACGGATACCTCAGTCACTCACCCTGCCAAATGGCCTAGTGAGATTATCACTAGATGGAGAATCCAGACACTCAGATAACGTTCTGGGGCCCAGGGTTTGGATCCCGTCATGGCAGACAGCGGAATGTGAATGCATTAAAAATGTAGAATTAATAATCTATTAAAGACCATGAATCCATTGTTGATTATTGCAAAATAAAACCTCATCAGATTCACTAATATCCTACAGGGAAGGAATTTGCCATCCTTACCTGGTCTGGCCTACATGTGACTCCAGACCCACAGCAATGTGGTTGACTCTTTACTGCCCTTTGGGCCCAGCCAGTGATACCCTCATCATGTGAATGAATAACAAAGAAGGTCAAGTCTTGCATACAACCAGACTATTCTTACAGATAAGTGATGTCTTAGCAAATTTGCTTCTCAACCCCATGCCGACTATTGGGGAAGTGGGGGGCGGTCAATAGTACCATCCCAATAAGGAGATCATCACTTTCTTATTTCTCAGTTCCACCTGTATAACCTGCTTGGATGTACTCCCAGGAATACCCTGTTGAAGCCCAGCTGTAATGTTATCCCTTCTCAAAAATACCTCTCCCCCTGCTCTGTTGCCCCCTTTCTATCTTTGCTATAGTATCTATACACTGGAACATTAAGCTGCTGGTCCATTCCATCATTAAGTCATGCCTCTGTAATTGCTATAATATCCCAGTGCGATGTTCAAAACCATACCCTGAGCTCCTCTGCCCGACCACCTATCGGGCCTCCTGCATTGAAATAAATGCAGAGTAACTGCTCATTCTGTGCCTTGCCCTTGCCTGCCTTGACTGTTTGACGTCTGAACTGTACCAGCGTCAGACTTAGCTCTTCCCTCACTCTCTCTCTCTGGGTTTACCCACATTCCTTCACTGGTTTAATGCCTCTTGAATAGCACTAGCAACTATTCCCTTCCAGTGCTAGTACAATCTATCCTTCTGATGGAGGTCAATTCTACCCCACAAGAGATTCCAATGGTGCAATAATGTGAACTCTTCTATTCCCATGTCATTGATACCTATAAACGACAGCCTCCCCTCAAAATGGTCATTCTCCCCTTTAAGAATATTCTGCTCCCTCTCTGAGACATCCTTATATAAAAATTACACATTCGAATAATAAACCTTACACTCATCAGGTCAGCATAAAAGGATTACAGGACACATTTAAGGTTTGGGGAGACCTTTTGAGAGAATGCGATGATTCAAAGGAGAATTTTTAAGCAGCAAATGGGATTGATCTGGAACACAATACTCACACACGCAATACGAATATATACATCCTGATATATTGAGTAATTCAATCAGAGTTTAGCAGAATATTTACTGAGATTACCACCTGAATGTCCACCTGTAATATCCTGTAATACAAGTTTATAAAATCTGTCACTATCAGTTCAAGTTAGAAACTCACATCATCCCCTCCTCGTGGCCCAGGATTACTGTACATATTACCCTTGACGACATCAGCAGTCAACTCAGGGGGAAATCTGTGGGTTTCTAGGAGATTCCAACTTGAGATCTCATGTGACTGAACACAGCAGTTCTTTGATACATTTAAGAAAATTATCCAAGCGTCAGTGAGATATGGGGAACAAGAATGACTTTCTTTTCTTTCATTCCGTGCTGCCGCTCTGCCTCATCAATAAGACATGGGTGTGAAAGGCTAATGCCTAACGATGGGCAAGTTGTCTCCATCCTGACCAATGGGTAGGAAGATCCTCTCAATCACTCCAAAGCGTATCCCATAAAAAATAGCAACTCTGCCTGCTTCCCACTGCACAGTGCTCCCAGTAAATGTTTGGAAGAATGGGAAGGGGGGATATCTCCTAGAAAAGGCATAACTGTAAAGGTCTAAGAGGATTATGAAAAGGGAGATATGCACAGGAGAAGGAGGCAATAAGTTGCCAGATGGGGTGTAACTTGGGAAAATTGGGAAATTGCTCATTTTGGAGGAGATAATAAAAGAACAAAGTACTATTTAAATGGTGGAAACTGTAGAAAGCTGCACCACACAGGGACCGGGGGTAATTGTTCAGGAAACACAGAAAGCTACCACACAGTTACAACAGGGAATCAGGAAGGGGATTCAAATGTTTTGTTTCAAAGGTTTTCAGTATTAGAGTTTGGAGTCTCTACCTGAGAGTAACGTGTGGAAGTGCTGGTGAGACCACCATATCTGCAGTAATGAGAGCAGTTTTGGTCCCTTTAGATAAGGAAATGTGTCACTTTATTGGAGGCATTTCATGGAAGATTCAGTAAGATGATCCCCGGGTTGGAGGGATTATCTTTTAAATAATGGATGAAAAGGTTGGGACTCTACTCAATGGATTTTGGAGAAAGAGAGGTGATCTCATTGAGACAGATGGGATTCTTTAGGGGTTTGACAGGATAAATACTGAGAGGATGTGTCTGAGGGTAAATACTGAGATTATGAGTCACGGAATCAAGGGTTCTGTCTTGGATTCAAGTTAAGGCGACACAGACGTGGGTAAGGGGTTTCAGTCGCAATGGAGCTGGGGTGAGGTGGAGAAAAGCAACGTTGAAGTGATTGGAATTCTTGGTGTTTGTGATTGCGTGGATGTCTGATCAGAAGGTCACCTTGGGGTCAGATAAAACAGCAATGTTGTGAAGAGTGTCATTCTGCTTCAGAGAGTTCCCAGTAGGAGGGAGAGGCTCAGCAGAAGGGTGAAGGTAAGGCAATGGGTTTAACCATGACAATGTTTCATTGGCTGAAATTGCAGCTAATTGAGTAGTGGTAATGTGAAAAGCAGTTTGATAACTGACTAACAGTGGAGTAATGGAGAGGGATGATGGGGAGGGAGAGCTGGGCATCGTCAGTGTACATGTCAAACCTAACACAGTGTTTTTGGATGATATCACCTCCTGGCACTATGCACGTGAGATTCAGGAGAGACCAAGGATAGAACGTTGAGGGACACCAAATGCAAGGAATTCAGAAAGGAAAGGGAGAGTGGAGATGGAGCAGGATTTTCCAACAACGGTGAGGTCAAATATTAGTTTTTCACAGAATGGGAGAGAAGGACATAACCAAAAAAAGACCAACAGACAGAACAAGGAACAATATCTATGAATTGGCGAAGGGGTGTGATGAGGCGGCAGCGGAGAAAAGAGATTTGGAAAGTGAGATTTGATTAGATTACTTACAGTGTGGAAACAGGCCCTTCGGCCCAACAAGTCCACACCACACCCGCCGAAGCGCAACCCACCCATACCCCTAACCTAACACTACGGGCAATTTAGCATGGCCAATTCACCTGACCTGCACATCTTTGGAGTGTGGGAGGAAACCGGAGCACCCGGAGGCAACCCACGCAGACACGGGAAGAACGTGCAAACTCCACACAGTCAGTCGCCTGAGGCGGGAATTGAACCCGGGTCTCTGGCGCTGTGAGGCAGCAGTGCTAACCACTGTGCCACCGTGCCGCCCACTAAGTTTAACGAGATTAGGGTAAAGGGTCAAGGTGAGCTCTGATAAGGCTTGACAAGAGACTGGAGAAAGATGTAGTTTTAGGACAAAGACCAAGAACACCACGTGAGGCAGTTTGACTCAGTGGGCTCGTGGGAGAGAGAGAAGCAGCACATCGGATTATCTCAGTCTTAGTGACAGAGAAACTCCATGTGCTCCTCACTCGTTGTTGGATTGGAGGATAGAGGACGGAGGACACAGGATGATGGGCAGTGTTTTACAAAGAAACAAAACCAGGGTTAGTGAAATTTAAAATGAGTGAACAATCCTGATTTATTTAGCTTTTATCCAGAATATTAAAACAAACGACTGAAGTCCTGATTCGAATCCTATCTTGGCAGATGGTGGAATCTAAATTCAAGAAAAAAACAATGTATTAGGAATCTCCTGATATCCATGAAATCATTGTCAATGGCGAAAAAAATCCTGCCAACCTGATAGCGGCCCAGCCAGCTACTCACTGTATTAATCACTGCAAAGTCTCAACATAGGAATGAAACTGGATGGACCAGTTGGCAACGAACACGGCACCAGAAATTACAACCACAGAATCAGCCCTCTTGATGGTGCAACGTCCGCCTCACTAACATATGGTTTTTGGTGCCAAAATGTGGAGAGCTGTCTCACAGACCAGTCAAGGAACAGCCTGACATAGTCATACTCATGGAATCATCCCTTACAAAGATGACCAGACACCACCATCACCATCCCTAGATATCGAGAGTGTGGTGCTGGAAAAGCACAACAGGTCAGGCAGAATCCGAGGAGCAGGAGAATCGATGTTTCAAGACTAAGCCCTTCATCAGCCTGACCTGCTGTGCTTTTCCAGCACCAGACCCTTGACTCTGATCTCCAGCATCTGCAGTCTTCACTTTCTCCTGAAATCTCTGGATATGTCCTGTCCCACCGGCAGGACAGACCAGGCAGAGGTGGTGGCACAGTGGTCTACAGACAGGGAGGATTTGACCTGGAGTACACAGCATTGGCTCCGGAGACCAGTAGGTCTCATGGCTCCTGCTGATTACCACGTACCGTCCTCCCTTGGCTGATGAATCAGTTCTCCTTCATTTTGAACAACACTTGGAGGAAGCACTGAGGAAGTAAAATGGTGTCAAACGTACTCTGGGTACTGGATTTCAATGTCCACTATCGAGACTTGCTCTGCAACAGAATTACTGACTGAGCTGGCCAGGTCCTAAAGGGTATAGCTGCTCAACTGAGTCTGCAGTGGGTGGTGAGGGAACCAAGAGTGTAAAACATACTTGATCTCATTGTTATGTATTGACCAGCTGCAGATATATCTGTCCATGACAGTATCGGTACGAGCGACCATCACACATTCCTTTTGGAGACAAAGTCTTGCCTTAAAGTTGAGAAAAACCTCCTTTGTGTTGAGTGGCACTATCATCATTCTAAATGGGATAGACTTCGAAGAGATGTAGGATCTCAAACTGGGTATCTCTGAGGCACTGTGGGATATCAACAGCAGCAGAACTGTACTCCAGCACAATCTGTAATCTCATGGGTTTGTAAATCCCGCTCTCACCCATCACAATGGACAGTAAAGGTGGGCATGCCATGAGCAGCACCAGGCAGACTTAAAAACGAAGTGCCAACCTGGTGAAGCTACCAAACAGAACTACCTGCATATCAAACAGCATCAGCAGCAAGCAACAGAGCTACATGATCCTACATCCAGTGGAACAGATCGGAGCTCTGCAGTTCTGCCACACCCAGTTGCGAACGGTGATGGACAATTAAACAACTCACTGGAGGAAGCATCATAGATATCCCCACGCTTACTGATGGAGGAGCCTCACACACCATGCACCAGATAAGACAACAGCATTTGCAGCAATCTGCAGCCAGAAGTGCAAAGTGGGCTGATCCATCTCAACCTTCTCCAGTGGTTTCCAACATCACTGATGTGAGTTTGAAGCCAGTTCGATTCAGTTTGAATAACATCAAGAAATGGTTAAGTAGTGCAAAGACTGCATGCCCTGCAAATATTCTGGCAATAATACTGCTATCTTGTGCTCCAGAACTTGCCACCCACCAAGCCAAGTACCACTCCAGCACTAGCACCTATCGACAATGTTGAACATTGCCCAGGGATGTTCAACACAAAAACACAGGGCAATCCAACCCAGGCAATTTCCCTCTATCAGTCCACACTCGATCAGCAGTAAAGTGATGGAAGATGCCATCAATAGGGCTACCAAGCAGCAGCTGCTCAGCAACAGCCAGCTGAGTGACACTCATTTTCGGCTCCACCAGGGACACTCAGCTCCCGATTGTGTTACCGCCCTGATTCACAACCTGACAACCAGGTGAATACCAGAGGTAAGGTGAGTGTGACAACTCAGTCCCACTCCAAGATCACTAATTCTTGCTGATTCCACCCTTATCTCAGCTCATATCCTGAAGCTCTCATCCGTTGTGTGTTATCTCCAGACTTCATTTTCCAAACACACTCAGGGACAGCTTCCCACATTCAACCTCCCTGTAATCTCAAGAAAGTCGAAATCTCTGCTTGTTGATTCATCAAAAGGTTCCTAATTAGAATCAACAGCATACAGCCATAGAGATGTACAGCAAGGAAACAGACCCTTCGGTCCAACCCGTTCATGCCAACCAGATACACCAACCCAATCTAGTCTTACCTGTCAGCACCTGGCCAATATCCCTCAATTTAAAATTCTCACACTTGATTTAATTCCTGGCTGTGATAATCCCTAGCTCCCGGCACCACACACACTTTGAGACGTCGACAACCCATTTCCTTAGAGACTCACAACCATTTGTTAATTCATTACTTCACCTGTGTGGCTGTTTCTACATTTGCTGAAGCAGCTTGGTCTGAAATTCGCAGCCAAAACCTCACAGGTCTGCTTTCCACCTTTAAGACATCCCTTAAAACCTGCTTTTTGGCAAGATCTTTGGTCACCTGACCTAATATCTCCATCTCTGGCCTTATGTCTAAAGTTCTCAATAGTATCTTTGTAAAATTATAAGCATGAATATAGAAATACAAACAGTTTTTGATTTGGACTTTATTTTCAAATCATCATCACTGTTGATGAATGAATACTCTGTAATGTCTCTTATCCAACCACATTGTAGGAGCACCTTCACCACACAAACTGCTGTTGTACAAGAAAGTCAAACATAACCCTCTCCACAGGCAACAGGGCTTTGGAATTAATCACTGGTATCTGCGGAAGTAGAAACACAGTTACTGTTTCAGGGAGTGCAAAACGGATTACAGGGAATGAAAATGGTGCAGAAGTTGATAGTCAGAAATGGAAGGAAAATACACTTGCTTGTTGGAAAAAAGAATTCTTGACTGCCAAAAATATTCAAGAAAAAAGTAATCTGATAATAGAGCAGTACATGGTCAGGGGCTGGGCCGCAGCGAAAAACCCTTTGTCTATAAATTACTTTCGAGACTGACGAAGATAGATATTGAGAAAGTGGTCATGAGGGAGCCCAGCAGTGAATCAGAGCAGTATTGGCTGCTCTGATCCCAATGACTCGAGACGATAGAAAGGCTACACATGCGCCTTGCTGCATCTTGCCCCCTACAAAGATGGCGGCTCAGCACGTGTCCAGTGAATCGTTGTCCCGAATAAAGATGGCGGCGCTCACTCAGGCCTGCAGCCGCGCTGAGGCAATTCCCCATTTACTGCAAACACGTGACTGGCACATTCAAGTTTGTGTTTTGCGACGTGCACAATTTGTTTGTAAAATCTCTCCGCTCACAGCAACACAGTTTTTCTCCCGTTTCCCTGTTGATTTCTTTCCTTACCGTATCCTATCTCTCCATAACTTCCCGAACATTCATTCCAGCGACTCTGCGCCGCGCGTGGGGGTGATCACATGGCTTAGTTTCGCACCGCCCTTCATTTACTTTGCTTGGTTGGAGGACCAACATCCCGCTCGGTCCTGCAGATCCGCCCACCGACCTTTCATTGGTCCGGTGCTGACATCAATTACCCGCCGGACACTTTGTTGGATAGAGCATGCGCAGTGCGTTCTGCTTTCGCTGATATGCTGGGTAATGTGATAGGAGAGTTTGCTGAGGGGAAGAATTCCCTTTGTGTGAGCTCTGCAGTAGATTTCCTTTATTCATGGAGGGAAATCCCTTCCTTCTCATGACTCTATTGCTGTGATTGATGAATCAATGCCATCTGAACCAATACATGAACACCCCATTTTCACTGCTTTTCACAACTTCTGAGATCTTTAGCACATTGCATCACGCTCTTCTTTGGAAACAAAAAAAAGCATGAAATGGAGCCTCAAGGAATTGGAGCAGGCGTCGGGCATTCATCGCCTTCAGCTTGTTCCCCCATTCTATCAGATCATGGCTTGGCCAACCCAGACCTCAACACCTCTTTTATGCTTGATCCGCATAGCCCTCAACAGCTCAATATTTCAAAAATCTATCTGCCCTCTTTTAAAATAATTTGAGATAGAATCACAGATTCCCTACTATGTGGAAACAGGCCCTTCAGCCCAACAAGCCAGAAAAACCCTCCAAAGAGTAACCCAACCATTCCCCTCCCACATTTAACTTTCACAATTGTTTGGGTGAGAAAATTCTAGCCATTCACTGAGGGAAAAAAATCTTTACTTTTTCTAAAATGAATGTTCCCTTATGTAATGTCCCCTGGCTTGAGACTTCACTTATGCTAGAAGATCTAGTCAACATCTACTCTGTCAAGCTCCTCAGAATCTTGTTTCCATTAGACCACCCCTGCTTATCTATTCTTGATAGGTCAACCCTTTTGTTCTCAAAGCAGCTAAGTGAATCTTTTTTGAATGGTCTCCTATGTTAATTTATCCTTTATTAAATATTGGAGCTAACATTGTATACAGTACTCCAAGTGAGGTCTCAGCAACAGCCAGTGTGGTTAACCAATCCTCAGTCCATGCTAATACATTACCCCGATGCCATGAGCTCCTAAATTGTGCAATTAACTTTTATGTTGCACCTTATCATTTACATTTTTAAAATCCAAATACAGAACATCATTGGATTGCCCTTTATCAGCCCTGCTTGTCATCTCCTCAAACAAATGTCGTAAATTTGTCAAATATAGTTTCTCTTTCACAAAACGCAGTCTACCATGTTTAATGATAAGCTTTTCTAAAGGTCCTGAAATTTCTTTTTTAATATTCGACTCTGTAGATTCTTTCAATTGATTTGCTAAGTATGATTCCCCTCTCTTAAATTAATGCAGACTCTTTCCAATGCTGTCACTGTTCAGTAAGAAACTTGACTGTACTCCAATATAGTTAGTAAATGTATCTGTATTTATTTTTAACAATTGATTACTTATAAATGCTGGACCCATGCAATATCAATGAATTAATTACTCTGAATTTGGGTTATAATGTTTTTTTTGTAAATTCCTTTTCGTACTGTGTTATGCAGACAGCACCAAGTGATCACTCTTAATTGTGAGTAACTTTGAAAATAATATATGTTAAAAATGACATCCCAAAATGCTGCCTCATTATTGTGCAAGGAGGATTTTGCATTCAATTGTTTGCCGTTAAAATTGAACAGATGTTTGCTGCAATTTGGCCAGACTGCAGGTTACACCAAAGTGGCAACTCTGTTGTCAAAGTCTTACTTGACACTGCCCAAGGCGATACTGATGGGACTTCACTTTGCCATTCTGGGTCACCAGCTTTATTTCCAGGTTTAATTCTATAATCGGTCTAGAGCTTGTAATTTTAGACAACTTTTCTTTAAGGTACATATGTAAATATCATACTGAAATGTTGCACTGAATGGTACCAAATCTGAAATTAGTCTCTAATCTGACCCTTCTACATATGTATTGGCATAAGTCTATGCCAGTAATTTTTCTGAAACCTGTGATTCCTGATGAAGGACTTATGCCCGAACCTGCTTCTCGGATGCTGCCTGACTTGCTTTGCTCATTGGGGAAACTTGCAGGATCTGTAGGAGAAAAACACGTGTTTCAGAGTGTATGCAATAAACCTGAACATTGTTTTTTTTTTCACAGAGCTTGGGACCCGACTGGAGCAGCAATGAAGCTCGTATTGTTTTTTTAAATTTCCGAGCTTGCCAAATTATTGTTGGTAAATGCAGGTGACTTTATCAAAGCACATTTCACATGCCCAGCTAGGAATTTGGTCCCAATTCTGTCAGTCCATCCATTCATATGGATAACAGATATTTTAAATGTCAGCACTCCATTTAACTATTTGAATTGAATACTTCAGTGGTTACGTCCTCTTGGATTCTTAATTTCAAATTTCTCAATGTGATTTTTTGTCCTCCCTGAATTTGCCAAGCACTGGGCAGTTCTGGGATATTCCAAATATTTACCATAGATGCATTTACACTATTGAAGGCAGCCTGGCAGATTTGAATACCATTCAGGTAGTCAACAACAATACATAAGTAACTTTATGAATTGATTCCTGTAGACCAACAACGTAAGCCAAGTAATAGTGAAACCACAGTTGTCTCCCATGGATTCCCAAATCTAAACAGTGCATTCCAGATATGCTCACTATCACCATCTGGGAGCAGTCTCCTAAAGTGCTCCCACAACTTAGAAAGCGCACACACTGCCCTCCAAAGATAAATCTGCTGTCACAGGCTTCACTCTTATTCCAAACACTGACATTTATTGCCCAGTTCTTTAATGTGACAAATGATTTTACAAACAATTTATAAAATACTTTAAATCCTGAAGAAATGTGATGTCAGCCCTTTGTAGAAGTGAATGGAAAGTGTGATGTTTGCTTTACCTTTGGCTCTATGTATCAGACCGAACTGAACCTTAAGCAAGATGTGGGATGTTTCCCTCACACTATGTTTAAAAAAGCAAAGATATGCTCTGAGATTTAAATGTTCAATCAGGTTTTAAAAAAAATCCTTCCAAAAGTTGAGTTTGACTTCAGCTCCTTTAAAGCGACATGCTCTTGGCCTTCAACCTTGTGCCATGTGATCATTCTTTGGTCAAGGTGGCTGTGTGCAACACTGCAGGATGTTGTACTGAAGTGCCTCATTGGGTGGATGAGCTTTATTACTGGTGTAACTCGGCTAATTTTGAGATGAAATATTATTTTGAGTTAAATCTTGTTTTTAAACTGAGGCATGCTTGTGTAACTCAAGTGTGGAAACTCTGCTCATGTTTGCAATGAACCTTTCACTTTTGGAGATTAGTATTTTTCCGATCTGTTTTGTAAATAAAGTTCACTATCGAAAGCACAATGCTGGAGAACCACAGGTCCAGCAGCATCTCTGAGGGGAAAAAAACATTGTAAGCTCCAAGTCTCATGACCATTTTTCCATTCAAACAAAGAGTCACTGAAATGAAATGCAACATTATTTTTCTCTTCACCAATGCCCTCATAACTGCTGAGTTTCTCCAGCACTTTGTTTCTGGGGTTCAGATCTCCAGCACCTGCAGTTTATTGTTTTGTTATCGATCCTATGATTTGACTTGGGGAACGAGAGGCAGCAACTGTGATCAACTAGAATAAAACTCCCCAACCATGAAAAAACACATACTTCTTTATACTTTGCAAAAACACAACTATAAATAGAAATGCAATTAAGCTAAGTGCAAGCAGGCATACAACCTGCCTTGCTGCCTTGTCTTAAACTTGCTACTCATCTTTGAGGACTAATCTGTCAGAATTGTGTTTGCTCCCTTCCTTTGAGATCACAGTCCACAAATGTCCCAGTTCCAATTCCTGGGCCGGGCCCGGTTACCACATTGCAGTGGGGTGGGGAGCTTTGTGTCAGCCTGAGGTTTTGTTAATAACAACATTGCAGGTTGAAGTTGACGGTTTTGACGAATATTGCGTCATCAAACTTGGAGGAAATCTTTCCGAATGTATTGATTAACTGGACTGAGCCTGTTTACATGCTGCCCTGTTAGTAGTGCTGTAATATTCTCAGTTAATAATCACACAACACCAGGTTATAGTCCAACATGTTTAATAGGAAGCACACTAGCTTTCAGAGCACCGCTCCTTCATCAGGTGATTGTGGAGGGCACAATTCTAAGGCACAGAATTTAGAGCAAATATTTAGTGTGATGTAA
Organism: Chiloscyllium punctatum; assembly: GCF_047496795.1. Taxonomy (NCBI): domain Eukaryota; kingdom Metazoa; phylum Chordata; class Chondrichthyes; order Orectolobiformes; family Hemiscylliidae; genus Chiloscyllium; species Chiloscyllium punctatum. Next base: position 94,831,849 of record NC_092744.1, read on the forward strand.
CTGAAATTATCCATTGAAAAATACCTTGATTGTCTGTTGAGTCTTTCATCTGTTCGAATACCATGCTAGTTTCACTTCTTTCATGTGTAAATCACAAAACCTTTTTTAAAATGTTGCATTCCTGACAGTGGTCCATCAAATCACTCATTGTATTAATCACTGCACAGTCTCAACAAAGGAATGAAACTGGATTGAACACATTACACCTACCAATGCACTGGAAAATACAACAACACAATCAGCCCTCTTGGCCATGCAAATTCTGTCTCACTGTGGGCCAACAGCAGCTGCAGAACTGTACTCCAGCCCAATCTGAAATCTCATGGCCTGGTATATTCCCCAGTCAACCATTAACATCAAGCCAGGGGAATCAACCCTAGTTCAATGGAGAGTTCCGCAGGGCATGCCAGGAGCAATACCAGGCATGTGGTGCCAACCTGGTGAAGCTACCCAACCTGCATGCCAAACAGCGCAAGCAACACCACCCCCAGCCTGACACTAACTGCCGTCCACATACCGCCCCCAGCCTGACCCCTACCGCCATCCACACACAGTCCCCAGCCTGACCTTCACTTCCATCTACACACCGCCCCCAGCATGACCCTCACTGGCATCCACATACCACGCCCAGCATGAACCTCACCACCGTCCACACACCACCCGCAGCCTGACCTTCATCGTCATCCAACACTGCCCCAACCCTGACCCTCACTGCCGCCTGCACACTGCCCCAGCCTGACCCACACTGCCATCCACACACCGTACCCAGACTGAATGTCAGCGCTATCCACACACCGCCCCCAACATGATCCTCACCGCCGTCAACACACGCCACACCTGCCTGACACTCTCCGCAGTTCGTACACTGCCCTCTGCCTGACCCTCACCTCCACCCACACAGCGCCCCCAGCCTGGCACTCATCACCGTCCACACACCGCCCCCAGCGTAACCCCCACCACCATCCAACACCGCACCATCCACATACCGCCCACAGCCTGATGCTCATCGCAGTCTACACACCACCCCCAGCCAGGGCCTCACTGCCATCCACACTGCGCCAACCGCCTGATGATGCCCACACATTGCACACAGTCTAAATCTCACTGCTGTTCACACCACCCCCAGCCTGACCCTCACTGCCGTCCACACAATGCCCCCAGCATGAACTTCACCATGGTCCACACACTGCCCTTACCCTGACGCTCACCGCCGCCGACACACTGCCCCCAGGCTGATCGTCACTCCCTCCACACAACAACCCCAGCCTAACCCTCACTGCTGTCCATACACCGCCCTCAGCCTGATTCTCACTGCCATCCACACACCGCCCCCAGTCAGACCCTCACTCCGTCCAGACAATGACCCCTGCCTGACGCTCGCACACCACCTCCTGCCTGACCATCCCCGACGTCCACACACCACCCACATCCTGACCGTCACCGCCGTCCACTCAACGCACCAGCCTGACCCTCACCGCCGTCCACACAATGAGCCCAGACTGACCCTCACCATCGTCCACTCAACGACCCCAGCTTAACCGTTACTGCCATCCAACACAGCCCCCAACCTGACCCTCACTACCATCCACACAACGCCCCCAGCCTGGCCCTCACTGCCGTTCAAAAACCACCCCCAGCCTGACCTTCACCTTCGTCCACACGCCGCCCCCAGCATGGCCGTCACTGAACTCCACACACCGCCCCCAGCCTGACCCTCAACGCTGTCCATACACTGCACCCAGCCTGAAACTCACCGCCTTCCAACACTGCCCCCAGCTTGATCCTCATTGGCATCCACTCACTGCCCCCAGCCTGACCCTCACCCCTGTCCACACGCTGCCCCCAACCTGACCCTCACTGCCGTCCACACACCGCTGCCAACCTGACCCTCACCGCCGTCCACACATCATCCCCACCCTTACCCTCACTGCCGTTGATACAATGTCCCCAGGGTTAGCCTCACTGCCCTCATCACGCCAGCCCCAGCCTGACCCTCACTGCCACCCAACACCACCCACACTGCCCACAGCCAGACCCCCACGGCCGTCCTAACAACGCGCCAAGTCTGAACTTCACCACTGTCCACTCACAGCCCCCTGCTTGAACCTCACTGCCAACCAACACCGCCCCTACTCTGACCCTCTCCACTGTCCACAGAATGCCCCAGCCTGACCCTCACCGCCGTCCACACAAAACCCACAGCCTGGCCCTCACTGACGTCCACACAACGCCCCCAGCCTGACCTTCACCTCTGTCCACACACCGCCTCTAGCATGGCCCTCCCCGCCATCCACACACTGCCCCCAGCTTACCCTCACCATCGTCCACTCAACGCCCCCAGCTGGACCCTAACTGCCAGCCAACACCAGCCCCAACCTGACCCTCACTGCCATCCACACAACGCCCCCAGCCTGGCCCTCACCACCATTCACAAACCATCCCCAGCCTGACCCTCACCGCCATCCACACACCGGCCTCAGGCTGACCCTCAGCGCAGACCGCATACCACCCTCAGCCTGAACTTCACCTCCGTCCACACACTGCTCCCCAGCATGGCCCTCACTGCTGTCCACACAGCGCCCCCAGTCTGAATTTCACCACTGTCCAAAAACCGACACCAGCCTTACCCTCACCGCCGTCCACAAAATGCCCACAGCCTGAAACTCACCGTTGTCCACACTCTGCCCCCAGGTAACCCTCACCGCCGCACACAAATTGACCCTAGCCTGATCCTCACCACCATCCACACACTGCCCCAGCCTGACTGTCACCGCCTTCCACTCACAGACCCCAGTTTGACCCTCACCACAATCTAACGCCACCCCTATCCTGACCCTCACCGTCGTCCAGACACTGCCGCCAGCTTGACCCTCACTGCCTTCCACACACCGCCCTTAGCCTGACCCTCACCAGCGTTCAAACAGAGCCCCGGTATGACCCTCATCACTGTCCAAGCACAGCCCCAGCCTGACTCTCACCGCCGTCCACACGATGCCCCCAGCCTGACCCTCACGGCCGTCCAACACCGCCCCCTGCCGAACGCTCACTGCTGTCCAAACACCGCGCCAGCTTTATCCTCAGCGCCACCCAACGATGCCCCCAGTCTGACCCTCACCACCCTCAGCCTGACCTTCACCACCGTTCAACACCGTCACCAGCTTGACCTTCACCACCGCCCTAACACTGCCCCCTGCCTTGCAGTCACCGCCATTCAGATCCCGCCCCCAGCCAGGCCCTCACCGCCATCCGCACACCACCCCAACCCGACCCACACCGCTTTCAAACACCGCCATCAGCATGAACCTCACTGCCCCTCCACACACGCCCCCAGCCTGACACCCACCACCATCTATCTTGGAACCCAGCCTGTCACTCACTGCAATCTAATACCACCCCTAGCCTGGCCCTGACTGCCGTCCATGCACCGCCCCCAGCCTGACCCGCACTGATGTCCACACATCGCCCCAGACTGACGCCCACTGCTGTTCACACACCGTCCCTGGACTGAGTCCCACCACCGTTCACACATCATACCCAGCCTGACACCCACTGCTGTTCGCACATCGCCCCATCCTGAGCCTAACCGTCCTCCACACACTTCCCCCAGACTAACTTCACCACCGTCCACGCACCACCCCTAGCCTGACCCGCACTGATGTCCACACATTGCTCCCGACTGACACCCACTGCCGTTCACACACCGCCCCTAGACTGACCCCCACCACCGTTCACACATCATACCCAGCCTGACAGCCACTGCTGTCCACCCACCGCCCCCAGCCTGACCCTCACCGCAATCCAAACATCGCCCGAACCTGACCCACAAAGGCCATCCAGACACTGTCCCCAGACTGACACTCACCACAGTTAAAATACTGCCCCTAGCCTGACCCTCACCACCATCCAACGCCGCTCCCAGCCTGACCACCACTATCATTCACACATGACCCCAGTCTGACCCTCAACGCTACCCAAACACCACCCCCCAGCCTGACCCTCACTGCCGTCGATACACAGCCCGCAGCTTGACCCTCATCGCCGCCCACACACTGCCCCCAGCCTGACCCTCACCACTGTCCAACATCTCCCACAGCTTGACCCACATTGGTGTCCACTCACCACCCCCTCCCTGACCCTCACCACTATCCCCACAATGCCCCCAGCCTGACCCTCACTGACATCCACAGACCGCCCCCATCCTGACCCTCTCCACCATCCAAACACCCTGACACAGCCACACCCTCACTGACATCCTCACAACGCGCCCAGCCTGTCCCACACCACCATCCACTTACCGCCCCCTCTTTGAACCTCACTGCCATCCAGCACTGCCCCCAATCGTACCCTCACCACCGTCCACAGAACGCACCAGCCTGACCCTCACTTCCGTCTACACACCGCCTACAATCTGACCCTCACCACCATCCACGCACAGCCCAGACTGACCCTGACTTCCGTCCACACAACGCCCTCAGCCTCACCCTCAATGCTGTCCACACAATGCCCCCAGCCTGACCCTCACCGCCGTCCATGCAACACAATCAGCCTGTCCAACACCGCCATCCACACACCACTCCCAGCCTGAGCCTCTCCGCCATCCACACAACGCCCCCAGCCTGACCCTCACTGCAGTCCACACACCGCACCAAGCCTGACCCTCACGGCCGTCCACACATCGCCCCCAGCTTGACCCTCACTGCCATCCAACACCGCCCCCAGCCTGACCGTCACCACTGTCCACACACCGCCCCCAGTAAGATCCTCACCGCCGTCCGGACAATGACCCCAGCCTGACCCTCACCGATATTCACACACCGCCCCCAGTCTAACGCTTTCCGCCATCCATGCACCACCCCCAGACTGACCCCCCACCACCATCCACACACCACTCCCAGCCTAACCCCCACTGCCGTTCACACACTGCCCCAAACCACAACCTCAACGCTGCCCACACACTCCCCCAGCCTGACCCTCACCACTGTTCACACACGCCTCCAACCTGACACTCACTGCCATCCACACATCGCCCCCATCCTGATCCTCACCACTGTCCACACAATGCCCCCAGCCTGACCCTCACCGCCTCCACACAACGCCCCCAGCCTGACCCTCACCACCGTCCACACACCGCCCCCATCCTGACCTTCACCTCTGTCCAAACACCGCCCCCAGCATGGCCCTCACTGCCGTTCATACACCGCACCCAAGCTGAGTCTCACCACCGTCTAAACATCGCCCCAGCCTGACCCTCACTGCCGTCCACAAAATACCCACAGCCTGACCCTCACCGCTGTCCACACACTGCCGCCAGCCTGACCTTCACCTCCGTCCACACACCACCCCCAGCATGGCCCTCAATGCCGTCCACACACCGCCCCCAGGCTGACCCTCACCGCAGTCCACACTCTGACCTCAGCCTAACCCTCACCGCCACCCACAGATTGCCCCCAGCCTGATCCACACTGCCGTCCACAAACTGCCCCCAGCCTGACGATCACCGTCGTCCACTCACAGTCCCCAGCTTGACCCTCGCCACCATCCAACGCCACCCCCATCGTGACCCTCACCGCAGTCCTCATTCCGCCCTCAGCCTGACCCTCACGACCATCCACACACCGTCCCCAGCCTGACACCCACCACTGTACACACAACACCCCCAACCTGACCCTCACCACCGTCCAACACTGCCCCCTGCCAGACCCGCACAGCCATCCATTCAATGTCGCAGCCTGACCTTCACCAAACTCCACACACCACCAACTGCCTGACCCTCATCGCCATCCAAACACAGCCCCCAGCCTGACCCTCACCACCGTCCACACGATGCCCCAGCCTGACTCTCACTGCCGTCCAACACCGTCCGAGCCTGACGCTCTCTGCCATCCAAACACTGCCCCAGCTTGATCCTCAATGCCGCCCAACAATGCCCCCAGTCTGACCCTCACCGCCCCCAGCCTGATCTTCACCACCGTTCAACACCGTCCCTAGCCTGACTCTCATCACCACCCACATGCTGCCCCCAGCCTTGCCGTCACTGCCGTCCACATCCCGCCCCCACCCTGACCCACACTGCTTTCAAACACCACGCCCAGCCTGAACCTCACTGCCCCTCCACACACCGTCCCCAGCCTGACACCCACCACCATCTATCTTGGCACTCAGCCCGTCCCTCACCACAGTCTAATACCACCCCTAGCCCGGCCCTGACTGCCATCCACACACCTCCCAAAGCCTGACCCACACTGGAATCCTCACATCGCGCCCAGCCTGACACCCACTGCCGTTCACACACCTCCCCCAGCCTGATCCTAACCACCGTCCACACACCACGCTCAGACTGACCCCAACCACCGTCCACACACCTCACCCAGCCTGACCCCCACTGCTGTTCACAGACCACCCCCAGACTCACCCTCGACGTCATCCACACACCGCCCCCTGCCTGACCCTCACCACCAACCACACACCGCCCCAACCTGACCCACAAAGGCCTTCCACATACCGTTCCCAGACTGACCCTCACAGAAGTCCACACACCACCCCCAACCTGACCCTCACCGCATTCCAAACACCGCAATCAGCCTGACACTCCATGCCATCATCAGCTTGATACTCATTGCCATCCACACATCATACCCAGCCTGACCCTCACTGCCATTGATACACCATCCCCAGGGTGACCCTCACTGCCGTCCACACAGCAGCCCCAGCCTGACCCTATCTGATGTCCACAAACCACCCACAGCTTGACCCTCACCGCCATCCAACACAGCCTGACACTCACCACTATCCAACACCAGCCCCAGCCTAACCCTCACCACCATCCACACAATGCCTCCAGCCTGACCCTCACCACCGTCCACACACTACATCCAGCCTGACCCTTACCACGGTCCACTCACCGCCACCAACTTCACCAACACCACCATCCACACACCACCCCAGCCAGACTCTCACCGCCGTCCTCACAATGTGCACAGCCTGACCCTCACCACCATCCACTCACCGCCCCTCCTTGAACCTCACTGCCATCCAACACCGCCCCCAATCTGACCCTCGTCACCGTCCACAGAACGCCCCAGCCTGCCCCTCACCGCCGTCCACACACCTTCCTCAGTCTGATCCGCATCGTTGTCCACACAATGCCCCCCGCTTGACCCTCCCCACCATCCACACACCACCCCCTGCCTGACCCTAATCGTCATCCAAACACAGCCCCCAGCCTGACCCTCACCACCGTCCACACGATGCCCCAGCCTGACTCTCACTGCCGTCCAACACCGTCCCAGCCTGACGCTCACTGCCGTCCAAACACTGCCCCAGCTTGATCCTCAATGCCGCCCAACAATGCCCCCAGTCTGACCCTCACCGCCCCCAGCCTGACCTTCACCACCGTTCAACACCGTCCCGAGCCTGACTCTCATCACCACCCACTCGCTGCCCCCAGCCTTGCCGTCACTGCCGTCCACATCCCGCCCCAAGCCTGGCCCTCACTGCCATCCACACACCGCCCCCACCCTGACCCACACTGCTTTCAAACACCACGCCCAGCATGAACCTCACTGCCCCTCCACACACCGTCCCCAGCCTGACACCCACCACCATCTATCTTGGCACTCAGCCCATCCATCACCACAGTCTAATACCACCCCTAGCCCGGCCCTGACTGCCGTCCACACACCTCCCCAAGCCTGACCCGCACTGACATCCTTACATCGCCCCCAGACTGACACCCACTGCCGTTCACACACCTCCCCCAGCCTGATCCTAACCACCATCCACACACCGCGCTCAGACTGACCCCCACCATCGTCCACACACCTCACCCAGCCTGACCCCCACTGCTGTTCACACACCACCCCCAGACTCACCCTCGATGTCGTCCACACACCGCCCCCTGCCTGACCCTCACCACCGACCACACACCGCCCCAACCTGACCCACAAAGGCCTTCCACATACCGTTCCCAGACTGACCCTCACTACAGTCCAATACCGCCCCTAGCCTGACCCTCACCGCCGTCCAACATCGCCCCCTGCCTGAGCAACACTGCCGTTCACACACGGCTCCAAATCTGACCCTCAATGCTGCCCACACACTGCGCCCCAACCTGACCCTCACTGCCGTCGACACACAGCCCACAGCGTGACCCTCACTGCTGGCCACACACTGCCTCCAGCCTGACCCTCACCACCGTCCAACAAATCCCTCACCTTGACCCTCATCGGCGTGCATTCACTGCCCCCAGCCTGACACTCACTGCCGCCCACAAGCCACCCCCAACCTGACCCTCACCGCATTCCAAACACCGCAATAAGCCTGACACTCCACGCCGACCACAGACCATCATCAGCTTGATACTCATTGCCATCCACACATCATACCCAGCCTGACCCTCACTGCCATTGATACACCATCCCCAGGGTGACCCTCACTGGCGTCCACACAGCAGCCCCAGCCTGACCCTATCTGATGTCCACAAACCACCCACAGCTTGACCCTCACCGCCATCCAACACAGCCTGACACTCACCACTATCCAACACCAGCCCCAGCCTAACCCTCACCACCATCCACACAATGCCCCCAGCCTGACCCTCACCACCGTCCACCCACTACATCCAGCCTGACCCTTACCACGGTCCACTCACCGCCCCCAACTTCACCAACACCACCATCCACACACCACCCCAGCCAGACTCTCACCGCCGTACTCACAATGTGCACAGCCTGACCCTCACCACCGTCCACTCACCGCCCCTCCTTGAACTTCACTGCCATCCAACACCGCCCCCAATCTGACCCTCGCCACCGTCCACAGAACGCCCCAGCCTGCCCCTCACCGCCATCCACACACCTTCCTCAGTCTGATCCGCATCGTTGTCCACACAATGCCCCCATCTTGACCCTCCCCACCATCCACACACCACCCACAGCCTGACCCTCACCGATGTCAACAAACCACCCAAAGCTTGACACTCACTGCCATCGAACATCTCCCACAGCCTGACCCTCACCACTATCCAACACTGCCCACAGCCTGACCTTCACTGCCATCCACACACTGCCATCAGCCTGACCCTCACCACTGTCCACACACCGTCCCCAGTCTGACGCTCACAACCATTCACACTCCGCCCCCATCCTGAGCCTCTCCACCATCCACACACTGCCCCAGCCACAATCTCACCGCCGTCCACACAACGCCCCCAGCCTGACCCTCAATACTGTCCACACAACAACCCCAGCCTGACCATCACCACCGTCCATGCAACGCAATCAGCCTGTCCCTCATGCCGTCCACAGACCACCCACAGCCTGAGCCTCACCGCCATCCACACAATGCCCCCAGCCTGACTCTCACCACTGTCCACACGCTACAACAAGCCTGACCCTCTCGGCAGTCCACACACCGCCCCCAGCTTGACCCTCACTGACATCCAACACCGCCTCCAGCCTGACCCACCGCCGTCCACACACCACCCCCAGGCAGATCCTCACCGCCATCCAGACAATGACCCCAGGCTGACCCAATTCACCATGGACACAACACACCCAGGCAAACCCCCACTGTCGTTCATACACTGCCCCGAACCAGACCCTCAACACTACCCACACACCGCCCTCAGCCTGACCCTCACCACTGTTCACACACACTGCCCCCAGCCTTACCCTCACCGCCATCCACATATTGCCCCCAGCCTGACCCTCACCGCCATCCAGACAATGCCCCCAGTATGACCCTCACCACGGTCCACACACCACCCTTAGCCTGACGGTCACCTCCACCCACACTGCCCTCAGTCTGACCCTCACCGCCATCCACACACTGCCCCCAGCCAGACCCTTACCGCCATCGAATGACCCCAGCCTGACCCTCACTGCTGTTCACACACCGCCCACAGCCTAACTCTCCCTGCCATCCACACATCACCCCCATCCTGACCCTCACTGCCGCCCACACAATGCCCCCAGCCTGACCCTCACCACCATCCAACACTGCCCCCAATCTGACACTCACTGCCATCCACAAAATGCCACTAGCCTTGCCATTACCGCCATTCACAAACCATCCCCAGGCTGACCCTCACCACTGTCCACACATCGCCATCACCCTGACCGTCACTGCTGTCCACACTCACCGCCCCCAGGCTAACCGCCACCACCATCCACTCACAACTCCCAGCTTGACCCTCACCACCATCCAACACCACACCAATCCTGACCCTCACCGCCGTACACACAACGCCCCCAGCCTGACCCTCACTGCCGTCCACACACTGCCCCCAACCTGACCCTCACTGCTGTACACACAACGCCCCAGCCTGACCCTCACCACCCTCCAACACCTGCTCTTGCCTGACCCGCACAGCCGTCCACACAATGCCGCCAGCCTTGCCCTCACCACCATCCACTCACCGCGCACAGTGTGACCCTCACTACCCCACGCCTGACCCTCATCAGCATCCAACACAGCCCTAGCCTGACCCTCCCTGCCGTCCACACATCGCCCCCAGCTTAACCCTCACTGCCGTCCAAACACCACCTCCTGCCTGACCCTCAACACCGTCCACACTATGTCGCCAGCCTAACCCTCATCACCGTTGATGCACTGCCCCCAGCCTGACTCTCACTGCCGTTCACACACCACTCCCAGCCTGGCCCTCACTGCTGTCCAAAAACAGCCCCCAGCCTGCACCCCCACCGCCATCTAAACACCGCCACCTGCCTGTCCCTCACCGCCATCCACACAACGCCCCCAGCCTCACCCTCACCACCTCCCACACACTGACACAGCCTGACCCTCACCGCCGTCCAGCATCGCTCCCTCAACAAATCCCCAACACCGACCCCCCAAACCCGTCCAACACTGTCCCGTCCCCCAACTCCGCCCCTTCCCAACCCCATACGACACTGCCCCTCATCCAACACTGCCCCCTACCTAACCCCGTCTGACACCATCCCCTACCCCAACCCCGTCTGACACCACCCACTTCCTCCCACATCGCCCCTTTGCCCTAACCCCTTCCAACACCGCCCCCTCTCCAACCCCATTCAACACCTCCCCTATCTCAACTCCCTCTCTTCCACTCCCTCTCTCCTCTCTCACCCCCTTCTCTCTCTTCCACCTCTCTCTCTCCCCTCTCTCTCGTCCTGTGTCTCTCTCGCCCCCTCACTTTCTTGCCGTGCTCTCTCTCTGCCCCCTCTCTCTCTCTTGCACCCCTCTCTCTCACTCACCCTATCTCTCCCTGCTCATGCACTCTCCCTGCACATACTCTCTCTCTCGCCCCCTCGCTTTCTTGCCCCCTCTCTCTCTCTTGCACCCCTCTCTCTCACTCACCCTATCTCTCCCTGCTCATGCACTCTCCCTGCACATACTCTCTCTCGCCCACCCTCGTTCTGTCGCTTTGTCCCCACCATCTCGTCCCTCTGTCTTTGTGGGTGTGTGTCTTTCTCTCTTTCTCTCCATTTCACTCTCTCTCTCTGCACCAATCCCACCCTGCTCACTCACACTCTTTATCAAGTCACTGTCGCCTCATCTCCCTCTCTCTCCCCGTCTCTCTCTTGTTCTCGCCCATTGTCTCTCTCTCTCTTGCCACCATCCCCCCTCTCTCTTGCCCCCTCTCTCGACTCCATCCCTCTCTCCACTCTCTCTGGTTTGCTCAGCACCTCTCTGTCTCAATCTTTCTCTCTCACCCTCTTTTTTCTCTCTCTCACTCTCTCTCTCGTCCTTTCTCTCTCACCCTCTCTCTACTGCTTGCCCTCTGCCTATCCTTCTCTCTCTCTTCTCGTATGTCACTCTCTCGCTATCTCCCTCTCTCACCCCCTCGCTCTCGCCACATCTTTCGCTTCCTCACTCTCATCCTCTCTTTTCCGCTGCAGCCGTCTTCCCCTTCTCTCGACAACCCTCTCGCAACTATCTCTCCTTCTTAGTCTTCCTCTCTCTTTCCGCTATCTCTCACCGTCTCTCCATCTCTCTCTCTCACTCGCCCTGTCTCTCTCTCTCTCTCCCCATCTCTCTCTCTTTCACAAACGCACGCCTCTGAACCTAACTCTCTCTCTCTCTCTTGCTCTCGCCAACTTCATTCTGTCCCATTATTCTTTCTCTCTCTCGAACCCTGTTTCTCTCTTTCTTGCTCCCTCTCCCTCTGTCTCGCCCCTGTGCTCTCCCTTTCGACCCCCCTCAATGTATCTTGCCCTTCTCTCTTTGTTGCTCTCTAAACACCTCTCTCTCGCTTTTTTTTCACTTACCCCCTCTCTCCTTGCCCCTCCTTCTCTCTTTCTCTTGCCCTCCTCTCTCTCACTGCCTCTCTCTCTCATCTATGTCTCTCTCTCATCCCGTGTTTCTCTCTCTCACTCACGTCATCACTCTCTCACCCACTCTAACTCTCTCTTGCCCACTCTCTCTCGCCCTCACGCTCTCTCGCCTTCTTCCTTGCCCCTCTCTCTCGACCCCCTGTCTCTCTCGACCCTCTCTCTCTCTTGCTGCCTCTATCTCTCTCGTGACATCCCGCTTTTTTGCCCCTCCCTCTATCTGTCACCCCGCATCTCTCTCTCGCCTCCTCACTCTCTCACCCCCATTCTCGCTCTCTCTTCCCTCTCTCCTCTTCTCTCTCTCTCTCTCTCTCGCCTCCCCTTCCCTCTCGTCCACTTTCTCTCATTGCCCCTCTCTCTTTAAGACTTGCCCACTTTCTGTCCCGCCCCTCCCTCGCACTTCTTTGTCTCTCGCTTGTCTCTCATTATCTCCTCCCCTGTCTCTCTCTCTCTCCCCCTCCCTCCCCCTAGCTCTCTCTTGCCCCCTGCTTTCTCTGTCTGCACCTTTAGCCTCTCTCGCTGTTCTCTCACTCTCGATCACCCTTCCTCGGTGTCTTTCTCCCCACCTCCCTCCGTTTCTCTCTGACTGACTCTCTCTCCCTCCTTTCCCTCCCATCCTCTTTCTCTGACACACTGTCTCCCTGGTCCTTCCCTCTCCGTCTGAACCAGAGACTGGGGGTTGGTGGTGAGGCTGCATGTGGGGGGTTGGGGTGAGATGATAGAGAGATGTTTGAAATGGGAGGAGGGGAAAATGGGGTAGAGACGGAATTACCGGAAGTAGACATAGAGGGCGAGAGAGAGAGAGAGAGGGAAGGTGAGAGGCGAGAGGGAAGAGTGGAGGCAGGTGTAGAAACTGAGGTTGGGGGTGTGAGAGAGAGAGGGATCGAGAGAGAGTGAAAGGAAGAGGTGGTGAGAAAGAGAGTGTGCAAAAAGAGAGAGAGGGAGAGAAGTGATGAGAATGAGTAGGGGAGAGGAAATGGGGAGTCCAGGTTGGAGTGGAGGGGTAACAAAGGGAGTTAAACCCAGCTCCTGAGCTCAGAGCACAGAGCCCTCCCCTTCCCTGAGGACCAGGACTTGGGGCGAAGTCTGTCTCTCTCCAGCTCAGCTTCTCCAACAAAAAAACACACAACAACATCGGTCACTCTGCTGCTCGGCACGCTTTAATCAACATTTTTATTGTTTACAAATGGAAGTGATGGATACAGTCAGTGGGATGGAAACCTTTCTCACTGGCCCCTGAGTTGTGAGAAACATTGACCCTGTGACCCTCCTGAGGGATAAGGATGGACAAAACAGCGCTCCCCTCAGTCTGTTACAATAGCGAAAGGCTGTTCTGTCGCGAAACACTGAACTGAAATGAGAAAATCCCGGATGGATTGATTAATGAGGGAATTTGATGGATGGACGGATTTGGGTGAAGGGATATTTCAGCACATTCTCCAGCTGCTGCCTGAACTTAGTCTGGGTCACGGCATAAATTGCGGTGTTTGTGCAACAACTGAGGAGCTGCAGCATGAAGACCAATTCGTGCACAAAGCCATGGAGATACACAGACGGATACCCAATAGCCCACATCCTGCCCCATATTGAAAACACCATTAAAGTTGACCATAACAGGATGAAATTGGCCGAGATCACAAACAGTAAAATAATAGATTTTTTTCGGTTTCTCATTTCAGTGTCAGACTGAGCGTCCCCATTGGTGTGAGCGCGGAGTCTCTTGCGGGCTCTGCTAGTCATTAAAATGTGTCTGACAGTGAAAACATTGAGCAGCAGAGTCATGACAAATGGGACACACGGAGTTAGAATGTGGGGGAGGAACTCGATTGTGGCCCAGAAACTGGAGAATGTAACAGCATCTGTCACCTCACAAAACCAGGGCTCGTTCACCAGCCAATATCGAGCCGTGAGCATAAAATACCAGAAAATGTTCTTTAAACAGCTCAGCACAGTCACTGCTCCCAGAACCACAGCCGCCGTTTTCTCCCTGCAATATTTACTTTTCAGCTTCTGGCAACAAATGGCCACAAACCGATCAAAGGTGAAAGTGACGGTGATCCAGACAGAGCAGTCAGTGGCTGCATAAAGCAGGACGGCGTGGATATTACACACGGGGACGGAGTCACTCAGGAAATAAAACTGTTCCCAATAAACAATGGGAATGTGTCTCAGGATCAGATCAAGGATAATGACCAGGAGATCCGCCGCTGCCATGGCCCCCAGGTAACATCTGACACATGGAGACAAACCACAATCTTTATAAAGCAGGATGTAGATGGTTACTACGTTAACTGTAAGAAATGAAAACAAACCCATTATCCATCAGCCTGGAGGCAAAGGGACCCGTTTGATCGGGGACCCAGTGAGATTTCCAAATGTGTCCCTGTATTCAGGGATTTATTAAAATAATTGGAGCTGGAATAACAAATGGGAAGTTCTGAATTACTGACAAAAATGTGACATAAACCACAAGAAACCCTCCCTCCCCAAACACACAGAGACACATCCATAAGGATAGATGTTTTCTAGAACATTCCCACTCACTCGTGAGCAGACACAGGTCACTCCTTCCCAGTTCCTAATACGGAGGGTGGAAACGTTGCTGTCCTGAAGGATTCTCTCCCAGTTTCCTGAAGACAAACGGAGTTTGGAAATTTGTGTTTTGGTCTAAATTGTGGTCGATCCTGTGTCGTGAAGAAATGTAAACGCAGGGAAAACGCATTCACCCCTTTAACTGCCTGAGGGCCCTTCGGAAGAGCTTCTCCTTATCCCTGGAACGGGATCTCTTCCCTCGGGATCTTATCGTTTGTTCAATTCTCTGACGTCCGGCCGTTCACAAACTATGTCAGGGACCGAACGCTCCGGGGAATGTTAGTTATAGAATGTTGGGTACAGAACGTTCCAGGGAATGTCAGTTATAGAATGTTGGGGCAGAACATTCCGGGGAATGTCAGTTATAGAATGTTGGGGACAGAAAATTCTGGGGAATATCAATTCTAGTATGTCAGGGATAGAACGTTCTGGGGAATGTCAGTTATAGAATGCTGGGGACAGAACGTTCCGGGGAGATCCTTGACCTGTCCATCACCTTTCCCCCCATCACCCAACCAACATGATATACTCTGCACGGGCTACATATCCATCCAGCACTGGGAGCTGCACTGACCACATCATTACATTATCTATAAACCTCAACCAGATAGTCCGACCAGCACAGCGACTTGTTCAGGGATCACCCGTAAATTAATCTGCAAATCAGGAGCAGTTACCCTCCTAGCATGTAGGACTGTACACCACCGCATTGCATTGATCTGTAAACAAGGAGCAGTTACCCTCCCAGCATGAAGAGCTGTGTACACCGCCCCAGTGCATTGATCTGTAAACCAGGAGTAGTTACCCTCCCAACATGTAGGACTGTGTACATCCCCTGTGCAATGTCCAGTAACACTGTCTTAGATCACTGCCCAGCGTGAGGAAACTTGCAGTCCATGCTGGAAGTGAAAGTATGTACAGCTCCCACCCATTTATAGCTCCATATCTCCATTGTGCCATGACAAGGCGGTGCTGTGGGTATGAACATCACTGCCAGAGAGAGATGGCGGGGGAATTAGTTTGAATATCACCGGATGGGAGGAGTTTGTGAAATAGACAGCGAGGGAGCAACTGAGACACAGTGTCATTGAAGGATGTGTTTTCAGGTTTCAGAATGATGAAAAGTAGACACTTCGATAGCATCCTGTAACATGATCCAGTCTTCCCAGGAAAGATGGGAAAAAGGGATATTGATGTAAGGTGAGATGATCGAGAGTTTTGGAGGAGCATTTGTTCTACAGCTTTGTAAATCGGAGTGGTTTCAACAGAATCTATCACTCATTGGGTAGGTTCTAACAATTACTTGTCACTGTGACATTTTCATTGAGTGTGACAAAGGGATTGTCCGCATGAGGCTGAGCTAGTTTCCTGTTAGTATCTTATTGAACTCACCTCATAATTGCCCACCCTACCCCATGGTGTCCCTCTTATTCAATGCCAGCCCGATTCTCCCACCCATCATGGCTGGAGGTACTTAACATCGAACGGATACCCCTGGATATTCCATGATCCCAGGCACTGGTGCCTTCTTTAATAGGCCACTGGACACACTGTTGAGCTTTCTCCATTAGGAGCAGCCCTGCACAGTTTACTCCAAGATTGGCAGATAAGGGACAGTTACACCATGGTTTGTCGTCAGGGGCACGGAGGTTCTGGTGGATGGGCTAGTACAGAGGGGGGGCATTCTCTTCCCAGAGGAGGCCACACCACCTGACCAACCGAGCATGGTCTGAGCTCACCACCCAGCTCAGTGCAGTATCTGCGGTATGAAGAAATGCCCAGCAAAACAGGACAAGCATCAATAACCTTCCCCGCTCTGTCAGGATAAGGGTCACCGTGTTCTCTCTGCTCTCTCACACTCACTGTATATCTGTTATAACACCTTCCACTGAACAAGGCTCATGCTTCAACACTCTCACTGCTGCATGCAGCATCTTCTCTCCCTTTCTCTCTCTCTTCCGCCCTCCACTTTACTCCCCCCCAAACTAATAACACTGCATGGATACAATACTGTGGACTGACTCCCCCCGGACACTACACATATCTCCCCCCACTCCCACCTGCACCAGCACTAACAGCAGGGCCACCCATTCCGACCGTTTCTCCCTTCCTTTCTCCGATACCAGGAGAAACAGCCTGGAATAGGAGAGAAATCGCCAAGCCGGGTGGTGGAGTGCCCGATATCCGTTCCCTAACACCCTCCCCGCGCCATGTGGGGAGGACCCTGGCACGAGCCAGAGAGGACCGGGACACCTCGTGTAGCGATTCTAACACATCCACGTGCCACCGACCAAGTAAGGAGCAATGTTCAGTGAAGGGCAATTTTATTTTAAACCCACTGGCAGCTCCATTTCCCCCCGGCACAACTTAGCATCCTGTAACATGATCCAGTCTTCCCAGGAAGTGCCATCTCACTTTTGTGCCAAGCTGGTACAAATAGAATCCCCACGGTCTCGATGGGCAGGAGGGTGGGCTCACTACACATCGTTATCACCACCTCCCAGGAAGGGAGCACCGATACTCCCTCCTACTCCACCTCCTGTAAACAGCTCAGATACTGAAACTAATCTGTGATAGTTACTGCTCACCCTACCTGTCCTGATATCTTCAATAATCTATGCTCATATACACCCAGGGCCCTCTGCTCCTGCAGCCCCGTTATAAACGTAAGTCTGTTTTATATTGTCTTTCATTGCCCTTTCTACTAAAGTGCATCACCTCACACTGCTCCACAGTGATCCCCATCTGCCCAAAAACTACACCAACGTTGAGTCGCACACTGTCCTCCATCGTTGAGTCCTGTTTGAGTCGCACACTGTCCTCCATCGACTTCACAGTTCGTCCAAGATTGGTGCCATCTACAAACATTGAGATTGTTCGAGCGTCACAGTCCCCATGAAAGAACTGAAATCCTGCCACACTCACTAGTGTGAGCAAGTGAAATACTGTTATATTCCCGGGGCAGAGTCGAATAATGACGTGCTGTCAATGGAACAACAAATGTCCTGACACACACGACACGGAGTGAATGAAATATTGATAAAACACGTAGCAAGAGAAATCCAGATAGGCTCCAGCAATCTTCATTGACATCAGTGTGTTAATGTTATGAAGTTGAAAGTGTGTACTGTACCTTTAAGAGAGAGGGAATGTTGTTCTGAACTGACAGCTTACAAGCTCCTGTGTGTAGAACAGAGAACATAGAACATAGAACAATACAGGACAGAACAGGCCCTTCGGCCCACGATGTTATGACGAACATTTGTCCAAGCTTAAGCACCTATCCATGTAACTATCCAATTGCCGTTTAAAGGTCGCCAATGATTCTGACTCTGCCTCTCCCACAGGCAGCGCATTCCATGCCCCCACCACTCTCTGGGTAAAGAACCTACCCCTGACATACCCCCTATACCTTCCACCCTTCACCTTAAATTTATGTTCCTTTGTAACACTCTGTTGTAACCGGGGAAAAGGTTTTAGACTGTCTACTCTATCTATTCCTCTGATCATCTTATAAACCTCTATCAAGTCACCCCTCATCCTGCGCCGTTCCAATCAGAAAAGGCCTAGCACTCTCAACCAATCTGTGTACGACCTATTCTCCATTCCAGGCAACATCCTGGTAAATCTTCTCTGCAGCCTCTCCAAAGATTCCACATCTTTCCTAAAGTGAGGCGACTAGAACTGCACACAGTACTCCAAATGTGGCCTAACCAAGGTCCTGTACAGCTGCAAATTCACTTCACAAAACTTGAATTCAATCCCTCTGCTAATGAACGCTAATACACCATAGGCCTTCTTACAAGCTCTATCCACCTGAGTGGCAACTTTCAAAGATGTATGAACATAGACCCCAAGATCCCTCTGCTCCACCACCTTTCTAAGAACCCTACCGTTAACGCTGTATTCCGCATTCTTATTTGTCCTTCCAAAGTGGACAACCTCACACTTGACAGGGTTGAACTCCATCTGCCACTCCTCAGCCCAGCTTTGCTCCATAACTAAGTCCATTTGCAGCCGACAACAGCCCTCCTCACTATCCACAACTCCACCAATCTTCGTATCGTCTGCAAATTTACTGACCCACCCTTCAATACCCTCTTCCAAGTCATTAATAAAAATTCCAAACAGCAGAGGACCCAGAACTGATCCCTGCGGAACTCCACTTGTAACTGGGATCCAGGCTGAATATTTACCATCGACCACCACTCTGTGACTTCGACCGGTTAGCCAGTTTTCTATCCAAATGGCCAGATTTCCCTCGATCCAATGCCTCCTGACTTTCCACATAAGCCTACCATGGGGAACCTTATCCAATGCCTTACTAAAATCCATGTTTACTACATCCACTGCTCTACCCTCATCCACATGCTTGGTCACATCCTCAAAGTATTCTATAAGACTTGGAAGGCAAGACCTACCCTTCACAAATCCGTGCTGGCTGTCCCTAATCAAGCTGTGTCTTTCCGGATACTCATAAATCCTATCCCCCAGTACCCTTTCCATTACTTTGCCTACCACCGATGTAAGACTAACTGGCCTGTAATTCCCGGGGTTATCCCTATTCCCTTCTTTGAACAGGGGCACAACATTCGCCACTCTCCAGTCCCCTGGTACCACCCCAGTTGACAGTGAAGACGAAAAGATCATTGCCAACGGTTCTGCAATTTCCTCTCTTGCTTCCCACATAACCCTAGGATATATCCCGTCAGGCCCGGGGGACTTGTCTATCCTCAAGTTGTTCAAAATGTCCAACACATCGTCCTTCCTAACAAGCATCTCTTCTAGCTTACCAGTCCGTTTCACACTCTCCTCTTCAACAATACGGTCCCTCTCGTTTGTAAATACTGAAGAAAAGTACTCATTCAAGACCTCTCCTATCTCTTCCGACTCAATACACAGTCTTCCACTACTGTCCTTGATTGGACCTACCCTCGTTCTCGTCATTCTCATGTTTCTCACATATGCATAAAATGCGTTGGGGATATCCTTGATCCTATCCGCCAAAGATTTTTCATGCCCTCTCTTAGCTCTCCTAATTCCTTTCTTCAGCTCCCTTCTGGCTATCCTGTATCCCTCCAATGCTCTGTCTGAACCTTGTTTCCTCAACCTTATGTAAGCCTCCTCCTTCCTCTTTCCAAGACATTCAACCTCCCTCGTCAACCAAGGTTCCCTCACACGATCATCGCTTTCCTGCCTGACAAGTACATACATATCAGGGACACGTCGTATCTATTCCTTGAAAAAGTTCCACATTCCACGACATCCTTCCCTGACAGCCTATGCGCCCAACCTATGCTCCTCAGATCATGTCTTACAGCATCGTATTTACCTTTCCCCCAATTGTAAAACCTACCCTGTTACACGCACCTATCTCTCTCCATAACCAAGGTGAAAGTCACAGAATTGTGGTCATCATCACCAAAATGTTCACCCACTACCAAGCCCATCACTTGCCCCGGTTCGTTACCAAGTACCAAATCCAATACGTCCTCCCATCTGGTCGGACAATCTACTAACTGAGTTGGTAAAGCTTCCCGGACACACTGCACAAACACCTCCCCATCCAATCTACTTGATCTAAAGAGCTTCCAATCAATATTTCGGAAGTTGAAATCGCCCATGACTACTACCCTGTGGCTTCTGTACCTTTCAAAATCTGTTTCCCAATCTGTTTCTCCACATCTCTGCTGCTATTGGGGGGCCTATTGGAAAGACCCAATAAGGTGACTGCTCCTTTCCTATTTCTGACTTCAGCCAATACTACCTCCAAAGGCAGATCCCCCTTGAACTGCCTTTCTGCAGCCGTTATACCATTTCTAATTAGCAACGCCACCGCACCTTCTTTTTTACCACCCTCCCTCATCTTACTGAAACAGCTGTAACCAGGAACCTCCAACAACCACTCTTGTCCCTCTTCTCTCCACGTTTCCGTGATGGCCACAACATCGTAGTTCCAAGTACCAATCCACGCCTGAAGTTCACCCACCTTATTTCTGATACACCTTGCGTTAAAGTATACACACTTGAACCCATCTCTGTGTCCACAAGTATTCCCTGTTAGTGCTACCTTCTCCACAGCCTCCCTACATTCTTGGACATCCTGACAAACAGCTGACCTACTTGCTGGACCACAAGGACGGATCCCATCCCCCTGCCAAATTAGTTTACCCCCCCCCCCCCACGAAGAGTGATAGCATACCTACCTCCCAGGATATTGGTGCCCTTCTGGTTCGGGTGCAACCCGTCCTGCTTGTACAGGTCCCACCTTGCCCAGAATGCAGTCCAAATATCTGAAGCCTTCCCTCCTACACCATCCTTGCAGCCACGTGTTCAACTGCACTCTCTCCCTATGCCTTGCCTCACTGTCATGTAGCACTGGCAACAACCCAGAGATGACGACTCTGTCCGTCTTAGCTTTCAGCTTCCACCCTAACTCCCTGAGCTCCTGAATGACCTCCCCACCCCTCTTCCTACCTACGTCGTTGGTGCCAACGTGCACCACGACATCTGGCTGCACACCCTCCCCCTTAAGGATTCTGAAGACACGGTCCAGGACGTCTCGGACCCTGGCACCCGGGAGGCAACAAACCATCCGAGAGTCTAGCCCATGTCTACAGAACCGCCTGTCCGTCCCTCTAACTATAGAGTCTCCTATAACTAGCGGTCACCTCCTCTCCCCTTTCCCTTCTGAGTCTCAGAGCCGGACCTCGTGTCAGAAACCCGGTCACTGCAGCTTACTCCTGCTAGGCCTTCCCCCCAACAGTATCCAAAGCGGTATACTTATTATTGAGGGGAACGATCACAGGGGATCGCTGCACTGCCTGCTTCCACCTCTTCCCACCTCTAACTGTTACCCAGCTACCTCTGTTCTCTGGCGTAACTATATCCCAGTAACTTCTATCTATCACCCTCTCAGCATCTCAAATAATCCTCAGTTCATCCAACTCCAGTTCCAGTTCCCTAACGCGTTCTGGGAGGGAGGCCCTACTTTGTAGGACCTGGGGTCTAGAACACACCCAGCCAAATATCAATCACTTACCTTCCCGACCAGCTCTGCGCTCCAACTTCACTTCCGCCCAACTCGCGCCACTCTCTGCTGTGAAAAGACCTTTGCGCATCAATCAGATGCGCCCCCCAATTCTTCTAAATTCCATTGAGTACAGGCATAGAGCCGCTCATATGACAAGCCATCATTCCCAGGATAGATCATGTCCAACACCCGTAGATCCTTCCCCAGAACAGCTCTCAATAATCCAAATGCTTTCTGACCGTGGCCCATTACATTCTCAGCAGTTTGTCTCCGCTTTTGTATTCTCACTCTCTTGAAAAGAATGTTAACGTTGCATTTGCTTTCCTAACTGCCAACTGATACTGCACATCAACTATAAGAGAGGACGAGGATTCCAAACTCCTTTTGAGTTTCAGAATGCATGAAGCCTTTTAGAACATTGTGTCTGCCTGTATTCCGCCTACTGAAGTGCATAATCTCACATGTTCCAATATTGTGTTCCATCAGCCATGTGTTTTCCTAGTGTCCTAAACTGTCCAAGTATTTCTGCACTTTTCCCACTTCCTCAATATCACCTGCCCATCCAATCATCATTGTATCATCTGCAAACCTCGTAAAACTGCCGTCAGGTCAGATGGTTCAGGCAAATGGCACTTCCTGACTACCTAAGGACTTTCCACCATTGAAAAGTCACAAAGCTCAAGATGCTTATCTCCATTAAGGTATAAGCAGTGGCTTGACTGGACTTACACCTGCAAAGTCTTCACTCCTTGTACCACTGGCACTGGCACCCTGCACACCATTTTATTATGAATTTACCCCATTATGATGACACAGAACTTGATGGCGCACGATCCCAGTCTATTAATGGCACTCATTCGCAGTGCTGACTGTGTGGTGCTCAAATCAACCAATGTCATTGTTTTTTCAAGACGACAGAGGGAGGTGTGGGGAGGGGATGACGATCATAAATGACTGTGTGACTGTCACTGAGGGTTGACACCAGCGCGAAAGCCCCAGATGTACCTGTGTCTGTTGTTACCGCTGCAGGCATGGTCAGTCTTTCAGTGAGTCAAATCAAAGAAAGTGATGGGCCTGGAGAGTGTTCCTGGCTGAGCACTCAGATCCTGTTTGTACCAACTGGCAGAGGTATTCACATACAACTTCAGCCTCTCCCTCCTGAAGCCGAAGTCCCAACCTGATTCAAGAAGATCATCATCCTCCTCGTAAATGAGAAAGCACATGGAATGTGCCCTTATAGACTACAACCCAGTGGCTCCGATCTCAATAATCATGAAGTGCTTTGAGAGACTGGTTATGTCCTACACCAACTACAGTCTCCCAGCCTGACCTGCTGCAATATAATTTGATGACTGATGTAACGGGTTCACAATGGATGCTACATCCGAGCCCTACTCGCATCCATGGAACATCTGAACAACAAGGACACCTAGACCAGACTCCTGCTCATTGACTAAAGCTCCACCATCAAAATCATTATCCCTTTCAGACTAATCACAACCCTCCGCGACCTTGGTCTCAATTCGACCCTCTGCAACCGACTTTTCGGGTTTCTGACCCACAGACCGCAATCATGAAAATCGGTAAAATCAACTCCTCCACAATAACACGCAACACTCAAGCTGCAGAAGGTGTGTTCTCAACACCCGACAATACTCCCTGTACACCTACGGCTGTACGCTCAGCACCTTACTGTACTCCCTGTACACCAACGGATGTGCATCAGCCCCTTACTGTATACCCTGTAAACCCACAGATGTGCCTTCAGCCCCTCACTGTCAGTCATGCACACCCAGGTCTGTGCCCTTAGCCCCCTACTGTACTCCAGGTACACCCACGGCTGTGCTCTCAGCCCCCTCACTGTCCTCCATGTACACGCACGGCTGTGCCCTCAGCCCCTTAGTGTACCCCCTGTACACCCACGGTTGGTTCTGCAGCCCCCTACTGTTCTCCCTGTACACCCACGGCTGTGTCCTCAGCCCCCTATGTACTCCCTGTACAGCCACGGCTGAGTTTCCAAATTCCAAACAACGCCAGCTATAAGTTCGATGATGACATCACTATAGTGGTACAGATACGAAACAAAAACGCGTCAGAATGTAGAAAGGCGATAGAGAGCTTGGTGGCAAGGTGTGTTGATAATGACCCCTCTCTCAAATCCGGCAAACGTAAAGGACTGATCACTGACTTTATGAAGAAAGGAGGGGAACATACCCTATCTACATCAACCGTTTGAGGGAGTGAAGAGCATCAAGTCCCTCGGAGTGATGATAACTCACAACCTGTCCTGAACTTCTCACATTGGTCCGATGGTCGGGAAGATTCAACCATGCCTCTCCTTCCTCAGGTGGTTCAGGAAATTCAGCATGTGCTACTTCTACAGATGCACCATTGAGAGCGTACTGCCCC
The DNA here is from genome assembly GCF_047496795.1 of Chiloscyllium punctatum. Classification (NCBI taxonomy): domain Eukaryota; kingdom Metazoa; phylum Chordata; class Chondrichthyes; order Orectolobiformes; family Hemiscylliidae; genus Chiloscyllium; species Chiloscyllium punctatum. Next base: position 94,856,197 of record NC_092744.1, read on the forward strand.
AGTGCATAACAGCCTGGTACGGCAACTGCTCTACTCAGGACCATGAGAAACTACAGAAGGTTGGGTGCACAGCTCTGACCAACACGGACTCTAACATCCCAACCATTGATTCCATTCACATGGCTCGTTGCCGCAGAAAGGCTGCCAACATCTACCCCAGATTACTGAGGGAAGGGAGAGAGGAAATAGCTGGAGGATTAACAGATATCTTTGTAGCATCCTTGAACATGGCTGAGGTCCTGGAAGACTGGACAATTGTTAAACCCCTTGTTTAAGAAAGGTAGTAGGGATAATCCAGTCAATTATTGACCGGTGAGACTGATCTCATGGATAGGGTACCTGCTAGAGAAGATACTTAGGGTTAGGATCTATTCTCATTTGAATGAAAATAGTCTTATCAGTGATTGGCAATATGGTTTTTTGCAGGGAAGGTCATGTCTTATGAACTTAATAGAATTCTTTGAGGAGATGACAAAGTTGATTGATGAGTGAGAGATTGTAGATGTCATGTACATGGACTTCAGGAAGGCATTTGGTATGTTTCTCCATGGTCGAGTTATGGCGAAAGTGAAATCACATGGCGCACTAGCTACATGGATAAAGAACTGGCTGGGCAACAGGAGGCAGAGAATAGTAGGGAAAGGGAGTTTCTCAAAATGGAGAACTGTGACCAGTGGTGTTTCATTCAAGATGTTTCTGGAAAGATACATGAATGGGCAGGGAACAAAGGGATACAGATCCTTAGAAAATAGGCGACAGGTTTAGACAGAGGATTTGGATCGGCGCAGGCTCGGATCACCGAATGGCCTGTTCTGTGCCAGAATGTTCTTTGTTCTTACATTATCAAAGACCCATCAGACCCCAGTAATGGTCTCCTCCAACCTCTTTTATCAGGCTAAAAGGTACAGAAGCTTGAAAACACAGATCCGCCGGTTCAGGAACAGCTTCTTCCTGACTATTATTAGACTGATGAAAATACTCTCTAATCTCAGATAATTCTGATCTTGTTCAAGTTGATCTCGCCTCGCGCACATCCTGTGCAGCGTAACCTGCATGCCTCTCAGACATGTTTTACAGCCATTGTTCTGTACATCGTTGGGTACTATGATTTGCCTGTACATCTTGATACAGGTCAAAATAAATCCTCACCACTCTCCCACAGCTCCCTCCAGTGCTCACTCGGAGCTCTTTCTGGTCCTCACCCCCAGCACCTCCCATTCCCCATCCCCAGCTCACTGTGACCCCATCCCCAGCTCCCTGTGTGCTTTGTATCTCACTATTACTCTCACATTGTCTGTTTCCCTGTGTTTTTCTTTTGTCTGCCTTCTGTATCTTTCCTTGAATTTACTATCTCCCCTTCTCCCTGTTCATGTGTCTGTTTGTTTATTGTTTTGTTTCCTTTCTCTGTTTTACTGACTCTCCTTCTGTTTCCTTCGCTATTTTTTCTCTCTCTCCTTATAAGTGTCTGTCTCTTTCTCCCTTGTTGTGTGTATCATTGTTTTTAGAAAGGGAAATATCGATTCTGTATTTGCAATATCCAAACAGTTTGCCATTCATCTTTCCAACATATTTTGAGTAACATTGCTCTGGATCATAAAGGTGATATTTTAGCCGACTAAAGGAACTAGCCTGACTTGTTCCTAAAACTGACACTGACACAGTCTAAGTTGTATATCAATGGCCATATCACCGACCTGGTTGCATTTAACATTTGTTATGGGCAGTGGAGGAGTGGGACTAGAAAAGTTTACAGTGACCCAAAAAGCCAGGGAACTATAGACTGGTGAGCCTGATGGCAGTGGTGGGTAATTTGTTGGAGGGCATTCTGAGAGACAGGATTTACATACGTTTGGGAAGGCAAAGGCTGATCGGGCTAGTCAACGTGTCTTTCTGCATGGGAAATCATGTCTCATTAATTTGATTGAGTTTTATGAAGAGGTGGCATAGAATATTGATGAATGCAGTTTGGTAGACATTGTCTATATGGAGCTCAGCAAGGTGTTCATGACATTCCGATTGATAGACAGATTAGTAAGTTTCGGTCACAATGGATACAGAGGAAGCTAGTCACAATTGACATGAAGGAAGAAGGGTATTTTTCAGACTGGAGGCTTGTGAGCAGCAGTGTGCTCTATGAAAACGTACTGAGTTCAATCCATTTCATCATTTATGTAAAGGATTTAGATGTGAATATTGGGGCCATAGTTAGTAAGTTTACAGATTACATCAGAAAGGTGGTGTAGTAGATTATCTCAGAGTAGAACGGGACCACAAGTAGATAGGACAAAGGGGCAAGGAGTGACAGCTGAAGTTTAATTTAGATAAATACAAGGTTTTGCATTTTCAGAATTCAAATAGTGCACAAATTATACGCTTAATGATAAGATCCTGGGGAGTGTTGTGGAACAGAGAGAGCTGGGGATGCAGGTACATAGTTCTTTGAAAATGGAGTCGCAGGTAGACAGATTGATGCAGAACACATTTGGCACATGTGTTCATGTAATCAGTCAGAGCATTGAGTATAGGAGTTGGGGTGCAATGTTGCACTCGTGCAGGATGTTGGTGAGGCCACTTTAAGATTACTGTGTGCAACTCAATTGCCTGCAGAAAACATGGACACGGATGTTCCAGGACTGAAGGTTTGAGGTTTAGGGAGAGGTTGATTAAGTTGAGGTGCTTCCGCCGCCCCCCCCCCCACCTCCCCCGGAGTGGCAAAGGCCGAGGTGTGACATTATACAGGTTAATAAAACCAGCAGGGGCATGGATATTCTGAACAGCCACACTCTGCTCCACCAGGATAGGGGAGTCCAGAACAAGAGGGCATAGGTTGAAGGCGAGAGGGCGAATGATTTAGAAAGTTCCTGAAGGTAAATGTTTCACACAGAGAGTGGTGTGTGTATAAAAAGTGCTGTCAGAGGAAGTGGTGAAAGTATCTGAAAGAGGAGGGGTATTGGCCAAATGCTGGCAAATGGGACGAGATCAGATTTGATATCTGATCGGAGTGAACAGATTGGACTAACGGGTCTGTTTCCGTTCTGCATGACTCTCTGATTCTATAAGAGGGATGACGAAAAATTCTGAAAGGACCTTTCAAGTCGAACTTCTCTTCACTGGAAGTTTATCGTGCCTCTATTTTCACATTGATTGAAAGCTGCGTTAGTTAAATATTTGACAGGGAAGTGAGTCACGGATAATGGGACACAGACAGGAAAGTGGGGCTAAGTCCACAATCTGATCAGCCAAAGACTTTGTGCCTGGTGGAGAAGGCTCAAAGTATCTAATGACCAACTCCTGCTCCTCAGTCCCATGTTCCTGTGTTCCATTCAGCCGCTCATACCTGCTAGACAGGAGCAGTTGGAGGTTACTTACACCTATAACCTGTTGCACAGAACCAGAGGACACCATTCAGCCCCTCAAGGCTATCACACACACTTTGAGGTGATTTGGGAAATGTGATTGGAAAGTCCAGGCACAGGTATAAAAGAGGTCCATCATCTCTCTCTACAGAGCTTCCTCCTCGCCAACTTGGGCCTCTGACAGTTCAATATCCATCTACCTCCTTTTTAAATAATTTCAGAGACATCTAGCTACCCGAACACTCTTGAGAAGAGAAATCCTGACATTTAATACCACCTGTTTGAAGAAAACACTTACTGCTCCTATATCATGGCCGATTGATGTGAACAAAAGAGGTTGACACAAGGGTTCAGGTAAAAATTACTGGCCCTGATATTAAGGCAGTGGTTAACTTCTGTTGACATCAAGGAGCTTAACAAAACTGGGCATAATGGGAATCAGAGTAATCTCTTCAGCGTTTGGAGTCAAACATGGCACAAAGGAAGATGTTGACCATCTCAGTCCTGGGTCAGCTCTGTGGGAGATCCTCAGGGTAGCTTCCTCTTCACAAACAGCTTCAGCTGCTTCATCAATGTCTCCCTGCCCCCACCCATCCCACCACAAGATCAGAAGTGGGGATGGTCACTGAATATTCCACAATGTTCAGAACATTTTGTCCCCCATCAGCTCCTGAACTGGTCTGTATCCATGTGCAGAAAGACCCAGACTCTGCTCAGGTTTGGTCTTTTAAAGTGTCTGTAATATTCATGTAACAGCACTGCCTAGCACTGCACATTACCACAATAAAACAAGAGTTCATTCAGCACTTCACGCTGGTTTCACAGGAATATGAGGAAGTCATTCCGCCCATTGACAGTATTGGAGAAGAACAGGGACAGCCCAATCAGTGCCTCCAGCCTATTACTCAGGAAGAGAAGTAGTCTCGTGTGATGGACCACACCAGAGGCCCTCGAAAATATTTAAAAGCGGTAGCTTTGACTCTAATATTTTCATATTTTAAAGGAAATGTAAACTGTCGTTCCAGATGTAATGTGAATGGTCGAACTACTCGGTGTGAAGCAAAACATTTATTTAAACACGGAAGAGAAAATGAAATCAAAGAAATGGGTATTTAGAATAACTTAATTCTATTGGACAAGTTAACAGAATAATAGATCTAGGAACTATTACAAATGAACTGTTCCAATATTAGGAAAATCCCATAAACACAGTCGCTGGTAAAATGGAATATTCAGACACAGATTGTCACAAACAGTTCTCCAATTCAGGAATTGAAAACAGCATCAAGAGAAAATTCAGAGAGAGTAGCAGCCAGGAGACATCCACAGAAGCTTCCAACTCTGTGTCGACCCGAATAGTTTGTAATGTTACTGAGAAACGAAATCCCAGAGATCCTAATCTGTGAGAGCTGGCCACACTCATTAAGACTGCATTAAAATTAACCTAAGGCCTCCCTAGCTGTTTACTCAAGTGGTCTGAAGCAGCCAACTTTGTAACAATCGTTCAATCTCTCTTAAAAGAAACCAGGACAAAATAACCTCTTAAAGCTGCAGCATCATCATACTTGTCAGCACATCGAGCTGTTAAACAGGAACCAGGGTAACCCAATCATGCCCTGGGCCCTGTCCAAGTGGACGAGGAAGAGGCCAGTCAGTCCGCTGAGTCATTGACACAGCAATAGGATGAGGCCATTCATCCCCTTGAGTCAATTACACAACAAAAACAGGAAGCAATTCATTCCCTTGAGTCACTTATCCAGGAACAGGAGGAGGCCATTCCCCCTCAACGCACTTACAGAATGAGATGATTGATGCTGTTTCCTGATGAATGAAACATAAATTCTCCTGATGAATGAAACATAAATTCTCCTGCTCTTCGGATACTGCCTGACCTGCTGTGGTTTTCCAGCAATCCATTCTCTACTCTGATCTCCAGAATTGCAGTCCTCGCGTTCTCCTAATCGATGCTCTAGCATGATGAACAAGTGGAGCAGAGGCTCCATTGCTCATGACACACACGTGGGACTTTAACCTGGTTATCTTGTGGTGAGGAGAGAAGATATATTCAATGTTTGGTAGAAGAATTGTAGCTTGGGTGCTCGTTGTTGTGGTTCTGTTCGCCGAGCTGGGAATTTGTCTTGCAAACGTTTCGTCCCCTGTCTAGGTGACATCCTCAGTGCTTGGGAACCTCCTGTAAGGCGCTTCTGTGCTGTTTTCTCCGGTATTTATAGTGGCCTGTCTCTGCCGCTTCCGGTTGTCAGTTCGAGCTGTCCACTGTAGTGGCCGGTATATTTGGTCCAGGTCGATGTGTTTGTTGATAGAGTCTGTGGATGAGTGCCATGCCTCTAGGAATTCCCTGGCTGTTCTCTGTTTGGCTTGCCCTATAATGGTAGTGTTGTCCCAGTCGAATTCATGTTGCTTGTCGTCTGTGTGTGTGGCTACTAAGGATAGCTGGTCGTGTCGTTTCATGGCTAGTTGGTGTTCGTATATACGGATCGTTAACTGTCTTCCCGTTTGTCCGATGTAGTGTTTTGTGCAGTCCTTGCATGGGATTTTGTACACTACATTAGTTTTGCTCATGTTGGGTATCGGGTCCTTTGTCCTGGTGAGTTGTTGTCTGAGAGTGGCTGTTGGTTTGTGTGCTGTTATGAGTCCTAGTGGTCGCAGTAGTCTGGCTATCAGTTCAGAAATGCTCCTGATGTATGGTAGTGTGGCTAGTCCTTTGGGTTGCGGCATGTCCTCGTTCCGTTGTCTCTCCCTTAGGCATCTGTTGATGAAATTGCGAGGGTATCCGTTTTTGCTGAATATTGTGTATAGGTGTTCCTCTTCCTCTTTTTGTAGTTCTGGTGTGCTGCAGTGTGTTGGGCCCTTTTGAATAGTGTCCTGATGCAACTTCGTTTGTGTGTGTTGGGGTGGTTGCTTTCATAGTTTAGGACTTGGTCTGTGTGTGTAGCTTTCCTGTAAACCTTTGTGGTGAATTCTCCGTTCGGTGTTCTCTGTACCATCACGTCTAGGAATGGGAGTTGGTTGTCCTTTTCTTTCTCTCTAGTGAATCGGATTCCTGTGAGTGTGGTGTTGATGATCCGGTGTGTGTTCTCTATTTCTGTGTTTTTAATTATTACAAAGGTGTCATCCACGTATCTGACCCAAAGTTTGAGTTGAAGTTGTGGTAAGATTGTTTGTTCTAACCTTTGCATTACTGCTTCTGCTGTGAGTTCAGAGATCGGTGAGCCCATGGATGTTCCGTTGATTTGTTCGTATATTTGGTCATTGAATGTGAAGTGTGTTGTGAGGCACAAGTCTAGTAGTTTAAGTGTGCCGTCTTTGTTGATAGGTTCGACGTCCTGTTGTCTGTTATGTCTGTCCAGTAGGTTGGCTATTGTTTCTTTGGCTAGTGTTTTGTCGATGGAGGTGAACAGTGCCGTTACATCGAATGAGACCATATTTTCTTCCTTTTCTATGTGTGTATTTCTGATGATGTCCAAGAATTCCTGTGTCAATTCTATAGATTGGCTGGATCCGCTGATCAGGTTTTTCAGTTTCTGCTGTAGTTCTTTGGCCAGTTTGTGTGATGGTGACCCTGGTAGTGATACTATGGGTCTGAGTGGGATGTCTGGTTTGTGCACTTTCGGTAATCCATAGAATCTGGGGGTGTTGTTGCTTTCAGGTTTTATTCTTTGTAGGTCAGACCTGGTTATCTGTCCACAGACTCTATCAACAGAACCACAACAACAGAGAAGATATATATCTTGTGTGAAGTCTCAAGAAAGCATCTTCAATCTCTGAGAAGACAGCCTGGTGTTCTCTATGTTGGGCGGAAGCTAGTGGGAATGGCTACCTGTTTCAGATGAAAGGTATTGTGACTGCTTGTTGGGGATTGTGATCAACATGACGTTCAGTACGTGTTCGCACGTCGACTTCACATTAATGTGGGAAGAGTTAATTTAGGCATATAAACTGTTAGGAAAGTCACGTTAGACTGATGAATGGACTCTCTAAGTTCAAATAATGCTGATATTGTTCATGTTAATCTTGTCTAGTGCATTTCCAGTTCAGTGTAACCTGTATGCCTTACTCTGTCCAAGCCTATTTCCACCCTATGATCTGTCTGGCCATGCTTACTATGATCTGCCTCCACTGCTCATAAATATTGTGTTTCCCTGTACTGAGGTACACGTGGCAATAAATCAAACCAACTCATCCTGTGTAAAGTATGGAATTTCTCACACTATCAATGTCACTTTTGGAAATAAGTGATCGCTGCCGCTCCTCTTGTTTCAGCATCACCATTTCTTCATCTCTCATAGCTCTACAGATTCAACACTCAGCTTCTTCTCTCTATCCTCATGTTAACATCATCTGTGTCTGTGGTATGGAGATCATTCCTTGCAAAGGAGATCAACTCTTTCAGCAAGGCTCTACAACTGCAGGAAGATGGCTTTACTTATGTACTCGAATCGTCATACAATGAAGGACAGCATACCATTGACTGCACCCATTACTTACACAGTGTTTGATGCAGAGTAATCCGCATAGACTTCTGAGTGGGCGATCATGCTTTCCAAATTTGTTAGAGTTCTTTGATGAAGTGACCAGGAAGGTTGATGAGAACAGAGTGGTAGATGTAGTCTCTTTGCATTTCAGTAAGGCCTTTGATAAGGTTCCACATGGCAGGCTGCTCAGGAAGGTTACATCACCTGGAATGCTGGAGAGACTGGCCAATTGAATACATAGTTGGCTTGATGGTAGGAAACAGAGGCTTTAGTGGAAGAATGCTTATCAGACTGGAGGCTGGGTCCATTGCTGTTTGTTATCTATGATTTGTTTGAGAATGTACAAAGTATGATTAGTGAGTTTGCAGATGACACTAAAGTAAGTGGGAGCATGATCACTGAGGAAGTTAATCAGAAATTGCAGCAGGTCCTTAATCAGGTGGGGAAGTCGGCCGAGAAATGGCAAATGGAATTTAATATAGAAGTGTGAGGTCTTGCATTTTGGAAACTCAAATCAAGGTAGGAGTTTCATAGTGAATGGAAGCGTCTTAAGGGGTGCAATGGCCAGAGAGACCTTGGTGTTCAGGTGCACGGTTCTCTAAGAGTGGAGTCACAGGTGGACAGGGCAGTGAAGAAGGCTTTTGTCACTTTGGCCTTCATCAGGCAGGATATTAAGTATAGAAGTTGGGAATTTATGTTGCAGTTACACAGGACTTTGCTAAGGCCACACTTAGTGTATTGTGTTTAGTTTTGTCCCCTTGTTATAGGGAGGATGTTATTAAATTAGAAACAGTGCAGAAGAAATTTACAAGGGCATTGCCAGGACTGAATGGTCTGAGTTATAGGGAGAGGTTGGACAAGCTAGGATCTTTTCTTTAGCGTATAGGAGACTGAGGGAGTCCTTATAGAGCTGTATAAGATCACAAGGGGTATGGATAGGGCTAATGCTCTCAGTCTTTTTCCAAGGTGTAGAGAATTGACGATTAGATGAGATCAGTTTAAGGTTAAAGGGGAAGGAATAAAAGGGAACCTGAGGGGCTGTGGATGAGCTGGCAGCAGATGTGGTTGAGGCGGGGGGTGGGGGGGGGGTACATTAACAACATTTCAAAAGCATTTGAATAAATATGTGGATAGGAAAGGACTGGAAGGATATGGGCCAACTGCAGGGAAATGGGGGTTAGCGTGGATGGACATTTACAAGGTGGAGTCGAACCCATCTATTAATTAAATCAAACACCCAGAAAAGCTCGCCTCATCTCGTAATCTGTTACAATATGAGCGACACATTCCACCATTTAAATAAAAAATAACAAGTTAGTTTCTTAACTTTAATAATGAACACTAAACAACAACTATTTACAGATGCAAGCCCCTCTTTTCTTAGCTACTTACGATCTGACTCCAACTCTGTAAGAATATGCTAATCCAACAACCCACATATTATGCATTACAATCGCAAGACTACACGGAATCCGTCTTCCCTGCTGTGTTCACTCTTCCAGCTGCTGATCTCCCTGGGTCATTTTTTTTATTGTAAGTAGCTTTCACATGAACATGTATCTTTGATAGAGAGTGTTAGAAATGGCCAGTTAGCACTCCTGCTCTACAGCAGTTACTCTGCTGTTGAGTGGCAGTGGCTCTCCCTCTAATTTCAAAATGCTGGGTTTATATAATTTCCATGATACAATAATTCTCATAATTTGGTTGCTTTCCAGGTGTCCAAACAATAATATTCAAATACCGTTGGCTTATTTAAACTCTTTCGTTGTATTTGAATTGTTGTCAGAACTGCAACCAAAACTCAGGTATCCATTTCTCAGCTAATGGTGACATGTGGAACAGGCTGAAATTAGCTGGTATCTGTGCCTGTACTTTCTATTCAGCAAAATCCGTTCTGTTTTAAAGTTACCGGACATGCTTTCGGCTTCATAACACCTCTCCCCTTTAGAAAAAAAAACATGATCCAGCAGAATGAAAAGGTGGCTTCATTTCTTTTCCTCTAATTTTTATTCCCATTATTATGGATTACAAAAGTATTAACCTCAGCTAAACCATACATATTAATTTTGCACACATATATAACACTGCAATAAATCAAACCTTATTTAACTTTTTCCTTTAAATCTACGATAACACATCTGCTATTACATTTTAGGACCCACAGCTTGTACATTTTGTAAGTTTAAAGTCGGTAAGATAAGACTCAAATGAAATACTCTCATATTTGGGCCTTTAAATATTTTTTACAAATGCGAGAGGTTTGTCGTTATTCACAATCATCTCTGACAATTTGTTTGTCTCTAAACATTAAAATATTGTCAATCCAGTGCGAAACTTAATCATTCTTTTTCAATAATGGATTTTTTTTTCTGGTGGGTATTGAGGTTCTTTGATAAGTAGCCAATGGGCCATTCAATTCCATCATCATCTTTCTGTATAGATACATCTTCGAGCCCTATATCCCGAGTAATAAATACAGTTTTCAAAGGTTTTCAAAATATTTGGAGCAGCTATAACTGGTGTGGTGATTCATCCTGCTTTTAAATTCTCAAATGCCTCCTGGCATTGTTCTGTCCACCACAATTCTGTTTCCTTCTTTAATAAATCCAACAGTGGTGCCAATACTCTGCTGGAGTTTGGAACAAACTTTTGTTAAAATCCACAGAGTTCCAAAAATTGAATCACCTCTTTCTTCGAGGATGGTCGTGGAAATTACTCAAAGTCCTTCGTCTTTGTGTTCCATGGGGTCAACCTTCCATGGCCAATGTAATGTCCTAAATATGTCACCTCTGCCTTCGCGAATTCTGTTTTCTTGATGTTTATTACCAAGTTTGCTTCTTGTAATCGTTCAACATGCTCTGCCAACTGTAACAAGTGAGCTTTCAATCACTTGCCAAAGATCACTACATAATACAGATAAACTGCACAATTTGTTCATCTGGTCACAACTCTATTCCTGAGGATTCAATGGGTGTGAAGCATTATTCATTCTGTCACATTTTTTGTCATATCCGGTATCTTTACCAGATAGTTGAACTGACTCATCATTATTTTTATTTGAAAGGGGCCACTAAACCTGGCTTTTTAGGGATTTCCTACCACTGGTGGCAACACTAATAGGTCATCCCCACGGGAAATCTTCAAATTTTCAAAGTTTTTATCTGCCACCTGCTTCACTCTTCAGGTGCTGTTTAGCTAACTCATCTACTCCATCTAATTTCTCCCTCACCTCAGATACATAATCCAAGTGTGAGATCTCTGACTTCGGTCCTGTCAATTTATATTTAATTAATTTCAAATGACCTCTCACTTCATGTACGAATATCAACTCAAAGGATGTAAAGTGAGTAGATTTATTTGGGGCATCTCTCATGGCAAACAATATAATGAGACACCTTTATTCCAATCATTCGGGTAATTCTGACAGTACGCTGTTAATATTGTCTTCAGCATCTGATGCCAAATTTCCAATGCTCCCAGGGATTTGGGATGCGATGCACTTGATTTAAACTGCTGTCTGCCAAAGCTATCCACGACGTCCTTAAACAGCTGTGCGGTAAAGTGAGACCATTGGTCTGATTGAATCACACTGCGAAGCCCACAGCGAGTAAAGAAAGTTACCAACTCCTCCACCTCCCTTTTTGCCTTAACACTCCGTAATGGAACTATCCCTGGATATCGGGTAGACACATCCATTATGATCAGCAAATATTGGTTTCCACTTTTACTTTAGAAAGGAGAGCTCTGCAATTAATCAGAACCCATGCGAAAGGTTCTTTGAATACAGGAATTGGCAACAAAGGTGCTGGTTTTATTACTGCCTTTGACCTACATACCATTTGGCATGTATGACATGTACAACAATAATTAACCAAGTCCTTGTGCATTCCAGCCACCAGAAATGCTTTAGCCTGAGTCTTCAGTGCATCAAGTCCTTTGCTTTTTTGTTTCGGTTTTCCTTACTGTTGTAACTTATGACAGGGGGATCTTGTTACTACATAGTCTGGAAAAGTCCCTAGTATTTTTCTCGTAATTCCTCAGTTCCCTTGACTTACTTTGTCTTCTCCACAACAAGGAGTGCCTCCCAAACCTTGGATACTGCTAAATCATTCCAAAGAACAAACTGTATTCCTGGAACTGACAGTCTATCATTCAATCTCACTGTTTCTTCCCCAATCTTGATTTGGCACTCCAACCAAATGTTACACAAGGGAATGCTTAATTTCTGTCCCCATTTCACAAATTATCACGCTCTTGAGTGAAATGTCAGAAGGAGTGAAAATGTTTCCATCTCTGAGAGGCCGTGGGAAAGTGAGGCCTGCAGATGCTGGAGATCAGAGTTGAAAACTGTGGGGCTGGAAAAGCACAGCAGGTCGGCAGCATCCGAGGAGCAGGAGAGTTGACGTTTCAGGTGTAAGTCCTTCATCGGGAAAGTGGGAAGTAAGGGAGGGGGAAGGGACTAAGAATTAAATAGGAGTGTTGGTGTGGAGCTGGGTGGAAGGTAGGTTGGAAGGCGATAGGTAGATGCAGATGGGGTCTGATGGTGATAGCTCAGAGAGGAGGGTGTAGTGGATAGGTGGTAGGACAGCTGGACCCCTCAAATTATACAGCATCAACATTGACTTCACCAATTTCCAAATCGCCCCTCCCACAACCTCATCCCAGATCCTCCCGTTCAACTTAGCTCTGTCTCTTGAACTGTTCTAAGTGTCCATCTTCCTTCCCACCTATCCACTCCAACTTCCCGTCCGACATATCACTGTCATTCCCACCTACATTTTCCTATCGGCCTCCCAGTGACCCTCCAGCCAGCCCAGCTCCTACCCTCCTATTTATCTTTCAGCCCCCTTGTCCACCAACCACATTCCTGACGATGGGTTTCTGCCTGATATGTCGATTGTCCTGCTCTTCGGATGCTGTCTGATTTGTTGTGCTTTTCTGGCACCTCACTACTCAACTATTAGATGCTGAACAGGTCCCGTAACTTGCAAAATTATAACTTCTTGTCCTCCCCCCCACACCCCATTTTTTCTTGGTAAGGCTTATCTACAGAGGAGAATTCTTAATAGAGATCAGGCACTGCCTCCATACCCAGCCCCTGCCTAGGCTGTGCACTCTCCTGCAGCTCCTCTGGGTCTCCTTTACCAGGTTCACTAATACCACTGGCTTAACCTCTTTTCCCACATCCTTTTCCGAAGTTTCTTCCTACAATGCCCAGCACTGTGTGTTCCTTCTTACTGCTGTGAAAACACCTTTTCCCTGTGCCCTTCTTGAACCACCAGCACTGTAATATTATGTGTTCCAGTAAGAACACCTGAGGCCTTTCACTTCCTTTCAACCCCCTTGGGCTTCTTTTTTCAGCTGTGGTAAACTATTGCCAGTGTGCTTTTCTCTATGTTTTGTAGTGTAGGATCTCCCCTTCTCCCAATTTCTATCCCTCACTGAATGAAAATCCTCCCAGAAGTTAAATTTCATTTCATGCACCAATGCATATTTACCTGCCATTTCTGCCGCGCTTCTCACTTCTTGAACTTCCTGTTCACTCATGTGAATTTTTACCATCTCTGGAAGTCAGTCTTTAAACTCGTCCAGCAGAATAATCTCCCATCGGGCCTCATGGGTCTTATCTATTTTTAAGGCCAGCACCCATTTATCAAAATGACTGTGCTTAATTCATTCAAACTCAATATAAGTCGAACCTGTGTTCCGTCGCTATATTTCTGAACCGCTGTCTACATTCTTCTAGTACCAATTCATAAGCACTCAAAATAGCCTGTTTGACATCTGCATAATCTCTTGCTCCCTCATGTGACAGCACTGCACATACCTCTCAAACTGTGCCAACCATCTTATTCTGAACTAGCGTTACCCACAAGTTCACTGGACACGCCATGTGCAGAGTCAAGTTTGCAAATGAAATAAAATAGATTTTGGCATTTTTCTCACCAAAATATGGCAATGTATTAACATAGTTGCATACCTCCCTAAGTTCTCCCTTCATCTTCATCGGGCTAATTTAACTTTCTTATCTAATTCCAAACTTCTGAATTTCAAATACTCCCTCTCTTCCTTTTTCCTCTCTTTCTCTATCTTCTCTCTCTCTCTCTCTTTCTGTCGTTCTCTTTATCTTCTAACGCCAGTTGCTATATTTGCAATTTAAGTTTTTTCAACTCGACTGCAGTTTCCTGCTTCTCTGATACACCAAAGTGCTTGACCAACTCCATTATGGTGACAGCTTTCCTTTTGTCCCTGGTAAAACCCAATTCTAATCTACATGTTAATTCAAAAAGTATGCCCTTCCTTTGTCTTTCTACACTTTCTTGGCAAATTTGGGAATCATCTTCAAACATCAGAACCTCTTTAGTAATGTTAAAAGCCATTTTTTAAAATTTAACCAACCACAAGGAAACAAAATTACATGAATTTTCTCACCTGTTTAATTTGAAGATCTAGATCACTAACTGCCAAGTGATGGAATCTGCTGGGACCTTTTGTACCCCAAATCTGTTCAAATCTGTCTAAATCCCAATACAACAAGCCCTCAAACTGTTATGATGTCGCTATCTAACTCCCCTGTTAATTAAAACCACGCACCCAGAAAAGCTCACCTCACCTCGCAACCTGTTAAAACATGAGTGACACGGTAGTCCCAAATTCCACTATTTATAGAATAAAACAATTTATAAGTATATAAGTTAACTCGCTGAGCTTGATGGTTTGTTTTCAGATGTTTTATCACCATGACTAGGGAACATCCTCAGTGAGAGTCTTTGGTTACATACTGGTGGTATGTCTCGCCTCTCGATTTATAGGTCTTGGTTTATAAGGCGCGTGAAATCATTTCCAGTTCTTTTTTTCAAGGGAAGGTAGATCGGCTCTAAAATGAAGGGTTTATTGATGTACTTCTGGATAGACTGTCATGCCACTAAGAACTTTCATGTGTGGCTTTATCCTAGGATGTGTGTGCTGTCACAATCAAAATGGTGTCCTTCTTTGTCTGTATGTATGGAAACCAGTAATAATGGGTCATGTCTTTTGGTGGTCAGTTGGTGTTCATATATCCTGATAGCACAACAGGACAGTTTTAAATGGAGGAAAATGATTTTAAATATACTGTTTAATCAGTGTGTGTTCAGATAAAGAAGATTGTTCATATGTGAACAACACATTCTCTATGAACAACGGAGACAAAGTTAACGAAGAATGATGCACATGATGTATCAAATTTATAAAGCATTAAAACATTATTTGATCCTCATCTGAAGTGACAGGTTCCCCTTCTCTCAATGTTCCCCATTTTCTGGATTCCCAACTCTAATCTCTCATTCTTATCAGGATGTGTGTTATAATTTCTTGCTTCTGGTGTCCCAAATTATTTCAGTTAATCCACTTTCTACCAGGAAGTACATATGTTGACCTGTTGGGTTCTTTCCGAAATTATTGTCTGTCATATTATTGGAGAGAAAAATTCTGGCATCAGACCCAGCATTCGAACATATTGCTTTGTTGTACGTGCACTGTACAAAGGACCATAGCACACAGGAATTGCCAAATCATTGATGGAAGTACATCTACTTCTTTCGATAATGTAATTTTCTCATTTTCCACATCTCCATATCTATATCCTTTCTCTTGTTCTCCCTTTGCGTCTAGTTAAGAAACCCACCAATTATTCTTTGTGTCACATCTCTCAAAACTCCTTCTTTCGGTTTATATCTATTGCTCTCTTCTCGATGTAATGTGATTATAATTGAGCAATGTAACTACAAAGACATAAGGGAGGAGCTGACCAGGGTTAATTGGAAGGGCAGTCGAGGAGGAAAGACCATATAGCAGCAATGGGAGGAGTTTCTGGGGATAATTCGGAAGATAATACCAGAAATTCAATCGCAAGCAGATGAAACATACTCATGGGAGGACAAGGCAATATGAGTGATACGGCATCAAATAAATAGCGAAAACAGACAATCTGGTGAAGATGGTTGGGAAACTAGAGAATTCATTGGCTTTGAAACTAAATAAGGCTGGCATCACTGACACTACAGAGCTCTTAATCATGGTCAGGGTGAGAAACAGAGGGCAACACTTCCATCTCAGAAGATGGCATTACTCAAGGACAAAGATGCAGGTGAATTAAACATTTGAATTAAGATCAGTTAAATGCTTTTGCGGAATGTGTCAGATTGGAAGCAAGACCCGGGGAGACATACCCTCAGCAGAACGAGGTTTGACAATTGAAGTATTTCCACATCAGAAACCAGATTAGGTCACTGAGTGCAGGGCTGATGGGTGAATGGGTCTCAGTGAGAATTGGGGAACAGGCAGCAGAATTGCATTGCAGATATTGCAGCTCGAAACTGGATATTCATGTAGTGCTGTAGACCACAGCAGCAGGAGAAGCAAATCTGCATTCAACCACAACCTGTAACTTTTTGCCAGAATAACACCTCAATCTGTCATTGCCATCAACACCATCTATGTCTCAGTGACGAGTGTGGGTGAACATGTCAGAGTCAGAATCACATGAACCGGAACCTGATGCGAACCCATTAAAGCTACCAGACTTGACCAACAGATCTGAACGAAGCCCTGCAGTCCTGTCACGTTCAGTTATAAATGGTGATGGACGATTAAACAAATGAGTGGAGGAGAGGGCTCCACAAACATCCCCATCCTAAATAATGGAACAGACCTCCACATCAGTGTAAAAGTGAAGGATGTTTTATCTGCACTATCCTCTGCCAGAAGTGTTGAGTCGATGATACACCTCACCCTCGTCATGATGCCCACACAATCACAAATGCCAGTTTTCAACTAATTTGATTTGCTGCATGTGAGAAGAAGAAACAGCTGATCACAGTAGATACGACAAAGGAAAGCGCCCTGACACCATTCCTGCAATAGAACTGAAGACTTTTACTGCACAACAAGCCGTGTCCCTGGGGAAGCTGTTTCATTCCAGCTCCAACTCCGACATCTCCCAGGCAATGTGGAAAATTACTCAGCTATGTACCGTCCCCTAAGAGGGGAATAATTACAATCTGACAAATTATCACCCCCTCAGTCCCATCACGACCATCAAATTGGTGGGAGTTCTTTTTGACAGAGCTGTCAAGGAGCACAGAAATAACCTGCTCAGTGTGGTTTTTGATAGGTCCCCATGTAGAGATGGTGGTGTTGTGGAAATGTTACTGGATTACTAATCTAGACCAGGCTAATGCTCTGGCAGTGGGTGGAAAAAAATATTTAATAAAATATCGAGACCTCAAATCTGGTGTCAGTAACAGTGACCTTGAAGCCAATATCGATTGTAAACAGAATTTCCTTCTCCAATGTACTTTTATGAAGTGAATCTCCCGTGATTTCCTGGGCTGGCCTAAAAGTGACTCCAAAGGCCCTGACATGTGATAAACATTTCATTGGTCTCTGTTCCCCAAGCAAGGGCACTCATTTGTATCGAACTACTCCGAGGTCTGAAAGGATGAAACCGGACAGAACACCCGGCCTCAGCAACAGTGTCCAAAAAAGGAATGGGAACACAGTCCTGTCGACCCTGCAGAGACCTCCTTCCTAACATCTGAGAGCTTGTGACAACATTTACAGACCTTTCCCACAGACTGCACAGAAACATCGGGAATGATGTAAACACGATAATGAGAGGCATAGATAGAGTCGATAGCCAGAGACTATTTCCCAGGGCAGAAATGACTAACACGAGGGGTCATAGTTTTAAGCTGGTTGGAGGAAAGTATAGAGGGGATGTCAAAGGCGGGTTCTTTACACAGAGATTTGTGAGATCATGGAATCCGTTGCCAGCAGCAGTTGTGGAAGCAAGGTCATTGGGAATTTAAGAGACTAATGGACATGCATATGGTCACAGAAATTTGAGGGTGCATGCATGAGGATCAATGGTCGGCACAACATCGTGGGCTGAAGGGCCTGTTCTGTGCTGTATTGTTCTATGTTCTATGTTGTATACAACACATTGAGCCTCTCCCATTCTAGTTCATGGAAAAAAATCTCCTCAATGCACTTACCCCACACGATGTCCATATCCGTAAATGTGAGTAACCTTGGGAAACTATAAAACAGAAAGTGCAGTAGTACTTTTGGTCCATCGGGTTTGCTACCCAATTCAACGTAGAGATGGTTGGCCCTTCATTTCCACTCCGTACTCCTGCTCTCCCGCCATCCCTTTACTGTCTGTAAATCCTTATCTATAATCAGTGTCTTCGTTTCAAGGTGCGAGAGAATTCTCCATGTTCACCAGTCTGTGAGTGCAGACATTTATGCTCATCTCAATGCAGAATGGTCTGTCTGTACCTAATACTGTGGTTCCTTGTTTTAGATGTCCCAGCCTGGGGAATTGTCGTTCCTGCTTTCAATCTATCTCACCCTGTCAGAGTTTTGTATATTTTACTGATATCTCCACTCATTTTCCTAAACCCCATGGAATACTGGCCCAGTCACCCCAAACTCTGCTCCCACAACAAGCGTGTCATCCCAGAGATCAGTCTGGTCACACTTCACTGCTCTCTCTCATGTCAGGTTTGTCCTTTATTAGGTACGGAGACCAAAACTGCCCACAATACTGTACAATGTTCAAGATGGTGTCTCACCAAGGCCCTGTACAGCTACAGTAAGACACCCTTTCTCCTGGACTCACATCCCCCTGAAATGAAGGTCAACACACCATTTATCTTCTTAACGGCTTTCTCTCCGGCAATATTGCTTTCAGTGACTGGTATACAAGGAGATCCAGATCCTTTTCAGTGTTACAGCTCCCCACTTGCTGGTTCTATATACACTGGTCAGCTTGGTGATGGCATTCCTAGTATTGACTTCTGGTTACAGAATTCACTGCCCTGCAGGAAGCTCAGATGTTTATGCAGAAGGAAACAACAGAAAGGATCATACGTCCCTTTGTAAATCAATATGTTTCATCCAATCCCTTTCAAATGGTAGGCTGCCAATGTATCTTTTCCACCAATGGGCACACCGTCACCTCTATCCAAATTGTTCTCCCTCTGTCACGTATTTACCCATTCACTCCACTTCTCTTCATCTTCCCGGTGCTTTTTTACAACCTCCTACCCACTCACAACCCCACATCCGTTAGTGCTGTCAGCAGGCTGGGAGGTATTGTACATGATTCCAGCAACCAAATGTTTAAAGGGCATTGTGAGCAGCTGGGCCCCAAACACTGATCCCTGTGACACCGCAGCAAACTTCCTCTGTTAATTTCTATTTATTTATTTCGTGAATCTGGGTGTCACTAGCTGGGCCAGCACTTATTGCCTGTCCCTAGTTGGCTTTGAGAAGGCTGCCTTGTTGAACACTGCAGTACACCTGATGCGGGTGACCTCCAATGCCATTAAGGAGAGAATTCCAGGATTCTGACCCAGCGACTGTGAAAGAGGGGTAATATATTTCCAAGTCAGGATGGGGAATAGCTTGGAGGGGAACCTAAAGATGATGGTATTTCCATACATCTGCAGCCCTTGTCCTTCAAGATAGACGTGGTCGTGAGTTTGGAAGATGGTCTCTGAGGATCTTTGGTGAAGCATTTCTTTGCAGCTTGTAGATAGTAAAACACTGCTGCTGCTGCTGAGCGTTGGTGGTGGAGCATTGTGGATGAAGGGACAGTCAGACTGGCTGCTTTGTCCTGGATGGTGTAAAGCTTCTTCAGTGTTGTCTTCTATCATACTTCTGACTTATGCATCGTAGATGATGGACAGACCTTTGGAAGTCAGGATGTGAGTTACTCGCTGCAGTATTCCTAGCTCTGGACATGCTCTTATAGTTACTGTGTTCATGTGGTGAGACCAGTGAGTTTCTGAACAATGATTACCCACCTGGACTTTGATACTGGGGGATTCAGTGATAGTAACACCATTGAATGCCAAGGGGCAGGTTCTTTTGTATTTTATTGGTGATGGTCACGGTCTGGCTTTTGTGTGGCCTGAATATTACTTGCCAGTTGTCAGCCTGGATACTGTTCAGATCTTGTCGCATTTGAACATGGACTGCTTCAGTGTCTGAGGAGCCACAAATCTTGCAGAATATTGTACAATCATTGGCAAACATCCCCACTTCTGACTTTAAAATGGAGGGAAGGTCATTGATGAAGTAGCCCTGAAGACGTTTTCGGCCACTGCTCGAGGAACTCCTACAGACTTGGAGCTGAGTTGACCGACCTTCATCAACCATGACCATCTTCCTAGGTGTCAGGTATGATTCTAATCAGTAGGGAGTTTGCCTCTGATACCCATTGATTCCAGCGTTGCTAAAACCCCTTGTTACCTCACTTGGTCGAAGGCAGCCTTGATTTAAAGGGCTATCGCTCTCACACCATCTCTGGAATTCAGCTCTTTTATCCATGTTTGAACCACGGTAATGAGGTCAGGAGCTGCGTGTCCCTGTTGGAGCCCAAACTGAGCGTTATTGACCAGGGTATTGCAGAGCAGGTGCTGCTATAAAACACTGAGACCTTCCATCACTTTACTGGTGATCGAGAGTAGACTGATGGGGTGGTAATTGGCTGGATTGGATTTGTTCTGCTTTTTATGTACAGGAGATACTTGAGGTAATTTTCCACATAACTGGGGAAATGTCATTGTTGTAACTGTACTGAAACAGTTTGTCTCGGGGAGTGGCAAGTTATGGAGCACAAGTTTTCAGTACTATTGTCAGAATGTTGATCGAGTATTGACACTTTGGAGTATCCAGTATCTCCGACCGTTTCTGGATATCGCGTGGACTGAATCAAATTGGTTGATGACTGGTAACTGAATCGCTGCAGACCACTGGAGGAGGCTGAGATGGATCATCCACTCAGCATTTCTGACTGAAGATTGTTGCGAATGCATCAGCCTTATCTTATACACTGAAGTGCTGGGCTCCTCCTTCATGGAGGAAGGGGTTATTTGTGGAATCTCTTCCTCCAGTGAATTGTTTAATTGTCCCCAACGTTTTTCAACTAGATGTGGAAGGACTGCAGAGCTTAGATCTGATCCTTTGCTTGTGGGATAACTTAGCTCTGGCTATCACTTACTGCTTATGCTATTTGGCGCACAAGTAGTCCTGTTTGGTGGCTTCAACAGGCTGACATCGCATTATCAGGAATGCTAGGTGCTGCTCCTGCCATCCTGCATACTCCATTGAACCAAGGTCGATCCTCTGGATTAATAGTAATTGTTGTGAGGGGGATACGACAGGCCATGAGGTTGTGTGGGTGTACAATTCTGCTCCGATAGATGAACAACAGCACCTTATGGACACCCAGACTTGAGCTGCGAGGTCTGTTCAAAGTCTGTCCTATTTAGCACCGTGATAGTACCACCCAAAATGGTGGAGGATATTCTCAATGTGCAAGTGTGACTTTGTCTCCACAATGACTATGCGATGGCACCACTTACCGATACTGTCAAGGACAGATACTTCTGCAACTGACAGATTAGTAAGGCTGTGGTCAGTATGTAATTTCCTCTTGTTGAATCTTTCACCATCTGCCGCAGAACCAGCCAAGCAGTTATATCCTTTAGGACCCGGCCAGCTCGATCATAATGCTGTAGCTGAGATACTTTTGGTGGTAGACATTGAAATCCTCCACCCAGAGTACATCTTGCGTCCGTGCTGCCCTCAGTGCTTCCTCCAAGTGTTGATCAGCATGGAGGAGTACTGATTCATCAGTTAAAAGAGGCTGGTATATGGTAATCAGCAGGAGGTTTCCTTTCCCATGTGTAAACTAATGCCATGAGACCTGCCATTAAACAGATAAACACAGAAACACACACACAACCTTCTACAAACACCCTGTCTACTGACCTTAAACAGATAGACACAGAAACATACACAACCCTCCAACACCACCCTGTCACCTGTCACTAAGCACACAGACACAGAAACACAGACACTCTACCCTCTAACACTACCGTGTCTCCTGACATTGATTAGAGATACGCAGAAACACACACAACCTTCCATGACCATCCTGTCTCCTGCTATTGAACAGGTATACAGAGAAACACACACACACCATCATGTCTCCTGCCATTAAGCACATATACGCAGAAACACACACACACAACCCTCCACCACCAACATGCCACCTGCCATTAAGCAGTTATACACAGAAACACACACACAGCACCCTCCACCACCACCCTGTCCCTAGCCCTTAAATAGATATACACATTAACACGCACGCACACAACCCAATATGACTACCATGCCTCCTGACATTAAACAGGTAGACACCGAAACCAACGCACAACCCTGCACCACCACCCTGTTTCCTGCCGTTAATCAGATATAAACAGAAACACACACACATCCCTCAACCACTACTCTGTTTCCTGCCGTTAATCAGATATACACAGAAACACACACGCACAGCCCTTAAACAGATATACACAGAAGCACACACACACCCCTCCACGACCACCCTGACTCCTGCCATTAAACAGATATACACAGAAACACACACACATCCCTCAACCACCACCCTGTTTCCCGCCGTTAATCAGATATAAACAGAAACACGCACACACACAAACCTCCACGACCACCCTGCCTCCTGCCATTAAATAGATGCACACGGAAACACACGCACAACCCTGCACCACCACAATCTTTCCTGCAATTAATCGATTTTACACAGAAACACATACACAACCTTCCACCACCACCAGTCTGTCTCCTGTAATTAAGCAGATATATACAGAAAAACACACACAACCCTGCACCAGCACCTAACACCTACCATTATACATACATACACAGGAAATAAAACACACACGGATAATCATCCCCCACCCCACCAACACTCTGTCTCCTGACATTAAACAGATATACACAGAAACACACACACACACCCCACAACCACCCTGTCTCCTACCAGTAAGCACATAGACACAGAACCACAGACAACCTACGCTCTACCCCCACCCTGTCTCCTGCCATGAAAATGACATATGCAGAAACTCACGTACACACACACACACACACACACACACACAGTCACTCAAATCTCCTTGACCACCCTGTCTCCTGTCATCAAACAGTTATACATGGAGATATATACACACACAACCTTCCACGAAATTTACAGATGAGGGAGCGGCAGTTACGATGCGATTAGGCAAAATTTAGGAAGTATAGGATGGGGAAGGAACCTTCAGGGAATGGGCACATTAGAAATGTGAAGCTTATTCAAGGAAAAGCTCCTGAGTGTCCTAGATAAATATGTACCTGGCAGGCAGGGAGGAAGCTGTAGAGCGCGGGAGCTGTGGTTTACAAAGGAAGTGGAATCTCTGGTTAAGAGGAAGAGGAAGGCTTATGTTAGGATGAGATGTGAAGGCTCAGTTAGGGCAATTGAGGGTTACAAGATAGCCAGGAAAGACCTAAAGAGAGAGCCAGGAGGAGACATGAGAAGTTGTTGGCTGATAGGATCAGGGAAAACCATAAGGCTTTCTATAGGTATTTAAAGAATAAAAGAATGACATGAGTAAGATTAGGGACAATCAAGGATATTAATGGGAAGTTGTGTGAGGAGTCGGAGGAGTTAGAGGAAGCACTAAATGAATATTTTTCGACAGTATTCACTCTAGAAAAGGACAATGTTGTCGAGGAGAATACTGAGATACAGGCAACTAGACTAGGTTGGATTGAGGTTCACAGGGAAGAGGTATTAGAAATCCTGCAGAGTGTGAAAATAGATAAGCCTGGGATCCTCTGGGAGGCCAGGGAGGAGGTTGCTGAGCCTTTGGCATTGATCTTTAAATCGTCATTGTCTACAGGAATAGTGCCAGAAGACTGGAGGATAGCAAATGTGGTTCCCCTAATCAAGCAGGGGAGTAGCGACAACCCTGGTAATTATAGACCAGTGAGCCTTACTTCAGTTGTTGGTAAAGTGTTGGAAAAGGTTATAAGAGATAGGATTTACAATCATCTAGAAAATAATAATTTGATAATGGATAGTCAGCACGGTTTTGTGAAGGTTATGTAGTGCCTCACAAACCGTATTTAGTTCTTTCAGAAGGTGACCAAACAGGTAGATGAGAGTAAACCGGTTGATGTGGTGTATATGGATATCAGCAACGCATTTGATAAGGTTCCCCACAGGAGGCTATTGTTCAAAATGCGGAGGAATGGGATCGTGGGAGATATAACAGTTTGGATCAGTAAATGTCTTGCTGAAAGAAGACAGAGGGTGGTGGTTTATGGGAAATGTTCATCCTGGAGTCCAGTTAGTAGTGATGTGCCGCAAGGGTCGGTGTTAGGTCCACTGCTGTTCATCATTTTTATAAACGACCTGGATGAGGGAGTAGAAGGGTGGTTTAGTAAATTTGCAGGCAACACTAAGGTCGGTGGAGTTGTGGATAGTGACGAAAGATGTTGTAGGTTACAGAGAGATATAGATAAGATGCAGAGCTGCGCTGAGAGGTGGCAAATGGAGTTTAATGTGGACAAGTGTGAGGTGATGCACTTTGATCGGAGGAACAGGAATTCAAAGTACTGGCCTTATGATAAGATACTTGGTAGTGTAGATGAGCAAAGAGATATCGGTGTCCAGGTACACAGATCCTTGAAAGTTGCCACCCAGGTTGACTGTGTTGTTTAGAAGGCATTAATAGAGGGATCGTGTTCTGGAACCATGAGGTTATGCTACATCTGTACAAAACTCTGGTGCGGCCGCACTTGGAGAATTGTGTACAGTTCAGGTCACCACATTATAAGAAGTATGTGAAAGCTTTGGAAAGGGTGCAGAAGAGTTTACTAGGATCTTGCCTGGTATGGAGACAAGGTCTTCCGAGGAAAGTCTGAGGGACTTGAGGCTATTTTCGTTGGAGAGAAGAAGTTTGAGACGTGACTCAATAGAGATTTATAACATAATCAGAGGGTTAGATAGGGTGGACAGGGAGAGCCTTTTTCCCAGTACGGTGACATCGAACACGAGGGGGCATAGCTTTAAATTGAGAGGTGACAGATATAGGACAGATTTCAGAGGTAGTTTCTTTACTCAGAGAATAGTAAGGGTATGGAATGCTTTGTCTGCAACAGTAGTTGATTCGCTAACTTTAAGTACATATAAGTCGTCATTGGACAAGCATATGGACGTACATGGAATAGTGTAGGTTAGATGAACTTCAGATTGGTATGACAGGTCAACGCAACAGTGAGGGCTGAAGGGCCTGTACTGCGCTGTAATGCTCTATGTTCTATGTTCTATGAACACCTTGCTTACTGACCTTAAATGGATATACGCAAAAACGCACATGCATACACAACCCTCCACCACCACCATTGTCTCCTGCCAGTAAGCACATCAATACAGGAATACAGACACTACACTCTCCACCACCATCTGTCTACTGCCTTTAAGCAGTTATATACACAAACACACAAACACACACGCACACACATCCCTCGACCACCACCCCATTTCCTGCCGATTATCAGATATACACAGAAACACATACACACAACCCTCCACACCACACTCTCTCCAGCCCTTAAAACAGATATACACAAAAACATACACACATCCCTCTACCATCACCCTGTCTCCTGCCCTTAAACAGATATATACAGAAACTCACAGACATACAGAACGCTCCACCGCCACCCTGTTTCCTGCAATTAATCAGATATACAGAGAAACAGAGACACACAACCCTCCACCGCCACTCGTCTGTCTCCTGTCATTAAGCAGATACTTACAGAAAATCATACGCATCCCTGTACCACCACCCTAACACCAGCATTAAACAGACAGACACAGAAAAAAAACACAAACAGACAGCCCTCCACCACAGCCCTGTTATCCTTCCATTGAGCAGAAATACACAGAAATACACACACACAACTTTCGACCGCACTAGTCTGTCTCCTGTCATTTAGCAGATACAACACACACACAACCCTTCACCACCCCCCTATCACCGACCATTAATCAGACATAAAAAGACAATCCTCCATCAACACTCTGTTTCCAGGCATTAAACAGATATACACAGAATTGGCTGGCTGACAGAAGGCAGAGAGTGGCTGTAGATGGAAAGTGTTCTGCCGAGACGACAGTGTTGAGTGGGGTCTCCCAGGGCTCTGTACTTGGACCGCTGCTCTTTGTAGTTTTTATAAATGACTTGGATGAGGAGGTCTGGGAGGGTTAGTAAATTTGCAGATGACACAAAGTTTGGGGGTGTCAGCGATAGTATAAAGGGCTACTGTAGGCTACAGCGCGACATAGACAGAATGCAGAGCTTTGCTGAGAAATGGCAGACTGAGTTCAACCTGGATAAATGCGAAGTGATGCATGTTGGAAGGTGGAACTCGAATGCTGAACAGAGGATTAAAGACAGGATTCTTGGCAATGTGGAGGAACAGAGGGATTTGGATATGCAAGTACATAGATCCCTCAGAGTTGCCATACAAGTGGATAAAGTTGTTAAGAAAGCATATGGTATATTGGCTTTCATTAACAGGGGGATAGAGTTTAAGAGCAGTGAGGTTTACCTGCACGTCCCTGGTGAGGCAATACTTGAAATATTGTGTCCAGTTCTGGTCGCCCTACTATAGGAAAGATACAGAGGCTTGGGAGAGTGTGCAAAGATGGTTTACCAGGACGCTGCTTGGACTGGAGGGCTTGGCTTATGAAAAGAAAAGGCTGAATGGGCTCGGACATCTCTCTGGAGAGAAGGAGGAAGAGAGGAGACATGATAGAGGTGTACAAAATAAAGAGAGGAATAGATAGAGTCAATAGCTAGAGAATTTTCCCAAGGGCAAGATTGACTGGTATGAGAACTCATATTTGAAAATATTAGGAGGAAGGTATAAAGGAGATGTCAGAAGTAGTTTTTTTTTAAATACAGAGAGCTGTGAAAGCATGGAATGCTTTACCAGTGGTAGTGGTAGAAGCAGAGTTATTGAGGACATTTAAGCGACTTCTAGACTTGCACATGGATAGCAGTGAGTTGAGGGGTGTGTTGATTGTTACTATATTTTACATTAGGATTGAATCTCCGCACAACATCGTGGGTGAAAGGGCCTGTTCTGTGCTGTACTTTCTATGTTCTTTGACAAGGGTGGGTCGACCTCTGACTACTTAATGCCAGCTGCAAAAGATGTTTAAAGACGTCATTGAGTTGCAAAGGTGTCAGCACTATAAGTATGTTTTGGTCATTGTCGATTTCTTTTTCTTGATGGGTTGAAGGTTACCCCACTTCCAACGCTACTGCGAAAACTGTTGCAAATATTTTACTCAAGGAGATTATTACCTGCTTTGGTATTGGATTTTGTCTGCCTTCTTACAATGCCCCCCACCCCCATTTTATTGGAGATATTAATGGGGAATTATGCTTCATTTTGGGATCCACCACCAACTTCACTGTGCTTATTGCCTACAGGCCGCAGGGCCCGTGGAGCATGGTGACCAGAGTCTGAAAAGTAAACTTGCCAAATTGACTTCTGAGACAGTTCTTTCCTGGGTTAGGGTGCTGCTGCTGGTATTGTTCCACCTACAATAAACTCCAGTGGGGAAAACTCGCTTGACCTTTTCGAGCGCTCACACTCTATATGATCTGAATGATAAAGTGCACTGTATCTGATCCGCAGGACGCACTGCAGAAATTATCCCATCCCAGCAGACTGAGCTGCCTCCATTGTTAGAGCTGTCTCCATTGGTAGAGTTTCATACAGTAACAGAGAATATCCTGTGATGTCATCCTCGAAGGTACTTGCTACAAAAAAGCTGAACACTGTGATCAGCGCTAACACAGAGGCCCAGTGGGAGCCTGTTGGACCCATTAACCAGAAATCAATGGATAAAGAGATTCTTCTTTTTCGAAGAATCTGATTCAGACCATCATCTTTAACACTTCCTGGGGAGAAAATGGATGTGGGAGAGCGAACAGAGTCAACTGGTTCCAGCATTTACAATCTTGGTCTGTGTGACAACAAAAGCAGAAACCTGGAATTGTTTATCTTGCTTCTGAAAAACAGGTTAGTAAATTTTGAAGATCATAGATATTTCTTTCTGGTGTTCATGAAATGATCTAGAGCAGAGTACGGTTCCCTGAGTATGGTCTGACCTCTGGGTTATGGACTGTGATATTCTGCTCACATGATCTGAACACATACAAAGTAATGACTCAGTGACAAGATCTGCTGAATCGGATTCTGTGAAGAACAGAAGCTGATGTAATGAAAAGAGCCATAAGAGTGGGAATGTAGCAAATTATTTTCCAGACTCGAGGAGAGTTCATAGTGCTGTTTCCAAGGGTCAATATCTGTTCAAGTAGACTGAAACAGCGTTGGGTGTTATTGTACTGCATCTTTTGTATAATGGTGCAAAAGCAGGGAACGTTTGTGTAGAGCGGATAACTTCAAAATCCTCAATGAGGCAAAACACACAAATGAGGTAAACAACAAAGTAACCACATAATTTGGTGTTACGTCATGGGGTAAACTTCCCTGTTCCAATTTTGCTCAAAATCGCGCTCTCATTCCTACGACTGAGAATCGAACAGTGAATTCAGATGTGAATTTGTGATGCCAAAACATAAAAGACTATGGGCTAAATAACGGAAAACTTGATTCAGGTCGTTTAGCATTTGTGTTGGACAAGTACGGACACAACAGGCTGAAGGGCTTCCTTCGATGTTGTTGTCCTCCACAGTATCGTGGTTAGTGTCCCGCCTGTCACAGAGTTCAATTCTCCGCTGGGGACATAGTAAATGTTTTAAACCTGTCGCTCTGTTCCCCAGTGAAGGTTATTAATGCCTGGCCTTCCATTCTCGATTGGATATGTCACAGCAAGGACAGTGCTGTCTGAATAAGCGTGGAGACGGACTGCAGCTCCTGGGGAGAGAGTGTCAGTGAAAATGCAAAGACGTAACTTCTGCAAACTACACATTGCGTTTGTATTGTAATGAAAACCATTATATAGAGTTGTTCCTGACAGATATACTTTTTTAAAGCAGGAATCTGAGGACGAAAACAGAGTATACCCATTCAGATATGAGTGCAGAAACATTTACAACTACACTAATGTGGTTATACAGCGCAGAACCGCGTTTGGATGCATTGAATTCGGGTTGGTGGGCGCAGCTTGCTTTCACCAGGCTGAGTTACCAGTGTGTAAAGCCATTACACATGATACAGGTAGTGATCAATGTGATGGTACATTTGCTCAGTGGTACGCACTGCTGTTAAGTCTGTAGGTGAGGTGGATTGGCCGTGTTAAATTGCGCTGATGTGATCAGGGAGTGAATTCATTAAGTTAAGTGAATTAGCCATGGGTAACGGAGTGATAAGGTCAGCAGTCACACGATGCCAGGTTTTATACCAGCAGGTTTATTTGAAATCACAAGGCAGAAGCCTGCAGACATAGAGACGGGAGCTCGGTCTGGTTGAGATGCTCTTCAGAGTGTCCTCACAGACTCGATTGGCTGAACTGTAATTTCTGCCTTGTAGAGAATATGTGATTCTATCAGAGAGGACACTGCCACCGTTTACTGGGGTGCTAAGACATTAGAGACGATGCTGAAGGCGTTTAGTAGGGATGGGATTTTATTTATTTGTGTTTTGGAAAATTTGACACTGAACCAAGCAAAACGGAATGGAAGTTTTCCAGAGTATTTGAGGTTTGGAGAGTGTAAATAGGTGGTAAATTGACTCTTTCAAGTTCGTAAATTTCTGGACGTCAGGCTTCCAAATCCATCGATGTAAGACAAAGAAATGATGGGATCAGAATTTCTGTTACTCGGAGAATCCGTTTCCAAAACATTTGGAAAGGCATATTTGGAGACACACAAGCAGTGAGTTTCACCAGGAGAGAGACAGCCTGTGGCCAGTTAAAAGTGTAAAAATGGGGTGTTGAGGTTGGAAGGTGCGAGAAAACAATGTCTAATTTGGACGACTTTAGATGTAAAGGAATATTGGAAACGTATGCAGCTGAGTAAGATTCAGCAAAAAACCTCAGAGTTTTTTTTAAAATTTATATTAATATTCTACATGAAGCATTATAAATAGAACTGAGCAGATTTTGTATATTGCCAAGGAAAGATATTCTACAATGAATAGGAAGTGACCCCTCTCTTGGAGATCGATTTCCTGCTTTCATCCCATGCCTTAAAGATGGGAGGACAATCGTCATGATGTTGGGTTCATTTGATACCCAATGAAATCTGCCAACGTAACTGAGCATCAAAACTGACATCTTGTTTTGTAGTTTAACCTTCTGTTTTTCTCATCAGTATTTTCTTTAAGCTGAAATAAATTCGGATCAAAATTGAATGCAACATTAAACGTTCCAATCACATAAATCCATTTTACTTCAGATCATTGCAATAAACAGAGTAAAGTTGAAGCAATATTACTAAAATGAAACGAACAACACTGCATTTCCGGTAATTTTACCCAGTTCAGGTTCAGCCATATGAGAAAGACCATCGAGCTAAAACATCACCTTCACTTCTCTCTCCATATATATTTCTTCACGTGAGAGAGAAACTGTCTGAAGTAATTATGTGTCAAGACTAAATGTGCGTGTGAATGTGACGGGAATTTCACTTTTTGCTGGTTCATTCTGAGACAGTACCGACACGGAATGAATCAAGGACCAGGTATTCCTTCCAAGGACGAGGTAAAATTCTTGAATTTTGCTGGTATTTTTATTCCACTGAAAGCAAAAACATAATGCTATGGATTCAATTCCGCTCAGGGATTTTCTTATCGCCTAGGTGCACCATATGTGATCTTGACAGGGTGACATGCGAGCCCCTTTGCAATGGGCTGAAGTGGCCACGGGGTTAAGGCGACGGGTTGCTCTTCCATTGCGCATGTGCGGATTTGAATCCGACTCCAGATGTTACTTCTATCAAACGCAACTGTGATTTCCCTTTGTTCCTCGCATCTTTAGTGTACACTGGATGGAGAATCTTGCTGTTGCCCTTCATTGCACCGGAGATTTATGACAAATCGATACGACATCAAGGTCGAAATAAAGCAATTTGATTCTGTTGAAAGTTAAATTGGGATAATGAAAAGGAGTGCAAACGTTTCTTTCCTCCTTTCATTCCATCTTGACTTTCTATGAATTTACATCGAATGAAAGTGACACAAATAAGGAGAGATCGGGTGCAATAGTTTATCCAGTGGGATTGTGAATTTTAATGTAATACTCCACACAGCGTTCTGATCAGTATTTTAAACAGTCAATTGGAATTGGAACTACAGAAACGTTTGCAATGAAACGAATCTTTCATTCTTTCACAACCTTTTGTGTATAAATCATACCGTGATGCATCATCCAGCGTGATCACCAAGTTGGCAACAATATAAGATCCACCAATTTTCTTTAGCAAACATGACTTCTGCACATACCCATCTGTGGTGTGCCCAGTGCTATTTGTTGTCTCCAGGCCACAGCACATTTCTTGTTCATGAGCTTATGAGCCTAGTTCCTGATCTGTCTGAACAGTTTGAGAAACCTTTTCTATCACTTCAGCCCATCCCCTCAGAATTCTAAAGGTATCAATAAAATAAAGCATTAGATGAAATGATGCAGGAATGGAAGTCGGCCATTCAGCCCATCGAGTCTGCTCCACCATTCAACGAACTCATGGGTGATCTGATAATCCTCAACTCCATTCTCCAGCATTGCCTTGACAAAGCTTTATCGTCTTTCTGTTTAAATATCTGTCTGGCACAGTTTGAAAATACACAACAACTGAGCCTTAACAATAGTTTCGGTAAGGAGTTCCACCGATTCACTGGCCCCTGAGCAAAGAAATTACTCCTCATTTCTGAATTAAATGGGTAATATCTAATTCTGAGTTCATGTCCTCCGGTACTCTCCTCATACCAGAGGAAAAACCACCTGCACGTAACTACCCTGTCAAGATCCCATGAATATTGAACGTTTATAAATGTTATTATGTGATTATAGAGCTCCCCTCCGTCTCCTTTGTTTCAAGGAGAATAATCCCAGCCTAACCAATCATTCCACTTTCTCCATTTTATCCAGTGTTGACAACATGTCTGTAAATCTCTGCTGTCCCCTGCAGCGTCCTTACACATTCTTAAGGCAGGTGGAGACATTTATGCGAAGAAACGGTTGAAATTTCAAGCACAGACGGGAATTGGAACTTGAAATCAGACAGGGACTGGAATCGGATTGGTCCACACAAGGACGAAATAGAGTAATGATAACTCTGACAATCTAATCATATCCCACGGACATTCAATGGCTTTACTGTAAACAAATTACCCCTTGTAATCTTCCACAGAACTAGTATTTCGAGAAAAAAAAGGATAGAAACAGGTTACATAAAGACTTAGACAACAACATGTTCTTGAGACATTCTTTAATTATAAATTAAACTCATTGGTCCGTGAATCCTACATCGTTTGCAATACGTGGAACATCACTCTCTCCATTTGCCGAGATGGGTGTAACTTCAATAACACTTAAGGAACTGGACACGTCCACGACAATGCAGTCACTTGAGTGTACCCTCTTCAACACCTGCAATATTCATTCCCTTCACTGTTAAGGCACAATTGCAGCAGAGTGCACGAACTACAAGATGCACTAGAGTAAGTCATTCGTGTATTTTTGACAGAACCTTCAAAGCTCAACAGCTGTACTGACTATAAGGACAAGGTTGGAAGATGTAACGAAACGCCACCATTTTCAAATTACCCTCCAAGGCCCATAGCACTCTGACTTGGAAAGGAATCAGTGATAAACTCATTGGTGAAACGGTCTTGATGGGCAAAGTTGCATACTTCAGCTATCCATCTTTTATCTAACTTTTTTTTAAATGTTGATTTATGCGTGACCAGACTTGTGCTCAGTCCTTTAGCTGTTCCCTGACCTGGTGGTTGCTAATGTTCTGCTATCATCCACAGCCTGTGGTCAACAATAGAAAATAACCGAAAAACCTCTCAATCAAATGTTTCCCCTCAAGATTAGACTGGTGTTGGAGAAGCACAGCAGGTCTAGCAGCATCTGAGGACCAGGAACAATGAACGTTTCAGTCAAAAGCACTTCATCAGGAATGAGACTGGGAGCATATGGGACAGCGAGATAAATGGGAAGAATGTGGGGCTGGGGAGAAGGTAGCGGAGAGTGCTGTAGGTGAATGCAGGTGGGGGGTGAACATGATATGGCAGAGAAGAAGGTGGACTGGATAGGTGGGAATGAAGATGCACAGATGGGACAAGTCAGGCGGACGGTGTTGAGCTGGAAAGTGGGAACTGGGGTAAGGTAGGGGGAGGGGAAATTAGGCAACGGGGGATGTCCAAATTGATGCCATGGGGTTAAAGGGACCCGAGGCGGATGATAATGCTTTCTTCCTCCAGGCATCGGGTGTGAGGCAGTGGCGATACAGGAGGCCCAGGACCTGCAAGTCCTCGAGAGAGTGGGAGAGAGAGTTCAAATGTTTGGCCAGGGGGCACTGGGGTTGATTCTTGCGGGTATCCTGGAGATATTCTCTGACGTGCCCTGTGAGAACACATCTCCTCTCTCCAACTAAGAGGAGAACGCACCGGGAGGAACGGAGACAAGAAATGACATGTGTGGAAGTGCAGGAGAAACTTTGATGTATGTGGAGGCCTCCATTAGAGCCTTGTACAGAGATGAGGAGGTAGATGTGAATGCAGGCATTGCAATTCCTGCAGTGACAGGGGAAGGTGCCAGGAGGGAAGTGTTGGTCATTGGATGGCGTGGACTTGACGAGATAGTCACAGAGCGAATGGTCTTGGCAGAATGTGGAGAGGGGTGGGGAGGGGAACATATCCCTGGTGGTAGGATCTGTTTAGAGGTGGCGAAACTGTCAGAGGATGGTGTAATTTATGCAGAGGTTGGTGGGATAGAAGGTGAGGACCGGGGGTTCTGTCCTTATTGTGGTTGGAGGTGTGGGGTTTGTGGGTGAATGTACGGGACATGGATGAGATGCGTTGGAGGGCATCTTCAACCACATAGGAGGGGAAGTTCCGGTCTTTAAACATGAAGGCTCTCTGGTGTGGTTTGTGGTGGAACTGAACCTTTGGGAGCAGAGGCGATTGAGGTGGAGGAATTTGGAATACAGGGTCACATTTGCGCAAGAGGTGGGGTGGGAGGAGGTAAAATCCAGATAGCTGTGGGAATCAGTGGGTTTGGAAAGGGTGTCAGCAACACTGACCTCGAGGGATATATTTCCCTCCCCACCCCTATCCACTTTTCACAAAGACTGTTTCCTCCACGACTACCTAGTCAAGTCCACGCCCTCCAATGACCCACCCTCCACTCGCGACACCTTCCGCTGCCACCGAAGGAATTGCAAAACCTTGCACACACATCTTCCCCCTCACATCCTTCCAAGGCTCCAATGAGCCTTCCACATCCATCAGATGTGCATGTGCACCTCCACACGTGTAATGTATTGCATCTGTTGCTCCAATGCGGTCTCCTCTACATTGGGGCCAACATACACCTTCTCGCAGAGCGCTTCAGAGAACATTTCCAGGGCTCCCGCAACATTCGACCCCAATACCCCATGACCAAAAACATCAACAACTCCCGCCACCCCCCCCCCCCGGCTCTCCCGAGGACATGCAGTTCCTTGGCCTACTCCACCGCCATTCCCTCACCACCAGATGCCTCATCTTCCAGTTCGGAACCTTTCAATCTCAGGGCATCAACGTGGTCTTCACCAGTTTCCTTATCTCCCCACGCCCACCTTATCCGAGTTCCAACTTTCTAGCGTGGCGCCATCCTGCTGACCTGTCCCACCTGTCTATCTTCCTTACCACCTATCCTCTTCAACCTCTTCTCCGACCTATCACCTTTAACCCCAACTCTATCCTCCTCTTGCACGCTCAGCTGAATTCTTCCCAGACCCAGTCCTCCCGTTTATTTCTCCACCCTCGCGGTTGCACAGTCCTTTGAGCGTCGGGGCTCCTACGTTACATTGCTGTTGAATCGGACATTGTGTGAGGCCTCTTCTGGAATACTGCGTCCAGTTCTTGTCGCCCACTTATAGCAAGGAAATTATTCAGCTGGAGTAGGTTTGGAAGTGGTAAACCAGCGTATTGATCGTTGGGAAGTTTCGACTTATAACGAAAGGCTGGAAAAGGCTGAGAATATTTTCACTTGAGCACTGGAGGTTGAAAGGTGACGTGATAGAAATTTATAAATTATTGAGAGTTCGGATAGAGTTAACTGTAACTGTCTTTTCTCCAAGGAGGGGCACTTCAAGACGAGCGGGTAAATGCTTTAGGTGCAGTTCAGAATAAACCACGATATTATGGATCTGGAGTCACATACCAGCCAGACCAGATCAGTATGGCAGTTTCCTTCCCTATCAGGCATTAGAGAATCAGATCTACAACAACTGATTCAACATCATCATTAGACTCTTCAACTCTTGGTATTTATTGAAATAACATTCCAGCATCTGCCATGCCAGGATTTGAACTGCTGTCCATAGAATTATATCTGGACATTCATATTAACAATGCAGTAGTAATATTACAAGGGCATTAGTAACACTCAGCAATTACAGGAGCCGTCAGATGCGACTCGTTTAGTTTGGCATTATGTACAGTATGAACTGATAGGAGTGAAAGGCCTGTTTTCATGCTGCCTGAGTCTATGACTTTGACGCTATGAAACTGGAAGCTGGTTGGGATTAACAGCAGCATCGACAGTTTAATTGATCTCTTTCTGGGATATGTAATCTTGCTGGTTACTCTGGAGTTTTTATTGCTCATTGAGCCTTTCCCACACACGGGACTGTTTAACAGTCTGTCCATAGTTTGACTGAGTAAATGAGTTTCAACTGCAGCAGGTAATTGAAGCCCGCATTGCGCTGGTTTCTCTGTGATATCGGTGTCTTTGTATCTACACAGGGTGAACGATTGGTTCAAATCATGTCCACACAGACGTAAGTCCCGTTGTCCATGTGGTGAATATGTTTTTATTCTTCCTGATATACCAACAGGGTGTGGATGTCGCTGGTCAGGACAGCATTTGTTGTTCATCCTGATTCGCTGCTGCCTCGCTGCATGAGAGGCATGGATTCGATCCCTGTCTTGTGTGATTATTTGCAGTTTGCACAGTCTCTCTTTGCTTGTGTGAGTTTCCTCCCACAATCTGAAGGTGTGCGGGGTACTGGGATCAGCCTTGGGAAATGAAGAGGAACGGAATAGTTATGGAGTGTGGCCACGTCTGATAGGATGTGTTTCGGAGGGATGGTGTCGACTGGAATGGGCCGAATGGCAAGCCTACCAAAGTGTCGGCATTCTCGGATTAAGGGTCAGCCAAATTGTTCTGCACCTGGAGTCACAAGTAGGCAGGATTGGGTAAAGATGGTAGCATCCCCTGTATAAGCGACATGTATGATTAAGATTGCAGGAAATTAAAGGCATGTTCAAAGTTCCTGAGGTCAGGCTTCCATTCCAGGTTTTAATCGTCGAACTTTAACATTACAAGTTCCGTGTCTGAGTGCCCAAGAATGACTCGTTTATTATATAATCACAACACCACCTTCTCCAGGTTGCAGTATTTACTGGGAGCAATAAGCTGATCCTGAGCTGATGCAAACATAAGCAGCTGCTACTGCCAATGTCACGAACACTGATCCAAATAGGAACATGAAATTTCGAACATTGATACTCCAAAGTTAAAGATTCAACACGATTTAGATACGCCTGTTGTCTGTATCAGCAACATGTACTGCTTATGGCTATAATATTATAAATGTGGGCAAGTATTCCCTTTCGCCCCGCTTTTGACCAGGACCAGTCCCAACCTTGAAAAACACACGCCGCTCTCCCGTCATTCCATCCCAACTTCCAATTGGATCTTCGTGGCTGCTTCACCCAGTTTCCCTAATATCGGGTCTGGAACTGGAATTAAGTCTGATTGCGTGAAGCAGTTGGTACTGCCTTGTGTGGGCAAAGTGATGAAGTGGCCAATGTTAAACTATGATGCGATTGAAGCATACGTTTCAACAATGTCCTGATCTGTCACATGAGTTTGGAGAGTTTCATTAATCCCATTCTCCAATACTCTCATTCATGGAATCTCCAGAGACTCTGGGGGCGTTAAAGTTAAAAATTCAGCCCATTCTGAGTTGCCACATGCCTGTCGCTAAGTCCTGATATTGTGTATTCTTCCTGACATTTCCTCTGCTACCATACTGGGTGCAGTTTGCAAGTGTGGTCTGTGGAGTGCTGGAACCATTTAGTATTTCGTTTTCTGCATTGTGATTGCCGCAACTTCGCATTGAATCCACATCATAGCGGTCAGTTCTCTCAAAGTTTTACTTTTGATGAAACTCGGTAAGAAATAACTCGTTTTTACAGAATAATGTTCTCCGAGGTGATGATTTGTTTTCCATCGAATGTCGTTCTCTGATAGTTCAGCGTTTCATGTATCAGGATTTAAACCCAATAGTTCTCGAAGATGTCCCTCCCTCCCACTCGCCCTCACTCTCTTTTCCGTCCCTCGTCCCATTTGACTGAGGCATTGCACAATCTAACATACAATTTCACGTTGAAACCATCCAGTCTGTGCCGTTGAACTCACTGTTGCTGGGCGACCATGCCCCAATCTCTTCATTGACACCTTCAAATCATTCGATCCGTTTGGATATCGTGGCTGTGAGATCAATTCTCTTTCGCAGCTTTTACTGAAATGGACCAGAGATTATTGGAGCGTGAGGCTCAATAAACGGACACAGAGAATAATTGGGGAAAAGAGGCTCTATTGGAAAAGATCAGCCATGACTGCTTTCTGCAATAGCCTACTGGTATTATCGCTGGGTTGTTAACACAAAAGGCCAGGTCACATTCTGGTGAGACGGGTTGAATTCTCACCACACCACGCCGGTGCTAGAATATAAATGCAAGAAATACCTCCAATTAAGAATACGCTAAACCCGTTGTCTGAAAAGCCCATCGGTTTCACTAAAGGCCTTGAGGGAAAAAATCAGCTGTCCATGCTGGCCTCCATGTGACTCCAGACCGCTAGGCAATATATGCTGCAGAGCCACACTGCATGCTGGTGCAGAATGTTAAAAAAAGGTTCATTTGACTCTACCTCGACAATTGTCTGCAGTTCACGTAAGTCCAGGGATGTGATCACACTGGGAAAGCTGCAGAAGAGATTCACTCGGATAGTGTCTAGACTGAAGAGATTTGGTCATGAAGAGAGACAGGATAGACTGGGATTGGTTGTCACGGTGCAGAGACATTTGTGAGAGGGCAGGGTTCAGATGTACAAAATAATGAGCGGTGTGGATAAGGTAGACTGAAAGTAACGTTTCCCATCGACGGAGAGATCGATCACAGGGGGGCAGAAATTTAATGAGTAAGACATAAAGGGTTAAGTAGATGTGTGGAAAAGCGTTATAGGCCGGCGGGTGTTGGAATTTGCAACACTGTGTCTGTTAGGGTCAGGGAGGCAGGAACCCTGAGAAACTGAAGAAATATTCAGATGTGAATATGTTCTGCCAATACTATAAGGCTATGGGCTAAACGATTCGAGTCGTTAAGCAGTTGTTTTTGACAAATGGAGTCACAATGGGCTGAGGGGTCTCCTTTGAAACTGTTGTCCTCGGTAGTATAGTGGTTCGTGTCGCCGCATGTTATGTGGGAGATACGAGCTCAATTCCTCTCTGGGGCAGTGCAAATGTTTTAAAACTGTCGCTAATATCTAAAGCGCGGGTTATTAATGCCTGTCCTTCCATTTTTCATGGGGCATGTCACAGGAAGGACAGTGCTGTCTGAATCAGCGTGGGGAACGCCTGCAGCTCCCGGCGAGACAGTGTCAGTGGAAGTACAAACACGTGACTTCTGCAACCTGCACCGTGTGTCTGTATTTGGAATCTAAACAATTTAATAGAAAGAAGAAGAGAGCTGAAGAAGAAACAGGGTAAACCACTTCCGATGTGAGTACAGAAAGATTTTCCACAGCATCTTGAGGAAAACTGACAAACGGATCTGAGAAAGAGTTTCACTCTCAGAACTGTTAGTTCACAGAGGTGTTTTTGTTCCACTTATGCAATTAAGAAATTGAATAACAATTTAATTGAAGACTTGAAATGTTAGAACACACCAGGCGATCAGTCACGTGCGGGAAACTGTGTTTACAAGCCAGATGTTTGATGACTGATAATGATGCAATAGGCTGAAGGGCCTCTCGCCATGCTTTTAAAAACTCAATGACTGTCAATTTTCAACTGAACCAATAAGGCAAAAACAAAGTCACCAAGAAAATTTGTAAACTTTGTATATCTCTTCCTTGGTGCGAATGTGTTCAAATTCAGCTGTCTCACTGCTATTTCCCAACGTTGATTTCCAGTCAGGGGAAAATATTTGTTGTTCCGCTTGAAAGTCGTAAATTGAACATGAATTCTTGACATTACAAAATAGCAAAGATATCAGTGCTGTCAGAGCCAGGGAGAATTTCATATCGGAGATGAGTTCAAATGGAAATAAACGTTGAAATCAGTTGCCTTTGCCTGCTCAGACTCAGTACGACAAAAAATAATGCTTACTGAGACATTCAGTTTTTTTCAAGGATTTGATAAGTTGAATGACCAAAGGTTGGTTCTGTGACCAGAATGCCTTGGATCGAATGACTTGGAGATGCAGGTTTTGGACTAGGGTATGCAAATTTGAAAATCACAGAACACGAGGTTATAGTCCAGCAGGTTAAATTGGAAATACTAGCTTTCGGACTGCTGCTCATTCATCAGGTGGTTGTGGAATACACAGTTGAAAGACACAGAATTTAAAGCGCAAGTTTACAGTGTGATGGAACTGAAAGTGTACGTTGAACAATACCTTCATTTATGCTAAGTTTCACATCTGTTAGAATAACCATGTTAGCTTCACTTCTTTCATTTGTAAAGTGCCAAACTCTTTATTTTAAAGTTACATTCTCAGGTGTGCTTGAAGAATTGGTGTCAGTCCCAGTGTGCTGTTGTCTGTTCCGTAATGTTTAGACTGATTCTAATTTTATAAAATGAGTTACCAGAGACTGACATGGATTCATGCAGTTTTTGACCAAAGTGCAATGTAACTCTGCAAGTACAAATTCACCCCACATTCGTATATATGCGACCGTGTGTGTATGTGTAGGAGGGTCGCTGTGTGGAGATAGGGCAATGGGATCACCTGGACTGTGACATGAACCCAAGGTCGCAGTTGAGGTCATCAACATTGTTTCCGAAATTTGCTCACAGCCTCTGCTAAGGCACATTTAGCTGCTGCCTGTGTCGAAGTCCGCCTTGGAGGATTGTCACCTGAAGGTCTGAGGTCGAATGTCCTGGACCACGGAAGTGCTCTCCAGCTGGGAAGGGGCACAACTGTCTGTGATTGATGTGCAGTTCCATTCATCTGTTGCTGTACCCTTTGCTCGGTTTCACCAATGTACCATGCCTCAAAACATCCTTGCCTGCAGCGTGTTTTTTTTTAGATTAGATTACTTACAGTTTGGAAACAGGCCCTTCGGTTCAACAGGCCACACCAACCCGCCAAAGCACAACCCACGCAGATCCATTCCCCTGCACCTAACACTACGGGCAATTTAATATGGCCACTTCACCTAACCTGCACATTTTTGGACTGTGGGGGCAAACCGGAGCACACCCACACAGACACTGGGAGAATGCGCAAACTCCACACAGTCAGTCGCCTTAGGCGGGAATTAAACCTGGGTCTCTGGCGCTGTGAAGCAGCAGTGCTAACCATTGTGCGGAGATTAGCGTCAGCCTAAACATTATGGCACGGACACAGCACACAGGTACTAACACCTTCAAAATATTATCGGGGCTGACACTATTTGTTAAAGTTCACCTGAGAATGTGACTTTCAAATAAAGTTTTGCAAATTACATAAGAAAGAAGTGAAGCTAACATGGTCATTCTAAAAGATAGAAGATTTAACAATCAATCAAGATATTTTTCAATGCATAATTTCAATTACATCACACTGTAAACTTTTGCTATAAGTTCTGTGTCTTATAACTGTGTACTCCACGAACACCTGATAGAGGAGCATCTCTTCACAAGCTAATGCTTCCAATTAAACCTATTAGACTATGACCTGGTGTTGTTTGATTTATAACTTCCTATTAGAATGCGGATCTCACAATTAAAACAGAGGTGAGGAAGCTTTTCATATCTCAGTCAGTTCTGGATCTGTGGAATTTCTTGTAGCAGAAGGCTGTTGAGGAAGTGTCATTAGGTGAAATGAGGCTGAGATCGCCAGATCTTCAAACCGCACAGACATCAAGCGTTATGGGTACAGGAAAGAAAGTGCAGTTCAAGGTTATCCGATCAAATATGAAACCATTCAATAGCGGAGCAGACTTGATGGCCTGAATGTTGTCTTTCTGTTCCTAAAATTGTTGGCCTTAATATGAAGCTGCAAAACCGACCTGGGTAAAACGTGCCAAATTTTAAAAAAGCGTGGTCCCCCGGGAGCACTGAACCGAGGTGAAATGAACAAAGAACATCACAAATGGCAGATAATATGGAAATTGATCCGGAGTGATCAGTATACCAAGGTAAACAGGAAAACCGATATTCAGTATCGACATTGAACCTGGCTCCACGAGGCATGTAGTTAACTCTCA
Source organism: Chiloscyllium punctatum (assembly GCF_047496795.1). NCBI lineage: Eukaryota > Metazoa > Chordata > Chondrichthyes > Orectolobiformes > Hemiscylliidae > Chiloscyllium > Chiloscyllium punctatum. The sequence continues at coordinate 94,897,683 of NC_092744.1, forward strand.
CAAACCACCATTCCCCTTCCATTTTAGTGACGCCCCCTCCGTTCTTCATTCAAACTGATTGAACGTGAGGCACTTGCAGCTGACGTTGCTGATGCGGAACTGTAACATACAGGGAAGCGGTTCTGACTGCTGCACAACATCATCCTGCTTCGAAGGATCAGGCAGTATTTCACATCGATTACTGTAAATGTTAACATTTAACATGCCATGACAGTGAAAGCATTGAATCCTCATCACTATACTACCAGGGAAGATTTCTGTTAACACCACCCTGGACACCATGAGATTCATCATTCTATTCTCTCATCCTTCTGTGCATGATGCCCTCGGATCTATTCCAGTCTTGTTGTTTGGCTTATAACACTGAGGCTAAGCAATCATCTGTTGCATTGAAGTTTCTAATGTATGAGACCTTACCTCTGAGCTGGCAATGTGCTGGCTCAGTGGTGATAACACTGGCCTTGTAAACGAGAAGAATGTTTGAAATAACCCATTCCTGTTTGTCAGTCCAAGAACTTGAGGAAAACCGTTCGACAGGACAGGAAATAGCGGGCGTGAGCACCGATCTAGTTTTACTGCAAGAACGTGGTGAGACAGTATAAACTACAGAGTAATGGGGAAACAATGGGCAAGGAACACTGGGACGTGAGAGGCTGGATGGTTCCTTTCTTGGCTGTAACCAGACACTGGTGTTGAAGTCTGAAATTGGACAACATCAGCCAAGCAGGCGAAATCTTACTTTTTGTTCGTTTTCTCCCGAGGCCTGTTTCACTCTTGGGGAAATGTGCCTGCGTGCCTCATTCTGTGCGTAAAAATGGGCTTCAGTTCCCCGACTGGGTGTGAACATATTTTTCCCATCTCAAACCTCAATCCCATTTATTGCATCTTACAAGATTAAAACGTTCCAGGGTAATTAGCATTGAGATGAACACGTGAAACATCAGAGTTTACAAGGTTACAGACCAGGTGCTGGGAAGGGAAATGATGGGACCCATTTCTGTGCTGTAAACACTTGATTACTCATTCATTTTTGAGGGGAAACATATCTGCAGTGACATAATTTTTAAAAACTGTGTTATGAGGAAACGGTGCAACAGTTTCTGCCCTCATCCCTGGTGGCCTAGTTGTTAGTATTCGGCGCCTTAACTGAGTGGCCTGGGTTTCATTACCGTTCAGAAAATCAGGAATTCTTGTTCCTGAAGCAGAGAGATCAGCTGTATCAGGAATCTGTTTAATGCCTTACATCAGTCAATACCCTAGCCCTTGAAAGAAGGGAAAAGTGCCTTCCTCCTCTCTGCGCAGTCGGACAGTTCATACTTCATTCTCCTCTGAGTCCACTTCCCAAAGAGTTTCAAATACTGTTTAAAACTGAGTCTCAGCTATTTTCTTTCTGTGCTTTTCATACACAGAAGCTGCAGCGATTGAATGGGTTGGTATCTGAAAATGAAACGTACCTATGAACAATGTGCGTTGCTATTTCAGGATTGTTTTCTCTGACAGCGCTGGGACATGCCTGATGTTCTCTATGATATGGAAGTGGCAGTGTTTGAGTTGGGTAGACAAAGTAAAAAATTACACAACATCGAAGCTTAGTCCAGCAGGTTTATTTGGAAGCACGAGCTTTCAGAGAGCCGCTCCTTCATCAGGTGGGTGTCTTTCTGCCGAAACTTGATGTATGTGTCAACGTGCGTGATCTTTTGGAAGATCATCTGGACTTTAACCGATCGTTCGTGGTGTCGAGGGTACCCCTGACGTGGATGTGTTGATGTTGGACTGGGGTGGACAAATTTGAAAATCACGCAAAGCCAGATTAGAGTCCAACAATTGTCAACCATCTGTCGAAGAAGCTGTTGCTTTCAAATACGCCTGTTCAATGAAACTTGGTGCTGTGGGATTTTTGACTCTGATTGTCCTTGGTAATGTTTATCTTATCGAAGACAGTGAAATAATTTTCGTTCGTAGAGATGAAAATTCCAAATATTATCCACCTCAGTGTAACAAAAAAAAAGCTTGGATGTACTGTGAATCTCCACAACGCTCTTGCGCCAAGTACATTTCGAACCTATAACCATCTCATCCGTAGCCAGGTATACGAATGGTTGTAACACTGGCCAGATGCACAGCTGAGATTTTACACTCTGCAGACCTTTGGTGTTAACAAGGACATGAGCAATAACTGTAACAGTCCCAATACGAACAAAAATCAAACATAATCACCATCAATTATTCACTTCAAGTTGTCCTCAAATAAAACTACCATTCACAATCTGATCGGCCATTCAACGAGATCACTGCTGATCGAGGAAATTTCAACTTATTTTGCTGCGTTTCCACTATAATTCCACTATAATTCGAGGTAAACTCCAGCCTAATGACAATACCGCATTTCTGACAATTTTCATATTTAGATTGCGTCAATGACCTGTTCATATTTGCTGGAAATAAGTCACATTAAATGAGTGAAGAAGTCCTTTTGGTGATGTAATCCAGTGTAGAGTCGGTCAGAAAAGAAAAGTCAAAGACCTGAAACATCACTCGCATTTCTCTCTGTATTAATGCATGTTCCTGAGCTGAATATTTCCAGGACTTGACTTCAATATCTAAAGAATTTTTTTTTCCCACGACAGCTTCTTCATAAATCAACTAACATCTGAGGTGTTGAGACTTATTTTACTTCAGATTAAATTGGTTGAATATCCTTTCCCCCAGCCTAATATCCCAATCCTCCCTCCTCTTCCATGTATATACAAGCTGCTCCAGGTGAGGTTGCAGCTCCCAACCTGACGTTCCATTGCTCCTTGCTGCTCCATGTCAATAGAAGCTGCTACAAGTAAGATTGGAGCTCCCACTCTGATGTCCCAATGCTCCCTGCTGCTCCATGTCATTAAAAGCTGCTCTAGGTGAGAGTGGAGCTCCCAGACTGATCTCGCAAAGCTCCCTGCTCCATTTCAAATGAAGCTGCTCCAAATGAGATTGGATCTTGCGGTCTGATGTCCCAATGCTCTCTGCTGCTCCATGTCATGAAAAGCTGCTCCAGATGAGGTTGGAGTTCTGAGAATGATCTTGCAAAGCTTCCTGGTCCATGTCAAAAGATGCTGCTCCAAATGAGGTTGGATCTCGAAGTCTGATGTCCCAATGCTCCCTGCCGGTCCATGTTAATAAAAGCAGCTCCAGGTGTGATTGGACCTCCCAGTCTGCTGTCACAATGCTCCCTGGTCCATGTCTACAGACGCTGCTCCAGATGAGGTGGGAGCTCCCATCCCTGTCAGCTCCCTCACTTCTATACCATCATAGTAATATTGCTCACTGACCATTTCCACCACTGGAGCCATTGGTGGAATATCCGCACCAAGAAAACCTAATATTATTTTTCATCACCCCCGAATCATACTAAAATACTTCCTTTCTTCAACCTTATTTAGCATGTGCATATTGCAGTCAATCCGAAGTAAGATAATGGTGTTAATTGACGGATGTTCAATAAAAATTACATCTTATTTTTCATGTTGAGTAACTGCTACTTAAAAAGGACAATGCTTGTAATGAAATCACAGTTTTATTCTCTGTGAGCGAACGTGATTTGTTCGCTGTGTAAAATTTCAAAACAACATTGGTATTGTTGCCATCCACCTTGAAATGTGGTCATAGAGATGTCATTGAAATACACCCTTCAGTCCAACCTGTCCATGGCCGAACAGATATCCAAACCCAATCTAGTCCCACCCGCCAACACCCAGCCCATATCCCTCCATACCCTTCCTCTTCATATTCCCATCCAAAAGCCAGTTAAATGTTGAAATTGTACCAGCCACCACATCCTCTGGTAGCTCATTCCATACACCGACCACCGTCTGTGTGAAAACGTTGTCCCTTAGGTCTCTTTTATATCTTTCCCCTCTCACACTAAACCTATGCCCTCTAAGTCTGGACTCCCCGATTCCAGGGAAATACTTTGTCCATTTATCGTATTCATGCCCCTCATAACTTCGTAAACATCTATAAGGTCAGCCCTCAGCCTCCAATGCTCCAGTGGACACAGCGCCATCCTGTTAAGACTCCCCCGAACGCTCAAATCCTCCAACCCTGGCAACATCCTTGGAAATCCTTTCTGAACCCTTTCAAGTTTCACAATATCTTTCCAATAGACAGGAGACCAGAATTGCACGCAATATTCCAACAGTGGCCTAACCAATGCCCTGTACAGCCGCAGCATGTCCTCCCAACTACTGTACTCAATACTTTGACTAATAAAGGAAAGCATGCCAAACGCCTTCTTCCCTATCCTATCTACCTGCGTCTCCACTTTCAAGGAGCTATGAACCTGCACTCCAAGGTCTCTTTCTTCAGCAACATTCCCAAACCCTTATCCTTATTTTTATAAATCCTGCTAAGATTTGCTTTCCCAAAATGCAGCACCTTACATTTATGCGAATTAAACTCCATCTGCCATTTCTTAGCCCATTGGCCCATCTGGCCAGATCCTGTTGTAATCTGAGGTTACCCATTTCGTTGTGCACTACACCTACAATTTTGGTGTCATCTCTAACTTACTAACTGTACCTCTTATGCTGATATCCAAATCATTTATGTAAATTATAAGAAGTCGAGGACCCAGCACCGATCACTGTGGCACTCCACTCGTCACAGGCCTCCAGTCTGAAAAACAACGCTCCACTGGCACCCTCAGTCGTCTACCTTTGAACTAGTTCTGTATCTAAGTGGTTGGTTCTCCCTTTATTCCATGAGATCTAACCTTCCTAATCAGTCCTCCATGAAGTCCATATAGATCACATCTTCTACTCTGCCCTCATCAATCTTCTTTGTTACATCTTCAAAAAACACAATCAAGTTTGTGAGACTTGGTTTCCCATGAAAGCCATGTTAGGTATTAGAACGAAACGTCTGTTAATGACATTCGTTTAAAGACACTTTAGCTGTTTATGCTGCATCATTCTGTGGTTATTGATCCACAGTTTACGTTCACTTCCTGCAGTTTACATGCTGATTTCTCCAGTTGTTCATAGTTCAGTGTGATGCATCCAGTGTGTGCATAACGAGAGGGAGCTTGCTTCCCACATCTTGTGTTTATCTGTGTCTTATATCCAGCCTTCATCAATGGCAAGAGCAAGGGGGAAAGGGCGAGATCAATGTGTAAGTCTGTCCATGCCAATCACGGCACCCACATCGGCAATTCTCTACTGTGCATTCACACCAGTTTTCTGTGCCGCTACACCCACCCCCTGCACCTTTTGAAATATCTCTATTATTTTGTGGTGTCTCTCTGTGCTCTTACCACCAAGATGAATCACTTCTACCCAACCTGCTCCAGATTTCATGTGACAAAACACTCATTAAGAATCCCATAGCATTAAAGATGCACATCGCATCTCTCGTTATTTGATTTCCCTGGATCTCTTTCATAAGATTAACGTTCACAGCAACTTGACTTGGAAAAGAAAATCGCGTTCCTTTTCATTATCCCCTTTCAGTCTACATTTCGTTAAGTTCAGGCATCAGTCTCAAATTAATCTTTGAGGTTTTTTCATGTGATCGATGCAGACAAACTAACCATTGGAGTTCCAATTTCAATAGGACAGTATAGTAATCCGAATATAGCGACGAGAGTGGGATTCGAACCTACGCGTGCAGAGCACAATGGATTAGCAGTCCATCGCCTTAACCTCTCGGCCACCTCGTCGTGTATGCATGAAAGGATATGACATAATCTCCCAGACCATCACAATCTCATCACCTTTGGCCAATCTCCCATTCACAGCCTCCAACCTCATTGTCCATGAACCCCACACTGCCCGATTCTACCTCCTTCCTAAGACCTGCTGTCTCTGCCTGCGCCTGTTTGACCCGACTCATCTCTTCCTACGTCAACACCTTCCTGTCTCCCCAGTCCAGGAAATTCGCACCTACGTTTGTGACACCACTTATGTACTTAATCTCACTAAAGACTTCTGTTTCCCTGGTCGACAACGCGTCATCTTCGCCTTGGAGATCCAGTCCATCTGCACATCCATCTGCCATGACGAAAGTCTCCAAACCCTCTGGTTCTTCATCTCGCCCCATCCCAACTTGTACCCTTCCACCGACACCCTCATCCAGCTGGCTGAACTGGTCCTCACCCTCAACAACTTTTACTTCCAATCCTCCCACTTCCTCCAAACCAAAGGGGTAGCCATGGGCACCCACATGTGACCGAGCTATACCTGCCTGCCTGTTTGTCAGATATGTGGAATTATCCGTGTTTCGCAGTTACTCTGGCACCTCTCTCCACTTGATCCTCTGCTACATTGATGAATGTGTTGGGCGTCACTTTTGTGCTCCCACGAGGAGGTTGACCAGTTCACCAACCAACACCTTTCACCCCGACCTCAAATTCACCTGGATCTTCTTGGCAACTCCCTTCCATTTCTTGGAATGACCAATGACAGACATATATTAAACCCCACTGACTCCCACAGCTAACAATACGACACCTCCTCCCACCCCACCTCGTGTAAAAACAGAATCCCTTATTCCTAATTCCTCCGCCTCTAGTGCATTTTTTCCCAGGATGACCAATTTCACCTCAGCAAGTCCAAGTTGGTCTCCATCCCACGTGTTTGACAATGCCCGCCAGTGCATCTCCTCAACTTCACTCACCACCGCCCTTAAACCCCACCCCTCCCGCAAGAAGGACAGAATCCCATGGTTCTCAACTTTCATCCCACCAAACTCAGCATAAATCATATAAGACTCCACCACTTCTGCAATCTCCAAACAGACCCCACTATCAGGTATATATTTCCCTCCACACACCTATCAGCATTCTGAAAAGACCATTCTCTCCACGAACCCCTTGTCAGGTCTACAACCCGCAATAAACACACACCCCACTTCTGGCACATTTCCCTGCCACCGCAGGAAGGGTAAAAGCAGCTCCCACACCACTCCATTCATCTCCGTCTAAGGCACAAAGGGATCCTTCCACTTCAGTTAGAAATTCACCTACAACTTACAATGTCATCTACTGCATCTGTTGAATCCAGTGTGGTCTCCTCAACAGTATGGAGACAGGACACCTTCTTGCAGATCATTTCAGAGAACATCTTTGGGACACCCGTTCCCAGCAACTTCACCATCCAGTGACTGAACACTTCAACTCCCCCTCCCACTGCGTCAAAGAGTGCAGGTCCTGGGCCTCCTTCAGCGCAAAACCATAACCACCGAATACCTGGAGGACGAACGCCAAATATTGCGCTTTGTGACTCTGTCACCTCACGGGATAAGTGTGGATTTGAACAGTTTCCTCATTTCCCTTGCCCCAAGTCCCAAGCCTCAAAATTGGCACCGCCCTCTGAACCCATTACATCACTGTTCCTTCTGAACTTTCATCTTCTCCCTCACCTTCATCCAACCACCGCTTTCCCCCATCCCCCCCATCCCCAAATCCCTTCCAATTATCTCTCAGTCCCGACTCACAAACCTTATTCTTGTTGAAGGGCTTATGCCTGAAATGTGGATTCTCCTGCTCATCAGATGCTGACTGACCTGCTGTGCTTTTCCAGCACCACACTCCAGACTCTGATCTCTAGCATCTGCTGTCCGAACTTTCTCCTAGGAATAATCAATGACCTCGGAGTGAAGATGTCCCTGGATTGCATTGATCACAGTGTGTCTGAGTTTTGCGTTTATTTTGGGTGAGGGCAGGCTGGATCTGAGACGAGCACTTAACACCCAGACAACGGGAATGGTATCAGATACAGACGTTAGGGCGGGCTGAAGTGAAGTGGAAAATTCAGTCAGAAGGTGGATCAGTACAAATGCATCATATCACCCAGACTGTAAAAGACACGCAGAAGGAGCAAATCAACTTCAGTGCAGGCACAATGACAGATACAGTGGAAAGAAGACAATACAATACACTGAGATGGAGTGGAATTATTTATGAGAAAGAATTAAATATTGAAGCTATTTTACATAAAGATTGCCCTCACATTGGAAAAAGGAATTTCCTGCAGTGTAACGGTGATATTTGCCTGTGACATCACAATGCTGAGAGACACTGACATATTATCAACTGTAGTAGCGTGGCCTAGTGAAAGCATGATCGGCCCATCAATCAGAATTCAATACTTCAAAGCTCTCCTCTGCGCTGTACAACCTATTTGCTGCTCCTGTCGTCAGATCCCAATCGCTTCACAGTGTATCTTTTTCTGCTTCCTGCCTCACGTAAACACTTGAAACATGATCCAATCCCCAGTGTTTCCGCTTTAACCCATATTTTGTAACTCCCGCGCTGACACAGGTACGAGTGACCAATTGGCCTTTTTGAGCGCTCGCACTCTGTATGATCTGTGCACTGTATCTGATCCGCAGGACACACTGCAGAAATTATCCCATCCCAGCGGACTGAGCTGCCTCCATTGATAGAGCTGTCTCCATTGGTGGAGTATCACACAGTAACAGCCAACATCTTTTGATGTCATCCTCGAAGGTACTTTCTCCAAAAAAAAGGAAGACTGCGGGAAACTGCTGTCGTCAGCACGATGTACAGAGGCCCAGCGGGAGCCTTGTGGGCCACAAAACCAGAAATCAATGGATAAAAAGATTCTTCTTTTTAGAAGAATCCAATTCAGACCATCAGGTGAACACTTCCTGGGGAGAAAATGGATGTGGGAGAGCTGACAGTCTCAACTGGTTCCAGCATTTACAATCTTGGTCCGTGTGACAACAAAAGCAGAAACCTGGAACTGTTTATCTTGCTTCTGAAAAACAGGTTATTAAATTTTGAAGAGCATTGATATTTCTCCCTGATGTTCATGAAATGATCAAGAGCAGAGTACGGTTCCCTGAGTATGGTCTGACTTCTGGGTTATGGACTGTGATATTCTGCTGACATGATCTGAACACATATAAAGAAATGACTCAGTGACAAGATCTGCTGAATTGGATTCCGTGAAGAACAGAAACCGATGTAATGAAAAGAGCCACAAGAGCGGGAATGCAGCAAATTATTTTCCAGACTCGAGAAGAGTGCACTGTGCTGTTTCCAGGGGTCAATATCTGTGCAAGTTGACCGAAACAGCGTTGGGTGTTATTGTAAAGCATCTTTTGTATAATGGTGCAAAAGCACGGAACTTTTGTATAGAGAGGATAACTTCAAAATCCCCAAAGAGGCAAAACACACAAATGAGGTAAAGAACAAAGTAACCACACAAATTGGTGTTACGCCATGGAGTAAACTTCCCTGCTCAAATTTCGTTCAAAATCGCTCTCTGTCTAATTCCTAAGACTGATATTCGAACAGTGAATGGTCTATGTCAATAAAAACTGCTCTGATCTCACAACTTCAGCATTTCATACCTAACCGCTTAAGTATGACTGGCAATAGTAATTGATCCCTCACTGTGTTACTTCAGCACACGTCGAGAACAAATAACTATAAGAGCAACAGTCATGTATGTAACTGGGATTTGACCCGATTCTGTTGCAACCAATCGATTCAGCTGTAATTGAAATTGTTTCCACCATTCCTGTGTCGGTTATAGGTTTGCATAGCTTAGTGGTGAGTTGGACCCAGCATCCTTTCTCAGGTTGAAATATACAGGGATATAAAGACATGATGAAAGACACGGTCAGTGTTTACTGGACTATGAAGACGCGAGGAATGACACGGCCATGATACCATGTCGTTATTAACGATGGAAATGAGGTTTACTGGTAGATAAAGCCACGAGAAATGAAAAGAGGGGGTTTAAAGGGATGGTAGCATTAAATAAGGAATAATGCGGGAGAACTCAGGAAAGACTTAGTTGTGTCCGAAGAGAGGTTATTCAGCTGATGTGAAGTTGTTACGAGTAAACACGAGGGAAATTCCGTCGTTTAGATGAGTGGAAACTAGACGTTAGAACTTCAAACACATCGGGACATGATAATGAAGGTTGGAAAGCGAATGCAAGCAGACAAGGCATGAATTATATTAGATTAGATTAGATTAGATTAGATTACTTATAGTTTGGAAACAGGCCCTGTTGAGCAACAAGTCCACAACGACCCGCTGAAGCGCAATCCACCCAGACCTATTCCGCTACATTTACCCCTGCCCCTAACAGTACGGGCAATTTAACACAGCTAATTCACCTAACCTGCACATGTTTGGACTGTGGGAGGAAACAGGAGCACCCTGAGCAAACCCACGCAGCCACAGGGAGAATTAAACAGCGACAGTGATTCTGGACTTCCTGGATGGAGATGCAAAATGGAAACATTCTCGAATTGGTGAACATTCATAGGAAAGAAATTGCATAACACCTGCAAGTGAAAATGTTAAGTATAAGAACAGCTGGTGGAGTTGGAAGGTGCAGCAACTCATTCGACATGAAATATTTAATACTGTAAATGCACTGAGCTGTTTGGTTTAGCTCTGCATTGAATGGAAGTCAGTTAGCTCAGTCCACTGACTAACTGGTTTAAGAGAAAAATGAGACCAACAGCGTGGGATTAATTCTCTCACTGTCTCAGGTTTCCACAAGGATCATCATGTCCCTCGCTCACCTGGTCTGTAATACTGTGGTGACTCTAGTGAGCAAGATTTGGCCTGTCGATGTAAAATATCATTGTCATTGCTATCTGTTGTCTTGAACATTTGGTCATAATCAACCGAAAGGGGAGTGAGTCCAATTAATTCTCTTTTATCTCCGCTTGAAAAATCCTGCGCGAAGACTCAACCTGATTCCAGTTTGATCCTTTGTTCCTCCCAACAGCAAAACTACTTTCCCAGATCCTTTACCAGGTTTACTGACAACAGTCAAACTCCACAAGGAGTTAAATCTTATACTTTCGATTGATTGAATGCGCTGTGCAGCTTGCAGGAAGTTGAATGATGTGAAACGATTTTTACAGACTTTCCCAGGATGTAATCCAGTGCTGGGTCAGCAATTTTAGGAAGGTCATCATGCTAAAACTTCACCTCTGGTTCTCTATACATAGATGGATATTCACCTGGGGAATATTTGCAGATTTTCTATTAATAATTGGCATATTTAACAACGGCAAAACATTTCCCCACATCAGAAACTGGAATTTCCAAGCCAATACTACTTTACTCAACATTGTTTCCAACTGCGCTTCAGTCTGATACTTCAATAATCCCTGGTAACAGCATCTTTAGATAAGCATTGAACTTACAACCTTGGCATGTTATGCACCTTTAAGTATACGGCGCTGACGAATTGTGTGACTGGAGCCGCAGACAGCGAACCTGTCATGTGACCTTCACGGACCTTGGGAACTGTAACTCAACTGCTCTAGTTTTGCTGTGATTATTATATTCCCTACAGTATGGAAACAGACGCTTCGGACCCAAAAGTCCACATCAACCCTCCGAAGAGTAACCCAACCAGAAACATTTCCCCTCTGACAAATGTACTATGGGCAATTTAGAATGACCAACTCACCTGACCTGCACAACCTTTGGACTATGGGAGGAAACTGGAACATCCGGAGAAAACCCACACATTCCCGGGAGAATGTGCAAACTCGACACAGACAGTCCACCGAGGTTAGAATCGAACTTTAGACCCTGTTGAGGCAGCAGTACAAACCATTGGACCACAACACTGTGGGATCTTTGGTGGTGGTGTGCTGCCCCACTGGTACCTCAGTCACTCACCCTGCTTCATTTCCCTGAACCGTCTGGTTCTGAAATTAAAGCTATTGCAGACAAGGTGAAACTGACATGAACCTGTGATTATTGAAGCATCAGGTTCACGAAAAGGATAAAAAAAGGGACACCAAAAATGTGAAAAAAATACACAACATTGAAAAATGGGTTTCTGTTGGTTCCTGCGTTGCTTACAGACAATGTTACATTGCCGCTGTCGCAGGGATTGTCCTTCGATCGGCTTCATTCGGCACAGAATTCGAATCAATGAAAGTTTGCCAAATTCCTTCTGAAAATTCATACAGGTAACATGAAATATTTTGCTTTCAGTAATAGTCCCTGAATCCCAATATCCACACGTTTGCTTGCTCCATGTACCCAGTTGGAAACCTGTGTGAAGGAGCACGCAGTCTGACAGAGCACCTGAGAGAATCCTTCACTGTCTGATCTAAAGCAGCAATAGGAGCTGTCTGTTCTGGCTGTGAGAGCGGTGGGGTAAAGAGGAGGACTTTGATATTCCGTTGTGTAGGTTCACATTGACCCCATCAGGTTAATTTTGAAAACCTTCTGTAAGAAACAGCACAGAAAGACAGGAACAGTAGGAGGCTTGTCCAAATACGTGTCCTACACACCGTTTGATATCATCATGGCTGACCAAACACGTCAATGTCTTTACCCAGCTCATCCACAACATCCTGCCACAGAACGGGATAAAGACATTTAAGCAATCGAACATTTCTATGCATTTGGGAGGAAAATGTGTTTAGAGACAATGGGTTTCTGCACGAAATTTGCAGGTTTTGCGAGTGAGCATCTGGTTCTGGTCTGATCATGATTCCGTGAAAACTCACAACCAAGAAGGTAAGGAATTGCCTCTGGTCAGTAGCAGGGACAAGAACTCCAGAAGAAAGGAATTGGTGATGAATCAGCACAACAGTCAATGATTCAGCTGAAAACTGAACTAAACTCCAATTCTGGTGCGGTTCAAATTCACAAACTTTGTGGTGCAATGAAAAGCCTGTTAGATTTCTACAAATTTGGTAAACTTGCTATTCTCAGTCGTGATCACACTACAGCCGCATCTCCATAACCCCAGCTCAACCTGACTGGGTTCACACTATTTAAAGCTACCATTTCACAGGCGTGACTGAAAAGTTTCCAGCTTCATTCTTGCCTCATTGAAGGCGGCTCTCAATCAACTAATGTTTCTTCATCTCAATTATTGCATGTCATTCTCTACCATCATCTTGAACTTTACAATAAAATGATCGCTGTGCCCCAAAACCATCCCCTACCGACAATGGATCCACTTGCACCACCTCTTTCCCAAATAGCAGGTCTCTTGGGCTCTCTTGGGCTGGACACATACTCCTGCAGTCAGCTCTCTTCCATGTAATCCTGGAACACTTGCCCCTCGTGACTCTTCACCACCAGCATCTCTGTCTATATCTGGATAAATTAAGTTTCTCGGTAGAACTAATCTGTAGTATTGTCATCGCTCTGAAATGACCCTGCATATTTATTCACTCCATCATTTCTTTGGTTGCTGGCCGACAGACTGTACCTCACAGTGTAATTGTATACTTTTTGTTCTGTAGCTCCAGCCAAATTCATTCTGTCCTTGGATGGATCGTCTTTCTCTTGGACTCCTTAACTAACGCTAATCTAAATCAATACTTCTACCTTCATCCTTTCCCTTCCCTTCTATCATTTTGGAATCCTTTATACTCAGCAATATTTAACACCCAGTCCTGCCATTCTTGAGCCAGCTCTCGGTGATCAATCCATCAGATTTCCACACACCAATCTGCATCTGGAACTCCCCGCACTCCGGGTATTCATGTCTATGCAGAGAACCTCAGATTAAGGCTTTCTTTCTTACTCCATCTTCCACTGATAAACTTGTTGCCGTAAATTAGTACCAACCACATCCCCCATTATTTTGAGTATCCTGGTAGGCTACTCTACGATTCCTGTTTGTTCCTAAGCACACACCAAGTTATTTTCAACCCCTCCCACACACCCCGTATGACATTTAGTCCCAGCTCTGTGGCGTTAGCACATCCGGCTTGTACAGTTGCTGCCTTCCCCAGAACCAGTCCCAATTTCCCAGAAATCTGAAACCCTTCCTGCTGCATCATCATTCCAGTGACAGTGTCATCTACCTAAAACTCCGAGTTCTGTTCTCACTTGGACACGGCACTGGGAGTATTCCAGGGATTGCCACATTTGAGGTCCCGCTTGTAGCCATCCACTTAGCTCCCTAAATTCTGATGCCCAGACCACTTCACCCTTCCTACCCAGGTCATTCCGACCAACTTGGACATGACATTTGACTGTTCACTGGCCCTCGGACGAATGTCCTGCAGACACAGTGACATTCGTAACCCCACTTTTCCTGGAATTATATACATGCTGACATCGTCTTCAATTTCCTGTCTCCCCTGTGCCTTTTGCTCCTCCTTCCTCTTCTGTACATTTAGGCTGCTTGTGGTACCACAGACATGGCTCTGACTACACTCACCTGAGCAGCCAACACCTACATCAGCTTCCAAACTGGGAAACTTAATTGGGAGGGAGACATCAGGCTATTCCTGGATTCCCTGACTGTTTCTCTTCAACTGCCTAGTCCCCTATTCCCTTCCGTATTCCAGGCCGTCATGTCTGCAGTCTGATCTGCTCTGTGTGTGTGCTATCCCCCTAACTCTCAGCATGACAGTCTCTCGTCACTGTCTGAGCTCCAAGACCCAGTGTTCATCCAGGACATCAGCAGGGGCTATGACTTCCCAATGTAACAGAACACATTTTCCACCTGACAAATATGTCTTGCCATGTCGTGAAATGCAACATGTCTAGAGTAACTTAACTAATTACTTAGAATGAAGTTAACATCAGGGAAATAACAATATGGTTAAGTCCCTTATCCAACTGTGACTTACTGAGGGAAATTTACTATACTAGCTCAGAATTTGACTTCGCCCTCTTATTTCTGTGTTCAACCCTTATTTCAGAAGTTGAAAAAATAAATTTGCTAACTTATAGCAATTAACGTACAGTTGCTTATAACGGTGCATTTATCAGCCAATGAACTTACAGCCTTTTCTGTGATGGCTCTTGCACTTCTGTCAAACTCAGTGCAGGCAGGTCCCAGCAGCAGAAAGTTATCTCTGTGACTCCCAGGTACGTGTAATCCTCCAGCTCCCACTCCACTCTGCTCCCTCACAGTGTCACCGTCTCTGTGACTCCCAGGGACGTGTAATCCTCCAGCTCCCACTCTACCCTACTCCCTCACAGGGTCACAGTCACTATAACTCGCAGGTACGTGTAATCCTCCAAGTCCCATCCACTCTGCTCCCTCCCAGGGTCACCGTCTCTGTGACTCCCAGGTACGGGTACTCCTCCAGCTCCCACTCCACTCCACTCCACTCCCTCCCAGGGTCACCGTCTCTGTGACTCCCAGGTACGGGTACTCCTCCAGCTCCCACTCCACTCCACTCCCTCACAGGGTCACCATCTCTGTGATTCCCGGGTATGTGTACTCCTCCAGCTCCCACTCCACTCCACTCCCTCCCAGGGTCACCATCTCTGTGATTCCTGGATATGTGTAATCCCTCCAAGTCCCATCCACTTTGCTCCCTCACAGGGTCACCGTCTCTCTGACTCCCAGGTACGTATAATCCTCCAGCTCCCACTCCACTCCACTCCCTCACAGGGTCACGATCTCTGTGATTCCCGGGTATGTGTAATCCCTCCAAGTCCCATCCACTTTGCTCCCTCACAGGGTCACCGTCTCTCTGACTCCCAGGTACGTACAATCCTCCAGCTCCCACTCCACTCCACTCCCTCACAGTGTCACCGTCTCTGTGACTCCCAGGCACAATTAGGCCTCGATCCTCAGTGCTGATTTATATCCTCCCACTTTGCTGCCTCTAACTCCCAGGTGTGAGTTAGCCTCAAGCCTCTGCTCCAAGTTGCTCCCTCACACGGTCACTCCCTCTGTGGCTCGGTGCTGATTTTAAGCCCCCTGCTGTGCTGTTTCTCCAACTCCAAGTCCCAGTCGGCCTTGATCCTCGTTGCTGATGTATATTCTTCCGCTTCGTGCTGCTTTCACTCAGGTTCCCTCCCTTTGCGACTCCCAGGCAATGTTAGGCCTCAAGCCTCAGCTGAGATTTATAACGTCCCATTCCACACTGCTCTCTTATAGGATCGCTGTTGTGTCTGGAAAACAGTGGAAACGAGGAGGATTAGACAGAGCCGATGGTGTTTCAGTGATTGAGCAAGCTGTATGGGATGGAACTGGTTATGTGGGGAGCAAGGCAGACCTGCAGCAACTAAAGAAGTTAACTGAAGAGACAGTGAGAGTTTCAGACATCGAAGAAGGCAAAGGAAATAGAAAGATGGTAGCTTGTTCATGACGGAGATTTGTAGAGCCTAAAGGGCTTTTTTCAGAACTGCTTACAGAGATGTGCAGACTTCAACAAATGCAAATTGACATCCAGCAAGTGTTGACTGGTCTTTTAGACTTGGATGTGACAGAGTGAGAAGACTTGCAGTAACTGGGGGTAATATAAACGTTTGGGCACTGATGGTTTTCAAGGACCCTCAGGAAATGAGGAGGTGCAGAGAATGGGAGCATTCCACATAGTGAGATTGTGGGGGCTGGAAGTCCTGAGATGGATAAGGAGGATGAAAAGTGTCAATTTTACACACACAACCATTGTAATTATCGAGATTTAAGGAAGGGAATCTGTGCTGCCATTGATTACAGTGATATGGAGAGTTACAGAAACTGAAGGGGTAACAAATTTTAAAAAGGAGAGAGTTTGGACGATCAGATGTTTATAAAAGATTAAAGAAATTTTAGAGATCTCAGGCACAGATGTGAATGGAGGAGGTGAGATATTGTGAGGAATTGTCAGATTTATAAGGCGAGGAGGATATCAGATATGAAAGGGAGAGCTGCATTGTCTGCCTGCAGTTACAGCCATGAGGAGTGTTGTAGCGCCTGCTGGAGGGGACACAGATAACAACAGTTCCAACGGCTGGTGCAGTGGCTCAGGAAGGCAGCTCACCATCACCTTCTCAGGGACAACTCCAAATCAACAATAAACGCTGGTCCAGCCAACAAAGCTCATGTTCATGAATGAATAAAAGATCTACAAGTAGCACTGATGTCACTCAGGAAGGGTCTTTCAATAGCACTTCACAAACCCGGAACCACTATACCCTGGAAGGACAGGAGCTCCGGGTGCACGGGAACACCAGCATTTCCAAGGTGCCCTCCAAGACACGCTCCATCCTCCCAGCAATGTGTCTGTCCCTACACCCAAAGGACTGCAGTGGGTCAGGAAGGCAGCTCACCACCAACTTCTCCAGGGAATTACAGATGGGCAGGTAATGGGGAAACTCTGCTGTTTACAGCCAGACAGAAAAATAAATCCAGCAGTGGGTGTGAAATAAAATTTCCGTTTCAGAACAACATGCTTAACATGGAGAGAGGATTTCTCTGATTGGCACAAGACAGAGTGTGTGAAGAAAGGGGTCTTTTTCACGATGGAAATTGGTGATGAAGGGAGCTCCGCAGGGGTCAGTGTTGGGACTACACTCTACACGTTAATCATTCAGAGTCTGGACAAAGGATGTGAAGAGGTACGAGAAATGGGTTTCCAAGAAGTATCCCAGGGATGAAATCCGTGCCATATGAGGACCAGGTGAAGTCTCTGGGTCTGTACTTGATGAAGTTTCAGAGGGGCGGCAGAACCTCATTCAAACTTACAGAATACTGAGGGGCCTGAATGGAACGGACGTGGGGAGGATGTTTCCACTAGTACGAGAGTCTAGGGTCCAAGGGCACTGCTTCAGAGTGAGGGGATGACCCTTTGGTATGTAGATGTGGAGGAATTTATTCAGCCAGAGGGTGATGGACCTGTGGAACTCACTGCCTCACGGGGCTGTGGATGCTAAGTGATTCAGTGTATCTAACTCCGAGATAGCTCGGTTCTTGATGAGTAAGGGGATCAAGGGTTACAGGGAGTAAATGGGAGAATGGTGTTGAGAATCAATTCATCCATATTCGAATAGTGGAATAGACCTGATGGAATGAATGGCCTAATTCTACCCCTATACATGATGGTCTTATGGACTGCGCTTATTCCATGGGTTTCTAAGTGTGCAGTTAGCATTTCTGGCATATCTTTTACCATACATTCCAGCACTTTCCTGATTATCGCTGTCGCCTCTTGGTTTCAGATCAATGGCAGAAAGCTCCGCCACTGAGTAACGTGGGAATCCTTGTGTATAAATCTCAGAAAAGTGGAATAGAGGGACAACAGGTCAAAGAGAAGGTAAATGGAATGATGGCATTTATTTCAAAGGGAATGGAGAATAAAAATAGGGGAAGCTTGTAATAAATATAGAGGACTCCAGTCAGCCCACACTGACAATACGGTGAGCAGGTTTAGTCCCCTATCTAGAAGGAAAATGTCTTTGCATTAGAGGCAGCCCAGTGAAGGTTCACCAGGCTGTTCTTCAAAATGGAGAGATATTGATGAGAAGAGATGGAGAAGGTTGAACTTGCAGTCGTTAAAATTTATTAAATGAAGCAAATTTATTGATACACAAAAGATTATTTTGTTCTTACAGATTCGGTACTGAGACATTGTTTCCCTGAAAAAGGATCTGTAACCGGAGATAAAGGGGAATACAGTTACCAGAGAAGCTAACAGAGAAAAAAAAACAGAGCTGGGTTGGAGAGACTGGAGGATGATACAGAGTTCGGGTGGTTTGAGATCACTGTTGGTGGTGAGAGATCAGATCGGTTGTCGGGGTGAAAGATGTCAAGGAGAGTTACAGGGTTATCAATTCTGAAGGATTTACAGAGATCAGGAGGAATATAGGGACTAGAGATTACACAGTACTAGTTGGAGCTACAGAGGTGTTTAGAGAAAAGGAGGTTTATAGGCAATGTGGATTCGACAGATTGGATGGTATTGGGAGCTACAGGAATTTATAGAGAAAGGGAGGGTTGGACGGACTGGAGATTACACTGATAGGGGTGGTAGTTGGAGCTTCAGGAGTTTATAGAGACCGGGAGGATTGTTGGTGCTGGGAATTACACTGACATGGACAATAGTTGAAGTTGCAGGAGTGAGTGAGATAGGGAGGGTTGAAGGGGCTGGAAACGTTGACACAGCCTGGGAGAAGTGTAGGGATTGGAGGAGCCAGAGATACTGAGGGTTGTAGGGCAGCAGGAGTTCAGAGAGTTAGTGAGGACTGTAAAGGCAGGTTTGCAACATTCCCATCAGTTACACAGAGATGTGGAGCGCTGTTTTGGAGGAGGTTACAGAAATCAACAGGGTTGCAGATACTGGAAGATATTACAAATGCTGTAGTATTTGAGGAGGTTACAACGACAGGCTGTATTGAAGAGTTGGAGGCTGCTGCAGGTATTAAACATGCTGCAAGGGATCAGTAACCTTACATTGCCCAGGGGGATTGGAAGATCTGGAGATAAAGAATGAGAATTGCAGTAACTGAAGAATATCACAGAGATGGTGAGAAACAGATGATTTCGAGTAGTTATAACATGAAATGAGCTGTATTCAATGGAGTCAGGAAAGATACATGGAGATCAGAAGGGGCCACAGGTGATCAAAAGGGCAGTGAGGCTTCTCACTGTAGGATTGGGGTAGTTTACACAGACAGGGAGTATTTTGTGGAATGGTGCTATTTACAGAGATTATGAAGTAGTATGGCATTGAGGAACGAACAGAGATAAGAAAGGCTGTAGTTAATGAAAACATTTGTTGATGTCGGATGCTGAGGTTCTGGAAATTAATTGGACTGGAAAGCTGGACAATCTGTCAGCTTACAGAGACAGGAACAGCAATAGAGACTGGAGACACGAACACAGATAGGGAGACTTGCACACACTGGAGGAGGTTTCTGCTTTAGGAATGGTTGTAGGGGAGTGTAATGTTTACACAGATAGGGGTGTAAGAGCTGGAGAAGGTTATGGAGATGATTAGATTGATGGGGGGACCGGAAGAGCGAACATTGACAGGGCTGGTGATAGTGACGGGAGGATGTAAAAGAGATAGAAAGTCTTGTAGAAACTGATTGGGAGAGTCACAAGCATTGGCGCTGGTTCCACAGATCGGGGGTTTTACAGGGACCTGAGAGGATTACGCAGATAGGGAGGATTGCAGGATGTCCACATTTTCAGTGTTCCAGGACTGGAAACGTTACACAGTTAAGGAGGGAGCAGTGGGAGCTCACAGAGACTCGGAGGTTTGAAGAGTTTGGGGCTGTTTATGGATAGTTGTATATATTTAGGGACAGTAATATGGAACGCAGAGGGAGAGTTTAGATTAGATTCCCTTCAGCATGCGAACAGGTACTTCAGCCCAACAAGTCCACAACAACTCTCCAAAGAGTAACCCACCCAAACTCACTTCTCTCTGACATTGCAACAAACATTATGGGCAACTTAGAATGGCCAATTGACCTCTCCTGTACATCTTTGGCCTTTGGGATGAAACCGGAGCACCCAGAGGAAACCGACACAGACACAGGGAGAATGTGCAAACACCACAAAGACAGTCACCAAACGAACCTGGGTCGCTGGCGCTGTGAGGCACCATTGCTCAGTATTGAGTCACCGGGCTGCCCCAAATTGCAGAATTACACAAAGAGAGGGTGTTTGAGGTGCTGGGAGGGATGTAGGGAGTGGAGGAGCAAACAGAAATGTGAAGTGCTGTTGTTGTTTCAAAAGTGGAGATGTTTATGTTGATAAGGAGCGCGGTTGGGATGGGAGAAGGTTACTGTGATCGTGTGGTGCTGCAGGCCAGGTGGCAGGGGCGTTATAGGGCCTGCATAACATTACAGTGATATCATGTTCTCCTGGGGCTTGAGGAAGGTAGGCAGGTGGGCATCTTGGTCCAGGCTGGAGGATTTAATAGAGACGGGGGCACTGTAACTATTGTTCAAGACTACATAAATAGGCATTATTGTACCGAGTGCAGAATGAGATTATTGAGATTGGGCATGTTACCGAAACTGAAGCAATTTACACATCGGGAGAGTCGTCAGCATTGGAGTAGATTTGAAATATACAGCCGGTGGGAATATGGAAGAGTGGAGATTATAGAAACATGAAATTTTCTGGGAAGTACAAGTATTCAAGACACTGGCGCAAATGAGTTGGACCGAAATGTATGTCTCCTTGCTGTGTGACTCTATCACACGACAAGAGACAGCGTGAGCGGGAATATTGAAAAGAAGGATCCCAGGTTTCAATGCCATCTACTTAGGGGAGGCCTGCTTTCCCCTCTGTTGTACTGATTCTCACTAAGACAGCACAGACCTGGATTGATAACTGTCAACTTCCCATATTGACATGGGAAGGCTCAGTACAGCAGTGATGAAAGTAAACAAGGGGGTGGGGATTGAGCCTGGAAACCAGCATGCTCTGTGTTCGTGCTTCAACACTGTATCGATGTCATGTCTTCCGGACCAAAGTTCGATATATTACATGCACTCTGCTCGGTTCACTGTGAGTGATCTTACCTATCTGCAGAATTTACTGAAGGCTCCAGATCTCTCTCTCTCTCCTTCTCTCTGGCTGACCAAATATCTTCAGTGTGGTGATGAACGAAACAGGAATTGGGAATTCTGCTGAGTCAGAAACATCCTGATTACCTACAGGAGACAGAGAAAGAGAGAGAATGGGAAATTAGACTGATGCAGTGAGAGTTTCACATGGAGAATGGCACTGAGCCCCACAAAGATCTGGAATATCCCAGTCTCCGTCCCTGGCCTGTGCTACCTCGTCTCCCTGGGGTGGAGAGATCTGTTGGCTCAGGATCTTGAGTAACTGCAAAGCTGCAGTCACTGGCATCAATTAAAACCTCACGGTGACAGATATCACATGGAGAGCTATCACCAGAGTGCAGGAAGGTATCACGATGAAACCACGGTCACGATGACGGTGCACTGGGATCAGCACTCACGGATGAGGGAGTTGTCAGTGGGCCAGGCAATGGCCTCGGGTAACTCTCACTCGACTGTTCATCCAGAATTTAATCCCGGAAGCAGTGATACCCCTCTGGCTACTTAATACCCTTTAAGTCAGGAAATCTGTTATAGGTTGCTGGTCTGGCCAACATATGAATCCAGATCCAAAGCAAAGGGTTTGACTCTCAAATTCCCTCTGAAATGATCTGGCAATCCACTTAGCTCAAAGGTTGGTCAGGGTGGGCCTGAGATGCTGCTCAGCCAGAGACAGCAACATGTAAAGATGAGGCCAGTAGAAGAAATGATTGGGAGGATGGTTCAGGAGAAGAATGAAAGTAATAGGGTGGTTGTAATGGGGGCTTTAACTTTCCTGATATTGATTGGGAAAGCGATAGCTTGAGTTCGTTGGATGGTTCGGTGTTTGTCCAATGTATGCAGGAGGGTTTCCTGACACAATATGTAGACAGAACAACAAGATGTGAGGCCATACTGGATTGAGTATGTAAAGATGAGGCGTGAAGGTTCAATTGGGGCAATTGAGTGTTATAAGGTAGCCAGGAAGGATCTGAAGAGAGAGCTAAGAGCAGCAACGAGGGGACATGAAAAGTCCTTAGTTGGTCGGATTAGGGAAAACCCTAAGGCGTTCTATAGGTATGTCAGGAATAAAAGAATGACTAGGGTACGAATAGGTCCAGTCAAGGATAGAAGTGGGAAGTTGTGTGTGGAGGCTGAAGAGACTGGGGAGATACTGAATGAATACTTTTCGTCAGTATTCATTCAGGAACAGGACATTGTTGCCGATGTGAATACTGAGTCACAATTAATTAGAATGGACGGCTTTAAGGTATGTAGGGAAGAGGTGTTGGAAATTCTGGAAAGGGTGAAAATAGATGTCCCCTGGGCCTGATGGCATTTATTCCAGGATTCTCTGGGAAGCAAGGGAGGAGATTGCAGAGCCACTGGCCTTGATTTTTATGTCCTCGTTGTCTCCAGGAATAGTGCCGGAAGACTGGAGGATAGCAAATGTGGTTCCCTTGTTCAAGAAGGGGAGTAGGGATAACCCTAGTAACTAGAGGCCGGTGAGTCTCATTCCTGTTGTGGCAAAGTCTTAGAGAGAATTGAAAGGGATTGGATTTATGAACATCTGAATAGGAATAATGTGATCAGGGATAGTCAGCATTGGTTTTGTGAAGGGCACGTCGTGCCTCACAAACCTTATTGAATTCTTCGAGAAGGTGATTAAGAAGGTGGACGAGGGGAAAGCGGTAGATGTGGTGGATATGGATTTCAGTAAGGCGTTTCATAAGGTGCCCCATTGTAGGCTACTGCTAAAAACTCGGAGGTTAGGCATTGAGTGTGAGTTGGAGTTTTGGATTAGGAATTGGCTGTCTGGAAGAAGACAGAGGGTAGTAGTTGATGGTAAAGGTTCATCTTGGAGTGCCGTTACTAGCGGTGTTCTGCAAGGATCTGTTTTGGGACCATTGCTGTTTGTCATATTTATAAATGGCCTGGAGGAGGTGCTAGAAGGTTGGGTGAGCAAGTTTGCGGATGATACGAAAGTCGGTGGAGTTGTTGACAGTGAGGAAGGATGTGGCAGGTTACAGCGGGATATAGATAAGCTGCAGAGCTGGTCAGAAAGATGGCAAATGGAGTTCAATGGAGCTAAGTGTGAGGCGATTCACTTTGGTAAGAGTAACAAAAAGATGGGGTACTGGGCTAATGGTCGGATACTTGGTCGTGTGGATGAGCAGAGGGATCTTGGTGTCCATGTACACAGATCTTTGAAAGTTGCCACCCAGGTAAATAGTGCAGTGAAGAAGGCGTATGGTGTACTGGCTTTTGTTGGTAGAGGAATTGAGTTCCGTAGTCCTAAGGTCATGTTGCAGTTGTAAAAGACTCTGGTGCGGCCGCATCTGGAGTATTGTGTGCAGTTTTGGTCGCCATACGAAAGGAAGGATGTGGAGGCACTGGAACGGGTGCAGAGGAGGTTTAGCAGGATGTTGCCTGGTATGGCAGGAAGATCGTATGAGGAAAGGCTGAGGCACTTGGGGCTGTTTTCATTTTAGAAAAGAAGGTTTAGGGGTGACTTGATAGAGGTGTACAAGATATTGAGGGGTTTAGATAGTGTTGACCATGAGAACCTTTTTCCACGTATGGAGTCAGCTATTACGAGGGGGCATAGCTTTAAATTAAGGGGTGGTAGGTATAGGACAGATGTTAGGGGTAGGTTCTTTACTCTGCAAGTCGTGAATTCGTGGAATGCCCTGCCAGTAGCAGTGGTGGACTCTCTATCTTTATGTGCATTTAAACGGGCATTGGATAGGCATATGGAGGATAGTGGGATAGTGTAGGTTTAGGTGGGCTTGGATCGGTGCAACATCGAGGGCCAAATGGCCTGTACTGCGTTGTATTCTTCTATGTTCTATGCCATGAGTACCATTAAAACCAACTGTGCTGGGACCAGTGTCCTGGCCAATCATGTCGGTAGGTTTATGGACAGGACTTTAAACTGACAGAGAAGATGCTGCGAAAGGGTTCAGGTGAAAGGAGCTTTTCAAATCCAAAGAGAAAAGGTGAAGCATCAGAACAACATGGGGATGTAGCTGAAGACAAGCAGAAAGGAAAAGGAAGGGACAGAGTTGAAAGAAAACTGGACATTGTAGGATAGGATTGTAACAGGACATTGTGGGAAAATGTAAATTATGAAGAGTTTTTTTTTACAAGGACAAAGTATGGTGACTAGTGACACAGAGAACAATGAGATTTAGTCAGCAGACAGACGTGATTACATGGTGAACAAAAGGTGGAACATAAATATTCAACAGTAAACAACCTTACAGGAACTCAGGGAGAATGGAAAAGCAAGATGGGAACCCTGACACTAATGGATAACAAAGGCATTACAGAGAAAGCACTTGGCCTCAGATTATGCAGCTGAATCAGCCTAAATGCAAATTCTGGATGCAACGTGTCAAAAACAAAAGCAAGAGAACAGTTTTTAAACTGCCTTGCAGTATTTCGTTGCTCATCCCTGCATTAAACAGGAATTCATTGCACTCTGTTACAAAGGTGGTGTGATAATTTTGGGAGACCTCAATCTTTGTATAATCTGGAATAGACACATTGGCAAGAGTGATATTATCGGAGATCCTTCTTGAATGTCTTAGTCAGTGTTTCTTTGAATAACACATTGTGCAACAGGCTAGGGATATAACTATCTCAGATCGACCGTTGGGTGATGAAGCTGAGTGAATGAATAATATTGCATCGAGATCCTCCAAGAAATTATACCGGAATTTAAAGAGATTATGACATTTTAAGTGACCATAAAGCATACTAAAGCATCAGTAACAAAGCCAATTACATGATATTGAGAGAGAACTGACCAAGGTAAACAGGGGAAACAGACTGAAATGTCAGGCTGTAAATGAACAGTGGAACACATTTAGAGCCAGAGAGACCGAGAGACGTACAGCACATAAACGGACCCTTCGGTCCAACTCGTCCACGCCACCCAGATATCCTTTCCTAATCTCGTCCCATCTGCCAGCACTTGACCCATATCCCACTACTTCTTTTTTTATTCATATACCAATCCAGATGCCTTTTGAATGCTGCAATTGTACCAGCCTCCACCACTTCCTCTGCAGTACATTCAATACATACACCACACTCTGCGTGAAAACGTTGCCCCTTAGGTCCCTTTTAAATCATTCATCTCTCACCCTAAACCTATGCCTTCTTGCTCTGGTCTCCACCACCACATAGAAAAGATCTTGCCTGTTTATCCTATCCATGCCCCTCATGATTTTATAAATCTCAAGCATGTCACCCCTCAGCCTCTGACGGTCCAGGGAAAACAGTCCCAGTCGTTTCAGCCTCTCCCAATAGCTCAAATCGTCTAACCCTGGCAAGATCCTTGTAAATCTTTTCTGAACACTTTCAAGTTTCGCAACATTTTTCCAATAATAAAAAGACCAGGCTTGTACGAAATATTCCAAAAGTGTCCGAACCAGTGTCCTGTACAGCTGCAAAATGACCTCCCAACTCCTGTACTCAATGATCTGACCATTAAAAGAAAGCATACCAAACACCTTCTTCACTATCCGCTTATTTGCGACTCTACTTTTAAGGAACTCCAAGGTGTCTTTTTTCAACAACACTCCCTAGGACCTAGACATTAAATGTATAAGTCCTGCTCAGATGTGCTTTCCCAAAATGCAGCACCTCACATTTATCTGAACTAAACTCCATCTGTCACTCCTCAACCCATTTGCCCATCTGATCAAAATCCCGTTGTAATCTCAGGCAACCTTCTTCACTGTCCGCTATATCTCAAATGTTGGTGTGTTCTGCAAACTTATTAACTGTACCTCCTACATTCACGTCCAAATCTTTTATATAATGCCGAAAAGTAGCGGACCCAGCACTGATCTTTGTGGCACACCATCGGCCTCCAGTGTGAAAAGCAACCATCCGCCACCACCCTCTGTCTTCAACCTTCAAGCCAGTTCTCTATCCAAACGGCTAGTTCTCCCTGTATTCCATGAGATCTAAGCTTGCAAACCGATCTTCCAGGAGGAACGTTTTCGAATGCCTCGCTAAAGTCTATATAGATCATATCCAATGATTGCCCCTCATCAATCCTTTTTGTTACTTCTTCAAAAAACGCAATCAATTTCTTGAGACATGTTTTCCCACACTCAAAGCCATGCTGACTATCCCTAATCACTCCTTGCCTTTCCAAATACATGTAAATCCTATCTTGCAGGATTCCCTCCAACACTTTAACAACGACTGATGTCATGCTCATTGGTCTATAGTTTCCTAGCTTTCCCTGACCACCTTTCTTAAATAGTGGCGCCATGTTATCCAACCTCAAAATTTCAAATACCTCACATGTGATGATCGATTATACAAATCTCTCAGCGAGGCATACGTTGATCATTTCCCTAGCTTCCCGCAAAGTTCCAAGGTACACCTGATCAGTTCCTGGGGATTTATCCACTTTTATGTGTTTCAAGACATCCAGCACATCCTCCTCTTTAAGATGAATGTTTTCAAGTTGTCACCATCTATTTGCCCACATTCTTTCTCTTCCATTTCCTTCGCCACAGTAAACACTGATGCATAACACTTGTTTAGTATTGGACCCATCTCCTGCGTCTGCACACAAAGGCTGCATTGCTGATCTTTGAGGGACCCTATTATCTATCTCCTTACCTTCTTGTCCTTTATGTATTTATAAAAACCCTTTGGATTCTCCTTTACCCTATTTGTCAGAGCTATCTCGAGTCCCCTTTTTAACCTCCTGATTACCCTCTTAAGTACACTGCTCCAGCCTTTATAGTCTGAGGATTCGCTTGATTTCTCGAGTTTATACGTGACAATGTTATTCCTCCTTTTTCTTAACGAAAACCTTAGTTCTCTCGTCATCCAGCATACCCTACACCCACCAGCATTTCCTTCCACCCTAATAGGAATACTGTATACTGTCTCTGGAAAGCCGTAATCTCATTTTTGAAGGCTTCCCATCTTCCAATGATAAAGGTTTCAATTTCCCAATCCCCAATTCCAGCATCACACGAAACTGCCATTTGAAAATAATGAAAAAATAAAGCACATTCTAAATGAAGGCTTTGATGAGGTGAGCTCTGGTCAGCCATGTAGATCTGGAGACCACCAGATGCACGGAGAGTGCTTTCCATCAGAGCAGCACCAGGTCAGGATCAGGCACACAGACAGAATGGGCAAATAGATTCACATCTGATCTCACATCTCCCAGCCTGGCAATCTGAAGCTGTGCACAGACATTCTGGTAAACATCTCCAAAATTAGGTCATCAAGGTTGGCCTAAAATTCTAATCAAAAATAAATCAGTCATTCAGACTAATATATCCTTCAGGTTCCACAACCCATTCCCGGTCTCATCCTGCAGGTTCTATGAATCTCGCTCCCTCTAACGTGTTGCAAGATCCCTATCCCCTCCTATATTTGGACCACCCTCCAGATTCTGCAGTCCTTCCTACCTCCTATCATGACCCGTACTATAAAACTCTTCCTTCTTCTACAATATTCCCGAGAAGGGTACTGTAGGATGGTGGAGGTTACAGAGTTAGGGAGGAATATCAGGATTAGACGATTTTGTAGTTATTAGTAATATTGAAGTGGCTAAAATTGGCTTCGATAATTTTAACAGTTCTCGCTAATAAAGGAGGTTACAGAGCTAAGGAGGATTGTAGGGACTGGAAGACGTTTCACAGTTTGTGGATTTTGTGGGGATTGGAGGAAGGTACCAAAATAGGGAAGGTTGAAGATTGAAGGTTTCTGCTGAGAACTTCTATTGGGTTAAAGGCAGGGTTCTAGGTAGTGTGGAGTAAGAGAAGAATCATGGGGTCCACGTCCATAGATCCTTCACATGTGCCAGCCATGTTGAAAGGGTGTGAAGAGGGCGTGTGATGTCTTAGCATTCTTTAGCAAGGGTATTGAGTTTAAGACCAGTGACGTGAGGCTGCAGCTCCATATACCCCTGGGTAGTTCACTCTTGGAATATTGTGTTATGTTCTGGTCGCCTCATTATAGGAAAGTTGTGGAAACTTTGGAAAGGGCGCAGAAGAGACTTATCAGGATGTTTTCTGGATTGTAGGGTAGGTCTAATGAAGAAATGTTGGGGAAGCCAGGGCTTCTCCCATTGGAATGAATAGCATGAGAGCTGACTTGATTGAGGTGCACGAGATGATGCGAGGCATACAGAGAGTGGGTGTCCCGAGAATTTTCCCATCGTGAAAATGGCTATTACGTTGGGGCATAATTTTAAGGTAATTGGAGGTGGGTTTATGGGAGATGTCAGAGGTCGGTGCATTATGCAGAGTGGTGGGTGTGTGGAATGCACTGCCAGCGTTGGTGGTAGAGATGGTTACATTAGGGACATTTACTTAACTTTTGGACATGTACATGGATTATAGTAAAATGAATTTCTCAAAATGGAGACCAGTGCCCAATGCTGTTCCACAAGGATCCGTGCGGGATCCACTGTCTTTGTGATATACATAAATTATTTGGAGGATGGAATAGTTTGCCTGATTAGCAAGTTTGCAGATGACACTAAGATTGGTGGAGTAGCAGATAGTCAAGGGTCAGAGAATACAGCAGTAGAGAGATGGGCAGAGAAATGGCAAATGGGGAGCCCAATCTAGGCAAATGCAAGGTGATGCATTTCAGAAAATCCAATTCAAGACCAAAGTAAATGAAAAGGTCTTGGTGAAATCTGACGTACAGAGAGATCTGGGCATTCAGGTCCATTGTTCCTTGAAGGTGACAACGAATGTCAGTAAATTGGTTAAGGCAGCATACGGCATGATTTCCTTCATTGGATGGGATATTGAGTAAAGGAGTTGGCAGGTCGTGTTACAGTTGTATTGGACTTTGCTTCGACCACATTTGGAATAATACATGCAGTTCTGATCACCACGTTACCAAAAGGATGTGGATGCTTTGCTTTGGAGAGGGTGCAGAGGAGGTTCACCAGGATTTTGTCTGGTATGGAAGGGGCTAGTTATTTAGGAAGTTAGAATAGATTCGGATTATTTTCAATAGATAGACAAAACTTGACTGGGGACCTGATTGAGGTCTACAAAATCATGGGATGTACAGACAGGGTGGAGAGCAAGAAGCTTATTTTTCCCCAGAGTGCGGTGAATGGAACAGATGACAGAGATAAAGCGGGTTATATAGACTGGAGGACCAAACTGAGATAGGGAGGGTAGTCGTGATTGAAGATGTTCATAGATATAGGAAGGTTTACTTTTGCAGATAATTTCGACATGGAGGGTGTGGAGTCTGAAGGATTTTTCAGAAGGACGGTAATCTTGTTTGGAGACAGTTTCACAGATAAGGGAGCATTAGTAATCATCTCTAGTTTGGTCAAAGTGGGAAGGTTTGTAGGGGAGGGTGACATTTACACAGATAGGGGTGTAAGAGCTGGAGAAGGTTATGGAGTAAATGCATAGAGATACAGGAGGAACTTACATTGAGAGGGTGGGTGCTGGCTACAGGAGGATGTCCCACAGATAGTGAGTCTTGTCAGAACTGGATTGGGAGAGTCACAGGCTTTCACTGGTTTCTGAAGATCGGTCGTGCTGCAGGGTCCTGAAAGGATTGTAGAGTCTCCAGCGAGTGATCCTGTCTTTAGGACTGGAAGAGGTTACGTTGATACAGAAACATTGAAGACAATGTATGCCGTTTTCTTTTTTCTTGAACAGAGCCTAAATATCCCTCACGAGCCAGGGATCGCAAAACCTGCCAGCTTTTCCCTTCACACTAACAGGGACACACTGACCCTGGATTCTTGATATGACACTTTTAGAAGTCTACAATTTGTCAGTCATTCCTTTTCCTTCAAGTAGACTCACCCAGTTGATGGGAGCATGATGTGGAGTAGCCTGTGTTGGACTGGAATGTACAATGTTAAAAATCACACAACACAAGCTTCCAGTCCAATAGGTTTATTTGGAGGCAATAGGTTTCAGAGAGCAGCTTCTTCATCAGGTTGTTGTGGAGCCCAATCATGAGACATAGAATTTATAGCAACAGGGTCCTAGCGTCGTGGAATGTAAAATCAAACAAATTAAATGTTAATTTTATCTTTCAAGTTGATCACCTGCGCTTTGAAAGCTAGTGTTTTGAAATAACCCGGTGTTGTGTGATTTTTAATTCACTCAATCGACCCCTGCTCGATCCTGCCTAATGGCCCCAAAACTGGCTCTGCTCCAGTTAAAGACCTTAATCTGTGGAGATGTCTGATCTTCTTCAATAACTATGTTAAAACGAAGACAGTTGTGGTCACTGGACCCAAAGTGCTCTTCGATTGCCACTTCAGTCACTTGTCTGACTTCGGTTTCTGAGGGGAGGTCCAGTGTTGCTCCTACCTGAGTAGAGTGGGGCCTCCTATATATTGATCTGGGGAAATTTCTTGGAAACATTGAACAAATTCCATCCAATAGGGGCCTTTTACACTCTGAATGTCCCAGTCAATACAATGGAAGTTAAAATCTCCAAACAGCACTATTCTATTACTTCTATAGGTACCTGCAATCTCTCTACACATCTGTTCTTCTAGTACTCGCTGGCTCTTTGGGGGTCTAGAGCACCATCCTAGTCGACTGACCATCCCCTCTTTGTTTCTAACTTCTCACCATATGTCCTCATTTTATGACCCCTTAAGAGTGTCCTCTCTAAGCACTGTTTTTATGTCCTCCCTTATCAAATGGACAACTCCCTCTCCTCACTTACTTGTCCCTCTGTCACGCCTGTAGCTTCTGTATCCTGGGACAATGAGCTGCCAGTCCTGCCCTTCTCTCAGCCCTGTTTCTGTTATGGCTATAATATCCCAGTCCCCACAATAATCCATGCTCTGAGCTTGTCAGCCTTACCAGTCAGGCCTCGTGTGTTGAAACGAATGCCCTTTAAACCAAATATCTTTTCCGTCCCTTGACTGTGCCCCAGAATATCCTGAATATGAAACTTGCTCTGATGGCTAATGTATTTTCCCCTGACTTTTCAATTGTCCCTCTCTTATTAATAGTCCCAAATTCCTGCCTAACTAGTTTATACATTCCACAGTAACACTACCAAATTCCCCTCCAGTGATACTGGTGAACCTCTGGTTCAAGTCCAACCCATCCTCTTGTCCAGGACATCCCTAACCCAGAAGAGATCCATATGATCCAAGAATTGAAAACGCTTGCCCGTACACCAGCTCCTCAGCTACAAATCTATCCAACCTATCTTTCTATTTCTCTATCCACTGGTGAGTGACACTGGGAGCAATCTGGAGATCACTACCCTTGAGGTCAGCTTTTTAACTTCTTCCCTAACGCGTGATACTCATTTCACAGGATCCCATTCCCTTTGTCTACCTCTGTCATGTGCACTGATGTGCACAATGACCTCTGGACATTCACTCTCCAACTTCAGAATGTTCTGTAATCGCTCAGAGAAATCCTTGACACTGTTACCCGCGAGGCAGCACACCGTCCTGGTTCTGCAGCCACACAATTTCCTGTCTGTCCCCTTCACAATGGAGTTTCCTGTCATTACTGCTATCATTAGACAGGATCTGACAAACAGAGACTGGGAGGAAATGCCTGCAGTTGGGGCTTTATTTGCAAAGTGGGAATATTTCAAACTGATACCGTGAGGATCCATGGCCAGTGTGTTCCTTGAAGAGTGAATGGCAAAGGCAGCAAGTTCAGCAAATACTGAGCAAGTGATATCGTGAGTTTGATAAATAAAATACAGTGCAATAAACACAGGTGAAGCCCTTTACAAGTATAGAGAGGGCAATGGGGGTCCTTAGAAAAGAGGGTCAAACAATGGTCATGAAATATCCTTGGCAGATAGTGTTATGGAAAATCCACAAGGTATTTTACCAGTACAGTTAGAGTCAGAGGATTACTGGTGAAAGAGTGAGGCCTGTTAGAAACTAAAGGGACGATCTGTGCATGGAGCCAGAGGAAGTAGGTTAGGTCTTCAATGAATACTTCTCATCTGTATTCACACAGGAGAAAGGCATTGTAGCTGTAGATTTTAGTTGAGATGGTGAGGTTGTGGAACATGTAAAGATCAATCAGGAGGAGGTATTAAAAGTTTTAACAGGCATAAAGGTGGAGGAATCCCCAGTGCTCAATGAGATGCAT
The DNA here is from genome assembly GCF_047496795.1 of Chiloscyllium punctatum. Classification (NCBI taxonomy): domain Eukaryota; kingdom Metazoa; phylum Chordata; class Chondrichthyes; order Orectolobiformes; family Hemiscylliidae; genus Chiloscyllium; species Chiloscyllium punctatum. Next base: position 94,930,050 of record NC_092744.1, read on the forward strand.
CCCAGGGTGTTGTGGGAGGTAAGGGAGGAGATTGCTGGGGCCCTGGTGGATATATCTAATACTTTACTGGCCACAGGTGAAGTGCAGAATGACTGGAGGATCGCTAATGTGGTTCAGTTGTTCGAGAAGGGCAGTAGGGATAGGCCAGGTAATTACAGAGCAGATAATCTGACATCGGTGGGAGGGACATTATTGGGAACAATTCTGAGGGACAGGATGTATCAACACTTGGAAAGGCAGGGATCAACTTGGCTGCATCATCACGGATTTGGTAGAGGAAGATGCCACCTCAGGATTTCAGTTGAATGTTATGAAATGGCCTCTCCAAATATTGAGGAGAGCAGTGCCGATGATGTGGGTTACATGCAGGTCAGTAAGGTCTTGGACAATGTCCCACATGGAAGGCTGGTCCAAAAGGGAAGAGTCCATGGGATCCAAGGCAAGATGGCAAATTGGATCCGCACCTGGTGGAGGCCTGTGTTTGTATTTGGAAGCACAATATTTGGACCTATGCAGGAAACATTGCTGGTTATTATGCACATTAATGACTTGGATGTGAAAGCAGAAGGTATTATTAGTAGGTTTGCGGATGACATAAAAGGTGAGGGTGTTGTTCAAAGTCAGGAAGGTGGTCTCACGTTCCAGCCTAAAATCGATCAGATGATAAACTGAGCAGAGTAAATTCAAATGTAGTTTACTTCTGATCAGTGTGAGGTCAAATCCTGTGGAAGGTATGATAAGCGAAGGATGGACAGAATGAACAGAAGTCCTTGTGAAGTATTGAGGAACACCGAGGACTTGGTGTCCAAGTCCATAGATCCCTGAAGGTGTAAGCACAGATAGACCGGGTGGGGAAGGCACCTGAACTGGGAGCGGGACGGTGATCCATATCTTGATGGGGTGCGTTGCTGGAGTTGCTCGAGAAGATTTAAACTGGTCTGGCAGGGCTGTGGGGCCCTCAACAGTTAAGGCAGATGAAGCCAGTGCACGGATGGGGTCCTGGAAATGGGATATAATAGGTATTATAGAATTGCACAGCAGATGGACTAGCAACAGCTCATTGTTGCATGGAATAGATGCTGTAGGAAGGATGGAACAGGAGGCAGAAGAGGAGCAGCGGTGATGGGTTTGATTGGGGGAAACATCACAGCAGTATTTAGAGAGAATATTCACGTGGAATCACCCAGTTAAATAATATTAGTGGAACTGAGAAAAAATGTTCATCAGTTTGCTATGATTGTACTGAAATTGTACTACAGCGGTAGTTAGTGGGAGATGGAGCAGCAATTCTGTCAGGAGATCTCAGATATCTGTTAGAATAAGAGAGTTGTAATCGTAGGGGATTTCAACCTTTCCAAACCTGGACTCGCATTGCTGCAGTGTTAAACATTTGGATGGAAAGAATTTGTTAAGTGTGTTCCAGAAACTCCAGTCAATATGTAAACGGCCCAACTGGAGAATGGGGCTAAACCTGCCCGCCCCTTGGTAAACAAATTAGGGAACGGGACTGAGGTGTTAGTGAGGGAGCACTACAGTGGAAAGTCACCACAATTGTATTAGATTAGAAATAGCTTTGGTGAATCACAGGGCTGGTCCACAAGTTCATGTTAGAAAATTGAGCAAGACCAGTATTGATGTTATTAGACATAATGATTTTAAAAAGTGGAAGCTATTTGCAGGTAAAGGGAACTCTAGCAAGTCGGAATATTTTAAATGAGAGATAAAATGCATGGTCCCGTTTGTGTGCAGCTCTATGCTAACAGAATTAGGAAACACTGGCTGACTGTTCAAGCTCTGATCAAGAACAAGAGCGCACATGTCAGGTAGAGCCAGCTGGATCAAGGGAATCTCTGAGGATCACAGGGGCTGCATGAATACACTTTGGATGGAAATCAGAAATGCAAAAAAAGGTCATAAGATAGCTTTGGCAGATAAGGTTAAGGAGAATCCAAAGAAAGTTTACACATGTGTTAAGAACAAAAGAATAGCAAGCGACAAAACCATTATCCATAATGATCAACGAAGTCAACGGTGTGTGAAACCACAAGATCCTAAACAAATATTTCACTTTGCGACTTACTGTGGATAAAGACTGAGGAGCTCTGGCAACTAAACAGTGTTTGGCTTGACCACGTCTGGAATACTGTGTGCAATTCTGGTCTCAGTGCCATCAGAAGGATGCTGTGGAACTTGAAAAGGTTCCGAAAAAATGAGCAATGATGTTGCCAGGGTTGGAGGGTTTGAGCTACAAGGAAATACTTAATTAACTGGGCGACTTTCACTTGAACATGGGAGGTGCAGGAGTTATCTTATAACGGTATTTAAAATCATGATGGGCGTGAATAGTCAAGACATTTTCTCCCGACTTGGGGAGTCCAAACTACAAGGAATAGCGTTAAAAGTATGCGTGGAACTGTTAAAAGCGACCTAAGAGACAGCTGGTTCCCACAGAGGGTGGCACATGTATGGAATAAGCTGCCAGAGGAAGTAATGGAGGCTGGTACAGATTTAATAGGCATCTGGATGGGTATATAAACAGGAAGTGTTTACAGGGATTTTGGCAAAAGTCTGGCAAATGGGACTAGAAACATCATGCAGGAGCTGGTACGAAGGGTCTGTTTCCATGCTGTACATCTCTATGACTGTATGTTTTGAAATGAGTCCACATTATAGAAGAGGAGGTGCTGCAGGCTGTAAAACTCAAAGGTAGATGAATCCACAGTATTGATCCAGAGTATCTCAGGACATTTGGCAAGCTGGGAAAGAGATTGCAGCAAGATGATCAAAGATATTTGTACCATTGACATCATGTGCATGATGTACTGGAAGACTGGAGGGTGAAATAGTGGACAGTGAAGGAGGTTTGCTAAGATTACAAAGGGATCTTGAGGATATGGGTGAAATTGCTGAAAACCCTTGGATGGAGTTCAATCTGAATAAATGTGAGGTAATACAATTGGTAGAACAAACAAGGGTAGATCCTATTTAATAAATGACAGGACCTTCAGTAGTATTGTAAAACAGAGACACGTCGGGGTTCAGGTACACAATTCTTCGAAGTGTGCCACATGGAGAGACAGGATGGTTATGAAGGTGCTGCCACACTTGGTTTCATTGCTTAGTCCTTTGGGTACAGGAGTTGGGAAGTCACGTTTAGATTGTACAGGCCATTGGTGGGGCCTCTTCTGGAATACTGTGTCCAGTTCTGGCCGCCCAGTTGCAGGAATGATATTATTAAGCTGGAGTGTGTTCAGATGAGATGTACCAAGATGCTGCTGGGTGTGGAAGATTTCAGTAATAAGGAACGGCTGGATAGACTGGAATTTTTCATTGAGGTCTGAATGTTGAGAGGCGACCTGATAGAAGTTTATACAATAATGAGGGAGATAGATATAGTTATCTTTTACCGTGGACAGGGGAGTTTCAAAACGATGTATATTTTTAAGTTTAGAAGAGAGACATTAAAAAGAAAGACATGAGGGGAAAATTGTTGCACATGGGAGGTTTGCATGTGGAATTAATTTTGCGAACAAGGGGTGAATGTCAGGTCAATTACAATATTGAAAAGACATTTGGATTAGTACAGGAATAGGAAAGGTTTGAAGGGATATGATCCAGAAGCAGGCAGGTGGGATGGGATTAGTTTTAGATTTTATTCAGTTGATGCTGAATAGCTTCCATGCTGTATGACTCGAAATATAATGTGTCATTATTTGATACGGAATGCAAGGGAAAGCCAGGGAACAACAGATCGATGAGGGTGGGTAAGTTATTGGAGATCATTGAAAGAGGTAGCATACCCATGCATTTGGAAAGACAAGGACTGAGCAGGGACAGGCAGCATGGCTTTGTGAAAGGGAAATCATATCTCATATACTTAACTAAGTTTGTTGAAGATGTGGATGGGTATATGAATAGGAAATGTGAGGAGGGATATGGGTCGGGTACTAGCCAGTGGGACGAGATTGGGTTGGGATATCTGGTCGGCATGGACAGATTGTACCGAAAAGTCTGTTTCCATGCTGTACATCTCTATGACTCTATGTGAGCAAGGAGATAGATGAAGACAGAGCAACAGACACCCTTTCTCGATTCAGCAAGGGAATGAAAACGGTTGAGCATGATACATTGGTTATTTAGGTTGGATCCCAACGGATCAGGGAGAGCTAGCCATCTGCATACAAAATGGGATGACAGTGGGAGGCAGAGGGTGGTGGTAGAGGGTTGTTGTTCAGACTGGAAGCCTCTGACCAGCGGTGTGCCATAAAGACTGGTGCAGGGACAACTATTGTGCATCATTTCCATAAAATATATGAGTGAAAATATAGGAGTCCCTGTTAGTATATTTGTGGATACCAGGATTAGTGGGATAGTGGGCAGGTATTACAGTTATCGAAGGGGGTCTTAATCCACGGGGCCACTAGGCCAAGGAGTGAAAGATGAAATTTAATTCAGATGTTGGATTTTTGTTAAGACAAACCAGGGAGGACTAACACAGTTAATGGTCGGGCCCCGGCCAGTGAGCTCGAATGGAGAAAGACCAAGGGGTGCAGTGACATTGTTCCTTGGAAGTGGCATCACAGGTGGACAGCATGGTGAAAGCAGCATTTGGTACACTTCATGGGTCAGAGCATTGAGTACATGAGTTGCAGATATTTGTAACATTGTCATCACTATTTCTCCTAGGCAGAGGAGGCTACGGGGTGACCTTATACAGCTTTGTAAAACCGTGCGGGCCATAAGTAAGGTGAACAGCCAAGGGTAGGTGAGTCCAAATCTAGAGGGTATAAATGCGAGGTGAGAGAGCAAAGATTTAAAGAAGGAGCTGAGGAACAACATGTTCCACAGAGGATGGTGCATAGACAGAATGGACTGCCAGAGGAAATGGTAAAAACAAGTACAATGACAACATGAAATAGACACTTGTGCAGGAACATGGAGAGGAGATGGTTTGAAGGGCCATGGGCCAAATGCAGGGAAACGTGACTTGTCACATTTAGGAAAGTTGGGCAGCATGGACAAGTTCAGCCAAAGAGTCATGCAGCACAGAAACAGACCCTACGTCTCAGTTATTGGAGGAGAGACTATCAAGACAGACATATTGTCAAGACTGAAGCATGTTAGAGAGATATGGATGGTAACCTGGACTGGATCAAAATTCAAATATGTGAAGGGATTGGTGAGAGGGGAGGAGAAGACAGAGATAGGATCTGTTTTTGGCGTTAGAATGATTAAAGTCACTGATCCACAAGACATGCATAGATAGAGCATTGGAGAGGGAACACAGAGCAGAAAGTTCCCAGGCAGCATTCCCACTCTCTCGTGGGAGGTCTGCTTTCCATTCTGTTGTACTGATGCTCACTAAGACAGCTCAGGCCTGGATTGAGAACTGTGACACTCCCAATGCTGTCTGAGTACAATAATACTTAAAGTAGGGTTGGTGATTGAGTCTGGTGTGTGTCTGTACTGTGCACCCCTTCCAGCACTGTATCTGTGTCATGTTTTGTTAGCTAATGTTTGGAGCCCTCTCATTGCTCTCTGTACACTGTGAATGATCTTACCTCGCTTCAGGATTTATTGAAGGCTCCAGATCTCCCTGCCCTTCGTACTTCTGGCTGACTAATCATCTTCAATGAGGTGATGGATGAGACACTCAGCAGTTGGGAAGTCTATTGAGTCAGGAACTTCCTGAGTATGTACAGGAGACAGAGAAATGGACAGAATGGGGAATTATCTAATGCAGTGAGGGGTACACTGCAAATGGCACTGTGTCCTACAGAGATCTGGAAAATCCCAAGCTCCGTCCCTGGCCTATGCAGCCTCGTCTCTCTGGAATGGAGAATTCTGTTGGCTCAGGACCTGGAGTAGCTGCAAGAGTGAGAGGCACTGACAGAGGCAGCACTTAGACTCACACTGTGATGGATACCACATGGAGAGATACTGAGTGATATCACCAGCGTGCAGGAAGGTGTCAGTTTCAAATAATTGTGCAGGAAGAAGGGGTTTTGATTCATATTGCACTGTGATGAGCAACCTGTCAGCAGGCGAAGTGATGGCCCTGTGGTGTTACTGTGAGGTAATTTATGCAGAAACTCAGCGAATGTTCTCTGGACACAGGTTCAAATCCCACCATTGCAAATGATTGAATGTGAATTAATTGCTTCAAAAAGATGTAATTAAAAACCTGTAAGTGAGTATTAAACAATTGCTGATGCTAAGAAAAATCCAACAGGTGCAGTCAAGTCTTAAGTGAAGTAATCTAAGATGGGTCTGAGATATCATAGTTATTACAAAACAACAGCTGAGGGAGGGACAGGACAGGCAGCTCAATGTTCCAGGGGACAGATGCTGCAGGAAGTACAGAAGGGGATCTGAGAGAGGAGGAGAGCTGCTGGTTCTGACTGTGTGAAACATCACAGCAGGACTGAGAGAGGATATTCCTGCGGGATCGCCCAGTGAAGCTGTGTTCGTGGAATTAATCAATAACAATGGGTCTTCCCTTTCCTCTGATTGTTCTATAGACCCCGGGATCCCCACCCTCCTGCACCTTGACCTTCTCAAGATGGCGGCCCTGAGGCCCGTTCTCCCTCTTCCCTCAAACAAATGGCGGCCGTGACCCAGGGCCACTTCCCTGATCAGAGACCGCAATCTCCTTAACCGGGCATAGAGGGTCTTTTTAACCATTTTTCCCGGATTATTGAATTCTCTCCGCTCCTTTCTCCCAGCGAGACTCCTACACACCGGCTCTGGGATCCGCTCTCGGAAGCAGATCGCAACGGCTGCTGGAGAAAGCAGCTCCACGTCTCTCTCTCTAATGATCAGTGTGACACTGCGCATGCTGTCCATAGAAACCAAACTGCACATGCGTCTGAGGTTATTGGGGGGGGGGTTTTATACACAATATTCATATCCGCACGGAATCATGGGTGAAATCTTTGACATTAACATTCGCTCTCTCGAGCTACAGTCATAGAGATGCTTTGCATGCAGACTGTTCGGCCCAACACATAACAGCCAGGTATGTAAATTACCAATTGTTCTGGGAGTTTGAAAAGAAGTTTATTACTCGACTTGTGAAAATCGATTGGAAACATGTATGTTATCAGATTTCCATCGCAACTATTTCTTAAAATCTCACATTGATTTATGCTCCACTATGTAGTGAGAATGATCAATCCTGCAAAACTGTTTGCTTTCTGACCAATCCTGAAGCGTTCACTCCCCGAGAATGCGTTGGTCCCGCTCCTCATTCACTCTATTTGGAGTACCGGCTGCTGCTCGGTCCTCCAGTGCTGCTCCTTCCTCCCAATTAGAGAGTTGATTTAGGCGTGACTCACAGGCTAAGGGACAAGAAAAGTTAGAGTCGATGCCTTGTGAAGGATGCAGTGAAAATACCCCGAATCTTGTACTGAGAGGCCTGGGTTCAATTCACAGCTTGTGCAGGTGTGTGTAATAACAACTTTGAACAGGCTTATTACGAAAAACAAGGGAAGTCAGGAACAGAATTAAAATGATAGAAAATGCATGCAATGTGGTGGGGCTCTCAATGTCAGATGATTTTAGTATTTAGCAAGTGCTTCAGGGCCCCTGAACAGACGGTTGCACACCGAGTGCATAACTAGATACCATGATTGTGGGGCAAAGTGTTGTGGTGGGATATAGAGGTGCTTTTGTGGAAGGTGCTCGATTTTGGAGGTGAAAATATGTGAGAAGGTTTTGTATGGAGCTACCTGTTCCACTCCTGTTTCAGCGTCGTATTATTGCCCTAGCTCTACCTCATATATGTTTGGTAGAGATCAGTGACATTTCGTAAGCCCACAATACATGATCTGTCACTCAGGTTAAGACAGTAGAAATCTCTTGTAGCACTATAGTCACAGAACAATACAGTTCAGAACAGGCCCTTTGGTCCTTGATGTTGTGCCAAGCTGTGAACTATTCTCAGCTCGTCACTCTATACTATCCCAAAATCACCCATGTGCTTAACTAAACGATTGTTTAAATCGACCTAAATTGGCTGAGTTAACTTCATTGGTAGGTAGTGCATTCCACGCCCTAACTACTCTCTGACGAAAGAACCTGTCTCTAACATCTGTCTTAAATCTCTCACCCCTTAATTTGTAGTTATAATCCCTTGTGCGCACTGATATCATCATCCTCAGAAAAAAGACTTTCACTGTCTACCCTATCTAAGCCTCAGATAATCTTTTATGTCTCCATCAAATCTCCTCTTAGCCTTCTTGCTAATGAGAACAGGTACAAGTTTCTCAACCTTTCCTCATACGACCTTTCCTCCAGACCAGGCAACATCCTGGTAAATCTCCTCTGCACCTTTTCCAATGCTTCCACATCCTTCCCGAAACATGGGAGGCAGAACTGCACACAATATTCCAAGTGTGGCCGCACCAGCGTTTTGTGTAGTTGCAGTATGATATTGCAGCTCTGGAACTCAATCCCTCTATGAATGAAACCTAACACACCTTATGCCTTCTTAAAGCACTATCCACCTGGGTGGCAACTTTCAGGGATCTATGTACATAGACTCCAATATCCCTCTGCACATCCACACTACTAAGACTCTTTTCATTAACCCAGTACTCTGCTTTTTTTGTTATTCTTCCCAAAGAGCATCACCTCCCATTTAGCTGCATTGAACTCCATTTGCCACCTCTCAGCCCATTTCTGCTGTTTATCCAAGTCCCCCTGCAACCTGTAACATTCTGCCACACTATAAACTACACCACCGACTTTTGAGTCGTCTGCAAATTTACTAATCCATCCACCTATGCCTGCGTCTAAGTCATTTACACAAATGACAAACTGCAGTAGTTGAAAAACAGATCCTTGTGGCACACCACGAGTAACCGGACTCCAGGCTGGATATTTTCCATCAACCACCACTCGCTGCCTTCCTTCAGAAAGCCAGTTTCTAATCCAACCTCCTAAATCACCATCAATTCCACGTCTCTGCATTTTCTCCAATTGCCTACCATGTGGAACCTTATCAAAGGCTTTCCTGAAGTCTGTGTGTACTACGTCAACTGCCCTATCCTCATATACATGCTTGATTGCATTTTCAAAAAATCAGTGAAGTTTGTGAGACACTACCTGTCCTTGATGAAACCACAGTACGCCCTGCAGGATTTTCAGACAAGGCCATCCTCCCTGTGACATGTACGTGCTGGCAAAGATTCGGTTGTGAAGACGTGTCCCGCCTTTGCCAATATCGCCATGGTCTAACTCCCTACATTCTGTTGGTCGAACTGTGATTCCACTCAGAATCACAAATGTGTCACAAACCACCTTAGATGTACTGGCTCTCCACAGAGGTAAATGTGTTTCTCTTTTGGTACCATTTTCTTGCCTTCTCCCTGTAACTCTGCACACTTTTACTTTCAACATAAATATCGAACTAGTTTTTAAAGAACTCGATTGAAACTGCGTCTTTGTCAATGTCAAGCAGTGATTTACAGACCCTAACCAATCCCTATGTGAAAACGTTTCTCCTCATGTACATTTCTCTTCTTTTATTAATGAATTTAAAACTCTGCCGAATCGTTCTCGACCCTTTCAGGCATAGGGAGCATTCTCCCTTCCTTATTTCCTCCGTCTAAACCACTCATGTCTTGGAAAGGTTTAACAAGTCCAGCTTTCGTCCTTCTGCTCTCCAGGGAGACCTGTCCCAACGTTCGAAATGACCTTTATTATTGGCAGTGACATTGGTTTCTTTGCTGCAATCGGGCAGCAGTGAACACCTGATCCCCAGCTGTCACAGATGAAGACAATCCGAGTGAAATCCTCACTCACTGAGAGTCATCCCCACGGCCCTCAACTGCGGGGCTGCAGACTCTCTAACGCAGACGATAGGTTAACAATGGGACGTTGTTTCATCATCAGCCACTCTGTTCCAGAGACAAGAAGAGGGGCAGCATCAATGTGTGGCGTCACTCAAGCGCCGACTGAAGGTGTTCAGCCCATCGAGTCCATGGCGATTCTCTGTCGCTTGGATGTCTCTTTGGTTATTCATAGTTGGTGATGTATGTCATAATAATGCGAAGCTGTGTCCGTATAGTAATGCGGTCTCCAACAAGTTGACCAATTGTCACTCATGGCTTTTCATTTCACGGGGAGGACACTGCTGTGTGAAACAGCGTGAGGAATAACTGCAGGGCGTCATGTGCAGAGAGCACTCTGCAACTGATATATCGCACCTTCTCCAGTTTAGTCCCAGCTCTGGCAAGTTATTTTGCGAATCAGATCAGAGCAGACCGATAGTGAACAGGAAAAGAGCTTCCAGAACTTCACAAGAGTATTTTCTCAATTGTGTAAATTTCCCTGGCTTTTCAGTACGAAATATTCATTTCAGATACATTAAGAGAAAGGAAGCAGAAAGTGAAACAACATGCAATACGTGGAATGAAGCTCTGTTACAGAGAAACACTGGCAGGGGCAGTACACACACTGAAAGCGGGAATGCTCAACGAGCAGAGGATGTTTTCAATCCATTAATCTTAGGGCTATGAGCCGAATACGCTCCCCCTGGGCCGCTCTGTTAGCGCTGACCATAGAAGTTTCACACAGTCTTCAACTTTTCGTCTGGCGTGTGGCATGAACCACAGAGGATGATTACAAAAGGTCTTCACTAATACTCTGTGGCGCAGATGTATTTTGTCTGTGTCAATATAACCAGTGAGTAACGTTTTACATTCTGTTGGTTTAACTATGATTTTACTCAGAATCTCAAAACATGTCACAGTGCAAAGTGAGGCCATTCAGTCCGCCTTCGCTGTGCTGGCATCAAACATTAAGGAAATGTAGGGTGTAGGTTTGCTCGCTGAGCTGTAGGTCTGATATCCAGACCTTTTATTTCCTGGCTAGGTAACATCATCAGTGGCGACCACCAAGTGAAGCGAAGCTGTTGTCTCCTGCTTTCTATTTATATCTTTCTGTTGGATGGGGTTCCTGGGGTTTGTGGTGATGTCATTTCCTGTTCCTTTTCTGAGTGGTTGATACATGGTATCTACATCTATGCATTTGTTTATGGCGTTGTGGTTGGAGTGCCAGGCCTCGAGGAACTCTCTGGCATGTCTTTGCTTAGCCTGACCCAGGATAGATGTGCTGTCCCAGTCGACATTGTGTTTTTTTTTCATCCGTGTGTAGGGCTACGAGGGAGAGAGGATCGTGTCTTTTTGTGGCCAGCTGGTGTCATGTGTCCTGGTGGCTAACTTTCTTCCTGTTTGTCCTACGTAGTGTTTGTGGCAGTCCTTGTTTCGAATTTTGTAGATGACGTTAGTTTTGTCCATGGGTTGTACCGGGTCTTTTAAATTTGTTAGATTTTGTTTGAGAGAGTCGGTGGGTTTCTCTGCGACTAGGAAATGTCTGTGTGGTTCGACTGATTGACGTTATTTGATTGATTGATTGTCACATGAACCCGAGTACAGTAAAAACCTTTGTTTGCGATTGGTAAAGGCAGATCATAGGAATCAAAGGCATGCAGATCACACCATGAGAAAAACAAAACTTTGAACAGATTAAGGCTTTCAGTTACTCCGCACAGGATGTGCACTCGGCAAAATCCACATTAACAGGATCATCATCATTTGAAGTTAGAGAATCCATTTCTCCGCCGAGTAACGGCCGACAAGAAACGGCTGTTGTGTGTCTTTAAGCTTCGGTACATTGATCTGACCTCGATCTGATCACAATTATACTTTCTGAGTCAAACATGGAACTGGATGCAAAACTCCAGGGTTCAAGTGTAACTTCTCGCACTTGCATCACCCACCCGAGGCGATATCACACCCAAGACCAACAAGCCAGACCGCAGCAGAAGCATGATCCATAAATCAGGTGAGTTTGCTTGTTTAAAAAAAAACACAAGGTAGCACTTGTGTTTTAATAACAGTTCCTTGCCATTCTGATTTCTGATTCCCCAGAGGCAGTGTTAGCCACTTTACCCGCGAGTGGGCCCCCACAGTGGCAGCTGGATGAACTCATCTTTTCTTGGCAATCAGTGTCATGGGAGAGCAATGTGGGTCCGCTCTTCAGCTTCCTATCAAACACGGGCTTGTGGAGCGTGGGAGGGGGCGAGTGGGAGTTATGGAAATTCTGGAAAGTGGAACAAAATGGAGATCACGCATTCACAGGACCTCATATCCTTTTGGGAACCTTGAGCAAATAACGCCATCGGAGATAAATAGGAATGTGTGGAACTGCAGGGAAAGAGAGAATCTCTCTCAGTCATCAGGAACAGTTTATGTGTCCTTCTCGAATTCACAGGAGGACTGTTCTGTCTGAATCAACATGGAATGTTACTGCAGCGAGTCCTGTCGCTCGGGCACATTGCACCTGATGTGTATAAGCTTTATCACGTTACCACCAGCTCAGAGAGTAGATTTCACAGCTCACATCATCCCAGAGTGACAGGGAACAGAAAAAGGCGATTCAGACCATCATCTTACCACCTGCTGGGGAGAAAATGGATGTGGTAGAGCAAACAGTCCCGACCAGTGCATGTTCCCAGCATTTAAATTCTTGGTCTGTGTGACAACAAAACGAGGAACCAGGAACTGATTGTCTTGCTTCTAAAACAGGGGTGAAAATTTGCAGAACATAGATACATCTACCTGCTGTTAGTGAAATGATGAACAGTAGCGTACAGTTCACAGAGTATGGTCTGACCTCTGGTTTATGGGCTCAGCACGCTCCAACTGTGACCCTCTGCTCACAGGATTTGAGCACAAACAAAGGAATGACTAAGTGACAAAACCTGTTGAAACGGATTCTGTGAGGAATTGAAAGCGATGGAATGAAAAGCCCCTTGAGAGCGGAATGCAACATTATCTGTGAAGAGATCGTTTTCCAGACTGGAGGAGGGTGGGCAGTGCTGTTTCCATGGATCAATATCAGGTTAGATAAACTGAATCAGCGTCGAATGTTATTGTAGGGAGCCCTGTCGCCGAGACCCACTGTTCTTTTTGTACAATGGTACAAAAGCACGGACCTTTTGTGTAGAGGGGACAACTTCAAAATCCTTACTGAGGCAAAACGCACAAATGAGCGAAACAATAAAGCAACCATAGGAACTGGTGTGACGTGACGGGGTAAACCTCCTCTGCTAATGTAAACCAACAAGACAGAAATGATTTACCCGTGCTGTCTTCTGTTACAATTCAACAGGCAAAGAACTAACACAATAATCACTACTTAAAATTAAAAATAACAACTTGATTGTTTTTTATTGACAGAGAACAACCAACCTACAACTCCTTTCTCTAAACCATATGCTCCACAATACCTTCCCCAACTTCGACCCCAATAACTTTTACAAAAACATTCAAACTTAAAAACTTGCTAGTTGTCGAATCTTGTCTTTGTATCTTCCTCTGCAGATTTTTTTCTCCAGGTCGGTGTTGATGCTTTTTTTCTATGCAATCTATTTCTCCAGATAGGCACCTCTTGGAGATTTTACTAACATCCTACATCTGTTGGTCTTTTAGCTGCTCTCTTTGCTATTCTTTGCCGCTCTGGGTAATTATTCAAATTGTCCGATATTTGTCCCACACAACGTTGGATCGTTTCATTGGTTTTAATATTGTAAAAATACCAAATTCAAACCTGATTGGGGCATAATTTAAACTGATTGTCCAAATTCGAATTTGTTTTTTGTATCCATGTAACACAGTTCTTAGTTGTTTCGAGCAAATGTTATGTTGTTGCCTTGTTCTGGACTCCTTGTGCTAGCCAGACATTTCAGCGCCATTTAACGTACGTTAAACCCACAACTTCATGACACCGGCATTTGCTAAGACAGTCTATTTCGCTCAACATCGCTCTCTATCAATCTGATATCGGATGTGCCTGAGATTTGAACAATCTCTGGTGTATGTTAATCAAAACTGCCCTATTCTCATAACCTCAGATTTAACATGCCCCCTTACTTATGTCTAACAATATTAATTGATGTCTCACTGTGTTACTTCAGCACACGCTGAGAAGAAATGAAAATGAGAACAACAGTCACCTGTGTGACTGCGATTTGACCCAATGTTGCTGCAGACAACAATTCAGCTGTCAGGGAAATAACCCTCATCTTTCCTGTACAGTTAATGAGATTGCATTGCAAAGTGGTAAGTTTTAATGAGTTGAATTAGACCCAACATCGTTTCTCAGAACGAAATTTACTGGGATATAAAGACATGATGAAATACACGGGGTTTGGGGGGTTCCATTTGGTTAGGAAGGATATGGTCAGAGTTCCCTTGATACAATATCGTTAGAGACGACGGAAATGAGATTTACTGGGAGATAAAGACACGAGAAAAGAAAAGAAAGAGGTTTAATGGGATAGTGGAATAGATGAAGATTCATGAGACATAAATCAGGAACGACTGAGTTGTGTCCTAATGGAGGTTTTCTTGCGGATGTGAGGTTGGTAAGGGCAAATAAGAGGCAAATTACCTCGTTCAGGTCAGTGGATAACTAGAGGTTAGAACTTCATAACCAGCGAGGAACGACAAAGACGTTTGCAGCAGGTACTTTTTATCCTGAGTTTTTCAAATCGGTGATGATTTTTCAGAAAGGAAAAAAACATTTTAGAAGATGATTCCAGCATATTTGAAAGGCCACATGCAGACACAGAAAGAGCGAATTTAACCGGGGCAGGGATTCTGGGCTGCCTGGATGGGGAGGCAAAAGTGACACACTCACGAATTGTTTAGCGTTCATCGGAAAAAAATTGCATAACACCTGCAACTGAACATGTTAAGTATAAGAAGAGCTGGTGGTGTTGAAAGGTTCAGCAGCTGGTTCGACGTGAACTATTACGAAGTGTGAATGTACTGAGCTGCATGTTTTAGCTTTGCATTAAATGGAAGCCGGTTAGCTCAGTCCGCTGGCTAACTGGTTTATGGTATAGAGTGAGACTAACAACGTGGGATTAATTGCCGCACTCTCTCAGGTTGCCATAAGCATCATCATCCCCACCACTCATGTGATCTGTAATACAGTTATTACTCTAGTGAGTAGGAACGGACCTGTCGATGTCAAGCCATCTGTTGCCTTGAACATTTGGTCACAATGACCAGGAACGGGACTGAGTCCATTTAATACTCACTGATCTCCTCATGAAAAATCCAGCGACAAGACTCGTCCTTATTCGTGTTCGAACTCTCTGTTCTGCACAGCAGCAAAAATATTTGTCATGACGTTACCAGTATCACTGACAACATTCAGTCTACCCAAAGAGATAAATCTAATTCCTTTCGAACGGTTTAATGAGCTGTGTGAGTTTGCAGCAAACAGGATGATAGGAAACGAGTTGAACAGCCTTTTCAAGAATGTAATTCAGTGCAGTGTCAGAGATTTGAAAAAGGTCATCAAGCTAAAATATCACCTCTGTTTCTCGATCCACAGATGGATAGTTACCTGGGGAATATGTGCAGTTTTACAGTTAATAATTGATACCTTTCCCAAAGACAGAACAATCCCACAAATCAGAAACTGGAGTTTTAGATTAGATGCTGCTTTATTCGACATTATTCTTCAACTACGCTTCAGTCTGATGCTCCAATAATTCCTGATCAACGTCAGTAAAACCAGCGTTAGATAAGGATTGAAATTACAACTGCGGCATTTTAACACGCTGTTTCGTACCAAGCGCTGATCAGTTGCTCCACTGGAGCCGCCGGCAACAAGCCGATAACATGCCCTACTCGTACCTCTGGGACCTTCGACCCGCATGTTCTAATTTTGCTGTGGTTCTGAAGTTGAAGTTTCGGCAGAAGAGGAGGAACTGATATGGACCTGTGACTTTTCGAACATCAGGTTCAGAAATGGGACACAGAAAAATGATGCACAAAATAGACTCGATTGAAAACTGGATTTCTGTCTATCGCTGCGTTGTTTACAGACAATGTCATATTGTCGCTGTCACAGGGCTTCTCATTCGGTCGGCTTCAATTTGGCGCAGGATTCGATTCAACGACACTTCACTAACTTCCTTCTGCAAGGTCCGACAGACAACATGAAACGTACTGCACTCATCATCAATCTTCATCATGGCTACATCCAAGGACATGATGCACAGTTTTCATGAATACTGAAGATATAAGAATGTCATGCAAGATTAAATTGAATTTCAGTTTAAATTATAAAATGATAAGAATCCAGAGTAAGATACTGAATTTCCCAAATTCATGATTATTACCATGGCCAGAACTCTAGCCAGGCAAAGGGGAAATCTGTCCCTGAATCCCCTATACCTGCATGGCCGTTTGCTCCATGTGCCCAGTTGGAAACCTGTGTGAAGGACCATGCAGTCTGACAGATCGCCTGGGAGAATCCTCCACTGTCTGATCTAAAGCTACAACAAGAGCTGTGTATTCCAGCTGTAAGAGCAGTGGGTTAAAGGGGAAAACCTTGGTATTCCATGGTGTAGATTCACAGGGTCCTCATCATGTTATTGTTTAAAACCCTCTGTCAGAAACAGCACAGACACAGAGGAACAGGAGGGGGCCATTTCGATCGCCAGCCATTTGTTATCATCATGGCTGACCGAACACGTCAATGTCTCTTACCAGCCCATCCACATCAACCTGTCCCCCAAAGGGAAAAAAGACAATGAATAAACCGAAAAACTCTGCAACTGTGGGAGGGAAATGTGTTTAGAGACAGTGGGCTTCTGCAGTGTGTATTGTGAATGCGAAGCCGATTCTGGGCTGATCATGTTTCAAGTGATATGATTCCCTCAAAACTCACCATCCAGAAAGTGAGGAATCTTCTCTGGTTAGGAGCAGGGAAGAGAAGTCCAGACGATGGGAACTGATGATGAATCAGCAGAACAATCATTGATTCAGCAGAAATCTGAACTAAACTCCGATTCTTTTGGGACTCAAACCCACAAACTTTGAATCCCAATCATAAAAATGCAGTAGAAGTCCAACACGTCTTTCACTGTGCCACAGAGCTGTACTAGCCTCCATTTTACTGCACCCAGAGTTATGGTGTTCAAGTATTTCATCAAACATCTGTTTATCCTCGCCCCAGTTTCCAGTACCTGGTCCTTATCCATGCATGCTCTAGCTCCTCAAGTGTTCGGCTAAATACGCCTGAAGTGTTTTGATGACTCTTCGCTTTACCACACGTTCAGAAGTGACTTCGAGACAAACAACACTCTCAGGATGTAAACATTCTTCCTAAATATTCCATGAACATCCTCTCTCTAGCGTTTCATTTATATCCCTGGTTATTAACCCTTCCCATAAGAAGTTTGTTCCTGTCACACAAATCTATCCCTTTATGTGCACGTTAATCAATTTCTGTCTCAGCTTTCTCCACTCTCAGATGAAGAGCCCCAGTTTAGCTCATCTATCTTTGCATTGGCGCTAGGGTAGTGCTTTCAAAGCACAACAAGTCAGGCAGCATCCGAGGCGCAAGAGAATCGATGTTACGGGCATAACCCCTTCATCAGGAATGAGAATTTTGAGTCGGGTTTGAGGGAGGGGAATAGGATTGGTTGTCAGGTAGCTGGGAAAGCGACAGGTGGATGAAGGTGCTGGAGAATGTGATAGTTCGGGGGGGGGGGGATTAAAATTGATGGCCGGGTACAGAGAGCATCGCCGAGTTGGAGGCTTTGCACTGGGATAATATAGGGGTAGGTGAAATGACCCGTGTAGTTGCAGAGTCCTAAGGTGGAATATGAGACATTCTTCCTCCAGGCATCGGCTGGTAATGGAATGGCGGTGGCTTGCACCCGAAGCATCGGTTCCTCAGATTATGTCTGACGTGCTGTGCTTTTCCAGCTTACCTTCTCGACTCTGAGCTCCAGCACCTGCAGCCATCACTTTCGCTTCTCTTCGCAGGGGGAATGGTCGAGCTCAGATACCACCTTGGTAAATCTCCTCTGACCACCATCCCGTGCAAACACACGTTTCCTGAAGGCTGGCGATCAGAACTGAATAAAGTTATCCAAAGGAAAAGCAGAAATATCTGAACAAAATCAGCTGGTCTAGTGCATCCTGGGATAGATTTTTGAGCCAAACGATCCGCCTTTGGAACGAATGGTATGTGTGGGTGGGGCAAGAATGTGAAAGAAGGTGCACAGGGCCTAAAATGATTGAACTCGATACTGGGTATTGAAGATTGCACGGTCTCTCAGCAGGAAATGACTTACCACTCTTCCCACTTGCTCTGTGATATGCGGGAGCTGTGCAGCAGATCAAACTGAAATGAAGGCATGGGAACACAGTGGGATGTTGCAGTGACAGGAACCTGGAAGCTCAGGGTCATTTTTTGCTTGCAGACAGAATGTAGGTATATTCACTTTTGTCACCTGTGCTGTTTTTCTATCCCCAGTCTAGATGAGATCAGATTGTGAGCAGGAAATGCAGTTTACTAAATTGAGTGATGAGCACATAAATCATTGGAACCTTACACAATGAAGAGAGGCATCGTAAGCGAGCAGCATTACACATTCTGGGATTTCGTGGAATGGTGCCAGATGGGCAAGGCCTGGGGGGGGGGGGGATTCTGGATGAGCAGTGCTGGAAGAGCAGAGCAGTTCAGGCAGCATCCGAGGAGCAGAAAAATCGATGTTTCGGGCAAAAGCCCCTCATCAGGAATACAGGCACAGAGCCTGAAGGGTGGAGAGATAAGTGAGAGGAGGGTGGGGGTGGGGAGAAAGTAGCATAGAGTACAATGGGTGAGTGGGGGAGGGGATGAAGATAGGTCGGGGTGTGGAGTGGATAGGTGGAAAAGAAGATAGGCAATTAGGACAAGACATGGGGACAGTGCTGAGCTGGAAGTTTGGAACTAGGGTGAGGTGGGGGAAGGGGAAATGAGGAAACTGTTGAAGTCCACATTGATGTCCTGGGGTTGAAGTGTTCAGAGGTGGAAAATGAGGCGTTCTTCCTCCAGGTGTCTGGTGGTGAGGGAGTGGCGGTGAAGGAGGCCCAGGACCTCCATGTCCTGGGCAGAGTGGGAGGGGGAGTTGAAATGTTGGGCCACAGGGCGGTGTGGTTGATTGGTGCTGGGGGCCCCTGAGATGTTCCTTAAAGCACTCTGTTAGGAGGCGTCCAGTCTCCCCAATGTAGAGGAGAACGTATCGGGAGCAACTGATACAATAAATGATATTGGTGGATGTGCAGGTAAAACTTTGATGGATGTGGCAGGCTCCTTTAGGGCCTTGGATGGAGGTGAGGGAGGTGGTGTGGTCGTAGGTTTTGCAATTCCTGCAGTGGCAAGGGAAGGTGCCAGGATGGGAGGGTGGGTTGTAGGGGGGCGTGGACCTGACCAGGTAGTCACGGAGGGAATGGTCTTTGTGGAAGGCGGAAAGGGGTGGGGAGGGAAACATATCCCTGGTGGTGGGGTCTGTTTGGAGGTGGCGGAAATGTCGGTGGATAATTTGGTTTATGCGAAGGTCAGGAGGGTAGAATGTGAGCACCGGGGTCTTCTGTCCTTGTTACGGTTGGAGGGGTGGGCACTGAGTGCGGAGGTGCGGGTTGAGGACGAGATGCATTGGAGGGCATCTTTAAACACGTAGGAAGGGAAATTGCGGTCTCTAAAGAGGGATACCATCTGGTGTGTTCTGTGGTGGAACTGGTCCTCCTGGGAGCAGATACAGGGGAGGAATTGGGAATATGGGATGGCATTTTTGCAGGAGGTAGTGTGGGAAGAGTTGTAATCCAGGTAGCTGTGGGAGTCGGTGGGTTTGTCAAAAATGTCAGTGCCAAGTCGATCGTCATTAATGGAGATGGAGAGGTCCAGGAAGGGGAGGGAGGTATCAGAGATGTTCCAGGTAAATTTAAGATCGGGGTGGAATGTGTTGGTGAAGTTGATGAATTGCTCAACCTCCTCACGGCAGCATGTGGTGGTGCCAATGCAGTCTTCAATGTAGCGGAGGAAGAGGTGGGGAGTGGTGCTGTTGTAAATACGGAAGATCGACTGTTCTACGTAGCCAACAAAGAGACAGACATAGCTGGGGCCCATACGTGTGCGCATGGCTACTCCTTTGGTCGAGAGGGAGTGGGAGGATTTGAAGGAGAAAGTGTTAAGGTTGAGGACCAGTTCGGCCAAACGAATGAGAGTGTCAGTGGAAGGGTACTGTTGGGGACATCGGGACAGGAAGGAATGGAGGGCTTGGAGGCCCTGGTCATGGCGGATGGAAATGTAGAGGGATTGGATATCCATGGTGAAGATGAGGTGTTGGGGGCCGGGCAAACAGAAATCTTGGAGGAGGTGGAGGTCGTGGATGGTGTCTTGAACATACGTGGGGAGTTCTTGGATAGGGGGGATAGGACAGTGTCAAGGTAGGTGGAGATGAGACAATGGGTCGGCTGGAGAGGTCAGGCTTCTGGATCTTGGGAAGGAGTTACAATCGGGCGGTGCAGGGTTCCTGGACTATGAGGTTGGAAGCTGTGGTTGGCAGATCTCCTGAGGTGATGAGGCTCTGTATGGTCTGGGAGATGACGGTTTGGTGATAGGGGAGGGGTCATGGTCAAGGGAGCAGAAGGAGGAGGTGTCTTCAAGTTGGCATCTGACTTCAGCAGCGTAGCGGTCAGTGCGCCAAACTACAACTGCATCCCCTTTATCTGCTGGTTTGATGGTGAGGTTTGAATTGGAGCAGAGGGAGTGGAGTGCTGTGCGTCACGATGGTGAGAGTTTGGAGTGGGGGAGGGGGTAGACAGGTTGAGGTAGTTAATGTCTCAGCGGCAGTTGGAAATGTAGACATCTAGGCCAGTGAATAGGCCAGCACGGGGTATCCAGGTGGATGGAGTGTGTTGGAGGCTGGCAAAGGGGTCCTGGGAAGGTGGGCGGGAGTCCTGATTGTAAAACTGAGCACGGAGGTGGAAGAAGAAGTGTTTGACATCACAGCGTATATTAAATTCATTGATGCGTGGATGGAGGGGGATAAACGTGAGGTGCTATTGTCTTGGAGATAATCCTGATAGACAGCCTCCATTCAAAGCCATAAACCACAGAGTTCTTTTTCCAGTCACACCGACATTTGTAATAATCAACCACAGACGGAATGCACACCTTTCCTTCCACAAGAAAAAGTCAATGATATTCAGATGGCACAAGAATTAAGATTAGATGTAAGGTTTTGAGACAGCAGGAGATGAGCAAGTGTGTCTGCTGACTGCATTGGTTGGAAATATTCAGAACATGCTGCCTGTTATAGTGATGTAAGTAGAGAAGATCAATGATTGATAAAAACAATGATAAGAGGTCTGAGGGAAATGAACTTGCTGAGTGTAGGGGACATATGGGGCATGGGAATTTGGGATTCTGCTACAGAGAGCCAGTTTGGATTTGATGGGCCTCTTTTTGTGGTATAATGCATTTTATTTGGACTTGCTTAACCTGCTCTGGTCACTTGCCTTCATGGGGTTAAATTATCATTGAGGTAAATCTGCTCAGTGTTCCTTCTCAGACCAATACAGGCTGTCCCTCCACAGCAGGAGATAATGTTTACTGCTTTATGCTGAGTTGTTGGTTGGAGGGGGCGGGCAGTTCGGGTACACTGAACTGAACACCTGCTCTAGGATGGTCTACCCAGGATTGTAAATATCTCAGAACATCTACAGCCACACCAATACCTGAAATGCTTTCTGACAGATTGAGGAAATGAACAATGATTCCTTCCACAGTCATCAGGGCGATGATATCTATATACTGGTGCAAGGAGTCACTACATAATACCTGTTTGGAATCTGCAAATCCATCCCATTTCATAGAGACGTGTCTTGAACTGTCCCAATCCTGTGAAGGGCTGGGTCAAAGGATTCAGGCAAAACCACATCCAGCTCTGACAGTCATTCTGTTTGTCAGTGTCAAAAAGTGTAGTGCTGGAAAAGCACAGCCGGTCAGGCAGCATGTGGGGAGCAGGAGAATCGATGTTTCAGGCGTAAACCCTTCCTCAGGAATGGGGGGGGACGGGGTTTCCACAGCCGCTAACAGATCATTGGAACCAAATTATCAAAAGGTTTTCAACAGGAAACAGCAGCATTCAGACTGGGAAGTATCACACCTACACGGTGTGGGTAAGAGTCTGCCAGCATTTATCTGAAATGGCAAAACAGCAGTGCAGCCACACCAGGGAGAGACTGGAAATGTGGGGAATGCCAGAATGGAACTCTTTACCTATCCCACCGGGAAACTGGACAAACCAGTCAGACTGGGGAGAAGCTATTCACCTGCTCTGTGTGTGGGGTGGAGGGATTCCCTCAGGCATCCATCCTGCTGAAACATCAGGGAATTTACTCATAACCACAGGAGAAGGACATTTTTTCTCTTGTTCATACCAAGGAGTGAACAATAATTTTGGCCGTTGTAATGTTCATAAAGTTTTATATAGAGAGAACTAAGTTTTGGAAATGTTCACAACAATGTTGAACATGTACAGATTCACACTGGGTAGAGAGTTTTATTTTCCTTTATTCATTCACAGGATGAGGATGTTGCTGGCCCGGCAGCATTTACTGCCCATCTCTAATTGCCCAGAGCGCAGGTAAGAGTCAACCACATTGCTGTGGGTCTGCGGTCACAATGTAGGCCAGACCAGGTAAGGATGGCAGCTTCCTTCCTGAAAGGGCATTCGTGAACCAGATGGGTTTTTCTGGCAACCGATTAATGGCCACCATTAGATTCTGAAATTCCAGAGGTTTTTTTATTGAATTCAAATTCCCCCATCTGCTGCAGCAGGCTTTGAACCCAGGTCATCAGAACTTTACCTGGGACTTTCGACCAATACTTTCCCACATCGCTGTCTATCTGCACAGAGTGAACAGTGATTTTCTGGTTCATCAGGACTCATTAATCATGCATAAGTTTGCTGAATGATTACAGGAGTTTGAATGTTGATGGGCTATTAACATCCATCTCGGAACCGTGTATTCTCGGGTTTGTTTCTGATGATGATTGGAAACACTGTCAGTTTTGTTATCTTTTGTGAATAAAAACAGTTTCAATTAGCTTTCTGTTAAATGCATGGCAATCAAGTCGATCCCATAACTCTCAGGCAGATTAGTTTCTTTTGAAGGGCTCTTTATCTCCCCAACCTCCTCCATTATCACCTCCAACAATACAATAATCTCACAGAGTCCCTTTGTGACTATGAAGGAGACAATCTGATCAGCTGCTTCTTTCCCTACTCCTATGTCAAGTTGGCTCTTAATCTCCCCTTGCTGCAGTTGTGATCCTGTATCATTGTACAGTGATGGTCCTTCATTTCATTTCTTGGCCTATCAGTGTTCATGATACTGCATGTAGCTTCTTGTATATAGGCCCGACAGTGTAAGGGTTTCGCTCTTTACTTCCATTAAGAGCAGTAGAATTGTACGCCAACAAAATTTGCAGAATCACGGCCCAGCATATCCCCCAACTTGCCTCTTACCATCAAACCAGAGGATCAATCCTCAATCAACTGTGAGAATTCAGGAGGGCATGCTAGTAACAGCAGCATGAATACCTAAAAATGAGCTGTTAACCTGATGAAGTTACCAAAGAGGATTACTTGTATTCCAAACAGCACAAGCAGCAAGTGATAGACAGAGCAAAGCAATTCGGGAAACAACAGAACAGATCTAAGATCTCTGTCCATCCACATCCAGTTGTGATTGAAGTCAAAGCACAGCTGGAGTTCTGAGGACAGTTCTCTGCAAGATATTAATCAACAAGAATGTCAGTCTGGATTAATTAGCATAAAACCCAAGTCCATTTGATATTCATACAATTACAATAAGTGTTCAATTCACCAGATGTAGCTGAAGGTAAAGATAATCTTCAAGTGATTGTAACAGTGAATACACCTGAATAATTGTTCATCAAATTAAACCCTGTTGTTTTTAGATAGCAATAATTTTAAAGAGATTTTAAGAAGTAAGGTGACTTGAGTATAATGAAAGAAGTTAATTGGTGGGTAGCTGATAATCTTGTTTAAATCTGAAGTTAATTTAGGATTAGTTAACAATAAACACATGGTAGGGAATCCCAGTCCCATGGAGTGCACATCCATTTCCATGCGGGAAAACCAGGATACTTCTTGTGTCAGCGACAACCACAAGAACATGGAGGTGACACTGGAAATGTCAGGAACACTAGTCTGACCACGGCTAAAGTCCTGCACTCACTCCTAGTCCCCACATTCCAGGGTTGTTGTGATCTGACCAGAGAGGGTACAGACGAGATTGATCAGATTGTTACTCCGATTGGACAAATTCTGCTCTGACAAAAGATTGGATAGGCTGGGGGTGGGGAGTGTATCCAAGGAAGATGTGCTGAGATTTAATTGAAGTAATAAAATGCTGAGGAATCCAGGTAAAGTGGAAAGAAAGCAGTCATTCATTAACAGAGCTGTCAGGAACTGAAGGTTTTAGATTGAAGTTAATTCTCAGAAAAAAAGAGGAAGGGAGAATTCATTTCCCTCAGAGATGGTGGAAAGCAGGAACTCACTGATGGGCTGATAGAGGCAGTAACATGCATCACATTAGAATAAAAGGATATGGATGTAACTGAGATGCTGGAATGTGCAGGGCTATGGACTAAAGTCTGCAGAATGGGATCAATGCGATTTCTTTGACATTTCTCCAGAATATTAAACTCCAGTCCAATTTGAGAAGTTAAACCTCATCTGACCTGAATTCCAAATGTCACAATAAAATTATCAGAGTGTTAAAGCACAAATCGAGGCCACTTGGCCGATCCTGTATGTGTTGGATATCAGAGAACTACCCCAGCTTTACGGCGTTCTGTACTCACCAATGAGAGCAAAAAATTCAGACTGTGAACTCTGCCCTCTCTGTTGTTATAATCTATTTTCTCAATGTATATCTTTGACAGCTGCACACCTTGTTTCCTTGTTTATTTCCCAGCCCTAATTCTATCCCCCGTGGCCTTGAGGGACTACCATTTCTGCTGTTCAATCTCTCCTGCCTTCCCTCGTGTGACAGACTGTCTTTTTGTCCTTGTCTCACCCCCACCTTACTCACAACCTGTAACATTTCTGATGGTTCCCAGATCTCTGTAACTTACACTGCACCCCCTGAGTTTTGAATTCTCTTCCTCTAGAGATAATTGGAAATCTTTCTGGTTGCAGTGCCCCCCAGATTTTATTTTGAAAAATACAGCATTTGCATTAGACAAAAGTATTTGTGAGCCTTCATCCACAATTCCGAGCATTTGGATGTAATCTGTGACCCTCCCACAGATGTGCAGGTTTGCTCTATTAGCCATGCTAACATGGTCTGTAGTGTACAATTTAGGTGGGTTGGGTTAGCCATGGTTAATGTGGGGTTATGGGGGTAGAGTGAGACGGCAGGTCATTGCTGACTCGATGGACCGAATAGCCTGTTTGTGTGCCTAAGGGATTGTGTGACTCTAACTAGCTTTGATTGTCATTACGTTTTCCTCATGCCAAGTTCATTCAGCTCAGGTACACACACTGCCTTTGTGTTTCTGTGGGTTCTCACTCATTCCATTCCTTTTGTTTTACAGCAATTTCACACTGTACGTGAGGGTGAGAATGAATTTGTAAATACAAATACTCCAACCGAAATTCCTCACAGATCAGGAACTGTTTCTGCTGATGGCATCACTCACAAGGATCAGGAAAATAAAGTTTCAGTCACAAATTCTACAGGAACATAGAGGTTATGATCACAAGGAAAGGCTAGACAACCTAAAACAATTTTCCCAAGAAAAGAGGAGGTTGAGAGACAGCCTAATACAAATAGGAAGCTTTGTGCCTGCGTTTTCAGAGATTTGAGGTTGAAATCATTGGCTGGAAACATGTTATCTTACCCCAGGTCATCAAAGGTGCTATCTAAATGTGTATTCTGCTTTATGTCTATCTAACTGAGTTAACAATCAGATGGATAGATCAGTCTCTGAGTGTTTTCCCAAATCCCTGATTGAATCTGCCTCCCCCACAAACTCAGGTGCCTCACCACTCACTGGGTCACGGAGAAACTCTGCCGTTACAATGAGAACTGTCTCTGCTGTCACCGCTCCTTGTACCCGCCTAATCCCCACTTCCCTTTATTAAATCCCAGCTGCCTCTAGTCCACCCACATGGGCATGTTGAAGAGCATGACAGGAGAATGGATTGCAACCAAGAGTTCAATAGCCAGAATAAGAGAGGAAGAAGGAAATAAACGGGCTTTGTGGATCCCAGGGGATACAGACTCCAGGATTAGTCCTTGTGGGCATTCCCGCAGTAATACGAGACAGCATTTCGTGATGAGAGTTAAACCCGGGTGGTAGGAGAGGGAGCCACTGAACATTAGCAGGTTTAGTTCAAACACAGGAGGTTTGTTCATCAGTAACAGTGTGTTAGACATGGAGGTGAAGTGAACAGTGAGGGGAAATTTTACCACAAGCTGACGATGGATAACTTCCATCGGAACAGGAAGAGGCCATTTAGCCCCTTAACCCTGCTCTGCCATTCATGATCATCATAACTGATGTGTGTCCTGAAATACGATTTTCAAAACCCTCTAACTTCATCAATAAACCCCTCTGCAACAGACAAGATGAGTACTGGAAAACTAAACATCTGAAAATGCTGGAAAATCAGAAGCAAAAACAGAAATTGCTGGAAAGATTCAGCAGGTCTGGCAGCATCTGTGTCGCGTGAACCTTTCGGGTCTGGTGACTGATCAGGTGACCAGCTGCAGCTGAGCATTCTGCCTTTCCTGCAACACTCTCTGGAACAGGTTCTGGTCCGACCGGAATGAGATTGGGCTCAATTATAATTAGGAATTCACTTACCCCTCCCAGTGGGACATTCACTGACACAGTCACACTGGGGAGAGGCGGTTCACCTGCCTCACATATGGGAAGGGATTTACTCGATCTTGCAATCTGCTGAGGCATCAGAGGGGGCACAATGGATTTCGATTCTTCACCTGCTCCATGTATGAGAAAGGATTCATTCAAATCTCTTACTAGTGGAGACATTAGTGCATTCCCACCGGGGAGAGGCCATTCACCTGCTCAGTGTGTAGGAAGGGATTCACTCAGTGACCTGCTGAAACACCAGCAATCTCACTCTGGGGAAAGGTCATTCACTTGCTCCCAGTGTGGGGAGAGATTCACTCAAATGTAGCACCTGCTGAGACGCCAGTGAGCCCACACAGGGGGAGAGGCCATTCAGATGGTCAGTGTGTGGGAAGGGATTCAGTGATTCATCCTGCTTCCCTGAGACCCCAGTCAGCCCACACAGGGGAGAGCCCATTCAGATGGTCAGTGTGTGAGAGGGGATTCAGTGATTCATCCTGCCCCCCTGAGACCCCAGTCAGCCCACACAGGGGAGAGGCCATTCAGATGTTGTGTGTGTGAGAATGGAGTGAGTGACTCATCCTGCTCCCTAACACTGGGTAGGAATTGTTTACCTCTCTGTGTGACAAGGGATTTGCACAGTCTTCAACACGACTGAGAGACTAGTAAGTGCACACAGGCAAGTGATCATCTACCTGCTCCATGTGGGATAGAGTTCACACGTCACTGCAGGACTCTGATTCTGGTGTTACTGTTCATCAGAGTCAGGACTGGACCTTGTACATGATGACACTGTTGGAGTATTGATGTTGTTGTTAATCACATGAATTGGGCTGGAGTTGACTGAATTTATATTGCCACTTTCTGAA
The DNA here is from genome assembly GCF_047496795.1 of Chiloscyllium punctatum. Lineage (NCBI taxonomy): Eukaryota > Metazoa > Chordata > Chondrichthyes > Orectolobiformes > Hemiscylliidae > Chiloscyllium > Chiloscyllium punctatum. The sequence goes on from NC_092744.1 coordinate 94,957,697, forward strand.
CCTCAGGGTGTCTCTCTGGGCAGTAAGTCTCCACAAACAGCAATGTGACAATGAGCAGGGATCATCTGTTTTGATATAAATTATGATCGTAGCACGGCTGCTTCACAGCACCAGGTACAAGATTGGAGTCCAGCCTTGGTCAACACACTGTGTGGAGTTCCCACATTCTCCCCAGGATAGTGTGGGTCCCCTCCAGGTGCTCTGGTTTCCTCCCACAGTCCAAAGTTGTGCAGGTTAGGTGGACCACTTATGCTGAATTCTCCACAGTGGCCAAGAATGTGCAGACTAGGTGGATCAGCCATGGGAAATGCAGTGTTTCAGGGATGGAGTGCTCTGGGCGTGATGTTCTTCGGATGATCGGTGGAGTTTGATGGGCCAATGCTCTCCTTCCGCACTGTGGGGATTCGATTCTACGTTTGAGGATAATGGCGATGCAGCACGGTGTCCTTGGAGAAGGAGCATGTGGTGTATATCAATGCTCTCGATTCCTTGAGATAGAGGTGGGCACCGCAGGGTATACAGTGCTTCATCTCCACCGCTGCCCCCTCACCTTCAACTCTACTTTGATTTAGTCCCTTCCCACTCTGTCACTTGTGATGGTTTGCTTTGCCCATAATGGGCTTTGTTTGTAAATATTCAACTGATCACACTGGTGTGCTTCTGCCGGTGATTATATGTTAACAAAAAACAAAATAATGGAATAATGATGTTGATGCTGGGAAGGTTGCTCAGCTGTGTGTGATAACACTTCTGGGTAAGAGAAATGGGGAAAAAAGAATGCTTCACAGCTCACAGAATGAGAAATGAAAAAGAGTTAAATCAAACCAAAGGCTCAGATCGGGAGGGAAGGTCAGATCCTTCTGTGTTTCCCCTTGGTAGATTCCAAGCATTACAATGAGTTGGGGATGGAACTTGGTTCCACATGGGTGTGATGACACTTTAACGCACCGACAGATCAATACTACAAGCAGATGCATTCCTCCTCCAGCCAATCCAGTTTGAGTAACTGGAAAGTGGTGGTGTCCAGGAGTAGACAGGATTTTGTTCTCAAGTGAGTTTGAAATTTTAAAAAGCTGTTATATGCAGATAGTTTCGATTCTTTTAGTTTTATTTATTGTGGAATAAACTTGTACATTTGCTTTAAAAAAACAAATTCACAAACCTTGTGTTAAAGATAAATGTTAAATAACATCCATCAAACCATCCCTCACTGAAAACTGTTGTGGAAGTGCAATCTCCTGGAGAATCCCTGCCCACTTCTTCCTACCCGGGCTCCATGACTATATACATACCTGGGAGATAGCAGCAGGAGGAGACCATTCAGCCTTTCAATCCTGCTCCACCATTCAATGGGAAACAGCTGACGACCCAGCTCAGTCTCCTGTTCCTGCTGTATTCCAATCCCCTTTGATGACTTTACCTCGAAGAACTATATCTCAGTCCTCCTTGGGCTTCTCTGCCTTTTTTTCCAGAGGTGTTGCTGTGTTACTGTGTGGGTATAGGTGGGGTATTGTGATGGTGCTGCCTCCTGGAGGATACACTCAGCGTCCCTCTTCATCCTGCAGTAACATCAACTGGGTTTCAGTAAATAGATATAGAACCCATTTCCAGGATATGAGCAAAACTGGCTCAGCCAGCATTTATTCCCCATCTCTAGTTACCCTTGAGAAGATGGTCATGAACTGTCATCTTGAACCACTCGCAGTCCATTTGGCACAGATAGACCGACAATGCTGTGAGGGGGAGTGTTGTAGGTTTTTGTCTGAGTGATTCTCCATCTTTGGTTCTTATAATACTGGTTAACTTAATCACAATCTGCACATGATTTTGAGATTTCAGTCTGCACATCTTCACCATCTAGCACCCTGTATTAAGGAATATGTACAGATTAGAAATTCAGAACAGACTATTCCAGTTTCTCTAGAATATCTTTTTACCCTTTCTCCCCCGAAAGTTGTAATCCTCCAGTCCACTTACTCTCTCCCACCATTCTGACTCTGCTACCACTAATGTACATCCTCCCCATTCTCATGGAGTTACTGATAAACAGATCCATGCCACCAATTCCCTCCCTGGTTAGACTCTGCACCCTTTCTGGGTTCACTTCCTTTCCCTTTAGTTTCATGGAAGTCAATAATGTAACAGTAGAATGCAACAGACGGAAACAGAAAGGGAGGTGGCAGATCATGGACAGAAGAGGAACTTTCAGTCTGGGAGAACGGGTCAGATCCTTCTGTGTTTCCCCTTGTTCGATTCCAAGCATTACAATGAGTTGGGGATGGAACCTGATCCCACATGGGTCTGACGACACTTTAACGCACCGACAGATCAATACGACAAGCAGATGCATTCCTCTTCCAGCCAATCACAGTGTGAAATACTTTCCGCGAGTAACCCTAAAGCACATGCTCCAAAATCGGCCCACAATGTGTACATGTGCAGTGCCGGGTTTCCCCTCACACGTGTAGTCCCTGCCTCAGGGATTCTGTGAGCTGTAGTCCCCATGAAGCCACTGGAGCCCTATCTCTGGAAAGTGTGGGCTGGATGTTGTTGTGTATAGAATCCCCATTCAGACACGCAGGACATATGGGCTGTCATTGGGTTTTACTGAGACATCTGCTTCCATAACCTTATTTCTGACATAAGCAACATAGATTCAACCAATTGTGGGGGTGGGGAGGTTAATGAGGCAAAGTCGATTTGTAGCAGAGGTGGCTCAGTGGATAGCACTGCTGCATCAGAGCTTCAGCGACCTGGGTTTGATTACAGCCATAGGCGAATGGGTCGAGTTTACACGCTCTCCCCATGTCTGCGTGGGTTTCTTCTGGGTGCTCCAGTTTCCTCCCACAGTCCAAAGATGTGCAGGTGAGGTGAATTGGCCATACTAAATTGCCATACATTTGCAGGTTAAGCCATTAGCCATTGCAAAAGCAGGGTTACAGGAACGAGTGGGTCTGAATGGGATGCTCATCATAGGTTTGGTGTGGAATCGATAAACGAATACCCTGTTTCTGCACTATAAGAACTCTACTCTATTCTCATGAGGAAGAACGTACTTGTCTCAATGTGTTGTGAATCTGTGGAATTCCCTATTCAAAGCGTGGTGGATGCCAGGGCAATGCGCAAATTTAATGAAGAGATACAGATGTTTAATTCGCAATGAGTTGAAGGGTGAGAGAGAGCAGGTGGGAAAATCCAGCTGAGGCTGAGGTGAGCTCAATCATCACCGTATTAAATGGTGGAGCTGGTTCAAAGGGCTGCATTGCCTCTCCTGTGCCTAGTGCTTATCTTCCTACGGTTCAAACTTAGATAGTGAGGAAGTTTGTAGAAGATAATGATTTTGCAATTTTAAACTGAGAGGAGACAGTGATTTATGGTTTTAGACTGCGTAGTACATTCACAGCATTCAAAATTCTCTGTTGTGAATATCTATTCTATACTTTATTACAAAGCCAAGGTCTCTGACAATGAAAACCAAAACACCCAGGTAACATCGCCTCCCCTCGTAATCTGATAAAAGACTTGTGAGAAGTCTGATTGAATTTATAACACAGATGGCAAGCTGGAAGATTAAATCCAATCCCAAGATCCTGTGCTTAAACAAAGTAGACTACAACAGGATGAGGCAGTAATTTTTCAAAGTGCACAGCAAAATTATATATTAGTGAAAAGGAAGGACTGTAGGAAAAGGAGTAATCTGCCATTTATGTCTAAGGAAATAAGGGAGTCTATCAAATTGAAACAGAAGGGATACAAATTGGCAAAGACCAAGGAGAAACTAGGAGATTAGAACAACTTTAAAGATCAACAAAAAGCTTGATGGGATTTTGACTGGGTCTACAAATGAGCAGCTATCCCCAGGGCAAGAATAGCAGTTTACATTGCTCGAGGGAACCTATTGCGTGGGGAACATATGGCCTATTTAATTGTTGAAGTACTTATCTGAAGAAGTCTGTCAGCATAGAGATGAACCTGATAAAGTTAAAAATTACATTGTGCTTGGAAAGCCAGTGCTTCCAAATAAACCTGTTGGACTATAGCCTAGTGTCGTGTGATTTTTAACTTTGTCCACCCCATTCCAAGACCGGCTCCTCCACATGAGAATCCTGACAGATAACCCCACCGAAACTGAAGCACCTGTCAAGTACTTGACTGAGCCACGGAGGTGTTGGGGAGGGGTGTGTTGTTTAAACACAAAGTGCTGAATTGAACTTGACGTTTTGAACTGCCGTTGCCACGGAGATAATCCTGACAACCAACCTCCATTCAAAGCCACAAAGCACTCTAACATGGACTTGGCTGTGTCTCAGTACTTTTCCAGTCCCACTGACATTTGAAATATTCGCCCACGGACAGAATGCACACCTTTCCTTCCAGAGGAAAAGGCCAATGATATTCAGATCGGCATAGATCATGATAGTAAATATGATAGTAAATACTCTGATGAGAACCATTCTGCACACACTGGCCAAATCATATCTGGTTGAACTAAAATTAACCAAATTAGAACTCTAATTAGAGGCCCACCCTTGTCATTTTCCATAACAATCCTGACTATTCATAAGACTCTCATGTTATGGAGAGAGATAGGTGCGCACAGTTATGGAGAGAGATAGGTACGCACAACAAGGAAGATTTTACAATTGGGGGAAGGGAAATTACGATGCTGTAAGACAAGATTTGAGGAGCATATGTTGGGAGCATAGGCTGTCAGGGAAGGATGTGGTGGAAATGTGGAACTTTTTCAAGGAGCAGATACGACGTGTCCTTGATATGTATGTACCGATCAGGCAGGAAAGAAAAGGTCGTGTGAGGGAGCCTTGGTTGACGAGGGAGGTTGAATGTCTAGTAAAGAGGAAGAAGGAGGCTTACATAAGGTTGAGGAAACAGGGTTCAGACAGAGAAGTGGAGGGATACAGGATAGCCAGAAGGGACCTGAAGAAAGGGATTAGGAGAGCTAAGAGAGGGCATGAAAAATCCTTGGCGGATAGGATGAAGGATAACCCCAAGGCATTCTATGCGTATGTGAGAAACCTGAGAATGTCGAGAACGAGGGTAGGTCCGATCAAAGACAGTAGTGGGAGACTGTGTATTGAGTCGGAAGAGATAGGAGAGGTCTTGAACAAGTACTTCTCTTCAGTATTTACGAACGAGAGGGACCGTATTGTTGAAGAGGAGAGTGTGAAACGGACTGATAAGCTAGAAGAGATACTTGTTAGGAAGGAAGATGTGTTGGACATTTTGAACAACTTGAGGATAGACAAGTCCCCCGGGCCTGACGGGATATATCCTAGGATTATGTGGGAAGCAAGAGAGGAAATTGCAGTACCGTTGGCAATGATCTTCTCGTCTTCACTGGCAACGGGGGTGGTACCAGGGGACTGGAGAGTAGCGAATGTTGTGCCCCTGTTCAAAAAAGGGAATAGGGATAACCTCGGGAATTACAGGCCAGTTAGTCTTACTTCAGTGGTAGGCAAAGTAATGGAAGGGGCACTGAGGGATAGGATTTACGAGTATCTGGAAAGACACTGCTTGGTTATGGACAGCCAGCACGGATTTGTGAAGGGTAGGTCTTGCCTTACAAGTCTTATTGAATTCTTCGAGGAGGTGACCAAGCATGTAGATGAGGGTAGAGCAGTGGATGTAGTGTACATGGATTTTAGTAAGGCATTTGATAAGGTTCCCCATGGTAGGCTTATGCGGAAAGTCAGGAGGCATGGGATAGAGGGAAATTTGGCTAATTGGATAGAAAACTGGCTAACCGGTCGAAGGCAGAGAGTGGTAGTAGATGGTAAATATTCACCCTGGAGCCCAGTTACAAGTGGAGATCTGCAGGGTTCAGTTCTGGGTCCTCTGCTGTTTGTAATTTTTATTAATGACTTAGATGAGGGAGTCGAAGGGTGAGTCAGTAAATTTGCAGATGATACGAAGATTGGTGGAGTTGTGGATAGTGAGGAGGGCTGTTGTCGGCTGCAGAGGGACTTAGATATGATGCAGAGCTGGGCTGAGGAGTGGCAGATGGAGTTCAACCCTGCCAAGTGTGAGGTTGTCCATTTTGGAAGAACAAATAAGAATGCGGAATACAGGGTTAATGGTAGGGTTCTTAGTCAGGTGGAGGAACAGAGGGATCTTGGGGTCTATGTACATAGATCTCTGAAGATTGCCACTCAGGTGGATAGAGTTTGTAAGAAGGCCTATGAAGTATTATCGTTCATTAGCAGAGGGATTGAATTCAAGAGTCGTGAAGTGATGTTGCAGCTGTACAGGACTTTGGTTCGGCCACAGTTGGAGTACTGTGTGCAGTTCTGGTCGCCTCACTTTAAGAAAGATGTGGAAGCTTTGGAGAGGGTGCAGAGAAGATTTACCAGGATGTTGCCTGGAATGGAGAGTAGGTCGTACGAGGATAGGTTGAGAGTTCTCGGCCTTTTCTCGTTGGAACGGCAAAGGATGAGGGGTGACTTGATAGAGGTTTATAAGATGATCAGAGGAATAGATAGAGTAGACAGTCAGAAAATTTTTCCCCGGGTACAACAGAGTGTTACAAGGGGACATAAATTTAAGGTGAAGGGTGGAAGGTCTAGGGGAGATGTCAGGGGTGGGTTCTTTACCCAGAGAGTGGTGGGGGCATGGAATGCGCTGCCCGTGGGAGTGGTAGAGTCAGAATTATTGGCGACCTTTAAGTGGCATTTGGATAGGTACATGGATGGGTGCTTAATCTAGGTTAGAAGTTTGGCACAACATAGTGGGCCGAAGGGCCTGTTCTGTGCTGTATTGTTCTATGTTCTATGTTCTATGTTCTAAGAGTTCTGGCAACTTGCTGCAAAATGATCCCCTATTGATACTTTGACCACTCGTCAGGACACCAGGCAAAGGGCTATTCCTCTGGGTCATGTCCTCAGAGGAAAGAAGAAAGGGAGCTGGCAATGACAGATTAATCCCACACAACCTACAGCCTCCCTCCCTGGCACTGACCCGCCCTGCACATACGCCAACAATTGGCCAGCACTGCGCCCGTGCACTGATCTCCCTTCCTATGGAACATGCTCTCGATCACACAGGAGCCTGGAGGATTGATATCAGCTGCTGCCCAATAGAGTGGAGGGGGCGAGGCTGGAGGACGGGAAATAATGGGATTGTAAACAATGAATGAATGTAGAGGACACTGGGGGATGGACAGGTCAGTGAGGGACAGGATCAGTGCAGCAGCAGGAGGGAATACTGGAAAAACTGAGTAATGGGAGTGTCTGACAGGAGAGAAACTACAGGATGGTTCTGTTTGGAGGCTCTGGCAGGGACAGCTGGGGGACAGTATGGCCTGGTGGCTTGGGCATGTTTTCCAATCAGCCTCTTCAAAGCCGCTGTTACCAAACTCTGAACCCGATTCTCTTGCTCCAGAGGTAAGGACACTACCACCATTTCATGGCGGGCTATTGGAAAGAAAGGAAGATTTTCTCAACCTCACTCACATGGAAACTCCATGAGTTCCTCGTACTTACTGTCTACGGTGGGGATGGAGGAGACAGAGCAGGTGGGAGGGAGTAGGGAGATAGGGACTGCCTTTCAAAAGGAACTCACCTGTATTGGTGTTATTCACAAGACTCAATACGCAGTCACTAACAGAAAGGTGGTGTACGTGAACGTTATCCAGAATATTAACTCTTATAACTGGGCGACGCAGACCCCAATGTACAGAGTTAAGTCCTGGATATCAATAACAGTCTTGCGCGTGGGAAATCATGTCTCATGAACTGGACTGAGTTTACTGAAGAAGTAACAAAGCGGATTGATGAGGACAGAGCGGTGAACATGATCTTCATGGACTTCAGTAAGGCATTCAACAAGGTTCCTCATGGGAGATTGGTTCGCAAGGTTAGATCTCATGGGATACTGGGAGAACTAGCCATTTGAATGTAGAACTGATTCAAAGGTCGAAGACAGAGAGTGGTGGTAGAGTGATGCTTTTCAGGCTGGAGGCCTGTGACCAATGGAATGTCACAAAGATCGGTGCTGAATCCACTACTGTTTGCCATTTATATCAATGATTTGGACGAGAACATAAGATGTAATGTTAGCATGTTTGCAGATGACACCAAAATTGACAGTGTAGTGGACAGTGAAAAAGATTACCTCAGGGTACAATGGGATCTGGATCAGATGGGTGAATGGGCTGAGGCGTTCAGTTTACAAAAATGTGAGATGCTGCATTTTAGGAAAGCAAACCTGAGCAGGACTTTTGCAGTTAATAGTAACTTCCTAGGGAGTGTTGCGAAACAAAGAGACCTTGGAGTGCAGGTTCATAGTTCCTCGAAAGTAGAGTCACAGGTGGATAGGATCGTGAAGAAGGCAGTTGGTATGCTTTCCTTTATTGGTCAGAGAATGTAGTTTTTGGTGTTGGGATGTCATACTGTGGCTGTACAGGACATTGATTAGGCAACTTTTGAAATATTCCAGCAATTCTGGTCTCCTTCTTATCGGAAGGATGTTCTCAAACTTGAAAGGGGTCAGAAAAGAATGGAACTGGCAATCACCCCACCAAGAGATTTCTCCCAGCCCTGCCAAGGGGTAACCAGTCAGGCTGGTACAAGTCTCACCAAGCCCAGAAACAGTCGCAGTGCCTGGAAAATCTAAACCCTTCTGTAGTACACCATTCCTCCAGCCACACATCCAGCTGATCTATCCTCTTGTTCCTGGTCTCACTAGCACATGGCAGTGGGTGTAAGGCTGACATTATTACTTTTCATTTTAACATATCTCTGATTTTCCTTTATACATATTTCAGGCCCTCATCCCTTTGTTTCGCGATGTCGTTGGTATCTGTGTGTTCCAAAACCATTGGTTATTTACCCTCCAGCTGCAGAACTCACTGCAGCCACTCCATGCTATTACAGATCCTAGCACCAGGGAGGTAACATGCCATCCTTGATTCATGTCTGTGGCCACAGAAGTACCTGCCCTTACTCTGACAATTGATCCCATGTCACTATAGCCCTGCAACTATCTTTCCTCCTGTTTGGTGCAGCAGAGCTATCTGTGGTGTCATGGCCCTGGCTGTTACTGATTTCCCTGAGAGCCCACCCCACCCATTCACCCCCAACAGAATTCCAACCGGTATACAGTATCTGTTTGAGAAGGGGATGATCACTGGGGACTCCTGCACTCCCTTGCTGAGCATTTAACTTGATGTGATGGTCACCCATTCCCTTTGTGCCTGTGTAACCCTCACCTGCAGGGTGACTAACTCACTAAACGTGCTGTCCATAATATTCTCAGTATCATAGATGGTCCACAGTGAGTCCACTCACAGCTCCAGGTCTGAAAAGCAGTTTCCCAGTAGCGCAAATGGACACACTTCCTACATACATAGCCGTCAGGGACACTGGAAGCGTCCCTTATTTCCCACATTGTGGAAGAGGAGCCCACCACGGGTCTGAAAGTTCCTGTCTCAATGTCTCTCTAGATTCAGCTAGTTACTCCCATTAAGAGAATTTAAAAGAGCTTTCAACCTTCCTTCACTTCAAACATGTCCATTATAATCAATAGCCCCAATCTTTACTTAAGCTGATATATTATACTTTAAAAGCTGTTAACAAATACTCCGCAGTGTCGCTTACAAAATGGCTGTTCCCATTGGGACCATGCAAAATTCTGAATGGCTTGAACTAAAACTGAGTTTCAGCGTCACCTTCTCCCTGTCTCATCTCCCTCTGTTTTCACCCAACTCTAAAACACAATCATTGAGCCAAGCAGCACTCACAGTGCAGCCCTGTCATTTTCATTGTCTGCTCACACCTACACTGCCCTCAGCCTCCTGTCCTGTTCCAATGCATCTCAATGGGAGCTCAGGAACTGCATCTCATCTTTCAGCTCAGCCCTTTGTAACCCCAGAGTCAATATGGACCTCAGCAGTGTCTGGATGAACAGATAATTGTCAGAATCTGGAACATTTCACCTGAAAAGATACTGGAATTTGAGTCCATATGAAATCTTAATGGGAAGTTTACAGGGAATTGAAAATAAGGAGCTCACAGGTTAAAGTCATGAAGTGGTTGACTGGGTCGAAACATGACAGTTCCTGCAAAGAGTCGAGGTGTAGTTTGGATAATTCTATATTCCCTCTCAGACCAATATCTCCTTCCCGGGCTGCACGACCCAGAACAGAGCACATACCCCAAGGGTGATCCAACCATGAATTTGTACATCTTTCTGCCATTTGCTTGACAAAGATATGAGAGTCTGGAATAGGGTGGTTCTGGAAAAGCACAGCAGTTCAGGCAGCATCCGAGGAGCAGTAAAATCGACGTTTCGGGCAAAAGCCCTTCATCAGGAACAGAGACAAGGTGCCTGCAGGGTGCAGAGATAAATGAGAGGAGGGTGGGGGTTGGGAGAACGTAGGAAAGAGTACAATAGGTGAGTAGGGTGATGATGAAGGTGATGGGTCAGAGAGGAGTGTGGAGTGGATAGGTGGAAAGGAAGATAGGCAGGTAGGACAAGTCATGGGGACAGTGCTGAGCTGGAAGTTTGGAACTGGGGTGAGGTGGGGGAAGGAGAAATGAGGAAACTGGTGAAGTCTACATTGATGCCCTGTGGTTGAAGTGTTCAAAGGCGGAAGATGAGGCGTTCTTCCTCCAGGCGTCGAGTGGTGAGGGAGCGGCGGTGAAGGAGGCCCAGGACCTCCATGTCCTTGCTGAGTGGGAGGGGAGTTGAAATGTTGGGCGACAGGACATTGTTTTTACCTAAAAATATGAGCTACTTTTCGACAGACAGAACAGACAAACCTTTCTCGTTCCACAGTTAAATGCCAATGATATTCAGATCCTGATGACTCTGCTGACTGTAGAAACATGATTTTGAGATGCCGGTCTCAATTATTCTCAATTAATATCTGATAAAAAAATTCACAGGATAAAGCTCACAGTCAGTACAAGATGAATATTAAAGACAAATATTTCCCTGGTATGTGTTTGATGTGTAAATGCTCCTATTCAAATCGCCCCGCCCCCACCCAGGAAGAGGACATGTCTATGCGCCTCGCTGTACCTTACCCCCAGTAACGATGGTGGCCATAACCCAGGAGCTATCATTGCCTGAGGTTCGCAGACATTTTCCCATTTGCTGCAAACGTGGGAGCAGGAGTTTCTCGTTCAGGACTAGCGACCTGAACAGAGTGTAATTAAACCCCTCCCAGTCTGAACTGATACATTTCATTCGGTTTCTGCTGCCACTCCCACTTTCCCGTTTCCACCGGCTTCACACACCAAGGGTCATTCCGGTACCTGTGACCCTTCCTTAGATCCGATTGTAGGAATTCTAAATTTTCCCAGCTACCGTGTGGAAACAGGGCCATCGGCCCAACAAGCTCACACCCACCCTCCGATGATTATCCCACCCAAACCCATTCTCCGACCCTATTACTCTATATTTCCCCTGACTAATCCACTTAAACTATGCATCCCAGAACACTACGGGAAACGTAGCTTGGCCAATTTACCGAACCGGCATATCTTTGGACTGCAGGAGATAGGGGATAAAGAGTAAATAATAGGTTGAGATGGAGTGCAAAGAGAGACAGGAAAGACAAAGGAGTGGAGAATGATCTTGCTGGGAGGGTCTATACCTGTTAATGGAGGGGACAGGAACCTGTGTCTGGCAGCATCTCAGTGGCGGTGGTGGAAATGGTGGCTGATGATCTACGTTCTGCTGCAAAAAAGACCCTGAGCTTCCAGTTGCCTGCCACTTTAACACACGAGCCTGTTCCCTGGCCAACATCTCTGTCTCAAGCTTACTGCAGTGTTCCAGTGAAACTTGATGCAAGCTGGCAGAACCCTCCAGAACATACCAAATTGCCTCCTCTTTCAAGGATTCACAATTTCCCCTCCCATGTGGTCAACAATGCCCTCCAGTGTATCTCCTCCACATACTGCACCTCTACTCTTGAACCCCACACATCCAACCGCAACAAGGATAGAACCCCCCAGTCCTCACCTTCCACCCAGATGCAACACATCATCCTCTGCCAGTTCCACCACCTTCAATCAGACCGCATCATCAGAGATATATTACCCTTCCCACCCCTTTCAGCATTCCACAATGACCATTTCCTCTGCGACTCACTCATTAGATCCATGCTCCCCACCAACCCACCCTACACTCCCAGCACCTTTGATAGCCAGTTCAAGGGGTGTAAAACTTGTGCCCACACCTTCCCCTCACGTCAATCACGGCACCAAAGGATCCTCCCACATCCAGCAGAGATTTCCCTGCACGTCCAGATACCTCACCTATTTTATCCTTTGCTCGCGATGTGGTCTCCTGTACATTGGGGAGTCAGGACGCCAACTTGATTCAGAGAATATTTCTGGAACACATGCACCAAACAATTCCACCACCCTGTGGCCGACCACTTCAACGCCCTCTCCCACTCCACCAAGGACATGCAGGTTCTGGGCTGCCTCCATCGCCAAATCCCAGCCACCCTACGCCTGGAAGAATAACACCTTATCTTCCACCTTGGGACCCTTCAACCACACGGTATCAAGGTTTGCTCACCTCCCCTCCCCCCACCTTATCTCAGATCCAACCCTCCAACTCGACACTGGCCTCTTGAACTGTCCCACCTGTCCATCTTCCTTCCCAATTATCCACTCCAACCTCTCATCATAACCTCCCATCTACATCTACCTATTGCCTTCCGAGTTCCCATCCCACCAACCCCACACACCCCTCTTATTTACCTCTCAGCCCTCTTACCTTTGGAAAGCTGATGAGTTAAGCATCCTCCTTTCAGCATTAACAATTCTGTGAACATTTTATTCTGAGCCCTCTAAGGAAATATCAGGGCAGGGTTTGTAAAGAGGTCAGATTGAATGAGGGTCTCAGTGAACAAAAGTGAGACACAGATACAGAGAGGTATTGGGATGGATTGAATCAAATGTTATCAATTTGCACGGCTGTCAACATTACAGCAGTTACAAATGGGAGTGATCAAGAGAATGGAATTAGAGCAGCAAATAAATCTTAAACATTTATGCAGCTAAAGGGGATGCTGGGTAAAGATACCACAGTTGGTGCTGATTTCATTCCAGACACACCAGCCAGGGCACACATCCTTGCTGTGTCTACCATATTGATCTCTTGAAGATTTTTGTTCATTTGAAGTGTTTCATGTTTAGATAGTCCAGAGAAGACAGCTTCATTCTCCTCAATCACTTCTGCCAAGGCAATGCTGCTGTTAGAATTCAATTCACTGGCATGTTACTGGCTGCTTCAAGGACTGGAACTGGCAATTGAGACTGAAAGGCTACTGTATAAAATATCTTCAATTGTATTGCCAGATTGCCAGACACATGAGGGGCTTTAAGAAAAAGAACTTAAATGATGGGCATTGAGTGTCAGAGTGCCAACTGTTGTGGGGACATTCTGTTTAGATACAATCTATTGGTAATTGTTAGAATTGACTTATCCTGGCTCCAGAAAAGTGGGCAGAGCATTATAACAGTCATCGAAGATGGTAGCAAATTTCCCAGTGGTTACAAATTGAAAATGACAGAGTAGGCATGAGTTCTGCTGGGAAAGTGTATAAATTTGTTCAAAACGGCTCCAATTTACTTTCAGAAACAAGTGAGAGAAAAGCACATTACTGAGGTCTTTGCATTAGTCCAAAGTTAGACATTCAGGAGAGCTGAAGGGAGAGCTGGTGTTGGGAGTTGTAGTAATGATCGGGAAAAAACTTGTTTCACAGAGAGAGTTCGCAGATGGAAAACTCAGCTTTAACATCACATCAACTGCAGAGTCGTCCAATTCTGCAGGTCCTGATCCTTATCAGTCATATAAAAGGGGAAAGCAACGTTCCTAGTTCAGAGAAATCATTCCCATGTTAGGCAGCTGGTCGAATATTTAATTGGTCATGTGATCTGGGAAGACACCAATGTAATGGGACCAGGGCGAAGCTGTGCAAATGTGGGGACTGTGGGAAGAAATTTACTTACCCCTCCCAGTGGGACAATCACTGACACAGTCACACTGGGGAGAAGCTGTTCACCTGCCTCACGTATGGGAAGGGATTTACTCGATCTTACAATCTGCTGAGGCATCAGAGGGGGCACAATGGATTTAGATCCTTCACCTGCTCCATGTGTGGGAAAAGATTCACTCAGTCCTCTGTTCTGCTGAAACACAAGCGAGCTCACTTTGGAGAATGACCATTCACTTGCTCCCAATGTGGGGAGAGATTCACTCAAATGCACCAGCTGCTGAGACCCCAGTGAGCCCACACAGGGGAGAGGCCATTCAGATGGTCAGTGTGTGAGAGGGGATTCAGTGATTCATCCTGAAGCCCAAGACACCAGCGGGTTCACACTGGGTAGGAGCTGTTTCCCTCTCTGTGTGACAAGGGATGTGCTGAGACTTCAACACGACTGAGAGACCAGTGAGTGCACACAGGGAAGTGGTCATCCCCCTGCTCCATGTGGTGTAGAGTTCACACATCACTGCAGGACTCTGATTCTGCAGTTACTGTCCATCAGAGTCAGGAGTGGACCGTGTTCATGATGACACTGCTGGAGTATGGATGTTGTTGTTAACAACATTAACTGGGCTGGAGTTGACTGAATTTATATTGCCACTTTCTGAACCTCAGGATGCCGCTCTGGGCAGTAGGTCACCACAAACAGCAATGTGACAAGGAGCAGGGTTCATCTGTATTGATATAAATTGTGATCATAGCACTGCTGTCTCACAGCACCAGGTAAAAGGTTAGAGTACAGCCTTGGTCAACGGGGCCTATGTGGGGTATCCACATTCTCCCCATAATAGTGGGGGTCCCCTCCAGGTGCGCTGGTTTTCTCCCACAATTCAAAGATATGCAGGTTAGGTGGATCGGTCGTCATAAATTGTCCACAGTGTTCAGAATTTGCAGACAAAGTGGATCAGCCATGGGAAATGTAGTGTAACAGGGATGGTTGTTAGGATTTGATGGACCAATGCTCTCCTTCCACACTGTAGGGATTATATTGTATGATTGAGGATCAAGAATATTCTCAGGGTCTCCTTGGAGGAGGAGCATGTGGTGTGTATCAATGCTCTCTATGCCATTAGATAGAGGTGGGCACCGCAGGGGATACAGTGCTTTCTCTCCACCGCCACCGCCACCCCCTCACCCCTAACTCTACTTTGATTTTGTCCCTTCCCACTCTGTCACTTGTAATGGTTTGCTTTGCCCATAATGGGCTTTGTTTGTAAATATTCAACTGATGACACTGGTGTGCTACTGCTGGTGATTATATGTTAACAAAAAACAAAATAATGGAATAATGATGTTGATGGTGGGAAGGTTGCTCAGCTGTGTGAGATAACACTTCTGGGTAAGACAAATGGGATAAAAATGCTTCACAGCTCATAGAACAAGTACTGAAAGTAGTGAAATCAAACCAAAGGTTCAGAGAGGGAAGGAATATTTCCCTGGAGTTTGAGTAACTGAAAAGTGATGGCGTCCGGGAGTAGACAGGATTTTGTTTAAAGGGCATTTTAAATTTTAAAAACTGTTATATGCAGATAGTTTCAATTCTTTAAGTTTTATTTATTTTGGAATAAACTTGTACTATAAAAAAAACAAATTCACAAACCTTGTGTTAAAGACAAATGTTAAATAAAATCCATCAAACCATCCCTCACTGAAAACAGAGGTGGAAGTGCAATCTCCTGCAGAATCCTTGCCCTGACTACTTCTTCCTACCTGGGCTCCATGACTATATACATACGTGGGAGATAGCAGCAGGAGGGGACCATTCAGCCTTTCAATCCTGCTCCACTATTCAATGGGAAACAGCTGACCATCCAGCTCAGTCTCCTGTTCCTGCTGTGTTCCAATCCGCTTTCATGACTTTACCTTGAAGAACTATATTTCAGTCCTCCTTGGGCTTCACTGCCTTTTGTCCCAGTGATGTTGCTGTGTTATTGTGTGGGTGTCAGCAGGAGTAATATGATGGTGCTCTTCTGGGAGGACACACTCAGCGTCCCTCATCATCCTGCAGTAACATCAACTGGGTTTCAGCAAATAAAGATAGAACCCATTTCCAGGCTATGGGCATCACTGGCTCAGCCAGCATTTATTCCCCATCTCTCGTTACCCTTGAGAAGATGGTCGTGAGCTGCTGTCTTCAACCATTCGCCGTCCATTTGGCACAGATGGACCCACAATGCTGGGATGGAGAGTGTTGCAGGATTTTGGCCCAGTGATTCGCCATCTTTGGTTCTTCAAATGCTGGTTAACTTAATCACAATCCGTACATGATGTTGAGATTTCAGTCTGCAAATCTTCACCATCTAGCACCCTGTATAAAGGAATATGCACAGATTAGAAATTCAGAACAGACTATTCTAGTTTCTCTGGAATATCGTTTCCAGCTTTCTTCCCTCAAAGCTGTTACCCTCCAGCCCTCTTACTCTCTCCCACCGTTCTGACTCTGCTGCCCCTAATGTACACCCTCCCCATTCTCATGGAGTTACTGATAAACAGATCCATGCCACCACTTCCCATCCTGGTTAGACTCTGCACCCTTTCTGGGTTTACTTGCTTTCCCTTCAGTTGCTGCAAGTCAATAATGTAACAGCAGAATGAAACAGATGGAAACAGAAAGGGAGGTGGCAGATCCTGGACAGAAGAGGAACCTTCAGTCTGGGAGAATGGGTCAGATTCTTCCTTGTTTCCCATTAGTTTATTCCCACTATTACAACGAACTGGGGATGGGGAGTGGTCCCACGTGAGTGTAGTGACACTTTGACCCCCCCAACTGATCAATACTACAAGCAGATACGTTCCTCCTCTAGCCAGTCACATTGTGAAATACTTTCCCCTAATTACCCCAAAACACGTGCTCCAATACCCGAACACATTCTGCACATGTACAGTGCCGGGTTTCCACACACACGTATTGTCCCTGCCTCAGGGATTGTGGGTGTTGCAGTCCACATGAAGTCACTGGAGCCCCGTCTCTGGAAAGTCAATGAAACGTGTGGGGTGGAAGGGTGTTATGTATAGGATCCCCATTCAGACAGACAGGACATATGGCTTGACACTGGGTTTGACTGAGACATCTGGTTAGACAACCCAGTTTCTGACGTAAGGAATATAGATTCAGTCAATTGCGGGGTGGAGGGGTCAATAAGGGGAAGCAGTCTTAGGCAGAGATGGCTGAGTGACTAGCACCTCTGCCTCACAGCTTCAGAGACCCTGGTTTGATTCAAGCCTGAGGTGACTGTGTGGAGTTTACACGTTCTCCCAGTGGCTGCATGGTTTTGTTCGGTGTTCCACTTTCTTCCCAAAGTCCAAAGATATGCAGGTTAGGTGGATTCGCCATGCTAAACCACAGTGTCCATGCATGTGCAGGTTAAGCCATTAACCATGGGAAATACTGGGAATGGGTGAGTCTGAATTAAAGGATTGGTGTGGACTCGATGGATGAATACCCTGCTTCTGCACTGTAGGGATTCTATTCTATTCTCATGAAGAAGAATGTACCTATCTCGATGTGTTGTGAATCTGTGGAATTCCCTATTCAAAACGCAGTGGATGCCAAGACAATGAGCAAATTTAATGGACAGATACAGATTTTCAATTTGCAATGAGCTGAAGGGTGTGAGAGAGAGAGAGAGAGAGAGAGAGAGAGAGAGAGAGAGAGAGAGAGAGAGAGAGAGAGAGAGAGAGAGAGAGAGACAGAGAGAGCGCAGGCGGGAAAATCCAGCTGAGACCGAGGTGAGCTCAATCATCACCGTATTAAATGGTGGAGCTGGTTAGAAGGGCTGCATTGCCTCTCCTGTGCCCAGTGCTTATCTTCTTACAGTAATAACTGGAAACCTGAATCCAAAACTCACCACCTTCACCAACGGAGATTTTCAGAAAATGCAGGATAGTCAAGTTGAGTATCATTCAAAACTGAGATAGTGAGGAAGTGTGTAGAAGATAATGATTTTGCAATTTTCAACTGAGGGGTAACAGTGATTTATGGTTATAGACTGTGTGGTACATTCACACTGTCCAGAATACTCTGTTGTGAATATCTATTCTGTAATTTATTACAAAGCTAAGGTCACTGATAATGAAAACCAAAACACCTAGGAAACATCGCCTCACCTCGTAATCTGACAAAAGACGCGTGATAAATCTGGTTGAATTCAGAACACAGATGGAAAGCGGGGAGATTAAATCCAGTCCCAAGATCCTGTGCTTAAAGAAAGAAGACTACAATAGGTCGAGGGAGGAGTTGGTAATGTAGACTGGGAGCAAAGACTGTACGGTGGGACAGTTGACAGATAGTGGTGGAATATCAAAGCAATTTTTCGAAGTGCTCAGCAAAAGTATATAACCGTGAAAAGGAAGGACTGTCGGAAAAGGAGTAAGCTGCCGTGGGTGGATCAGGAAATAAGGGAGTCTATCAAATTGAAATAGAAGGCATACAAATTGGCAATGATCAAGGAGAGACTAGGAGATTAGAAATACTTCAAAGGTCAACTGAAAACTTGATGGGATTGGGTATAAAAAGTGATGAGTAGCAATGCCCAGGGCCAGAATAGCAGTTTACACTGCTAGAGGGAAACCTATTGTTTGGTGAACATATGGCCTCTGTAATTGTTGAAGCACTTAACTGTTACCATAGAGATAATCATGATCAAGTTAAAAATCACAGCACACTCCAAAAGCTTGTCCTTCCAAATAAACCTGTCGGACTATAACCTGGTGTTGTGTGGTTTTTAACTTTGTCCGCCCCACCCCAACTCCGGCTCCTCCACATCAGAATCCTGATAGAGAGCCCCACGGAAACTGAAGTGCCTGTCAGGTACTTGAGGGAGCCAGGGGGGTGTGGGGGGTGGGGGTGTGTGGTTCAACCACAGAGTTGAACTGAACTAGACTTTTTCAACTGTTGTTGCCATGGGGATAATCCTGAGAGACAGTCTCTATGCAAAGTCACAAATCACAAAGGTAGAAGAATGGGAGCTGTACATCGGACCTGATGCTGCCTAAAGGCGTCTTGCACGTAAAATACCCAGGTAACTACCACGTCTCATCAATAAATACTCAAAGAAGACCTCTCAGAGTTCTGTGCCTTGTAAATCCTATCCAGCAGGGTTCAGGAATATGAGTACACAGCAGTCAGTCTTCACTGTGGAGAACACGAAAAACATGCCAGGAATTGATAAGGAGACTGAGGAAGGTGAGGACCTAGATACTAACCATTATCATGAAAGAGTTAGAGCTGGGCAAGCTAATGGCGCTAACGGTAGACAAGTCTACTTCCCCTAATGGAATACATCCCAGGATACCAACAGAGTTCGTGGGAGAAATAGCAAATGCACTTAGTTACAGCATCCTACAGCAGAGACAGGCCCTTTGGCCCAAAATGGCCCATGCCGATCAGAATGTCCATCCATGCTAACCCCATTTCCCTGCACTTGGCTCATCTGCTTCTGAAACTTTGCTATCCATGTATTTGTCCAAATGCCTTTTACATGTTATTAGTGTACCCGCCTCAACCACTTCCACTGGCAGCTCATTCCATATACATACCACCCTCTGTGTAAAACAGTTGCCCCTCAGCTTCCCTTTTATTCTTTCTCCTCTAACCTGAAACTGATGCCCTCCAGTCCTTGGTTCCCTGGGAAAAAGATGATCTTATACACTTCTATAAAATATTCCCCCTCGGTTTCCTCTGTTCTCAACAAAAAAGCCCTCGCTTGTCCAACCTCTCCCTGTAACTCAGATCCCTGAGCCCTGGCGTCATCCTTGTAAATTTCTTCTGCACCTTTTCCAGTTTAATAACTGAAAGCTACACTGCATTCATCACATTTCCAGTGTTTCCCCACGGCGCTGGAACAGACATTACAACGCCAATGGATTACAATCAATGACCAATAATTTACCCCGTATCAACAATCCCATTTTCATAGCTCTTTCCACGATGCAGGAATCCTTGTCTTTCTGGTTTTATGGTTAATTTTCTTAATACAAAACCAGTGGCTTAACTGTTCCTGGGAAATGTGCCATGATTTTTTAGACTTTCCAAAACCAATGAAATCTCTCTCCACAGTCCCCACGCTTACATGGACTTCACTGTCTCAGTACTTTTTTCCCAGTCACACTGACATTTGACATATTCATCCTCGGACAGAATGCAGACCTTTCCATCCAGATAAGGCCAATGATATTCAGATCGGCACGGATCAAGTAACTATCCAAACTGAACATGAAGTTCAATTTGAATTCCTCAACTGCAAATCCCCCCTTTCAGTACTGCACAACAGAGAAAAGTGAACGTGCTGGAAATCCTCAGCAGGTCTGGTATCACCTGAAACGCTGACAGATGCAGGGAATATTGCAGCCTTGAAGAAGTGGTTAGATGATCACACCAGGCACGTGCGCTTGATGGCCAGTTTGTAGAAGATGGGGGCATTGTGTTCAACAGTTTTATACCAGAGACTCTGACCTCATTTGATTCCATGTTTCTCTGCGATTCCCTCTTTTCGGAAGCAGGCAGGAGTGGAAAGCAGTGGAGAATGTAAATGATGGGTGACCTTCCTAGTGAGAGGATTCGTGTACAGGAGCAGGGATCCCTTTCTCGAAGGGCCTTGGTGAGACCACATCTGGAGTACTGTGTATACCTTCGTTCCCCTTTCCCAAGGAAGGCTACCCTGGTTATTGAGAGAGTAAAGGAGGGTCACCAGCCTGAGTCCTGGGATGTGGAGATAGTTAAGGGCTGCAGCCACTGGAAATCAGAGTTTATACAATGTGAATCTGGGGAAGTGCAGCAGGTCAGGCTGCATCACAGGAGCAGGAAGGTTGACGTTTTGGGTCGGAACCCTTTGTCAGCCCTGATGAATAGTCCTGACCCGAAACGGCAACTTTCCAGCCCCATCGTATTCATGCTGGTCATCAAGCACCTATTAATTCTAGTCCCCCTTTCTGGCACTCAGCATGTAACCGATATTGTAGTACCTGGTGTGATCATCTCAACACTTCAAGGCTGCAATGTTTCCTGCATCTGTCACCATTTCAGATGCTGCCCGACCTGCTGAGGATCTCCAGCACTATATGTTTTTATTGTGGATTTCCCCCATTTTGCTCAAACACTTAGAGTCAGAGAGCTGTACAGCTCCATATTTTGCTGACTATAATTCCTGGGATGGATGGATAAAGAGGGACTCAATCCTCATTTAATCCTCCTTTCCTTTGGCTTTCTGAGCCGCTAACTACATCATTAATATTCTACCTCCCATTCCCTGTCCTGAATCTGACCCATATAAGCCTACACTTTAGTTCCCATCCCCCTGTTAGACTAGTTAAAACCGCACCAATGGGACTGGCAAAAGCCTCCACCATGAGATTTCTCCCAGATCTGCCCAGGGGTAACCGGTCAGGCTGGTGCAGGACCCACCCAGAAACGGTCCCAGTGCCTGAACAATCTAAACCCTTCTCTAGTCCACCATTTTGCCAGTCACACGTCCAGCTGATCTATCCTCTTATTCCTGCTCTCACTAGCACATGGCACTGTGAGTAAGTCTGACATTATTTAATTTCAGGAGCTACATTTTACTGTATCCCTGATCTCCCTATATCCAGCTTTCAGGACCTCATCCCTTTGTTTAGTGATGTCATTGGTATCGGTGTGTTCCACAACCACTTGCTTTACCCTCCAGCTCCAGATTTTCCTGCAGCTGCTCCATGATAATCGTGGGCTGGCACCAGGGAGGTAACATACCATCCTGGATTCATGTCTGTGGCCACAGAAGTGACTGCCTGTACCCATGACCATTGAATCCCCTGTCACTATAGCCCTGCCACTGTCTTTTATCCGGTTCTGTACAGCAGAGCTTTCTGTGGTATCATGAACCTGGCTGTTGCTGATTTCCCGAGAAGCTACTCCACGCATTCACCCCCAACAGAATCCCAAGCAGGATTCAGTATCTTATTGAGAAGTGGATGATCACTGGGGATTCCTGCACTGCCTTCCTGAGCCTTTTATTTGGTTTGATGGTCACCCACTCCCTTTCTGCCTTGCAGTGTGACGAACTCACTAAATGTGCTGTCAAGAACATTCTCAGATGCTCCACAGTGAGTCCACTCATAACTCCAGTTCTGAAAAGCAGTTTCCCAGCAGATGCAGGTGGGCCCACTTCCTGCACACATAGCCGTCAGGGACACTGAAAGTGTCCCTTATTTCCCACATTGTACAAGAGGAGCACACCACGGGTCTGAGGGCTCCTATCACAACGTCTCTCGAGATTCAGCTAATTACTCCCATTAAGCGAATTTAAAATAGCTTTCAACCTTCCTTCACTTCAAACATTTCCATTATATATCAAAAGCCCCAATCTTTATTTAAGCTGATACGTTATATTTTAAAAACTTAACAAATACTCTGCAGGTATCACTTACAAATTGGCTGTTCCCATTGGGACCATGTGAATTTCTCAATGGCCTGAACTAAACTAGAGTTTCAGCTTCAACTTCTCCCTATCTCACCTCCCTCTGTTTTCACCCAACTCCAAAACACACTCATTGAGTCAAGCAACACTCAGTGCAGCCCTGTCATTTTCATTGTCTGGTCACACCTGCACTGCCCTCAGCCTCCTGTCCTGTTCCAATGCATCGCAATGGGAGCTCAGGAACTGCATCTCATCTTTAAGCTCAGCCCTTTGTAACCCCAGAGTCAACATGGACCGCAGCGGTTTCTGGATGAACAGACAGTTGTCAGAACCTGGAACATTCCACCTGAAAATGTGCTGGAATTTTAGTTCACAAAGAATTTTAATAAGAATTTTGCAGCAAGTTGAAAATTAGGAGTTTACAGGTTAACATCATGAAGGGAGTGATTAGGACTAAATCTGACAGTTCCTGCAAAGATACTAGGAATAATTTGGATAAGTCTGTGTTCCCACTCAGGCCAAATCGCCCATGGGGATTCAACCACAAATATGAACATCTTTCTGCATTATGCTTTACAAAAGTATTGGAGATATTTTCGCAGAGACAGAACAGACAACCCTTTCTCCTTCCACAGTAAAATGCTAATGATATCAGATCCTGATGACTCCGCTGAGTGCAGAAATCTGCTTTTTTGAGATCCCGTCCTCAATTATTCTCAATTAATATCCCAAAAAAGAAGTCACAAAACAAATCTCAGCCAGTGCAGGATGAATTAGAAAGACAATTATTTTTCTGGTATGTGTCTGATGTGTAAATGCTCCTCTTTCAAATCACCCCTTCCCCACCCAGGAAGAGGACATGCCCATGCACCTTGCTGTACCGTGCACCCAATAAAAATGGCGGCCATAACCCAGGACCGATCACTGACTGAGGCCCACAGCCGTTTTCCCATTTCCTGTAAACATGGGACCAAGAGTTTCTAATTCAGGACTAATACCCTGTACAGACGTGTAAATAAAACCTCCCAGTCTCAACTGAATCATTGTCTCCCGGTTTCCGCTGCCACTCCCTCTTCCCAGTTTCCGGCTCCTGCACACACCAAGGGCCATTCCGGGTCCAGTGACCCTTCCTCAGAACCGATGGCAGCTGGGAAAATTAGACTCCCTACAGTGTGGAACCAGGCCATTCGGTCCAACAAATCCACACTGACCCTCCGAAGAGTATCCCACCCAGACCCATTCCGCTACTCTCCAAAACAACGCACCTCACCTTCACATCCCTGAACACGACGGGAAATTTAGCTTGGCCAATTCACCTAACCTACACATCTTTGGACTGCAGGAGATAGGGGTAAAAGAGTAAATAATAGGTGGGATGGAGCGACCCTTCAACAACATGGCAACATTTACTCATCTCCTCTCCCCGACCTTATCTCAGATCCAACCCTCCAACTCAGCACCGCCCTCAAACTGTCCGATCTGTCCATCTTCCTTCCCAATTATCCACTCCATCCTCTCACTATTACCCCTACCTGCATTTTCCTATTGCCTTCCCAACTACCTTCCCACCAGCCCGACACACCCATCCTATTATCTGTCCTCTTCCCCACCCTCACATTCCTGAAGAAGTGCTTAGGCCCAATATGTCAATTTGCCTGCTCCTTGCATACTGCCTGACCTGCTGAGCACATCCAGCGCCACACTTTGAACACAAGCTGGAAGAACATCACCTCATCTTGTACCTGGGGACCCTTCAGCCCTCTGGCCTCAATATTGGATTCCATAATTTTAAGTCATAAGTCTCCTACGTACTCGTGTCCTAGCCCCCATCCCATAGACCAGGCCCTGTTATTACATCGCCTGCAATTACACACTACCTATGGTTAGTCACTAACAGTCTCCATAAACAGCTATTCACCCTCCCCCAACCAGATCGTTATACATTCCTTTGTCCAACTGCTCCCATCGCGTTCTTTGGAATCTATCACTACCTATCATTTACACCTTAAGCCCTACCTTCTGCATATAAACCGACATGGTTTCTCAGGAACATCAGTTCTGATGAAGGGTCATTGGATCAGAAATGTTAACTTTGACTTTTCTTCACAGATGCTGCCAGACCTGATGAGCATTTTCAGGATCTTCTAGTTGTTGTTTCTGATTTACAGCATCCGCAATTCCTTTGTAATTCAGGTCTAGCAGCCTATATCATGTGTTTATCAACCCACCCAGTACACAAACTCAATTTCTCTCCCAGTCTCTGCTGTCTCTCCCACTCCCTTCACACTCACTGGGACCCCCCTCACAGTGACATTGCACCTGCACAGCTCATGGTCACGTGTTGTCCTGCTGGCCACACCCCTCATTCAGTCCCATTGGCGGGAGGATTACACCAACTCCCCTATTGGTCTGAAGCTGCCATCAATCAGCCAGGTCCCATTGTGACTTGAGTGGTAGGAGGCTGAGGGGTGACCTCAAAGGTTTATAAAATCATGAGGGGCGTGGATGGGATACAGAGACAAGGCCTTTTCCCTGGGGTTAGGAAGTCCAGAACGAGGAGGAATAGGTTTAAGGTGAGGGGAGAATGATATAAAGGAGACCCAAGGGGCAACTTTTTTCATGTGCGTGTAAGGAATCTACTCTCAGGGAAGTGGTGACAGCTGGTATATTTCCACTATTTGAAAGGGAGCTGGATGGGTATGTGATTAGGAAGGGCGTAGAGTGATATGGGCCAACTGCTGTCATATAGGACTAGATTAGGTTGGGATATCTGGTCAGTGTGGACGAGTTTGACTAAATGGTCTGTTTCCTTGCTGTACATGACTGTGGCTCTGCCCTGGGATGAGCTTCATCATTCAGTGAATGGGGCAGGATCAGAGAGCACAGGGGCTGGGGGCTATTCAGCCCATTGGGGCTGTACCTTCTTCCTCTGGAGATGCTGCCAATCTGCCCTTTCTCCACTCCCATTTACCAGTAGCCCTCCACATTTATCCTTAAATAGTTAAATTCCAAATCTGTTTTGATCATAACAAAAGCTGCATCCAGCTGTGGTTCAAACTGTTTCAGATGCTCAGAACCTACTGAGTAAAATAACCTTCACATTTTTAACCTGCATTATTTACCAATTACCTGAAAGTAGTTACTAAAAATTGTGACAATAATTTCTCTCAGTGTCTCTATAAATTAATTATCCTGGAAACAAATCTGTTTCTGGTTGAAATCACTGATTAAGCTTTTCAGCTCCAAAGAGAATTGTCAGGTCTTTTGCTAACTCTCCATAAAAGAGAAATCTATCTTAATTTGAATTTATTAGTGTCATAGAGATGCACAGCACAAAACAGACACTTCGGTCCAACTCATCAATGCCGCCCAGATATCCTAAATTAATCTCGTCCCATTTGCCAACACTTTGCCCATATCCTTCTAAAAGTTTCCTAAACACGAGCCCAATCAGATGCCTTTTAAATGTTATCGTACCAGCCTCCACACTTCCTCTGGCAGCTCATTCCATACACGTACCATATTCAGCTTGAAAAAATTGCTGTTTAGATAACATTTAAATCTTTTCCCTCACACCTCATGTCTGTGCTCTCTGGTTTTGGACTCCCCTAACCTGGGAATAAGACCCTGGCTGTTCACCCTAACCATGTCCTTCACGATTTATCAACCTCGAAGGTCACCTCTCAGCATCCGATGCTCCAGTGAAAACAGCCCGAGCCTATTCAGCCTCTCTGTATGGGTCAAACCCTCAACCCTGGAAACATCTTTGCACATCTTTTCTGAATCCTTTCAAGTTTTATAATATCATTCCGATAGCAGGGAGACCAGGACTGAAAGCAGAATTCCAGAAATGGCTGAATCAATGTCCTGTACAGCTGCAAAATAACGTCTCAACTCCTATACTCAATGCATAGGCCAATAAAGGCAAGTTAACCAAACGCCTTCTTCACCACCCTGCCTATTCCACTTTCAAAGAACTATGAACCTGCACCTCAACATCTCTTTGTTCAGCAACACTCCCCAGGCCCTTCCCATTAAACGTATAAGTCCTGCCCTGATTTGTTTTTCCAAAATGCAGCACCTCACATTTATCTGAATTGCACTCCATCTGCCACTCCTCAGCCCAGTTGATTGAAGTCTCATTGTTCTCTGAGGTAACTTTCTTCCCTGTCCACTGCATCTCCAATTTTGGTGTCTATGTAAAGTCACTAATCATAGCTCCTATATTCACATCGAAATCATTATATAAATGACGAAAAGCAGTGGACCCAACACCAATCCTTACACCATATTGCACATCACAGGCCTCCAGTCCGAAAAGCAACCCTCCACCACGATCCTCTGTCTCCAATTTTCCAGCCAATTTTGTATAATTTGTTAACCAGTCTGTTATGTTGAACTTTGTTGAACATCTTTCTGAAGTCCAAGTTAGTGATTTCCATGCACAAAGCCATGCTGATTATCCCTAATTATTTCTTGCCTTTCCAATTACATCCAAATCCTGTCCCTGAGAAGCTCTTCCAACAACTTGCCTGACTTCAGGCTCACCGGTGTATTGTTCCCTGGACTTTCCTCATCACCTTTCTCAAATAATGGCGCCCGTCTTACAGCACCTCACCTGTGGCTATTGGTGATACAAATATCTCAGCGAGGGGCCCGGCAATCACTTCCCTAACTTCCCACAAAGTTCTGGGACACACCTGATCAGGTCCCAGGGATTTATTCAGCTTTATGTATGATAAGATATCCAGTACCTCATTCTCTGTAATATGGACACTTGTCAAGTTATCACTATTTATTTTTCCGAACTGTCTCACTTCCACATTCTCTAAGTAAAAGCTGACATAAAATCCTCCCACCTCCGATGGTTCCACAGACAGCCTTGCTGATCTTCGAGGGTCCCTAATCTCTGCCTGGTTACTCTTTTGTCCTAGGTGTATTTGTCGAATCTCTTTGGGTTCTCCCTTAAACCTATTTCCCAAAGCTATCTCATGTCCCCTTTTAGCCCTCATGGTTTCCCCCGACTATACTCCGACTGCCCTTTTACTCCTGCAGGGATTCACGCAAACCCAGCTGTCTGTACCTGCCATATCCCTCCTTCATTTTCTTGACCAGGCCCTCAATTTCTCTCGACCGGCAGCATTCGTTACACCTCCCAGCCTTGACCTGAAAGGAACATATTGTCAGTGTACTCTCGTTGTTGCAGGCCTATGGATGCAATGGCAGATGAGGACAGAAGCAATCATTCTCAGTAAAGAGGTGGTGTTGGGAAAGATAACAGCCTAAAGTTAGATGGGTCGTCTGGCCATGATGGAATGCATCCCAGGGGACTATAACAGATGGCAGAGGCTAAATAGCAAACACACTCGTGATAATTCACTAAAATGTGCTGGACTCTGGGACGGTTCTGACAGATTAGATAGCTGCAAATGTGATGCCAATATTTTAAAATGGACCTGTTAGCATAACTTCTGTAGTGGGGGAAATGCTCGATCACTCAAGGAAGAAATAGTGAGCTATCTGGATCGAAATTGTCTCAGAGCAGACACAGCATCGATTCATGAAAGGAAGACAACACTAGGCTGAGTGGTAGAGCAATGTATGTAGAGGCCAATGGTAAGTCTGCAGAGGGATACGGATAGTTTAAGTGAGTGGGTGAGGGTCGAACAGGTGGAGGACAATGTTGGGAAATGTGAGGTCATCCATTTTGGTCGGACTAACAGCTAACTGATGAAATGGTGAAAACTTGCAGCACGCTGCTGTACAGAGGGAGCTGGGTGTCCTTGTGCATGAATCACAGGAGGTTGGTTTGCAGGTGCAGCAGGTAAATAAGACAGTGAAGGGAATATTGTCCTTCATTGCTAGAGGGATGGTTATGCTGCAGCTGTACAGGGTGCTGGAGAGGCCACACCTGGAGTACTGTGTACAGGTTTGGTCTCCTTACTTCAGGAAGGATGTACTGGCACTGGAGGGGGTGCAGTGGAGGATCACTAGTTTGAGTCAGGATTTCAGAGGGTTGACGTATGCGGAGAGATTGAGAAAACTAGTTCTATACTCATTGGAATTTCGAAGTATGGGGGTTTGGTTAGGAAAAAAATTGAAATTATTAATGGAGTAGATAAACTAGAAGCAGGGAGGTGATTTCCACTGGGGACGGAGCAAACTAGGGAGCAGAGAGTCAAAATAAGGGGATATCAGATTTAGGACTGAGTTCAGGATGGACTTCTTCAGATAAATCTGTGAATCTGTGGAATTTGCTGCTGAGTGCAGCAGGTGACGTTATCAACTTGAGTATCGTTTTGTCAAAAGGTAGATTTGTCAACAGGAAAGGAATTAAGGATTATGGTGAGAGAACAGGACAGTGGAGCTGAGGCCATGAAAAGATCAGCCCTGATCGTATTGAATGGCAGAGCAGGCTTGAAGGGCCAGGTAGCCTACTCCTGCTCCTCTTCCTTCTGTTCTTATGTTCCCACTTTCCAGCCGTCCCTTTACCTGGGGGTTGCAAAGAAATATTGAAAGTTCTCGCCTTGTACCGTCAAAATTCACCTTTGTCCAATTTAGAACACCGTTTAGATCTGGTTTACTATTTTCTGTAA
Source organism: Chiloscyllium punctatum (assembly GCF_047496795.1). Taxonomy (NCBI): domain Eukaryota; kingdom Metazoa; phylum Chordata; class Chondrichthyes; order Orectolobiformes; family Hemiscylliidae; genus Chiloscyllium; species Chiloscyllium punctatum. The sequence goes on from NC_092744.1 coordinate 94,986,706, forward strand.
CTATTTTAAAACTAGGAGAATTATCATAGAATCCTGAGTGTGTGGAAGCAGGCCATTCGGCCCATCACATCCACCCTGACCCTCAAAGCCTCCTACCTTAAACCTGTAACGCTGCATTTCCCATGGCTAATCCACCTAGCCTGCACATCCCTGAACAATATGGGCAATTCAGCCTGGAATATGGGCAATTCAGCCTGGAATACATCCTCCAATCTCCTCCTGTCTCATCACCCTCATGATCTCTAATCTTGACAACCTCCACAAATCTGTCCTTCTCTACATTAAACACTGATGCCACACGTGTCGTATCCCCCCAACAACCCCATCTCTGCGTCTTCACGCATAGGCTGCCTTGCTGATCTTTGAGGTGGCCTATTCTCTCTCTAGTGACCCATTTGCTCTTAATGTATTTCTAAAAACCCTTTCCCTATTCGCCAAAGCGGTCTCCTGTCCCCGTTTTACCTTACTGATTTTACCCTTAAGTATACTCCTCTTGCCTTTATACTCAAAGGATGTTTGTGATGTTTGGATTGGAATAAATGCAAAATATTACATCTTGATAAAACAAACGAAGGCTGGACTTACACTGATTGAAAGTTGGGCCTCGGATAGTGATATGGAACAAAGAGACCGAGGGGTTCAGGTGTTTGAACTGTCACATGCAGACAGGGTGGTTAAGAAGGGCTTTAGCACATTTGCATTCATTGCTCAGATTTTTGAATATAGGAGTTATGACGTTATGTTGAGGTTGTACAGGATGTTGGGGAGGCCTCTTCTGGAATACTGTGCCCAGTTCTGTTTGTGCTGTTATAGGAAGGATATTATTAAATTGGAGCAGGTTCAGAATAGATTTACCAGGATGGTGATGGGAATGGATGGTTTGAGTTATAAGCAGAGTCTGGATAGGCTGGGTCCTTTTTCACTGGAGCACAGGAGGCTGAGGGGTGACCTTATGAGAGGTTTATAAAATCCTGAAGAGTTTCGCTAATGTGAGCAGCAGGTGCCCTTTCCAGGAGGGGGCGCGATTCAAGATTGGGGACATACGTTTCTCACGTTAAAAAGTAAGGCTTTAAAAAGAAGTTCCGGATTTTATTTTTTGTTTTTGCACAAAGAGTGGTTCACATGTGGAATAAACTTGCAGAGGACGTGGTAGATGTGAATACAATTACAATTTCAGGGTGGCACAGTGGCTCAACGGTTAGCACTGCTACCTCTCAGCGCCAGGGACACAGGCTCAATTCCTGTATTCGGTGACTGTCCATGTGGAGTTTGGATATTCCTCCCCATGACAGCGTGGGTTCCTCCAGGAGCTCCCATATCCTCCCACAATCCACAGATGTACAGGGGAGGTGAACTGGCCGTGCTCAATTGCCCATAGTGTTCAGGAATGATTGGGTTGAGTGAATTGGTCTGGTGTAAACATAGAGCAAAAGGGTAGGGGAATGGGATTATAATAGGAAAAACACATTTGGACCCGTATATCAATAGGGAATGCTAGGATGGACTTGGACCAAGTGGAGGCAGATGCGATTAGTTCAGTTCGAATTTATGGTCAACACGGACTGGTTGGACCACAGGGTCTGTGTCGATGCTGTGTAAATTTATGACTCGTTATCTCTATAAATTCCTCTATGCTTGGAACTCTCCCTATCAGTGCCACCTCATCCAGCCTTACAAATCCTCCTCATCTCTATAATTCCACTCCAGCCTCAAAATCCAAAAACCTCTATCACAAATATCTCTATCTCTGTAACATCCTCCATCCACACAATCCTTTCCAACTTGCATCTCCTCCAGCTTCATTATCCTCCCCCTGTCTAATCCCCTCCAGTCTCTCAAAGCTCTGCTATATGTGCCTTTCGTTATTTCCAGCTTTCAGGATGCCCAATGTTTATTTCTCACTTGATAATAGCCCTTTACAATTCCTGCGCTGAGCTTCTGAATTTCCTCTTAAACCTCTGCGTCTCACTTTCCTCCCAAGAAAATCGACCAATCACGTGTCATCTATTCTAGTATCACCTTTTCTGACCTGATGTCCAATGGAGCCTGTCATATTCCTATAATAAACATCTCAGCGGTCTACAGAACAGAAAAACGATCTGGTGGTCCATCGAGTCTGTGAGAAAGAAAATTATCACCGAAAACTACCACCATACTACTATCCTCATCTACTTTCCAGTACTTCTGGAAAAGTGTCAACTATCATGGCATAGCAAGTGCACACTAAATACATCTCAAATGTTTTGGGGATTTGTGTCTCCCACCCTCACAGACAGTGAGGTTTAGTGCAACTGTTGCTCGATGATGACATCACCCACAGGAACACAGAGCAGCTCGGACTGTGCAAACCAGAGGTCGCCCATACATTGGGAAGGATGGCAGGGTCCCTGAGAGGGGGCACAGGAGAGTTACCAGGATGGTTCAAGGAATGGGGGATTTTAGTTGCAGGGACATGGGTGTTGTTAATACATATCAAGAATATCCATCTACAATAGATGGACTCTCGTTCTCAACCTCTCCCCTTGCCTGGGCTGTGGTAACCTTCAGGTTAAACCAACACCAGACATCTCTCCCTAAAGAGAGAGCAGCCCTATGGTCTGGTAGGACAATGATGACTTTACCTTTTAGACAGTGATGCCAATGTGCATCGGGGGTGGAGAGAGGGAATGTTGAAGTTGGTGGATGGGACACCACTCAGGCACAGTGCTTTCTCCTGGAGGATGTTCGCTTTCTTTAATACTGTTGAGGGCTGCACTATATTTAGACAGGGTTAATTGAGTTTGAATTGAGTATATAGATGTGGAGATTTAGTAATCAGTGGTGGGGCCTTTAATGGAAGGTGGTGAATTGAAAAAATATCTCACTACAATTTTGGTTTAGACAGTTATCTTTAGTATTTAATATTGGTAGCAGAGAATGATTCAAAATGTAAGGTTTTGGGGTATGACAGATTTGAATGGACATCTGTGTGGCCACCAGGAAACCATTTGGATGCATTATTCCAATACAGTCTCAAACCTGGAAATGTTAAGAGCCTATGATCTATCTGATGAGGAAATGTCATATCATATTATATTTCTTGTACACTTTGTCACACTTAAAGATTTCAGACTTTTGTTTCTGTAGAGATTTTTGCGTAATCTTATTAGAGTCATCACTCAAATACAAATGGCATTATAGACTGTGGGAAAATCAGGATATACAAAATGTTCTTTGGTCCTCCGCTGTGGGCTTATTTCAGTAAGTATGGCTTTATAAACAGCTGATGTTATACTCTGTATGCTGTAAATGGGAATTTTACATGGATAAATTCTGTTATAAATATGGGTAAAATTTATGATGGAAGGAATAAACAGGGAGTGTTTTGAGCAGGAAGAGATTAACCTAATGACAATGCTAGTTTTATTTATTTTCTAAGGTAAGCATTAAAATCACCCTTTAGATTCTAATGCGGGGAGAAGGTAAATATTATTAGTGGTAGAGGATCCAGATTGCTCAAATCCAGTGGTTGATGGCCAGTTTCACCTCTCTCCAAATGTGTATACTTACCTCTGCCTGACAAACATATATAGGGCTTTTTGCCCAAAATGTCGATTTTTCCTGCTCCTCGGATGCTGCCTGACCTGCTGTGCTTTTCCAGCACCACTCTAATCTAGACCCCCATATATACAGAACAGCCCAAAATTGGAGTGTTGCCTTTCAGTAGAGTTTGAAAACAGTTCTACTCCAAAAGGGTGTTTGAAGCTTAGAAGTGTCTCACCAATTGTAGCTGATGCTGGGTTAATTGTCGACTTTTAAATTTGAAATTGTTAAATATTAAGCAGGGGAGAAATCAAGTATATGGAGTTGGCCGCAAATTGGCCATGAATGACTGAGCAGGCTTGAGGACCCTACTTCTGTATCTGCGTTCCAAATTCTCAGGATTTCCTGTTGAAAGTTTCAAAACAATTTTCCTATTATGTTGTTTGCAGAAGAAATGGTTCTCCAGTTTCCTCCCACAGTCCAAATATGTGCAGGTTAGGTGAATTGGCCATGCTAAATTGCCTGTAGTGTTAGGTGAAAGGGTAAATGTAGGGAATGGATCTCGGTGGGTTGCTCTTCGGAGGGTCGGTGTGGACTTGTTGGGCCGAAGGGCCTGTTTCCACATTGTAAGTAATCTAATCTAATCTGATGCAGGCAAGTGGAGAATGTTCCAACACAATCCTGATGTTGTCTATAAGGCACAGAAACAGACATTGGTGAATCCGGGGTTTGGGAAAACTGAGATTGTTCTCCTTGTAGCAAAGGCAATTGAGGGGAGCTGAGAGACAAGTGTTTGCAAAACATATACATTAGGATGTTAAGCCTTACACTCATTAACTCATCATAAAAGGATTACTGGACACATATTGAAGATTTCGGGGAGATCTATTGACAGGACAGTTTGATTCAAAGGAGAATTTTTATGCAGAAAATGGAATTGAGCTGGAACAAAATACTCACACACAGTGCAAATATCCAGGTCCTGATGAATGGAGTAATTCAATCAGAGTTTGGCGTTACAATTACTGAGATTCCCATCTGAATATCCACCTGTAGTATCCTGTAATACAAGTTTATAAAATCTGTCACTGTCAGGTCAGGTTAGAAACTCACACCATCCCCTCCTCCTGGTCCAGGATGACTGGACACATTACCCCTTGTGGAGAGCAGCAGTCAGTTCAGGGGGAAATCTATGTGGGTTTCTATGAGTTTCCACCTTGGGACTTCATGTGACTGAACAGGGCAGATCTTTGACACACGGGACAGAATGTTCCAAGGGTCAGTGAGATGTGGAGAGCAGGATTTGCTTCCTTTTCTTTCCTTCCGTGCTGCCGCTGTGCCTCATCAATAAGACATGGGGTGTTAAAGGCTCATGCAGCTCGATGGGCAAGTTGTCTCCATTCTGATCAATGGGCAGCAAGATCCTCCCAGTCATTCCAAAGAGTCTCTCTGAAAAGACAGCAACTCAGCATGCTTCCCACTTTCCGGTGCTCCCTGGAAAGGTTTAGAAGAATGAGGGGGGAATCTCCGACAAAATGTAGAACAGTAAACTTCCAAAAGGATTATAAACTGTTTACAGAGACGGATTTGTTGGAGAAGTGAACACCAAGTTGGCAAATGGAGCATAACTTGGGATAATGTGAAGTTGTTCATTTTGGAGGAGGTAATAAAAGAACAGAGGACTATTTAAATGGTGGAAACTGTAGAAAGCTGCAACACAAAAGAGACGAGGAGATAATTGCGCAGGAAACACAGAAAGATAGCACACAGTTACAACAGGTCATCAGGAAGGGAGATGAAACGTTGTTTCTTGTTTGAAGGGATTTTCAGTATAAGAGTTTGGAGTATATACCTGAGAGCAACTTTATAAAGTGAGAGTGAGACCACATATGGAGCAATGAGAGACGTTTTGGTCCCTTTAGTTAAGGAAATACATCACTTCATCGGAGGCATTTAGAGAAGATTGACTGGGATGATCCCTGGTTTGCAGGGACTCTCTTTTAAGAAAAGGCTGAAGAAGTTGGGTCTCGACTCACTGGATTTGGGGGAGAATGAGAGAAGATCTTATTGAAACATATAGGCGTATTAAGGGATATGACAGGGTAAATACTGAGAATCTGTGTCCCATCACGAGGGAACCTGGAACCAGTCTCTGGGTCAGTTGCAGAATCAAGGGTTCTGTTTTAGATTTGTCAACTTTAATGCAACACAGACATGGGTAAGGGGTTTCAATAGCAATGGAGCTGGGGTGAGGTGGCGAAAAGCAACATTTTAGAGATTGGAGTTCCTAGTGTTTGCGATTGTGTAGATGTGTGATCAGAAGATCACCTTGGGGTCAGAATATGAGAGCAATATTGTGAAGAGTGTAGTTCTGCCTCAGGCATTTCCTAGTGAGAGGGAGGGGCTCAGCAGTAAGGGAAAGGAATTTGTAATAGCAACCGAAGGCAATGGGTTTAACCATTGCAGTGTTTTATTGGAGGAAATTGCAGCCAATTGAGTGGTAACCAGTTTGATGAATGAGTAACAGTGGAGCAATGGAGAGGGATGATAGGGAGAGAGAGCTGGGCATTGTCAGTGTACATGGGAAACCAATACGATGTCACCGCCTGGCAGTGTGTAGGTGAGATACAGGAGGGAACAAAGATAGATCCTGGATGGACACCACATATGAGGAATTCAGAAAGGAAAGGGAGAGTGGAGATGGAGCAGGATTTTCGAACAATCTTGAGGTCAAATATTAGTTCTTAGTAGAATTGGAAAGAAGGACATAACCAGAAAAGACAGACAGAACAAGGAACAATATTTGTGAATTGGGGAGGGGGAGTGATGAGGAGGAGCCCGACTCCAAAACTGCTATTTCTACATCAGTGACATCACCCAACTCCACCCTAGTCTCAGCTCATTTACTGAAATACTCATCCATCCCTGTGTTATCTCCAGACTTCGTTATCCAAACACAGTCCTGGCCAGCCTCCCACATTCAACTTACATATAAGCTCAAGAGTATCTAAAACCCTACTGCCCAAGTGCTCACTTGTACCAAAACTTGTTGATCCAACAAAAGGCTCCTATTAACAAGCAACAAGTTAAAATTCTCACCCTTGATGTAATTCCTGGCTGTGAAAATTCCTGTCTCCCTGCACCACACAATCTGTGAGACCTTGACAACTCAGTTTCTTTCAGACTCCCAAAGATGCATTTATTCATTGCTTCACCAGTCTGGCTGTTTTGACAGTTGCCAAGGCAACTTGGTCTGGAATTCGCACCCTGACCCTCTCAGACTTGCTTTCCTCCTTTAAGGTATTCCTGAAAACCTGCTTATTTGGCAATACTTTTGATCACCTGACCTAATATCCCCATCTGTGGCCTTATGTCAGAAATTCTCAATTTCTGTGAAATTATAAAAATGATAAAAATACAAACTGTTGTTGATTTGCACACACATTGTCAACTCTTCACTGTCGCTGAGTGAATAATCTGTAACATCTCTTACCCAAGAACACTGTGGAGCACCTTCACCACACGAACTGCAGCTGTACAAGGAAGTCAAACATCACCCTCTCCACAGGCAATGGGACTCTGGCATTAATCACTGGGGTCTGTGGAGAGAGAAACACATAGTTGATATTTCAGGGAGTGCTAAATGCATTACAGGAAGTGAGAATGTTGCAGAATTTGATGGTCAGAAATGGAAGGAAAATGCACTCTTTTGTTGAAAAAAAGAATTATTCACTGGCAAAGATACTGTGGAAAATTTAGTCCGTTTAGAGAGCAGCACATTGTCAGGGGTTGGGCAGCAGAGGAAAATTAACTTACAAAAGGTCTGTGAAAGTAACAGTAAAACACTAAACAGTAAAACAAGCCAAACAGCCTGTGCCCAAAGACTTTAACTCCCCTTGCCGATCCACCAAAGATATGCAGGTCCTGGGCGACCTCCACTGCCAAATCCCAGGCATCTGATGCCTGGACGAACAACGCCTCATCATCTGTGTTCAGATCCTCCAACCGCATGGGATCAATGTGGATTTCACCAGTTTCCTCATTTCCACTCCACCCACCTTATCCCAGATCCAGCCTTCCAACTCGGCACTACCCTTTTGACCTGTCCTACGTTTCCATCTTCCTTCCCACCAATCGGCTGCTGCCTGACCTGCTGTGCTTTTCTAGCAACACACTCTTTGACATTGAAAACATCCTGACTCTGACACTGTGTAAATCCTGCCCTATCACTCCCGGCCAAGGAAGGCTGCACATGCGTCCCCCTACAGCTTGCCCCTCTCAAAGTTGGCAGCCACACACGTGTCCCACGGATCACTGCCCCCAATAAAGATGGCGGTGATCACTCACACCTTTCACCGTTTGAAGCATTTTCCCGTTTGCCACAAACACAGGCCTGGGATTTTCAAATTTGTGTTTTGCGATGTGCACGAAGTTCTGTAAAACGTCTCACCCCGTTCCATTGAAATTTCCTTCTCTTCCTGGTCAATATGTCTTTCCTTAACCATGCCCTGCACCTTCACACATGTCTAATGCCTTGGTCACAACATCACAGTGTTGCCAGTGAAGCTTATCACGTGGTATCATTTTATTCCTGATGAAGGGCTTTTGCCTGAAACGTCGATTTTGCTGCTCCTTGGATGCTGCCTGAACTGCTGTGCTCTTCCAGCACCACTAATCGAGAGGCTTATCACGTGGTTGAGTGTAGCCACGCCCCTCATTCACTCAGACCAACCGGCACTACCTTGTCTTCCAGCCCCATCCTCATCCTCTTATTGGTCCTGCACTGAGATCAATCACCAGAGGCCATCTGTGGGCTGGAGCATGCTCAGTGCTCCCTGCTTTTGCTGCTGTTCATCAGGTATAAGAGAGCGTTCATTCCTGTTTCTCCTAATGTCAGACATTAACAACAATGACCTGCATTGTATGGAGCCTTTCACACTGACAATTCTCCTAAAGTGCTTCACGAATGCTGGAAACATTGATTAAAAAGAACAACTTTAAGATACATCTTTGATGAGTATCGAGGGGGTTGGGAAGGATATTGAAGGTTTTTAGATCAGACAAACCATCTAAAGAGCAACCCACCCAGACACATTCCCCTACATCTAACACTACGGGCAACTTATCATGGCCAATTCACCAAACCTGCACATATTTGGACTATGGGAGGAAATCGGAGCACCTGGAGGAAACCCACGCAGACACTGGGAGAATGTGCAAACTCCACACAGACAGTTGCCTGAGGTGGGAATAGAACCCAGGTCTCTGGCGCTGTGAGGCAGCAGTGCTAACCATTATGCCACCGTGCCGCCCATCTGCAAACTCTGTCCTCTGCAGCTCCAATCATGGAGTGATGTCTGTGGAGAACAGCTTACAACGGAGACAGTTAGTGGCTAACCATAGTTTAGCAACCCCATGTCCTAGCCCCCCTACCCCACACACCAGGCCTTGTTCTCACAGCCTGTCATTACACACTACCTATGGTTAGCCACTAACAGTTTCCACTAACAGCTAGTAGCCCTCCCCCAGCCAGATCGTTATCCACTCCTTTATCCAACCCTTCTTCTCACTCTATCCCCACCTATCCTTTACTCCTAACATCCTCCCCTAAACCCGACCTTCTGCATATAAAGCAACATTTTTTTCTCTCAGTATCAGTTCTGAGGAAGGGACACCGGATCTGAACGTTAACTTGGATTTCTCTTCCCAGATGCTGCCAGACTTGCTGAGCTTTTTCAGAACCTCCTGGTTGTTGTTTCTGATTTACAGCATCTGCAGTTCTTTTGGTTTTTATTGACCGGGAGTTTGTAATTCAGGTCCCACAACCTCTGTCCCAGTCTCTGCTGTCTCTCCCAACCCCAAACAGTGACACTGCAACTACACAGCTCATGGACATGTGTCATCTTGCTGGCCACACCCCTCATTCACTCCCATTGGCTGCAGGACCATACAGACTCTCCTCCCATTGGTCTGGAGCTGCCGTCAATCAGCCGGGCCCCATTGTGATGGGAGTGGAGGGCTAATCCCTCTCTCTGCCCTGGGATGAGCTTCATCATTCACAGTGAATGGGGCAGAATCACAGAGCACAGGGCCTGGGGGCTATTCAGCCCATTGGGGCTGTACTCTCTCGCTCTGGAGATGCTGCAAGTTTGTCCCAAATCCCCTCCTATTTGCCCACATCCCACCAAATCTTTCCTTGAAAATTAAAATTCCAAGTCTGTTTCAGAATACCTGCTGAATCTTTGTCGTTCAGAATGTTCCAGATGCTCAGCACTTACTGAGTACAATAATGTTCATATTTTCAATTTATATTATTTGCTAATTACTTGAAAGTAGTTACTAAAAATTGTGACAGTGTTAACAATTCCTCTCTCTCTCTGCAAATTCAAGACCTTGGAACCAAATCTGCACTAGGTCGAAATCACTGCTTCACCTTCTCAGCTCCAAGGACAATTATCTGTGCTGCAGCTTGCTCTCCACAAAAGAGGAACGCATCTTAGTTTATTAACGTCATAGACATGTACAGCACAGAAACAGAACTTCGGTCCAATTCGTCCATGCCAACGAGAAATCCTAAACTACTGGAGTCCCATTTGCCAGCTATTGGCCTGTATCCATCAAAACCCTTACTGTTCACGTACCCAGTTGGATGCCTTTTAAAAGTTGTGATTTTATCAGCCTCCACTACTTCATCTGGCAGCTCATTCCATCCACACACCACACTCACCTTGAAAACGTTGCCCTTAGATTCCTTTTAAATCGTTGCCCTCTCAACCATGTGCTCTAGTTTTGGACCCACCTCACCTCAGTAAAAGGAACCGCTGCTGCTCACCTTATCCATGCCCCTCGTGATTTTATAAATATCCATGAAGTCACCTCTGAGTCTTGGACTCTCCAGGGAAGTTAGCCCCAGCCTATTCAGCCTCTCCCTGTAGCCCAAATCCTCCAATCCTGGCAACGTTTTTGTAAATCTTGTCCGAACCTTTTCACGTTTCACAACATCCTTCCCTGAACAGGGAAATTCAAACTGAAAACAGAATACGAGAAATGGCTTCATCAATGTCTTTTAAATGTTGTAATTGTGCTAGCCTCCACCACGTCGCTTGGCAGCTCACTCCAAACATGCACTGCCCTCAAACTGTCCAATTCTGGCAAAGTCCTTGCAAACATTTCCTGAAAAGTTTCAAGTTTCACAACATCATTCCTGGAACAGGGAGAATGGAACTGAAAACAGAGTTCCAGAAGAGCCTTAATCAATGTCCTGTACAGCCACAACATGACGGAGAGCATAACAAACGCTGCATACACTCCCTTACCTACCTGTGACTCTACTTTCAAGGAACGATGAACCTGCACTCCAAGGTCTCTTTGTTCAGCAACACTGCCCAGGACCTTACCAGTAAGTGTATAAGTCCTGCCCTGATTTGCCTTTCCAAAATCCAACAGCTAACATTTATCTAAATTGAACTCTATCTGCCATTCCTTGCTCCGCTGGCCCATCTGATCAAGATCCTGTTGTATTCTGAACTAACCTTCTTCGCTGTCCACTACACCTCCAATTTTGGTGTCTTGTGTAAACCTACTAACCATACCTCATATTTACATCCAAGTCATTTATTTAAGGACCCAATAATCGATCCTTGTAGCACACTGCTGCTCACAGTCCTCCAGTCCACAAAGCAAACCTCCATCATCACCCACTGTCTCCTACCATTAAGCCAGTTTTGTACCCAAATGGCTTGTTCTCCCTTCATTCCATGTTATGTAACCTTGCTAACCTGTCTGCTTTGTGGAACTTTGTTGAATGTCCATGTCAACAATGCTCACCGCCTGGCTTAATCAATTTTCTTTGTCACTTCAAAACATTCAGACAAGTTAGTGAGACACGATTGTGCACGTACAAAGCCACATTGAGAACAGGAGAAGGTGAGGACTGCAGATGCTGGAGATCAGAGCTGAAGATGTGTTGTTGGAAAAGCGCAAAACAGGCAGCATCCAAGGAACAGGAGAATCGACGTTTCGAGAAGGGCTGATGCCCGAAACATCGATTCTCCTGTTCTTTGGATGCTGCCTGACTGCTGCGCTTTTCCAGCAACACATTTTCAGCTCCACATTGACAACAGTCAATGATTAATCCTTACTTTTCCAAATAGATGGATATCCTGTCCCTCAGAATCCCTTCCAACAACTTGCCTGCCACTGACTTCAGGCTCACTATTCTCTTGTTCTATTTCCTCTCCTTACCACATTTTTAAAATAATGGCACCTCACCTGTCACTATCAATGATACAAATACCTCAGGAGAGGCCCAACAATCACTTCCAGAAAGTTCCGGGATACATCTGATCAGGTCCCAGGGTTTTATCCACCTTGATGCGATTCAAGACATCCAGTAACACCTCCACTGTAACATGGATACTTTTCAAGTACTCTCTGTTTGTTTCTCCAACCTCTCGAACTTCCATATCTTTCTCCAGTAAAAATAACGTGAAATATTTGCATATCTTTCCCACCCCCTGTGGTTCCGTGGACAGCCTTGTTAATCTTTAAAGGGTCCTATTCTCTGGTCCAGTTCATCTTTTGTCTGTGATATATTTGTTTAATCTCTTTGGATTCCACTTAACCCATTTCCTGAAGCTATTTCATGTCAAACAGCATCAGCACCAAGCAACAGAGCTAAACGATCCCACAACCAATAGATCAGATCGGAGCTCTACAGTTCTGCCACACCCAGTTGTGAACGGTGATGGACAATTAAACAACTTACTGGAGGAAGTATCAAACATATCCCCACCCTTACTGATGGAGGGGGCTCACACACCCATGCACCAGATAAGACAACAGCATTTGCAGCAATCTGCAGCCAGAAGTGCAAAGTGGGATGATCCATCTCAGCCTTCTCCAGTGGTTTCCAACATCACAGATGTGAGTTTTAAGCCAGTTTGATTCAGTTTGAATAACATCAAGAAATGGTTAAGTAGTGCAAAGGCTACGGGCCCTGCCAATATTCTGGCAATAATACTGATGGTTTGTGCTCCAGAACTTGCCACCCACCAAGCCAAGTACCACTCCAGCACTGGCACCTACCAACAAGGTGGAACATTGCACAGGAATGTTCAACACAAAAACACAGGGCAATCCAACCCAGCCAATTTCCATCTATCAGTCCACACTCGATCAGCAGTAAAGTGATGGAAGATGTCATCAACAGGGCTACCAAGCAGCAGCTGCCCAGCAACAGCCAGCTGAGTGACACTCATTTTAGGCTCCACCAGGGCCACTCAGCTCCCGATTGTGTTACCGCCCTGATTCACAGTCTGACAACTTACTGAATCCCAGAGGTGAGGTGAGTGTGACAGCCCAGTCCCACTCCAAGATCACTATTTCTAGCTGATTCTACCCTTGTCTCAGCTCATACACTCTCATCCATCTTGTGTTATCTCCAGACTTCAGTATCCAAACACACTCCTGGCCAGCTTCCCACATTCAACCTCCCTGTAATCTTAAGAAAATCTAAATCTCTGCTGCCCAAGTACTCCCTCGTACCAAAACTTGTTGATCCATCAAAAGGCTCCTATTCATAATCAACAACATAGAGCCACAGAGATGTACAGCATGGAAACAGACCCTTCAATCCAATCCGTCCATGCCAACCAGATATCCCAACCCAATCTAGTCTCACCTGCCAGCATCCGGCACACATCCCTCAATTTAAAATTCTCACCCTAAATTTAATTCCTGGTTGTGATCATCCCTAGCTTGCCGCACCACACATCCTTGAAGACTTCGACAACCCATTCTGTTCCAGACTCCCAATGATCTGTTAATCCATTACTTCACCTGTGTGGCTGCTTTTACAGTTGCCAAAGCAACATTTTCCAAAATTTGCAGCCAAAACCTCACAGGTCTGCTTTCCTCCTTTAAGACATTCCTCAAAGCCTAGTTAGTTGGCAATGCTTTTGGTCACCTGACCTAATATCATCAGTCTCTGACCTTATGTCTAAAGTTCCCAATAATATTTTTGTGAAATTATAAGCAGGATAATAAAACTACAAACTGTTCTTGATTTGGACATTACCTTCAAATCATCACTGTTGCTGTAATGAATACTCTGTAATGTCTCTTACCCAACCACATTGTTGGAGCACCTTCACCACACAAACTGCAGCTGTACAAGAAAGTCAAACATCACCCTCTCCACAGGCAACAGGGCTTTGGCATTAATCACTGGTATCTGTGGAAGGAGAAACACAGTTGGTGTTTCAGGGAGTGGAAAATGGATTATAGGGAATGAAAATGGTGCAGAACTTGATAGTCAGAAATGGAAGGAAAATACACTTGCTTATTGGAAAAAAGAATTCTTGACTGTCAAAGATTTTTCAGAAAAAAATTAATAAGCAGCACATGGTCGGGGTTGGGCGGCAGTGAAAAATTAACTTACAAAAATGTCTGTTAAAGTAATCGTAAAATACTAAACAGACCAAAAATACACCCATTGTTCGATACTGAGCAAGCTAGATATTGACAAAGTGGTCATAAGGGAGCCCAGAGATGAAGCAGAGCTGTATAATCTGTTATGATCCCACATTCATCGAGATGTATAGCACCGACATAGACCCTTCACCCCTCCCTCTCTCTCTCATCTCCACTCTCACTCTCGATCCACTCTCTCTCTCTCTCGCCGCCCTCCCTCACTCTCTCTCTCCCCACTCCTTCCCTCTCTCTTTCTTGCCCCCTCCCTCTCTCTCTCATCCCTCCCTCTCTCTCTCTCGCACCCCTCCCTCTCTCACCCAATCCCTCTCTCTCTCAACCCCTCCTTCTCTCTCTCAGCCCGTCTCTCTCCCTCTCGCAACCCTCCCTCTCTCTCTCTCTGTCCCCCTCCCTCTCTCTCACCCCCCTCCTCCCTCTCTCTCTCTCACCATTCCCTCTCTCTCTCACCTCCACTCTCACTCTCGATCGACTCTCTCTCTCTCTCGCTCCCTCCCTCTCTCTCTCTCACCCCTTACCTCTCTTTCTTGCCCCCTCCCTCTCTCTCTCTCACCCCTCTTCCTCTCGCTCTCGCCCCTCTCCCCCTCTCTCTCTCACCCCTCTCCCACTCTCTCTCTCGCCCCCTTTCTCTTTCTCTCAACACCTCCCTCTCTCTCGCCCCCTCCCCCTCTCTCTCACCTCATCCCTCTCTCTCTCGCCTCACTCCCTCTCTCTCTCTCTCGCCCTCCCTCTATCTCTCTCTCACCCTCCCTCTCTCCGTCTCTCACTCTCCCTATTTCTCTCGACCCCCTCCCTCTCTCTCTCGCCTCACTCCCTCTCTCTCTCACTCCCTCCCTCTCTCTTGCCGCCTCCTTCACCCCTCTCTCGCCCACTTCCCTCTCTCTCGCCCCCTCCCTCCCTCTCTCGTCCCCTCACTCTCCCTCTCGCCCCATCCCTCTCTCTCTTTCTCCCCCTCCCTCTCTCTCTCTCACCCCACCTCTCATTCTCGCCCCCACTCTCTCTCACCCCCACCTTTCTCTCTCACTCCGCGCCCTCTCTCTCTTGCCCCCTCCCTCTCTCACTCATCCCCTCCCACTCTCTCTCTCGCTTCCCTCCCTCTCTCTCTCGACCCCCTCCCTCTCTCTCTCGCCACCTCCCCCCTCTCTATCTCGCCCCCTCCCTCTCTCTCTCACCCCCTCCCTCTCCCTCTCGCACCCCCTCCTTCTCTCTCACGCCCTTCCCTCTCTTTCTTGCCCCACACCCTCTATCTCTCACCCACTCCCTCTATCTCTCACCCACTCCCTCTCTCTCTCAACGCCTCCTTTCTCTGTCTCTTGCCCCTCTCCATCTCTCTCTTGCCCCTCTCCCACTCTCTCTCGCGCCCTTTCTCTTTCTCTCAACACATCCCTCTCTCTCATCCCCTCCCCCTCTCTCTCGCCCCTTCCCTCTCTCTCTCGCACCCTCCCTCTCTCTCTCACCCCCTTCCTCTCGCTCTCTCCCCTCCCTCTCTCTCTCGCACCCTCTCTCTCACCCCTCCCCCTCTCTCTCTCCCCTTCCCTCTCTCTCTTGCCCCCTCCCTCTTTCTCTCGCCGCCTCCCTCTTTCTCTCGCCTCATCCCTCTCTCTCTTGCCTCACTCTCTCTCTGTCTCGCGCCCTCCCCCTCTCTCTCTTGCACCCTCCCTCTCTCTCTCTCGCCCCTCCCTCTCTCTCTCGCCCCTCTCACTGTCACTCTCTCGCCCCCCCGCCCCCTCTCTCGCCCCTCCTCTCTCTCGCCCCCTCCCTTTCTCTCTCTCGCCCCCCACTCTCTCTCTCGCCCCCCTCCCTCTCTCTCTCACCCCCTCACGCTCTCTCTCTCTCACCCCCTCTCGCTCTCTCTCTCGCCCCTCCCCCTCTCTCTCTCACCCACTCCCTCTCTCTCTCAATTCCTCCCTTCTCTGTCTCTCAGCCCGACTCTCTCCCTCTCGCCCCGCTCCCTCTCTCTTGCCCCCTCCCTCTCTCTCTCTCTCTCTCTCTCTCTCTCTCTCTCTCGCACCCCTCCCTCTCACTCTCTCGCACCCCTCCCTCCTTCTCTCTTTCTCACCTCCACACTCTCTCTCGACCCCCTCTCTCTCTCTCACCGCTCTCCCTGTCTCTCTCACCTCCCTCCCTCCCTCTCTCTCTCTCACCCCTCCCTCTCTCACTTGCACCCCTCCCTCTGTCTCTCTCCCCCATCCCCCCTCTCTCTCGCACACCTCCCACTGTCTCTCTCGCCCCCCTCCCTCCCTCCCTCTTGCCCCCTCCCTCTCTCTCTTGCCCCCTCCCTCTCTCTCTTGCCCCCTCCCTTTCTCTCTTGCCCCCTCCCTTTCTCTCTCGCCCTCTCCATCTCTCTCTCATCCCTCCACATTCTGGACCCACTCTCTCTCTCGCCCCCTCTCTCTCTCTCTCTCTCGCCCACTCCCTCTCTTGCCCCCTCCCTCTCACCCTCTCTCCCCCCTCCCACTTCCTCTCTCACCCTCTCCCACTCTTTCTAGCCCCATCCCTCTGTCTCCCCCCCTCCCCTTCTCTCTCTCACCCACTCCCTTTCTCTCTCAACCCCTCCCTTTCTCTGTCTCGCCCCCCCTTTCTCTCTCGCACCCCTCCCTCTCTCTCTCGCACCTCTCCCTCTGTCTAGCCCCCACCCTCTCTCTCTCGCCCCCTCCCTCCCTCTCTCGACCCCTCCCTCACTCTCTTGCCCACCTCCCTCTCTCTCTTGCCCTCCTCCCTCTCAATCTCGCCCTCTCTCTCTGTCTCTCTCTCGCACCCCTCCCCCTCTCTCTCGCAGCCCTCCCTCTCTCTCTCTCACCCCCTCCCTCCCTCTCTCTCTCTCACCCCCTCCCTCCCTCTCTCTCTCTCACCCCTCCCTCTCTCACTTTTTCCCTCCCTCTGTCTCTCTCCCCATCCCTCTCTCTCTCACACGCCGCCCTCTCTCTGTAGCCTCTTCCTTCTCTCTCTTGCCCCCCTCTCTCTCGTCACCCTCCCTGTCTCTCTCGCCACCCCCTCCCTCTCTCTCTCGCCCTCTCTATCTCTCTCTCGCCCTCTCCATCTCTCTCTCCCCCCTCAGTCTCGACACCCTCTCTCACGCCACCCCCCTCCATTTAACTCTCGCACCTGTCCCTCTGTCTCTCACCCTCTCTCTCTCTCACCCCCCTCTCTCTCTCCTCCCCTTCCCTCTCTCTCTCCTCCCCTTCCCTCTCTCTCTCCTCCCCCTCACTCTCTCTTGCCCCCTCCCCCTCTCTCTTGCCCCCTCCCCCTCTCTCTTGCCCCCTCCCTTTCTCTCTTCACCCCTCCCTGTCTCTCTCGCACCTCTCCCTCTGTCTAGCCCCCAGCCTCTCTCTCTCTCTCTCTCTCGCCCCCTCCCTCTCGCGCTCTCGCCCCCTCTTTCTAGCCCTCTCTCTCTCGACCCCCCTCTCTCTCAACCCCTCTCTTTCTCTGTCTCGCCCCCTCCCTTTCTCTCTCGCACACCTCCCTGTCTCCCTCGCACCTCTCTCTCTAGCCCCCACCCTCTCTCTCTCGCCCCCTCCCTCTCTCTCTCGACTCCTCCCACTCTCTCTTGCCCCCCTCCCTCCCTGTCTCTTGCCCCACTCCCCCTCACTCTTACCCTCTCTCTCTCTCTTGCACCCCTCCCTCTCTCTCTCTAGCCTCCTCTCTCTCTCCCTCTCTCTCACACCCCTCCCTCTCTCTCTTGCCCCCCCTCGCTCGCCCCCCACCCCCTCTCTCTCGCCCCCTCTCGCTCGCCCCCCACCCCCTCTCTCTCACCCCCTCCCTACATCTCTCTTGCCCCCTCCATCTCTCTCTCGCCCCACTCCCTCTCTCTCTCCCATCCTTCTCTCTCTCTCAACCCCTCCCTCCCTCTCTCTCTCTCTCACACCTCTTCCCTCTCTCCCTCAGCCCGTCTCTCTCCCTCTCTTGCCCCACCCTCCCTCTCTGTCTTGCCCCTTCCTCCCTCTCTCTCTCGCCCCTCCCTCACTCTCTCTCTCGCCCTCTCCCTCTCTCTCTCTCGCACCCTCCCTCTCTTTCTCTCGCCCCCACCCTCTCTCTCTCGCCCCATCCCTTTCACTTTCCTCCCTCCCACTCTCTCACCCCTCCCTCTCTCTCTGTCTCCCTCTCTCTCTCCCCCCCTCCCTCTCTCTCGCCCCCCTCCCTCTCTCTCTCGCCCCCTCCCTCTCTCTCTCACCTCCTCCCTCTCTCTCTCTCAATGCCTCCCTCTCCCTCTTGGCTCATCTCTCTCCCTCTCGCCCCCTACCCTCTCTCTCTCGCCCCTCCCTCCCTCTCTCTCTTGACGCCTCCCTCTCTCTCTCACATCCCCCTCCCTCTCTCTCTCTCCCTCGCACCCCTCCCTATCTCTCCCCTCCACTCTCTATCTCGACCCTCTCTCTCTCTCTTTGACCGTCCCTCTCTCTCTCAATCTCACCCCCTCTCCCTCCGTCTCTCACACTCTCTCTCTCTTACCCCCTCCCTCTCTCTCTCTCGCCCCCTCCCCCTCTCTCTCACCTCCCCCTCACCCCTCTCTCTCTCTCTCGCCCCCTCCCTCCCTCTCTCTCTCGACCCCTCCCTCCCTCTCTCTCTCGACCCCTCCCTCCCTCTCTCTCTCGACCCCTCCCTCTCTCTCTCTCTCGACCCCTCTCTCTCTCTCGCCCCCCTCTCTCTCTTGCCCCTTCCTCTCTCACTCGCACCCCTCCCTCTCTCTCGCACACCCCCTCACACCCCTCCCACTCTCTCTCTTGCACTCCCCCCTCTCTATCACCTCCACACTCTCTCTCGATCCCCTCCCTCTCTCGTCCCCTCCCTCTCTCACTCTCGCACCCTCCCTCTCTCTCTCGCCCCCTCCCTCTCTCTCTGGGCCACTCCCTCTCTCTCTCTCGTCCCCTCCCTCTCTCTCTCTCACCCCCTCCCTCTCTCTCTCACCTCCTCGCCCTCTCTCTCATCTCCCCCTCACCCCTCCCTCTCTCTCTCACCACCTCCCTCCCTCTCTCTCTCGACCCCTCCCTCTCTCTAGCCCCCCTCCCTCTCTCTCTTGCCCCCTCCCTCTCTCACTCGCACCCCTCTCTCTTGCACCCCCTCTAACACCCCTCCCCCTCTCTCTCTCGCATTCCTCCCTCTCTATCACCTCCACTCACTCTCGCCCCCTCCCTCTCTCTCTCGCCCCCTTCCTCTCTCTCTCTCTCTCACCCCCCTCCCTCTCTCTCTCACCCCCTCCCCTCTCTCTCTCACCCCCTCCCCTCTCTCTCTCACCCCCTCCATCTCTTTTCGCGCCCCACTCCCTCTCTCTCTCTCCCCATTCCTCTCTATCTCTCTCAACCCCTCGCTCTCTCTCTCGCCCTACTCCCTCTCTCTCACCTCCTCTCTCTCTCTCTCTCCCCATTCCTCTCTCTCTCTCTCTCTCACATCCCCCACTCTCTCTCTCTCGCACCCCTCCCTCTCTCTCCCCTCCACTCTCTATCGCGATCCCCTCTCTGTCTCTTTGAACCTCCCTCTCTCTCTCTCTTGCCCCTCTGTCTCTCTCCCTCGCCCCATCCCCCTCCGTCTCTCACACCCTCTCTCTCTCTCCTACCCCCTCCCTCTCTCGCCCCCTCCCTCACTCTCTTGCACCCTCCCTCTCTCACTCGCACTCCTCCCTCTCTGACTCGCACTCCTCCCTCTCTCTCGCACCCCCCTCAACCCCTCCCACTCTCGCTCTTGCACTCCTCCCTCTCTACCACCTCCACTCTCTCTCTCGATCCCCTCCCTCTCTCGTCCCCTCCCTCTCTCACTCTCGCCCCCTCCCTGTCTCTCACTCTCTCCCCCTCCCTCTCTCTCTCTCCTCCCCTCCCTCTTCCTCTCTTGCCTCCTCCCTCTCTCACCCAATCCCTCTCTCTCTCAACCCCTCCCTCTCTCTCTCAGCCCGTCTCTCTCCCTCTCGCAACCCTCCCTCTCTCTCTCTCTGTCCCCCTCCCTCTCTCTCACCCCCTCCTCCCTCTCTCTCTCTCACCCCTCCCTCTCTCTCTCCCCTCCACTCTCACTCTCGATCCACTCTCTCTCTCTCTCTCTCGCCGCCCTCTTTTTCTCTCTCTCTCCCCACTCCTTCCCTCTCTCTCTCTCACCCCCCCTCTGTCTTTTGCCCCCCTCTCTCTGTCTCTCGCCCCATCCATCTATCTCTCGCACCCCCCTCTCTTTCTCTCTCTTGCCCCCTCCCTCTCTCTCTCGAGACCCCCCTACGTTTGGACACCACTACTCCAGGGAAAACATCTTGTTCATTTACCCTGTTCATGCTCCCCATGATTGTATAAACCTCCATAACATCACCGCTCAGCCTATGGCACTCCAGGGAAAACAGCCCCAGCCTTTTATGCCTCACCCTGTAGCTCAAATCCTCCAACCCTAACAACATCCTTGTAAGTCTTTTATGAAACCTTTCAAATTTCACAGCACCCTTCTGATAGGAGGCAGGCCAGAATTGCACACAATATTCCAAAAGTGGCCAAACGAATGTCCTGTACAGCAACATGACCTCCCACATCCGATACTCAATGCTCGAACCAATAAAGGAAAATACACTGAACACCTTCTTCATCATCCTATCTATCTGCAACTTGACTTGCAAGGACTATGAAACTGCAGTCCAAGGTCTCTTTGTTCCACAAGCGTCTCCAGGGCCTTGCCATTCAGTGTATAAGTCCTGGGCTGAAAAACATGTTGCTGGAAAAGCACAGCAGGTCAGGCAGCATCCAAAGATCAGGAGAATCGACGTTGAGGACATGAGCCCTTGATGCTGCTTGACCTGCTGTGATTTTCCAGCAACACATTTTTCAGCTCTGATCTCCAGCATCTGTAGTCTTCACTTTCCCCTAGTGTATAAGTCCTGCCCTGACTTGTTTTTCCAAAATGCAGCAACTCACATTTATCTAAATTAATCCGAATCTGATCAATATCTCACTGTAACCTGAGATAATCTTCTTCACTATGCACAATACCTCCAATTTTGAATGACCTGCAAACTCAGTTACGATAGCAAATCATTTAAATGAATGACGAAACAAATCCAGAAATAAACGTCCATTACTGAGTTTGAATGTGCTCTGTGTAAATTCTGCCCAATGACTCTGTACCATAAAGGCTGCACATGCGCCTGGCTGCACCTTGCCCCCTACAAAGATGGCGGCCGCGCACGTGTCCAGTGAATCGTTTTTCTCCCGTTTCCCTCTGTTTATTTATTTATTTCCTTACCGTATCCTTTCGCTCCATAACTTCCTGAGCATCCATGACAGCGACTCTCCACCACGCGCCAGGGTGATCACGTGGTTTAGTCTCATTCTGCCCCTCGTTCACTTTGATTGGCTGGAGGACCAACCTTCCGCCGGGTCCTCCAGATCCGCCCACAGTCCCTTCATTGGTCCGGAGCTGACATCAATCACCCGGGGTCCCTTTGTTGGTTAGAGCATGAGCAGTACGTCCTGCTTTTGCTGATATGTTGGGTCATGTGATGGGAGAGTTCACTGAGGGGAAGGATCCCTTTGTGTGAGCTCAGCAGGAGATTTCCTTTATTCATGGAGGGAATTGCCTTCCTACACATGACTGTATAGCTGTGATTGATGAATCAATGCCATCTGAACCAGTGCATAAACACATCATTTTCACAACATCTGAGATCTTCAGCACATTGTATCACACTCTTCTTTGGAGATAAAAAAAAAGCATGAAATGGAGCCTCAAGGAATTGGAGCAGGCGTAGGGCATTCATCTCCTCTAGCTTGTTCCCCCATTCTATCAGATCATGGCTGGGCAAACCCAGACGTCAACACCTCTTTTATGCTTGATCCGCATAGCCCTTAACTGCTCAATATTTCAAAAATCTATCTGCCCTCTTTTAGAATAATTTGAGATAGAATCATAAATTCCCTACTGTGTGGAAACAGGCCCTTCGGCCCAACAAGCCACACTGACCCTCTGAAGAGTTACCCAACCAGATCCATTCCCCTACCACATTTAACTTTCACAATTGTTTATTTTTCTCACTCACTGAGAAAAAAAAATTCTTTACATTTTTTACAAAATGAATGTTCCCTTATGTAATGTTTGGTTTGAAACTTCATTGGTGCTAGAAGATCTAGTCAACATCTACCCTGTCAAGCTCCTCAGAATCTTGTTTCCATAAGATGACCCCTTATATTATGTGGGTGGCACAGTGGTTAGCACTGATGTCTCACAGTGCCAGAGACCTGGGTTTAATTCCTGCCTCAGGTGACACTCTGTGTGGAGTTTGCACGTTGTCTGCGTGGGTTTCCTCCGGGTGCTCTGGTATCCTCCCACAATCCAAAAAAAGTGCAGGTTAGGTGAATTGGCAATGCTAAATTGCTTGTAGTGTTAGGTGAAGGGGTAAATGTAGGGGAGTGGGTCTGGGTGGGTTGTGCTTCGGCGGATCGGTGTGGACTAATTGGGCCAAAGGGCCTGATTACACACTGTAAGTAATCTGTTTCTCGAGATTCTATTGAAGAATGACCTAACCTGTTTAGCTATTCTTGAAATGTCAACCTTTTCGTTCTCAAAGCAGCTAGCTGAATCTTTTTTTGTATGGTCTCCAATACTGGTTTATCCCTTATTAAATATGGGAGCTAACATTGTATACAGTACTCCAAGTGAGGTCTCGGCAACAGCCAGTGTGGTTAACCAATCCTCACTCCATGCAAATACCTTACCCCTGACACAGTGAGCTCCTGTATTATGCAAATAACTTTTCTGTAGCACCTTATCATTTGCATTTTTAAAATCCAAATACAGAACAGCATTGGATTGCCCTTTATCAGCCCTGCTTGTTATCTCCTCAATGAACTGTCGCAAATTTGTCATAGTGTCTCTTTCACAAAACCCAGTCTACCATGTTAAATGATAAGCTTTTCTAAATGTCCTGCTATTTATTACTTTAATATTCGACTCTGCCGTATTACAAAAGCAGATATTAAACTAACTAGTCTATAGTTTCCTGATTTCTGTCTCCCTTCCCTTCTTGAACAGGTTCATCAATCCACTGGATGCTTCCTGTATCCGAAGATTCTGGAATATTCCAATCGATGCCTTGAATATCTCTGCAGTCAGTTGCCCTAAAAGTGTTTGAATCAAGGTAAAAACAATGACTGCAGATGCTGAAAATCAAATATTGGATTAGTGGTGCTGGAAGAGCACAGCAGTTCAGGCAGCATCCAACGCTGCTCGTTGGATGCTGCCTGAACTGCTGTGCTCTTCCAGCACCACTAATCCACTAAAAGTGTTTGATCCAGGCCATTAGGTCCTGTCTGCCATTCGTCCTATTAGTTGGTCAATACTTTGTGACAAAGACTGTTATAACATTTTTCTACTTATGATTAACTTGCTTATTTGCTACATTTAGGATGATAACGGTCTCCTCCTTCATGAAGATCAATGTAAAATATAGGTTTAAATTATCTGCTGTTTCCTTGTACCCATGATCAATTCCACAGTCAGAACTTCCAAGGGTTCGATGCTGACTTTAGATACTCCATTTTTATATACCTGTACAACTCTTGCCATTCATTTTTGTTTCTTGTCAATTTAATTACATGATCAGTTTTCTCCCTTTTTTGTCATCCGTGGCTATGTCATTCTTTTCCTTGTGGGTACTGCTCTTGACTGCCTTTGTTACCCACGGGCGGTTCACCTTTCTCTTCGGGTTCTCCTTTTTGCTTCAAATTAACTTTTGCTAAGAATTATGTAAAACAAAACTCATCATATTACAGTGACTGAGGATGTGATTTTTTTTAAACATTGGATGCCTTAATGTTCTCATTGGGTTTTGCTGTTTCAAAGAAGATCTGAGATCATCTGCAAAGGAGGTGGCAGCTGATTCACTGTTAATTTCCAAAATTAATTTGAATACCTGCAAAAAGAAATTATTTGCATTTCTGTGAGAGCAGGGATCTAGCCAAATAGCTATTTTAAAAAGGTGGCACAGTTGTGATGGGTTGAATAGGGGCCTCTGATTTCAAAAGCACAATGTGATCCAAGTTGTCTTCTAATCTGTGCTGTACTAATTCTTTCTGATTAAGATGACTGGGTTGGTATGTGTGCAGGTTGTAGCAGGATCTCTGACTGCCACAAAACGATCTGGGGGAACAGCTCCTGTTGTCAGTGACAGTGCTGTTGGACTAATAGAGGCAACAACATTCAGACTTCATGAAGTAACTGCGATCCAGGGCTGCAAACCCGCAATCCGAAGAACTGCAGGTTCGGTGAATTGGTCATGCTAAATTGCCATAGTGTCCAGCGATGCACAGTTTCGGTGCATTAATCAGGGGTAAACATTGAGGAATAGGTTTGGTTGGGATACTCTTTGGAGGGTTGATGTGGATTTGTTGGGCTGAAGGGCCTGTTTCCACAACGTAGGGATTCCATGCTCTGAGTAATTTTGGGGATCTAACAGAGTCCTGGTATTCAGAGGGTGCTCTGTTAGTTAAAATAGTATTGCACACTCAGCTAACATTACCTTCTGAAGCAGTTTGAGGTAGACTGCTCTGTGCAATTTCACAGAACAGATGCTCTGGAACCAATCATGGAACAGCTATTTTAGACCTGATAATATGATTGATTAATGAGCTCAGAGTAAAAGACCTTTTTGGTAAGATGCAATGCAGCATGATAGAATTTAGCTTTAGGGTGAGGAATTTGGTTCTTCAACTAGGATCTAAACTTGAAGGCAGTCACAAGGGGATAAGGTAGTAGTTCCCTAAACTGGAATGGGACTCTAGTTAGAATGTTAAAGCAGAAGAATATATTCAGTTATTTTATTATTCTCAACAGTATATATTAACTTGTAAAAGAAATGCACGATGAACAGCGGTGCATCGCTGAGGGAATTATGAGTGACATCAAATTGAAAGAAAGGATGTACAAAACTGCAAAGATGATGGTAGACCAGAAGGTTTAAAAATTTCAAACTATCGAAGGATGAAAAAAACAACAGATGGAAGATATTTTGTCCCTTGTCAGAGAGACTGTTGTAACATCTTTGCTCCCATTAATACCTTGGTTATTTCCCAGCATTAGGATGGTGACAGTATCTTCCAGATTAGTAAAATAATTGGGCAAATTAACCCACCAGTTACTCAG
This sequence comes from Chiloscyllium punctatum, assembly GCF_047496795.1. Classification (NCBI taxonomy): domain Eukaryota; kingdom Metazoa; phylum Chordata; class Chondrichthyes; order Orectolobiformes; family Hemiscylliidae; genus Chiloscyllium; species Chiloscyllium punctatum. The sequence goes on from NC_092744.1 coordinate 95,011,810, forward strand.
CCTAAAACACAGTGTTCTTGTGATGCTGTGGTCGTGTCTCCAACTTTGCGCCAGAAGGCCTGGAACTGTCCCACCTGTTCCAGAGGTGTCATAATGCATGAAATAGGTTGATTGTGAAAGCAATACTGAGACAAACTTCAGTAGTTGAATGGACAATGTTGATGGTCTCTGGAAATTCCAAACATGACTGTTTTGTATCCTCACCTGAGGCCTGATCTCAATTAATCTGCCTCATTTAAGTTGAATTGCCTTTTCTTGTGTTGAATATAATTGACGTTTGTCCTGTCTGCATGCCCCCTTGTGCAAAACATGTTGCAATCTGTCAAAGAACAAGATTGAAAACTCAGATCATCTGATAGCCTGTTCAAGGGCTGAAACCAGTGGCCTTTTCCACAGGGACAGTAGGTGCTACAGAATTGATCCCATTTCCCATTAAACTGAGACAGGAGGTGGTGAGATTGCTGGAATGTCTTTCACTGAAACATTTTTGAATTAAACTAAATTACTTTGGTTGCGGTGCAATTGAATTTAGAGATTTAGTGGGGAGTATCGACTGTTATCTCTTTGTTTGTTTCATCGCAGAAGGAATGAGACCAGCCCAACGCCAGCCGAAACTGCGGAGAAACTGCCAGATATTAAAATGCGTAACTCCGCTTCATTAGCCAGTCTGACTGAGTCATCCAGACTCAAACATCATAACTGGAGGTGGGCTTTTTGTGCTCACTGTGGATGCTTTTACAGAGTTCAAAATTAATACATAACATGTTTCTTGAGAACTGAAAACAACAAATACTGACGATCACAGGAGGGAGCCGATGGCTGAGTGGTATTACTGCTAGACTGTTTATCGAAAGATCCAGGTTGCATTCTGGAGAACCAGGTTTGAATTGTGTCACAGGAAATAATCGAATTTGAATTCAGTTAATATCTGGAATTAAGAATCTCATGACCATGAATCCTTTGTCGGGTTACGGAAAACCCATCTCGTTCACTAACATGATTGAAGTAAGAAGCTACCATCCTTACCCAGTTTGTCTTACATGTGACTCCAGACACACAGCAATGAGCTTGACTTTTAACTGCCCATTGGGCAATTAGGGATGAACAATGAATGCTGCTGAGCCAATGACACCCTCATCCCATGAACTACTTTTTATAAAAAATAGATGGACAGACCAAGCTAACATTATGAGTCCAGATGATTCTACATCAGATCTCTGATTGAGTCATCGAGACACATCGTGAGCTTGCTTGGTCTCCATGGATGCTTTCTGACCTGCTGTCAGCTCCAGCATTTGCTGTTTTCAGGACAGATTCCACCATCTGTTGTTATTTCCTTCTGTAATTCTTCATTATGTTGTTTATTAAATGTCCCCTAAATTGCAGCTACTAATCAACAGGTTACCTACAGAGTACTGTGGCCCTGGTGTCAAAAGCCTCCATGAACTTGTTCAATTAGACCATAGTTTCGGACAATTGCAAAATGCCACTGTGGCTGAAAAGAATAGAATCATAGTCACCAACATGGAAATGAACCCTTCGGTCCAACTCATCCATGTCAACTGAATTTCCCAAACTATGCCATTGTGGTTTGCCTGCATTTGGCTCATATTCCTCAACCTTTACTATTCATGTACCTCTCCAAGTGTCTTTTAAATGTTGTAACTGTACTTGCATCTACCACTTCCTCTGGCCATTCATCCTGTGTCCCAACTAATCTCTTTGTGAAAATGTTAGCAACTGATAGTTTCACTGTTGACTCCGGTGTGTGAAGCACTGGGGATGATTGTTCGTTCAGGACCACCCCTGTCTGAGCACGGCTTGAATGTAGCTTGGGCCTCCTTGTGGGTTACCACATGTTGCTCAAGGCTGTGTATTTGCGCAGCGCAGCTGTCTATGGGTGGGGGTGTTGTGGAAGGAAGGAGGAGGCATGAAGGAATTAATGAATTTATGGAATATGGGTGTCACTGGCTGTGCGAACATTTATTGCCTCATTCTAATGCCCTTGAGAAGGTGGTTGTGAGCTCCCTTTTTGAATCACTGCAGTCCGTGTGGGTTGTAGGCCTATTGGTAGTGCTGTTGGGAGGGTTTCCAGAATTTTGGCTCAATGACACTTCAGGACTGCTGAAAGATTTTCAACTCCAGATGGTAGTGGCTTGGAAGGGAACCTGCAGGAGGTGATGTTCCCATGAATCTGCTTCCCTTTTCCTTTTATTTGGTATTGGTCATAGGTTTGGAAGATGCTATTGAAGTGTTGTGAATTGATGTAATGTATCTTGTAGATAGTACATAGTGCTGCTCTGGGCATCAGTGGAGGAGGGAGTGAATGTGGTGCCAATCAAGCAGTCTGCTTTTTCCTGACACTATAAGCTTCTTGAGTGTTCTTGGAGCTGCACCCAAACCTAGCCAAGTAGTGAATATCCTATTGCACTCCTGAGTTGATTCTTGTAGATGGTGGGCTGGCTTCAGAGATTTGGATTTGGTTTACTTACCGTAGTTATATGGAAAGTCCACTTCAATTTCTAGTCAATAGTAAACCCCCAGAATGTTGATGGTGGGGGATTCGGTGATGGTGGGTTTGAAGAAAGAGGCTGCAAGGTTTTTGGTGAAGGAGCTTCAGGCTGAAAGGGGGGGGGGGGGGGGGGAATAAGGTAGAGGCTAGAAATGGATAGGTGGGGAAAGATGCTGCAAAGTAGACATCACGGTCTTTTCTCTGTGCTGGGCCCAGCTGGTCTGCTGACACTACAGTAGAGATATTGTGCCTTACCTGACCAAATCAAACAGCCTCTCACCATAGTCTTTCCAATACCATGCCCATTAAACACCTTGTATTAGTCCATTACTCTTACTTCCTCCTTTTGAAATAAGAACATAAGAGCATCAGAATTAGGAGCAGGAGTATTAATCCAGCCCCTAGTACCTGCTCTGCCATTTGATACAGACATGGTTAATCTAATCTTGGCTTGAACACCACTTTCCTGTCAGCTCTCCTTAACTCTTCAACCCATTACTAATTAAAAACCTCTTATTTAAATTTACTTCATGTCCCAGAATCCACATTGTTCTGAGGTAGTGAATTCCCAAGATTCACCATTCTCTGAGAGAAGTAATTCCTCCAACTTTCCCTTTATTGTAAACTTACAACGACTCATTGTAGATTGAATCAGCTTCTTTGCATCTACTTGGTCAATCCCTTGACCATTTTATAGACCCTCAATGATACCACCTCTCATTCTTGGGCTGCAATGAATATGAATGGAAATAGTGTTTGTCGTTCAGTTTGTGACATTTTAATAATTGTGGCAGAGGATGTTTGTTCAAAACTGAACTGGACAGTTAGTGCTTTTCAAATAAGGAATAGTTGATGCGATTCAGTACATTAATATAATGGAGTTTTGTTTTTAGGAAGATTTACTGTTGGGAAGATTTGGTTAAGGGAATATTGCAGTCAAAGCTGTGGAAGATTAACCTCCACCCATGTGTGAGGTCGTACACTGTGATCAAAAGGCTAAAGAGACCACTTCCTCTTTGGAAATATGTCCTTAAATAGGGCAGAGGGATCTGGAGATAGGAATGAGTCACTGGCAGCAAATGGCACCGGTTTGTGAGATTAGATGGAGAAGTAGGTCATGGGTTTATTTCTGGGGCGACAGAATGGAAATGTGTCCGATATGTGTAGGACCATGGACAGGTCACCCTTGGAGCACTGCACACAGTTCGGATCTGGGAAGGTAAAGAATAGTTACTGGAATTATATCCAAACTGAGTTTGAATTCATCAAGTAAGATTGGGCAGTGTTGTCTCATTGTAAAAGAGTGACATGGTCCAGTTACAATTGATCGAGTAGACATGGAAAAGATGTTTCTGCTTGCGAATGACAGAATCCACTGGATCTGGGGATATAATTGTAATCACGATTAAATCTAATGGGGAATTTGCAGAGGGCGACAAAGTCTTTACCAAAAAGGGGTTTGAATGTAGAACTTACTTCATCAGGAATAATTGAAGCAAATAACAGATGAATTCAAGGAGGAGCTTGGAATATAAGAAATCAAAGAAAACTGTGTGGATGGGTTTAGGATGGGAAGGAAGCCTGTGTAAATCACAAATACTGAGAACCTGTTTTTGTGTCCTGAAACTATGCATCTGTGTTGTTCTGTGACATTTCTTTAGGAGCAGCAGCGGCAGTAGTAAACAAGGCAGCTCACCCTTACCATTCTTGGAGAAAAGCAGAACCTCTGGCCACACAAAAGGGAAATAGCTCTATTGAGGAGGTGGTTCAAACAGTGGCCAACGACTCGCTCGCAGAGACAGTGTGCCTTCATTACCTGGTGAGAAAGGTGAATTCTTTAACCAGAAATGATGTTTTGTCCTTCCACTGATCTCATGACTTAAGCAGGGAAATGTGTCTCTTCAGTTACATGATTTGAATCAATCAAATCTTTTGCTACGTTAGCACTTCTTCCCTACCCAAAGGATATGTGGGTCAAATAGGCACATGTCCTGCACTGATTTATTTCAAGATTCCTTTATTCAGTCATGTGCTTAAGCTATTCAATCCAACTTCCTTGTGTTTCCCCTTGATCTGTGGTTGTGCATAAGGAAACTTAAACAATGTCTGATTCAATATCAAAGTTGTGTTGAATCAATAATTGTAGCCCCACTCTGCTCTTTGAGCAGATAATTAATCCAAGGATTCTAACTCAGCCCCTAACTTCAAGTTCAAGTTCTAAACCTTTCAGTGAACAACGGAAAATAACAAAGAACAATATCAATCATTTATTGTCTCTCCAGACTCTGCTTCTGTTGCCACTGAGTACTCCCTTAAGTTCGACGAGTCAATGACGAAAGATGAGATTGAAGAGAAATCCGTCCATTCCCCCCTGCCATCAGAGAGCCAGCACCACTTTAATATGGGGAAGAAACACAGCCAGCAGCATGATTCAGATGAGGACATAGTGCGGGACCAATCGGCTTCTCCAATGGATTAGGGTGAGTGGTGGTACCAATTACTGGGATCTCAGTGCTTGGAATAGTTGCTCCTCTCCATGTTCGAGGTACTTAGCCATGAGATTCAGATGGAGAGGACGAGGACCATGTGGTGTAACGGGTGTGAGCCAACAGTTGGGCAGGGCCTGTGTTTTTGAAAAAAAAGCAAGTATCACTCGGTAACAATGTGCCCAGAGTTTATCAATCATGAAGGAAAATACATATTTAACATTGTTAATCTTTGTGATTGAGTTACCATGTCGTGAAGACAAAGATTAATATTTAATGGGATTCATTGCTCCCCCAATGAGATAAACACAAGGCAAATTTGACTGCAAAGAATGTCCCTAAATTTACACCTTTCTACTGTCCATTAAAGGTAATAAGATGCAAAAGATGTCCTTGCAGAGGAACTTAATTTGAACAAGAGACATTTGTGCAGATAATAAGAGATATTCTCATTGGAAGGATATGTTTAGTGATATCCTGCACGGATTGATGTTGGAGCCCTAATTATTCACTATTCATAATGAAAGGAAAGCCACATTCAAAATTTGGGGCCACTCTGCAGATTACTGCGATTCCAAGTGTAGGTAAATGGAAGCATAGCATTAGAAAGTAATATTGATAGATTCAGTAAATGAAAAAAAAACGACAGATGAGTTTGTGTCTGCAAGTGATAGGTTGGATCAAAATAGGATATTTCTTGATTGTGAAAATAGAGACAGTGGACTCCAAGGAAACTTGGTGGGATTGATCCAGATGCATCGTTCATGAAAATGTCACAAACAGGTTCAGAAACGTGACCAAGGGGCCGGTAGAATGTTGACATTGATCTCGACAGAAGATGGGATACCAAAGGATTAGAAGTCATGCTTCAGCAAATCCGAAACTAGTTAGACCAAGCTGTCAGGGCTGGGCACCATGGCTTAAGGAGATTATCAATCTGAGTGGAAGGGCAGTGTAGATTTACTGATGTGATACTTGGATTCCAAGGCTTAATTTAAGAAGAAAGATTAAAAAGTTAGAGTCAGAACATTGAGGTGTGATATCAGGGAACACTTTTATACACAGAAATGGATAAAGTTTGATAAATTTCCACAAACAGCGATTGATTGGAAATCATTTGCAAATTTTAAATCTGAGATTGGTAGATTTTGAATGAAAATACTGAAGGATTATGGGACAAAGACAGGGATTTGTCATGATGATGAAGATTACCATGATTTGGGTGAATGGTGGAATAGGCTCAAGAAGCTAAATAGCCTCCTTGTGCTCTGATGTTGATGTAACCATGGCACCCTTCTTCTCTGCAAGTGCAACTCCTGTTGTGTTTTTGGTTATTATCAGAACCTGGCAGCAAGTTAGTGACTGGAGTCCTGAACAGAAAATCATCAGGATGAGGGACTTCGCCGGTCTTAATGTGTTTCACAGCTGATGAAATGACACAGCCAGCACTCTCCTTCCCTCGCTCCCCCCTTTCCCACTCACTCCTCCCGTCCCATCCCCCTCCCCCACCCCCTCAGGCGCACCCAGCAAAACCCTCTTAACCCCCACCCCTCTCCCACCCCTCTCGCCCCCATCGCTCCCCCTGCTCCCCCACCCCCCTCTCGCCCCCCCCGCACCCTCCCTCACTCCCCCTCTCGCGCCCCCAGGCCACCCTTCCCCCCCATTCACCCCCTCTCACTCCGCCCCCCCGGGCCACCGTTCCCTCCCTCCCTCCCTCTCTCACACCCCTCTCTCTCATCCCTCTGTCTCTCACTCGCCCCTTCTTTCTCTTGCCCTCTCGCTCTCCCCATCGCTCTCTCTCTCACTCCTTCTCTCTCTCGCTCTCTTCCCCCCCCACACCCCCTTTCTCTCCTCTCTCACCCCATCACTGTCACCCTCTCTCTCTTACACCCACTTTTGCCCCTGTCTCTCTCTATATCTCTCTCTTTGTTCCCCCTTAACCATCGCTCACCTCTCTCGCTCTCTCTCTATCCTTCTCTCTATCACCTCTCCGTCTCGCTGCTTTCACTCTCTCTCGCTCTCTCTGTCGCCCCTCTCTAACCCTTCCCTTGCTCTTTCTCCCCCACCCTCTCTCCCACACCCTCTCTCCCTCTCTCTTTCCCTCGCTCTCTCACTCTCTCTCTCGTATTTGCCCCCTCTTCCCCTCTTTCTTGCAACTCTCTCCCTCTTTCTCTCAATCTCTCTCGCTCGTTCTCTCTGTCTCACTCACTCTCAGTCACTCTCTCCCTCTCTCTATATCACGCCCCCCATCTCTCTATCTCCCCCTCTCTGTCTCATTCCTTTCTCTCTCTCCCCACTCTATCCCTCTCTCTCCCCACTCTATCCCTCTCTCCCGCCGCTCTCTCTTGCCCCTCTCTATTTTTGGCACCTCTCTCTCTCTTCTCTAGCCACCTCTCTCCCTCATTTGCTCTTGCCTCATTGCTCTCGCATCGTCTCTTCCTCTCTCACCCCTCTGTCTTTGCCTCTCTGGGCCTTTCATCTGTCTCTCGCCTCCTCTCTTTTTCTTTTCGTCTGTCTCTCATTGCTCTACCTCTCGCTCGTCCCGTCTCTCCATCTCGCTATCCCTTCTCTCGCGGCTTCTCTCTCTCTCACTCTCACTCTCCCCCCTCTTTCTTTGTAACCCTCTCTCTCTCTATCCTGATCCTTTCTCTCTCTCTCTACCAACCTCTCTCTCTCTCGCTGTCTCTCACTCTCTCTCTTGCCCCCTCTCTCTGGCACCTCTCTCTCTCTCGCTGCCTCGTTCTCTCGCTGTCTCTCTCTTGCTCGCCCCCTTTGTTCATCTCTCTGTGTCTCTTGCTCTTGTTCTGGCTCTCTCTCGCTGGCACCCTCATTCGCCCTCCTCTCACTCGCCCTCCTCTCTCTCAAACCCCCCTCTCTCTTTCGCCACCCCCTCCCACTCTCTCTTCCCCCCCCACTCTGTTTCGCCTCCTCCCCTCTCTCTCACCCACTCCCCTCTCTCCTTCTCGCCCGCCTCTCTCTCTCTCCCTCCCCCACTCACTCTCTCGCCCCCCCCCTCACTCTCTCACCCCCCCCTCTCTCACGGCCTCTCCTCTCTCTCTCTCGCCCCCCCCTTCCTCTCTCTCTCACGCCCCCTCCCTCTCTCTCCTCGCCCCTCTCCCCCTCTCTCTCGGACCCTCCCTCTCTCTCGCCCACCCTCCCTATCTCCCTCGCTCCTCCTCTCTCTCTTGCCCCACTCCCTCTTGCTCTCTCGCAACACCTCCCTCTCCCTCTTGCCCCCTCTCTCTGACTCTCTCACCCCCTCACACTCTCTGTTGACCCCTCCTTCTCTCTCTCTCGCCCCCTCACCTTCTCTCTCTCTCTCGCCCCTCCCTCTCTCTCTCACCCCTCCGTCTCTCTCTTGCCCCCCCCCTCACTCTCTTGCCCCCCCTCCCTCTCACTCTCTCACCTCCCTCCTCACGGCCTCTCCCTCTCTCTCTCTCTCGCCCCCCTCCCTCTCTCTCTCTCGCCCCCCTCCCTCTGTCTCCCTCACCCCTCTCCCTCTCTCTCGCCCACCCTCCCTATCTCTCTCACTCCCCCTCTCTCTCTCGCAACACCTCCCTCTCCCTCTCGCCCCCCTCTCTCTGTCTCTCTCGCCCCCTCCCACTCTCTCTTGCCCCCCCCTTCTCTCTCTCTCGACCCCTCACTTTCATCTCTCTCTCGCCCTCCCTCTCTCTCTCGCCCCCCTCCTGCTCTGTCTCTCACCCCTTCCCTCTCTCTCACCCCCTCCCTCTCTCTCAACCCCGTCCCTCTCTCTCACCCCCTCCCTCTCTCTCTCGCCTCCCCTCCCTCCCTCTCACACCCCATCCCTCTCTCTCTCGCCCCCTCCCTCCCTCTCTCGCACCACCCTCACCCTCGCACACCCTCCCTCTCGCTCTCTCGCCCCTCCCTCTCTCTCTTGCCCACACCCTCTCTCGCTCGCCCACACCCTCTCTCTCTCGCCACATTCCTCTCTCTCTCTCTTGCCCCCCTCCACTCTCTGTCTCGCCCCCCTCCCCTCTTTCACTCACCCCCTCCCAATCTCTCTCCCCCCTCCCTCTCTCTCGACCCCTCCCTGTCTCTCTCTCGCCCCCTCCCTCACTCTCTCACCCCCCATCTCTCTTTCTCTTGCCCCCTCCCACTCTCTCTTGTCCCGTCACTCTATCTCTCGCCCCCTCCCCCTCTCTCTCACCACCTCCCCTCTCTCTCGCCCCCTCTCTCTCGCCCCCCCTCTCGCTCCCCTCCCTCTCTCTCTCACCACATCCCAATTTCTCAGGCCCCTCTCTCCTCTCTCACCCCTCCACCCCCCTCTCTCATGCTCCCTCCCCCTCTCTCTCTCGCCCCTTGTCTCTCTCGTGCCCCTCTCTCACCCCCTGCCTCTCTCTCTCGCCCCCCTCCCTCTCTCTCTCATCCCCTCACTCTCTCTCTCGCCCCTCCCTCTCTCTCTCGCCCCACTCCCTCTCTCTCTCGCCCCCTCTCTCTCACTCTCACCTCCTCCCTCTCACTGTCGCCCCACTCCCTCCCTCTCTCACCCCATTCCCTCTCTCTCGCCCCTCACTCCCTCTCTCTCACCCCCTCCCTCTCTCTCCCACCCCCTCCCTCTCTCTCTTGCCCCCACTCTCTCTCTCGCATACCTTCCCTCTCGCTGTCGCCCCTCTCTCTCTCTCTCAACCCTCCTCTCTCACTCGCCCACCCACGCATCCCCTCCCTCTCTTCTCGCACCCCTCCCTCTCTCTCGCCACCTGCCCTCTCTCTCACCCACTCCCCTCTCTCTCTCACCCTCTCCCTCTCTCTCTCTCGCTCCCTCCCCCTCTCTCTCACCCACTCCCTCTCTCTCTCAACCCCTCTCTTCTCTCAGCCTGTCTCTCTCCCTCTCGCACCCCTCCCTCTCTCTCTCGCCCCCTCCCTCTCTCTCGACCCCTCCCTCTCTCACTTGCCCCCTCCCTCTCTGTCTTGCCCCCTCCCTCTCTCTCTCACTCCTCACTCTCTCTCTCTCAAACCCCCCTTACACTCCTCCTCTCTCGCCCCCCTCTCTCTCTCTTGCCCCCTCCCTCTCTCTCTCACCCCTCCCTCTCTCTCACACACACCCCTCCCTCTCTCTCTCGCCACCTCCCTCTCTCTCTCGCCGCCTCCCTCTCTCTCTCACCCCCCTCTGATTCTCGCCCCCACTCCCTCTCACTCACCCCCACCTCTCTCTCTCGCTCCTCCCCCTCTCTCTCTCGCCCCCTCGCTCTCGCTCTCTCATCCCCCCTCCCTTTCTCTCTCACACCCCTCCCTCTCTCTATCTCGTCTCCTCCCTCTCTCTCTAGACCCCTCCCACTCTCTCTCTCGCCCCCTTCCCTCTCTCTCTCGCCCCCTCCATCTCCTCCTCCCTCTCTCTCTCTCTCGCCCCTCCCTCTCTCTCTCTCGCTCCCTCCCTCTCTCTCTCTCTACCCTTACCTCTCTTTCTTGCCCCCTCCCTCTCTCTTTCATCCCTCCCTCTCTCTCTCTCGCCCCCTCCCCCTCTCTCTCTCTCACCCACTCCCTCTCTCTCTCAACCCCTCCCTTCAATGTCTCTCGCCCCTCTCACTCTCTCTCTCTCACCCCTCTTCCTCTCGCTCTCGCCCCTCTCCCCCTCTCTCTCTCACCCCTCTCCCACTCTCTCTCGCCCCCTTTCTCTTTCTCTCAACACCTCCATCTCTCTCTCGCCCCCTCCCCCTCTCTCTCACCTCATCCCTCTCTCTCTCGCCTCACTCCCTCTCTCTCTCTCGCCCTCCCTCTATCTCTCTCTCACCCTCCCTCTCTCCCTCTCTCACTCTCCCTATCTCTCTCGACCCCCTCCCTCTCTCTCTCGTCTCACTCCCTCTCTCTCTCACTCCCTCCCTCTCTCTTGCCGCCTCCTTCACCCCTCTCTCGCCCACTTCCCTCTCTTTGCCCCCTCCCTCCCTCTCTCGTTCCCTCACTCTCCCTCTCGCCCCATCCCTCTCTCTCTTTCTCCCCCTCCCTCTCTCTCTCACCCCACCTCTCATTCTCGCCCCCACTCTCTCTCTCTCACCCCCACCTTTCTCTCTCACTCCGCGCCCTCTCTCTCTTGCCCCCTCCCTCTCTCACTCGTCCCCTCCCACTCTCTCTCTCGCTTCCCTCCCTCTCTCTCTCACCCCCTCCCTCTCCCTCTCGCACCCCCTCCCTCTCTCTCGCGCCCCTCCCTCTCTTTCTTGCCCCCTCCCCCTATCTCTCACCCACTCCCTCTCTCTCTCAACGCCACGCCTCCCTTCTCTGTCTCTCTCTCTCACCCCTCTTCCTCTCGCTCTCGCCCCTCTCCATCTCTCTCTTGCCCCTCTCCCACTCTCTCTCGCGCCCTTTCTCTTTCTCTCAACACCTCCCTCTCTCTCATCCCCTCCCTCTCTCTCTCGCACCCTCCCTCTCTCTCTCACCCCCTTCCTCTCGCTCTCTCCCCCTCCCTCTCTCTCTCGCCCCCTCTCTCTCACCCCTCCCCCTCTCTCTCTCCCCTTCCCTCTCTCTCTTGCCCCCTCCCTCTTTCTCTCGCCGCCTCCCTCTTTCTCTCGCCTCATCCCTCTCTCTCTTGCCTCACTCTCTCTCTGTCTCGCGCCCTCCCCCTCTCTCTCTTGCACCCTCCCTCTCTCTCTCTCGCCCCTCCCTCTCTCTCTCGCCCCTCTCTCTGTCTCTCTCTCTCGCCCCCCCGCCCCCTCTCTCGCCCCTCCTCTCTCTCTGCCCCCTCCCTCTCTCTCTCACCCCCTCACTCTCTCTCTCTCTCACCCCCTCACTCTCTGTCTCTCGCCCCTCCCCCTCTCTCTCACCCACTCCCTCTCTCTGTGAATTCCTCCCTTCTCTGTCTCTCAGCCCGACTCTCTCCCTCTCGCCCCGCTCCCTCTCTCTAGCCCCCTCCCTCTCTCTCTCTCTCTCGCACCCCTCCCTCTCACTCTCTCGCACCCCTCCCTCCTTCTCTCTCTCTCACCTCCACACTCTCTCTCGACGCCCTCTCTCTCTCTCGCCGCTCTCCCTGTCTCTCTCACCTCCCTCCCTCCCTCTCTCTCTCTTACCCCTCCCTCTCTCACTTGCACCCCTCCCTCTGTCTCTCTCCCCCATCCCCCGTCTCTCTCGCACACCTCCCTCTGTCTCTCTCGCCCCCCTCCCTCCCTCTCTCTTGTCCCCTCCCTCTCTCTCTTGCCCCCTCCCTCTCTCTCTTGCCCCCTCCCTTTCTCTCTTGCCCCCTCCCTCTGTCTCTCGCCCTCTCCATCTCTCTCTCATTCCTCCACAGTCTGGACCCCCTCTCTCTCTCGCCCCCTCCCTCTCTCTCTCTCGCCCACTCCCTCTCTTGCCCCCTCCCTCTCACCCTCTCTCCCCCCTCCCTCTTCCTCTCTCACCCTCTCCCACTCTTTCTAGCCCCATCCCTCTGTCTCGCCCCCTCCCTTTCTCTCTCGCACCCCTCCCTCTCTCTCTCGCACCTCTCCCTCTGTCTAGCCCCCACCCTCTCTCTCTCGCCCCCTCCCTCCCTCTCTCGACCCCTCCCTCTCTCTCTTGCCCACCTCCCTCTCTCTCTTGCCCTCCTCCCTCTCAATCTCGCCCTCTCTCTCTCTGTCTCTCTCTCGCACCCCTCCCCCTCTCTCTCGCAGCCCTCCCTCTCTCTCTCTCACCCCTCCCTCTCTCACTTTTTCCCTCCCTCTGTCTCTCTCCCCATCCATCTCTCTCTCACACGCCGCCCTCTCTCTGTAGCCTCTTCCCTCTCTCTCTTGCCCCCCTCTCTCTCGTCACCCTCCCTGTCTCTCTCGCCACCCCCTCCCTCTCTCTCTCTCAGCCCCCTCGCTCTCTCTCTCGACCCCCTCCCTCTCTCTCTCGCCCTCTCTATCTCTCTCTCGCCCTCTCCATCTCTCTCTCCCCCCTTCAGTCTCGACACCCTCTCTCACGCCACCCCCCTCCATTTAACTCTCGCACCTGTCCCTCTGTCTCTCGCCCTCTCTCTCTCTCACCCCCTCTCTCTCTCCTCCCCTTCCCTCTCTCTCTCACCTCCCTACCTCTCTCTCTCTCACACCCCTCTTACTCTCTCTTGCCCCCTGCCCCTCTCTCTTGCCCCCTCCCTTTCTCTCTTCACCCCTCCCTGTCTCTCTCGCACCTCTCCCTCTGTCTAGCCCCCACCCTCTCTCTCTCTCTCTCGCCCCCTCCCTCTCTCTCTCTCTCTCGCCCCCTTCCTCTCGCGCTCTCGCCCCCTCTTTCTAGCCCTCTCTCTCTCGACCCCCCTCTCTCTCAACCCCTCTCTTTCTCTGTCTCGCCCCCTCCCTTTCTCTCTCGCACCCCTCCCTGTCTCCCTCGCACCTCTCTCTCTCTCTCTAGTCCCCATCCTCTCTCTGTCTCGCCCCCTCCCTTTCTCTCTTTACCCCTCCCTATCTCTCTCGCACCTCTCCCTCTGTCTAGCCCCCACCCTCTCTCTCTCGCCCCCTCCCTCTCTCTCTCGACTCCTCCCTCTCTCTCTTGCCCTCCTCCCTCCCTGTCTCTTGCCCCACTCCCTCTCACTCTCACCCTCTCTCTCTCTCTTGCACCCCTCCCTCTCTCTCTCTTGCAGCCCTCCCTCTCTCTCTCTCTCACCCCGTTCCCTCCCTCTCTCTCACACACCTCCCTCTCTCATTTGCACCCCTCCCTCTGTCTCTCTCCCCATCCCTCTCTCTCTCACACGCCGCCCTCTCTATCTAGCCTCCTCTCTCTCTCTCTCTCTCTCTCACACCCCGCCCTCTCTCTCTTGCCGCACCTCGCTCGCCCCCCTCCCCCTCTCTTTCGCCCCCTCCCTACATCTCTCTTGCCCCCTCCTTCTCTCTCTCTCACCCCCTCCCTCCCTCTCTCTCTCTCTCTCTCTCTCACACACCTCTTCCCTCTCTCCCTCAGCCCGTCTCTCTCCCTCTCTTGCCCCACCCTCCCTCTCTCTCTTGCCCCTTCCTCCCTCTCTCCCTCGCCCCTCCCTCCCTCTCTCCCTCGCCCCTCCCTCACTCTCTCTCTATCCCTCTCCCTCTCTCTCTCTCGCACCCTCCCTCTCTTTCTCTCGCCCCCACCTTCTCTCTCTCGCCCCATCCCTTTCACTTTCCTCCCTCCCACTCCCTCGCCCCTCCCTCTCTCTCTGTCTCCCTCTCTGTCTCGCCCCCCCTCCCTCTCTCTCTCGCCCCCTCCCTCTCTCTCGCCCCCCTCCCTCTCTCTCTCGCCACCTCCCTCTCTCTCTCGCACCCTCCCACTCTTTCCCCATCTCTCTCTCTCTCTCTCGCCTCCCTCCCTCCCTCTCTCGCCACCTCCCTCTCTCTCACTCGCCCCCTTCCTCTCTCTCTCTCACCCCCCCTCTCTCTCACTCGCCTCCTCCCTCTCTCTCTCTCGCATTATACCTCTCTCTCTCGCCACCTCTCTTTTGCCCCATCCCCTCTCTCTCGCCCGCTCCCTCTCTCTCTCTCGCTCACCACCCCCTCTCTATGACCTCCCCCTCGCCCTTGCCCACGCCCCCCTCTCTCTCGCCGCCTTCCCTCTCTCTCTTGCCACCTCCCTCTCATTCTCTCGCCCCCTCCCGCTCCCTCTCTCGCCCCCTCCCTCTCTCTCTCGCCCCCTCCCCCTCTCTCTCTCCCCCTCCCTCTCTCTCGGCCTCTTTGTCTCTCCCACCTCTCTCTCTTACACACCTCCCTCTCTTTCTCCCACTCCTCCCTCTCTCTCTCCCCTCCACTCTCTCTCTCTCGACCCCTCTCTCACTCTTCACCCCCTCCCTCTCTCTCTCTCTCGCCCCCCTCCCTCTCCCTCTCTCCCCCCCTCCCTCTCTCTCTCGGCCTGTCTCTCTCCCTCTTGCCCCCCTCCCTCTCTCTCTCGCCCCTCCCTCACTCTCTCTCTCGCCCCTCCCTCCCACTCTCTCTCGCCCCTCCCTCCCTCACTTTCTCGGCCCCTCCCTCTCTCTCTCTCTCTCGCCCCCTCCCTCTATCTCCCTTGCTCCCTCCCTCTCTCTCTCGCCACCCCTCTCTCTCACCCCTCCATCTCTCTCGCGCCCCACTCCCACTCTCTCTCTCCCCATTCCTCTCTCTCTCTCTCTCAACCCCTCGCTCTCGCTCTCACCCTACTCCCTCTCTCTCTCACCTCCTCCCTCTCCCTGTCATCACCTCCCTCTCCCTCTTGGCTCATCTCTCTCCCTCTCGCCCCCCTCCCACTCTCTCTCGCCCCTCCCTCCCTCTCTCACATCCCCCTCCCTCTCTCTCTCTCTCACACCCCTCCCACTCTCTTTCCCCTCCACTGTATCTCGACCCTGTCGCTCTCTCTTGCACCCTCCCTCTCTCTCTCTCTTGCCCCTCTCTCTCTCTCTCGCCCCCTCCCTCTCCGTCTCTCACACCCTCTCTCTCTCTCTCACACCCCCTCCCTCTCGCTCTCTCGCTCCCTCCCTCTCTCTCTCGCCCTCTCCCTCTCTCTCTCAACTCCCCCTCAACCCTCCCTCTCTCTCTCTCGACCCCTCCCTCTCTCTCTCGCCCCCCCTCTCTCTTGCCCCCTCTCTCTCTCACTCGCACCCCTCCCTCTCTCTCGCACCCCCCTCTCTCACACCCCTCCCACACACTCTCTCGCACCCCGCCCTCTCTATCACCTCTACTCTCTCTCGATCCCCTCCCTCTCTCTTCCCCTCCCTCTCTCTCTCTCGCCCCTTCCTCTCTCTCTCTCTCGCCCTCTCCCTCTCTCTCTCGCCACCTCCCTCTCTCTCTAGCCAATTCCCTCTCTCTCTCTCGTCCCCTCACTCTTGCTCTCTTGCCTCCTCCCGCTCTCTCTCTCAACCCCTCCCCCTCTCTCTCTCAGCTCGTCTCTCTCCCTCTCACCCCCTCCCTCTCTCTCTCTCTCTCTCTCTCTCCCTCCTCCTTCTCTCTCTCACCCCCCTCCTCCCTCTCTCTCTCACCCCTCACTCTCTCTCTCCCTCTCTCCCTCCTCCCTCTCTCTCACCCCCTCCTCCCCCTCTCTCTCACCCCTCACTCTCTCTCTCTCACCCCTCCCTCTCTCTCTCACCTCCATTCTCTCTCTCGATCCCCTCCCTCTATCGCCGCCCTCCCTTTCTCTCTCTCTCCCCACTCCTTCCCTCTCTCTCTCTCTCTCACCCCTCCCTCTGTCTCTCGCCCCATCCCTCTATCTCTCGCACCCCCCTCTCTCTCTCTTGCCCCCTCCCTCTCTCTCGACCCCCCTCTCGCCGCCCTTCTTCTCTCTCTCGACGCCCTCCCTCTCTTTCTCGCCCCCCTCACTCTCTGTCTAGCCCCCTCCATCTCTCTCTCACCCCTCCTCAGTCACGACCCCACCTCTCTCGCCACCCTTCTTCTCTCTCTCGACCCCCTCCCTCTCTGTCTTGCCCCCTCCCTCTCTCTCTCTCACCCATCTCTCTCTCACTTGCTCCCCTCTCTCTGTCTCGCTCCCCCATCCCTCTCTCTCTCGCCCCTTCTCTCACTCTCACCCACCCCTCTGTCTCACCCCTCCCTCTCTCACTTGCACCCCTCCCTCTGTCTCTCTCCCCATCCCCTCTCTCTCGCACACCTCCCTCTCTCTCTCTCGCCCCCTCCCTCCCTCTCTTTTGCCCCCTCCCTCTCTCTCTTGCCCCCTCCCTCTCTCTCTTGCCACCTCCCTCTCTCTGTCGCCCTCTCCATCTCTCTCTCACACCCCCCTCAGTCTCGACCCCCTCTCTCTCTCTCGTCACCACCCTCCATTTATCTCTCGTACCTGTCTCTCCCTCTCTCACCCCCTACCTCTCGCTCTATCACCCCCTCCCTCTCTCTCTCGCCCTCTCTCTCTCACCCCCTCTCTCTTGCCCCCCCTCCCTCTCTCCCTCTCGACCCACCTCCCTCTCTCACCACCCCCTCTCTCTCGCCCCCCCCCTCTCTCTCACCCACTCCCTCTCTCTCTCAACCCCTCCCTTTCTCTGTCTCGCCTAGTCCCGTTATCTCTCGCACCCCTCCCTGTCTCTCACACACCTCTCCCTCTCTCTCTCTAGCCCCCACCCCCTCTCTCTGTCTCGCCCCCACCCTCTCTCTCTGTTGCTCCATCCCTGTCTCTCTTCACCCCTCCCTGTCTCTCTCGCACCTCTCCCTCTGTCTAGCCCCCACCCTCTCTCTCTCTCTCGCCCCCTTCCTCTCGCTCTCTCGCCCCCCTCTCTCTAGCCCTCTCTCTCTCCCCCTTCCCTCTCTCTCTTTCTCTCGCCTCCTCCCTCTCTCTCTCGCCCCCTCCCTCTCTCCCTCTCTCAACCCTCCCTCCCTCTCTCTCGCCCCTTTTCTCACTCTGACCCCCCTCCTTCTCTCTCTCACCCCTCTCTCTCTCACTTGCATCCCTCCCTCTGTCTCTCTCCCCCTTCCCCCTCTCTCTCTTGCACACCTCCCTCTCTCTCTATCGCCCCCTCCCTCTCTCTCTCTTGCCCCCTCCCTCTCTCTCTCGCCCTCTCCATCTGTCTCTCATTCCCCCCACAGTCTCGGCCCCCGCTCTCTCTCGCCACCCCCCTCCATTTCTCTCTCGCATCTGTCTCTCTCTCGCCCCCTACCTCTCTCTCTCTCGCCCCTTCTCTCTCTCGGCCCTCCTTCTCGCTCTCTCGCCCCCTCCCTCTCTCTCTCGCCCCCTCTCTCTTGCCCCCCTCTCTCTCGCCCCCTCCCTCTCACCCTCTCGTCCCCCTCCCTCTCTCTCTCTCAGCCCCCTTGCTCTCTCTCTCGACCCCCTACCTCTCTCTCTCGCCCCCTCCATCTCTCACTTGCCCTCTCCATCTCTCTCTCTCCCCCCTCAGTCTCAGTCCCCTCTCTCACGCCACCCCCCTCCATTTAACTCTCGCACCTGTCCCTCTGTCTCCCGCCCTCTCTCTCTTGCCCCCCTCGCTCTCTCGTCCCCTTCCCTCTCTCTCTCTCGTCCCCTTCCCTCTCTCTCTCGTCCCCTTCCCTCTCTCTCTCTCGCCCCCCACCCACTCTCTCTCACCTCCCTCCCTCTCTCCCTCTCACACCCACTCTCACTCTCTCGCCCACTCCCTCTCTCTCTAGCCCCCTCCCTCCCTCTCTCCCTCTCTCTCTCTCTCTCTCTCTCTCTCTTGTCCCCTCCCCCTCTCTCTCAACCCCTCCCTCTGTCTTTCGGCCCGTGTCTCTCCCTCTCGCTCCCCCTCCCTCTCTCTCTCGCCCCCTCCCTCCCTCTCTCTCTCGCCCCCCTCTCTCTAACTGACCTCCACCTCTCCCTCGCCCGCGCACTCCTCTCTCTCGCCGCCTTCCCTCCCCATCTCTCGCCCCTCCCTCACTCTCTCTCTCGCCCCTCCCTCCCTCACTTTCTCAGCCCCTCCCTCTCTCTCTCTCTCGCCCTCTCCCTCTATCTACCTTGCTCCCTCCCTCTCTCTCTCGCCACCCCTCTCTCTCGCCTCTCCATCTCTCTCGCGCCCCACTCCCACTCTCTCTCTCCACATTCCTCTCTCTCTCTCTCTCTCTCTCTCAACCCCTCGCTCTCGCTCTCGCCCTACTCCCTCTCTCTGTCATCACCTCCCTCTCCCTCTTGGCTCATCTCTCTCCCTCTCGCCCCCCCCTCCCACTCTCTCTCGCCCCTCCCTCCCTCTCTCACATCCCCCTCCCTCTCTCTCTCTCTCTCTCACACCCCTCCCACTCTCTTTCCGCTCCACTCTATCTCGACCCTCTCACTCTCTCTTGCACCCTCCCTCTCTCTCTCTCTTGCCCCTCTCTCTCTCTCTCGCCCCCTCCCTCACCGTCTCTCACACCCTCTCTCTCTCTCTCACCCCCTCCCTCTCGCTCTCTCGCTCCCACCCTCTCTCGCCCCCTTCCTCTCTCTCTCTCTCTCACCCCCCTCTCTCTCTCTCACCCCCCTCTCTCTCTCACCCCACTCCCTCTCTCTCTCTCCCCATTCCTCTCTCTCTCTCTCTCTCTCAACCCCTCGCGCTCTCTCGCCCCGTTCCCTCTCTCTCTCACCTCCTCCCTCTTTCTCTCTCTCTCAACGCCTCCCTCTCCCTCTTGGCCCACATCTCTCCCTCTCGCCCCCTTCCCTCTCTCTCTTGCCCCTCCCTCCCTCTCCCTCTTGACGACTCCCCCTCTCTTTCACATCCCCCTCCCTCTCTATCTCTCTCGCACCCCTCCCCCTCCATCTCTCACACCCTTTCTCTCTCTCTCTCTCTCTTACTTCCTCCCTCTCTCTCTCTCGCCCCCTCCCCCTCACCCCTCCCTCTCTCTCTCGCCCCCTCCCTCCCTCTCTCTCTCTCGACCCCTCCCTCACTCTCTCTCTCGACCCCTCCCTCACTCTCTCTCTCGACCCCTCCCTCACTCTCTCTCGACCCCTCCCTCACTCTCTCTCTCGACCCCTCCCTCACTCTCTCTCTCGACCCCTCCCTCACTCTCTCGACCCCTCCCTCACTCTCTCGCCCCCCCCTCTCTTGCCCCCTCCCTCTCTCACTCGCACCCCTCCCTCTCTCTCGCACCCCCCTCACACCCCTCCCCCTCTCTCTCTTGCACTCCTCCCTCTCTATCACCTCCACTCTCTCTCTCGATCCCCTCCATCTCTCGTCCCCTCCCTCTCTCACTCTCGCCCCCTCCCTCTCACTCTCGCCCCCTCCCTCCCTCTCTTGCCCCCTCCCTCTCTCACTCGCACCCCTCCCTCTCTCACTCGCACCCCTCCCTCTCTCACTCGCACCCCTCCCTCTCTCACTCGCACCCCCCCTCACACCCCTCCCCCTCCCTCTCTCGCAGTCCTCCCTCTCTATCACCTCCACTCTCTCTCGATCCCTTCCCTCTCTCGTCCCCTCCCTCTCTCACTCTCGCACCCTTCCTCTCTCTCGCTCGCCCCCTCCCCCTCTCTTTCTCACCCCCACCTTCTCACCCCCACCCTTCCTCTCTCTCGCTCGCCCCCTCCCCCTCTCTTTCTCACCCCCACCTTCTCACCCCCACCTTCTCACCCCCACCTTCTCACCCGCCCCTTCCTCTCTCTCTCTCTCTCTCTCTCTCTCTCTCTCACCCCCCTCCCTCTCTCTCTCACCCCCTCCATCTCTCTCGCGCCCCACTCCCTCTCTCTCTCTCCTCATTCCTCTCTCTCTCTCTCTCAAACCCCCGCTCTCTCTCGC
This sequence comes from Chiloscyllium punctatum, assembly GCF_047496795.1. Lineage (NCBI taxonomy): Eukaryota > Metazoa > Chordata > Chondrichthyes > Orectolobiformes > Hemiscylliidae > Chiloscyllium > Chiloscyllium punctatum. The sequence continues at coordinate 95,031,839 of NC_092744.1, forward strand.
CCTACTCCCTCTCTCTCTCACCTCCTCCCTCTCTCTCTCTCAATGCCTCCCTCTCCCTCTTGGCTCATCTCTCTCCCTCTCGCCCCCTTCCCTCTCTCTCTCGCCCCTCCCTCCCTCTCTCTCTCACATCCCCCTCCCTCTCTCTCTCTCTCGCACCCCTCCCTATCTCTCCCCTCCACTCTCTATCTCGACCCTCTCTCTCTCTCTTTGACCGTCCCTCTCTCTCTCTCTCTCGCCCCCTCCCCCCTCCGTCTCTCACACTCTCTCTCTCTTACCCCCTCCCTCTCTCTCTCTCGCCCCCTCCCTCTCTCTCTCTCGCCCCCTCCCCCTCTCTCTCACCTCCCCCTCCCCCCTCCCTCTCTCTCTCGCCCCCTCCCTCCCTCCCTCTCTCTCTCGCCCATTCCCTCCCTCCCTCTCTCTCTCTCTCACCCCCTCCCTCCCTCCCTCTCTCTCTCTCTCACCCCCTCCCTCCCTCCCTCTCTCTCTCTCGACCCCTCCCTCTCTCTCTCACCCCCTCCCTCCCTCTCTGTCGACCCCTCCCTCTCTCTCTCTCTCAACCCCTCCCTCTCTCTCTCAGCCCGTCTCTCTCCCTCTCGCAACCCTCCCTCTCTCTCTCTGTCCCCCTCCCTCTCTCTCACCCCCCTCCTCCCTCTCTCTCTCTCACCCCTCCCTCTCTCTCTCCCCTCCACTCTCACTCTCGATCCACTCTCTCTCTCGCCGCCCTCCCTTTCTCTCTCTCTCCCCACTCCTTCCCTCTCTCTCTCTCACCCCTCCCTCTGTCTTTTGCCCCCCTCTCTCTGTCTCTCACCCCATCCCTCTATCTCTCGCACCTCCCTCTCTCTCTCTCTCTTGCCCCCTCCATCTCTCTCTCGAGACTCCCCTACGTTTGGACACCACTACTCCAGGGAAAACATCTTGTTCATTTACTCTGTTCATGCTCCTCATGATTGCATAAGCCTCCATAACATCACCGCTCACCCTATGGCACTCCAGGGAAAACAGCCCCAGCCTTTTATGCCTCACCCTGTAGCTCAAATCCTCCAACCCTAACAACATCCTTGTAAGTCTTTTTTTGAAACCTTTCAAGTTTCACAGCACCCTTCTGATAGGAGGCAGGCCAGAATTGCACACAATATTCCAAAAGTGGCCTAACGAATGTCCTGTACAGCAACATGACCCCTCCCACATCCGAAACTCAATGCTCGAACCAATAAAGGAAAATACACTGAACACCTTCTTCATCATCCTATCTACCTGCAACTTGACTTGCAAGGACTATGAACCTGCAGTCCAAGGTCTCTTTGTTCCGCAAGCGTCTCCAGGGCCTTGCCATTCAGTGTAGAAGTCCTGGGCTGAAAAACATGTTGCTGGAAAAGCACAGCAGGTCAGGCAGCATCCAAAGATCAGGAGAATCGACGTTTCGGACATGAGCCCTTGATGCTGCTTGACCTGCTGTGATTTTCCAGCAACACATTTTTCAGCTCTGATCTCCAGCATCTGCAGTCTTCACTTTCCCCTAGTGTATAAGTCCTGCCCTGACTTGCTTTTCCAAAATGTAGCAACTCACATTTATCTAAATTAATCCATATCTGATCAATATCTCACTGTAACCGGAGGTAATCTTCTTCACTATGCACAATACCTCCAATTTTGAATGACCTGCAAACTCAGTTACGATAACAGATCATTTAAATGAATGACGAAACAAATCCAGAAATAAACGTCCATTACTGAGTTTGAATGTGCTCTGTGTAAATTCTGCCCAATGACTCTGTACCATAAAGGCTGCACATGCGCCTGGCTGCACCTTGCCCCCTACAAAGATGGCGGCCGCGCACGTGTCCAGTGAATCGTTTTTCTCCCGTTTCCGTCTGTTTATTTCTTTCCTTACCGTATGCTTTCGCTCCATAACTTCCTGAGCATCCATGACAGCGACTCTCCACCACGCGCCAGGGTGATCACGTGGTTTAGTCTCATTCTGCCCCTCGTTCACTTTGATTGGCTGGAGGACCAACTTTCCGGCGGGTCCTCCAGATCCGCCCACAGTCCTTTCATTGGTCCGGAGCTGACATCAATCACCCGGGGTCCCTTTGTTGGTTAGAGCATGCGTAGTACGTCCTGCTTTTGCTGATATGTTGGGTAATGTGATGGGAGAGTTTACTGAGGGGAAGGATCCCTTTGTGTGAGCTCTGCAGGAGATTTCCTTTATTCATGGAGGGAATTGCCTTCCTACACATGACTGTATAGCTGTGATTGATGAATCAATGCCATCTGAACCAGTACATAAACACCCCATTTTCACAACATCTGAGATGTTCAGCACATTGTATCACACTCTTCTTTGGAGATAAAAAAAGCATGAAATGGAGCCTCAAGGAATCGGAGCAGGAGTAGGGCATTCATCCCCTCCAGCTTGTTCCCCCATTCTATCAGATCATGGCTGGGCAAACTCAGACCTCAACACCTCTTTTATGCTTGATCCGCATAGCCCTCAACTGCTCAATATTTCAAAAATCTACCTGCCCTCTTTTAGAATAATTTGAGATAGAATCATAAATTCCCTACTGTGTGGAAACAGGCCCTTCGGCCCAACAAGCCACACTGACCCTCTGAAGAGTAACCCAACCAGATCCATTCCCCTACCACATTTAACTTTCACAATTGTTTGGGCTAGAAAATTCTAGCCACTCACTGAGAGAAAAACATTATTTACATTTTTTACAAAATGAATGTTCCCTTATGTAATGTTTGGTTTGAGACTTCATTGGTTCCAGAAGATCTAGTCAACATCTACCCTGTCAAGCTCCTCAGAATCTTGTTTCCAGAAGATCACCCCTTATATTATGTGGGTGGCACAGTGGTTAGCACTGATGTCTCACAGTGCCAGAGACCTGGGTTTAATTCCTGCCTCAGGTGACTCTCTCTGTGGAGTTTGCACGTTGTCTGCGTGGGTTTCCTCCGGGTGCTCTGGTATCCTCCCACAATCCAAAAAAAGTGCAGGTTAGGTGAATTGGCCATGCTAAATTGCCTGTAGTGTTAGGTGAAGGGGTAAATGTAGGGGAATGGGTCTGGGTGGGTTGTGCTTCGGCGGATCGGTGTGGACTTGTTGGGCCAAAGGGCCTGATTACACACTGTAAGTAATCTGTTTCTCGAGATTCTATTGAAGAATGACCTAACCTGTTTAGCTATTTTTGATAGGTCAACCTTTTCGTTCTCAAAGCAGCTAGCTGAATCTTTTTTTGAATGGTCTCCAATACTGGTTTATCCCTTATTAAATATGGGAGCTAACATTGTATACAGTACTCCAAGTGAGGTCTCGGCAACAGCCAGTGTGGTTAACCAATCCTCACTCCATGCAAATACCTTACCCCTGACACAGTGAGCTCCTGTATTATGCAATTAACTTTTATGTAGCACCTTATCATTTGCATTTTTAAAATCCAAATACGAACATCATTGGATTGCCCTTTATCAGCCCTGCTTGTTATCTCCTCAATGAACTGTCGCAAATTTGTCATAGTGTCTCTTTCACAAAACCCAGTCTACCATGTTAAATGATAAGCTTTTCTAAATGTCCTGCTATTTATTACTTTAATATTCGACTCTGCCGTATTACAAAAGCAGATATTAAACTAACTAGTCTATAGTTTCCTGATTTCTGTCTCCCTTCCCTTCTTGAAGAGGTACATCAATCCACTGGATGCTTCCTGTATCCCATGATTCTGGAATATTCCAATCGATGCCTTGAATATCTCTGCAGTCAGTTGCCCTAAAAGTGTTTGATCCAGGCCATTAGGTCCTGTCTGCCATTAGTCCTATTAGTTGGTCAATACTTTGTGACAAAGACTGTTATAACGTTTTTCTACTTCTGATTAACTTGCTTATTTGCTACCTTTCGGATGATAATTGCATCCTCCTTCATGAATATCAATGTAAAATATAGGTTTAAATTATCTGCTGTTTCCTTGTACCCATGATCAATTCCACAGTCAGAACCTCCAAGGGTTCGATGCTGACTTTAGATACTCCATTTTTATATACCTGCACAACTCTTGCCATTCATTTTTGTTTCTTGTCAATTTAATTAAATGATCAGTTTTCTCCCTTTTTTGTCATCCGTGGCTATGTCATTCTTTTCCTTGTGGGTACTGCTCTTGACTGCCTTTGTTACCCACGGGCGGTTCACCTTTCTCTTCGGGTTCTCCTTTTTGCTTCAAATTAACTTTTGCTAAGAATTATGTAAAACAAAACTCATCGTATTACAGTGACTGAGCATGTGATTTTTTTAAACATTGGATGCCTTAATGTTCTCATTGGGTTTTCCTGTTTGAAATAAGAGCTGAGATCATCTGCAAAGGAGGTGGCAGCTAATTCACTGTTAATTTCCAAAATTAATTTGAATACCTGCAAAAACAAATTATTTGCATTTCTGTGAGAGCAGGGATCTAGCCAAATAACTATTTTAAAAAGGTGGCACAGTTGTGATGGGTTGAATAGGGGCCTCTGATTTCAAAAGCACAATGTGATCCAAGTTGTCTTCTAATCTGTGCTGTACTAATTCTTTCTGATCGAGATGACTGGGTTGGCATGTGTGCAGGTTGTAGCAGGATCTCTGACTGCCACAAAACGATCTGGGGGAACAGCTCCTGTTGTCAGTGACAGTGCTGTTGGACTAATAGAGGCAACAACGTTCAGACTTCATGAAGCAACTGCGAACCAGGGCTGCAAACCCACAATCCGAAGAACTGCAGGTTCAGTGAATTGGTCATGCTAAATTGCCATAGTGTCCAGCGATGCACAGTTTCAGCGCATTAATCAGGGGTAAACATTGAGGAATAGGTTTGGTTGGGATACTCTTTGGAGGGTTGGTGTGGATTTGTTGGGCTGAAGGGCCTGTTTCCACAACGTCGGGATTCCATGCTCTGAGTAATTTTGGGGATCTAACAGAATCCTGGTATTCAGAGGATTCTCTGTTAGTTAAAATAGTATTGTACACTCAGCTAACATTACCTTCTGAAGCAGTTTGAGGTAGACTGCTCTGTGCAATTTCACAGAACAGATGCTCTGGAACCAATCATGGAACAGCTATTTTAGACCTGATAATATGATTGATTAATGAGCTCAGAGTAAAAGACCTTTGTGGTAAGATGCAATGCAGCATGATAGAATCTAGCTTTAGGGTGAGGAATTTGGTTCTTCAACTAGTATCTAAACTTGAAGGCAGTCACAAGGGGAGAAGGTAGTAGTTCCCTAAACTGGAATGGGACTCGAGTTAGAATGTTAAAGCAGAAGAATATCTTCAGTTATTTTATAATTCTCAACATTACATATTAACTTGTAAAAGAAATGCACGATGAACAGCGGTGCATAGCTGAGGGAATTATGAGTGACATCAAATTGAAAGAAAGGGTGTACAAAACTGCAAAGATGATGGTAGACCAGAAGGTTTAAAAATTTCAAACTGTCGAAGGATGAACAAAACAACAGTTGGAAGATATTTTGTCCCTTGTCAGAGAGACTGTTGTAACATCTTTGCTGCCATTAATACATTGGTTATTTCCCAGCATTAGGATGGTAACAGTATCTTCCAGATTAGTAAGATAATTGGGCAAATTAACCCACCAGTTACTCAGCCTAAAACACAGTGCTCTTGTGATGCTGTGGTCGTGTCTCCAACTTTGAGCCAGAAGTCCTGAAACTGTCCCACCTGTTCCAGAGGTGACATAATGCATTGAAATAGGTTGATTGGGAAAGCAATATGAGACAAACTTCAGTCATTGAATGGACAATTTTGATGGTCTCTGGAAATTCCAAACATGACTGTTTTGTATCCTCACCTGAGGCCTGATCTCAATTAAACTGCCTCATTTAAATGGAATTGCCTTTTCTTGTGTTGAATATAATTGAAGTTTGTCCTGTCTGCATGCCGCCTTGTGCAAAACATGTTACAATCTGTCAAAGAACAAGATTGAAAACTCAGATCAGCTGATAGCCTGTTCAAGGGCTTAAACCAGTGGCCTTTTCCACTTGGACAGTAGGCACTACAGAATTGATCCCATTTCCCATTAAACTGAGACAGGTGGTGGTGAGCTTGCTGAAATGTCTTTTACTGAAACATTTTTGAATTAAAATAAATTACTTTGGTTGCGGTGCAATTGAATTTAGAGATTTAGCGAGGAGTATCGACTGTTATCTCTGTTTGTTTCATCGCAGAAGGAATGAGAACAGCCTAACGCCAGCCGAAACTGCGGAGAAACTGCCAGATATTAAAATGCGTAACTCTGCCTCATTAGCCAGTCTGACTGAGTCATCCAGACTCAACCATCATAACTGAAGGTGGGCTTTTTGTGTTCACTGTGGATGCTTTTACAGAGTTCAAAATTAATACATAACGTATTTCTTGAGAACTGAAAACAACAAATACTGAAGATTACAGGAGGGAGCCGATGGCTGAGTGGTATTACTGCTAGACTGTTTATCCAAAGATCCAGGTTGCATTCTGGAACACCAGGTTCGAATCGTGCCACAGGAAATGGTGGAATTTGAATTCAGTGAATATGTGGAATTAAGAATCTCATGACCATGAATCCTTTGTTGGGTTACAGAAAACCCATCTGGTTCACTAACGTACTTGAAGTAAGAAGCTACTGTCCTTACCCAGTTTGTCTTACATGCGACTCCAGACACACAGCAATGAGCTTGACTTTTAACTGCCCATTGGGCAATTAGGGATGAACAATGAATGCTGCTGAGCCAATGACACCCTCATCCCATGAACTACATTTTAAAAAAAAAAGATGGAGAGACCAAGCTAACATTTTGAATCCAGATGATTGGACATCAGATCTCTGATTGAGTCATCGAGACACATCGTTAGCTTGCTTGGTCTCCAGGGATGCTTTCTGACCTGCTGTCAGCTCCAGCATTTGCTGTTTTCAGGACAGATTCCACCATCTGTAGTAATTTCCTTCTCTACTTCTTCATTATGTTGTTTATTAAATGTACACTAAATTGCAGCTACTACTCAACACCTTACCTACAGAGTACTGTGGCCCTGGTATCAAAAGCCTCTATTGACTTGCTCAATCATACCATAGTTTGGGACAATTGCAAAATGCCACTGTGGTTGAAAAGAATAGAATCATAGTCACCAACATGGAAATGAACCCTTCGGTCCGACTCATCCATGTCAACCAAATTTCCCAAACTATGCCAGTGCGGTTTGACTGCATTTGGCTCATATTCCTCAACCTTTCCTATTCATGTACCTCTCTAAATGTCTTTTAAATGTTGTAACTGTACTTGCATCTACCACTTCCTCTGGCCGTTCATCCTGTGTCCCAACCAATCTCTTTGTGAAAATGTTAGCAACTGATAGTTTCACTGTTGACTACGGTGTGTGAAGCACTGGGGATGATTGTTCGTTCAGGACCACCCCTGTCTGAGCACGGCTTGAATGTAGCTTGGGCCTCCTTGTGGGTTACCACATGCTGCTCAAGGCTGTGTATTTGCGCAGCGCAGCTGTCTATGGGTGGGGGTGTTGTGGAAGTAAGGTGAAGGCATGAAGGAATTAATGAATTTATGGAATATGGGTGTCACTGGCTGTGCAAACATTTATTGCCTCATTCTAATGCCCTTGAGAAGGTGGTTGTGAGCTCCCTTTTTGAATCACTGCCGTCCGTGTGGGTTGTAGGCCTATTGGTACTGCGGTTGGGAGGGAATTCCAGAATTTTGGCTCAATGACACTTCAGGACTGCTGAAAGATTTTCACCTCCAGATGGTAGTGGCTTGGAAGGGAACCTGCAGGAGGTGATGTTCCCATGAATCTGCTTCCCTTTTCCTTTTATTTGGTATTGGTCATAGGTTTGGAAGATGCTATTGAAGTGTTATGAATTGATATAATGTATCTTGTAGATAGTACATAGTGCTGCTCTGGGCATCAGTGGAGGAGGGAGTGAATGTAGTGCCAATCAAGCAGTCTGCTTTTTCCTGACACGGTAAGCTTCTTGAGTGTTCTTGGAGCTGCACCCAAAGCTAGCCAAGTAGTGAATATCCTATTGCACTCCTGAGTTGATTCTTGGAGATGGAGGACAAGCTTCAGTGATTTGGAGGGTGGTTTACTTACCGTAGTTATATGGAAAGTCCACTTCAATTTCTAGTCAATAGTAAACCTCCAGAATGTTGATGGTGGGGGATTCGGTGATGGTGGGTTTGAAGAAAGAGGCTGCAAGGTTTTTGGTCAAGGAGCTTCAGGCTGAAAGGGGGGGGGGGGGGAGAAATAAGGTAGAGGCTAGAAATAGATAGGTGGGGAAAGATGCTGCAAAGGAGACATCATGGTCTTTTCTCTGTGCTGGGCCCAGCTGGTCTGCTGACACTACTGTAGAGATATTGTGCCTCACCTCACCAAATCAAACAGCCTCTCACCATAGTCTTTCCAATACCATGCCCATTAAACACCTTGTATTAGTCCATTCCTCTTTCTTCCTCCTTTTGAAATAAGAACATAAGAGCATCAGAATTAGGAGCAGGAGTATTAATCCAGCCCCTAGTACCTGCTCTGCCATTTGATACAGACATGGTTAATCTAATCTTGGCCTGAACACCACTTTCCTGCCAGCTCTCCTTAATTCTTCAACCCATTACTAATTAAAAACCCGTGTGTCTCTTATTTAAATTTACTTCATGTCCCAGAATCCACCTAGTTCTGAGGTAGTGAATTCCCAAGATTCCCCATTCTCTGAGAGAAGTAATTCCTCCAACTTTCCCTTTATTGTAAACTTACAACGACTCATTGTAGATTGAATCAGCTTCTCTGCATCTACTTGGTCAATCCCTTGACCATTTTATAGACCCTCAATGATACCACCTCTCATTCTTGGGCTCCAATGAATATGAATGGAAATAGTGTTTGTAGTTCAGCTTGTGACATTTTAATAATTGTGGCAGAGGATGTTTGTTCAAAACTGAGCTGGACAGTTCGTGCTTTTCAAATAAGAAATAGTTGATGAGATTAAGTACATTAATATATTGGAGTTTTGTTTTTAGGAAGACTTATTGTTGGGAAGATTTGGTTAAGGGAATATTGCAGTCAAAGCTGTGGAAGATTAACCTCCACCCATATGTGAGGTAGTACACTGTGATCAAAAGACTAAAGGGACCACTTCCTCTTTGGAAATATGTCCTTAAATAGGGCAGAGGGATCTGGAGATAGGAATGAGTCACTGGCAGCAAATGGCACCGGTTTGTGAGGTTAGATGGAGAAGTAGGTCATGGGTTTATTTCTGGGGCGACAGAATGGAAATGTGTTCGATATGTGTAGGACCATGGACAGATCACCCTTGGAGCACTGCAAACAGTTCGAATCTGGGAAGGTAAAGAATAGTTACTGGAATTATATCCAAACTGAGTTTGAATTCATCAAGTAAGATTGGGCAGTGTTGTCTCATTGTAAAAGAGTGACATGGTCCAGTTACGTATGATCGAGTAGACATGGAAAAGATGTTTCTGCTTGCGAATGACAGAATCCACTGGATCTGGGGATATAATTGTAATCACGATTAAATCTAATGGGGAATTTGCAGAGGGCGACAAAGTCTTTACCAAAAAGGGGTTTGAATGTAGAACTTACTTCATCAGGAATAATTGAAGCAAGTAACAGATGAATTCAAGGAGGAGCTTGGAATATAAGAAATCGAAGAAACTATGTGGATGGGTTTAGGTTGGGAAGGAAGCCTGTGTAAGTCACAAATACTGAGAACCTGTTTTTGTGTCCTGAAACTATGCATCTGTGTTGTTCTGTGACATTTCTTTAGGAGCAGCAGCGGCAGTAGTAAACAAGGCAGCTCACCCTTACCATTCTTGGAGAAAAGCAGAACCTCTGGCCACACAAAAGGGAAATAGCTCTATTGAGGAGGTGGTTCAAACAGTGGCCAACAACTCGCTCGCAGAGACAGTGTGCCTTCATTACCTGGTGAGAAAGGTGAATTCTTTAACCAGAAATGATGTTTTGTCCTTCCACTGATCTCATGACTTAAGCAGGGAAATGTGTCTCTTCAGTTCGATGATTTGAATCAATCAAATCTTTTGCTACGTGAGCACTCCTTCCCTACCCAAAGGATATGTGGGTCAAATAGGCACATGTCCTGCACTGATTTATTTCAAGATTCCTTTATTCAGTCATGTGCTTAAGCTATTCAATCCAACTTCCTTGTGTTTCCCCTTGATCTGTGGTTGTGCATAAGGAAACTTAAACAATGTGTGATTCAATATCAAAGTTGTGTTGAATCAATAATTGTAACCCAACTCTGCTCCTTGAGCAGATAATTAATCCAAGGATTCTTGCTCAGCCCCTAACTTCAAGTTCAAGTTCTAAACCTTTCAGTGAGCAATGGAAAATAACAAAGAACAATGTCAATCATTTATTGTCTCTCCAGACTCTGCTTCTGTTGCCACTGAGTACTCCCTTAAGTTCGACGAGTCAATGACGAAAGATGAGATTGAAGAGAAATCCGTCCATTCCCTTCTGCCATCAGAAAGACATCACCACTTTAATCAGGGGAAGAAACACAGCCAGCTGGACGATTCAGATGAGGACATAGTGCGGGACCAATCGGCTTCTCCAATGGATTAGGGTGAGTTGTGGTACCAATTACTGGGATCTCAGTGCTTGGAATAGTTGCTCCTCTCCATGTTCGAGGGCCTTAGCCATGAGATTCAGATGGAGAGGACGAGGACCATGTGGTGTAACGGGTGTGAGCCAACAGTTGGGCGGGGCCTGTGTTTTTGAAAAAAAAAGCAAGTATCACTCGGTAACATTGTGCCCAGAGTTTATCAATCATGAAGGAGAATAAATATTTAACATTGTTAATCTTTGTGATTGAGTTACCATGTCGTGAAGACAAAGATTAATATTTAATGGGATTCATTGCTCCCCCAATCAGATAAACACAAGGCAAATTTGACTGCGAAGAATGTCCCTAAATTTACATCTTTCTACTGTCCATTAAAGGTAATAAGATGCAAAAGATGTCCTTGCAGAGGAACTTAATTTGAACAAGAGACATTTGTGCAGATAATAAGAGATATTCTCATTGGAAGGATATGTTTAGTGATATCCTGCACGGATCGATGTTGGAGCCCGAATTATTCACTATTCATAATGAAACGAAAGCCACATTCAAAATTTGGGGCCACTCTGCAGATTACTGCGATTCCAAGTGTAGGTAAATGGAAGCATAGCATTAGAAAGTAATATTGATAGATTCAGTAAATGAAAAAAAACGACAGATGAGTTTGTGTCTGCAAGTGATAGGTTGGATCAAAATAGGATATTTCTTGATTGTGAAAATAGAGACAGTGGACTCCAAGGAAACTTAGTGGGATTGATCCAGATGTATCATTCATGAAAATGTCACAAACAGGTTCAGAAACGTGACCAAGGGGCCGGAAGAATGTTGACATTGATCTCGACAGAAGATGGGATACCAAAGGATTAGAAGTCATGCTTCAGCAAATCCGAAACTAGTTAGACCAAGCTGTCAGGGCTGGGCACCATGGCTTAAGGAGAGTATCACTCTGAGTGGAAGGGCAGTGTAGATTTACTGATGTGATACTTGGATTCCAAGGCTTAATTTAAGAAGAAAGATTAAACAGATAAACTGTTAGAGTCAGAACATTGAGGTGTGATATCAGGGAAGAATTTTATACACAGAAATGGATAAAGTTTGATAAAGTTCCACAAACAGCGATTGATTGGAAATCATTTGCAAATCTTAAATCTGAGATTGGTAGATTTTGAATGAAAATACTGAAGGATTATGGGACAAAGACAGGGATTTGTCATGATGATGAAGATTACCATGATTTGGGTGAATGGTGGAATAGGCTCAAGAAGCTAAATAGCCTCCTCGTGCTCTGATGTTGATGTAACCATGGCACCCTTATTCTCTGCAAGTGCAACTCCTGTTGTGTTTTTGGTTATTATCAGAACCTGGCAGCAAGTTAGTGACTGGAGTCCTGACCAGAAAATCATCAGTTTGAGGGACTTCGCCGGTCTTAATGTGTTTCACAGCTGATGAAATGACACAGCCAGCACTCTCCTTCCCTCTCTCCCCCCTTTCCCACTCACTCCTCCCGTCCCATCCCCCTCCCCCACCCTCTCACGCGCCCCCCGCAAACCCCTCTTAACCCCCACCCCTCTACCACCCCTCTCGCCCCCATCGCTCCCCCCTCTCCCCCACCCCCCTCTCGCCCCCACCCCGCACCCCTCCCTCACTCCACCTCTTGCGCCCCCAGGCCACCCTTCCCCCCCTCTCACTCCGCCCCCCCCGGCCCCCCCGGGCCACCGTTCCCTCCCTCCCTCCCTCTCTCACACCCCTCTCTCTCATCCCTCTGTCTCTCACTCGCCCCTTCTTTCTCTTGCCCTCTCGCTCTCCCCATCTCTCTCTCTCTCACTCCTTCTCTCTCTCGCTCTCTTCCCCCCCACACCCCCTTTCTCTCCTCTCTCACCCCATCACTGTCACCTTCTCTCTCTTACACCCACTTTTGCCCCTGTGTCTCTCTGTATCTCTCTCTTTGTTCCCCCTTCACCATCGCTCACCTCTCTCGCTCTCTCTCTATCCTTATCTCTATCACCTCTCTGTCTCGCTCCTTTCACTCTCTCGCTCTCTCTGCCGCCCCTCTCTAACCACTCGCTTGCTCTTTCTCGATCACTCTCTCCCTCACCCTCTCTCCCACACCCTCTCTCCCTCTCTCTTTCCCTCACTCTCTCACTCTCTCTCTCGTATTTGCCCCCTCTTCCCCTCTTTCTTGCAACTCTCTCCCTCTTTCTCTCAATCTCTCTCGCTTGTTCTCTTTGTCTCACTCACTCTCAGTCACTCTCTCCCTCTCTCCATATCACGCCCCCCCATCTCTCTCTCTCTCTCTCCCCCTCTCCGACTCACTCCTTTCTCTCTCTCCCCACTCTATCCCTCTCTCCCGCCGCTCTCTCTTGCCCCTCTCTATTTTTGGCACCCCTCTCTCTCTCTCTCTCGCCACCTCTCTCCCTCATTTGCTCTTGCCTCATTGCCCTCGCATCCTCTCTTCCTCTCTCACCCCTCTGTCTTTGCCTGTCTGGGCCTTCCCTCTGTCTCTCGCCTCCTCTCTCTTTCTTTCGTCCGTCTCTCATTGCTCTACATCTCGCTCGTCCCGTCTCTCCATCTCGCTATCCCTTCTCTCGCGGCTTCTCTCTCTCTCACTCTCACTCTCCCCCTTCTTTCTTTGTAGCCCTCTCTCTCTCTCTCTATCCTGACCCTTTCTCTCTCTCTCTACCAATCCTCTCTCTCTCTCGCTGTCTCTCACTCTCTCTCTTGCCCCCTCTCTCTGTCTCTCTGGCACCTCTCTCTCTCTCGCCGCCTCGTTCTCTCGCTGTCTCTCTCTTGCTCGCCCCCTTTGTTCATCTCTCTGTGTCTCTTGCTCTCGTTCTGGCTCTCTCTCGCTGGCACCCTCATTCGCCCTCCTCTCACTCGCCCTCCTCTCTCTCAAACCCCCCTCACTCTTTCGCCACCCCCTCCCACTCTCTCTTCTGCCCCCTCCCACTCTGTTTCGCCTCCTCCCTCTCTCTCGCCCACTCCCTCTCTCTTTCTCGCCCGCCTCTCTCTCTCTCTCGCCCCCACTCACTCTCTCGCCCACCCTCACTCTCTCCCCCCCTCTCTCACGGCCTCTCCCTCTCTCTCTCGCCCCCCCTTCCTCTCTCTCTCACGCCCCCTCCCTCTCTCCCTCGCCCCTCTCCCCCTCTCTCTCTCCCCACTCCCTCTCGCTCTCTCGCAACACGTCCCTCTCCCTCTCGCCCCCCTCTCTCTGTCTCTCTCGCCCCCTCCCACTCTCTCCTGCCCCCCTCCCGCTCTGTCTCTCACCCCCTCCCTCTCTCTCACCCCCTCCGTCTCTCTCATCCCCGTCCCTCTCTCTCGCCCCCCTCCCTCTCTCTCTCGCCTCCCCTCCCTCCCTCTCTCACCCCATCCCTCTCTCTCTCGCCCCCTCCCTCCCTCTCTCGCCCCACACTCACCCTCGCACACCCTCCCTCTCGCTCTCTCGCCCCTCCCTCTCTCTCTTGCCCACACCCTCTCTCGCTCGCCCACACCCTCTCTCTCTCTCGCCACATTCCTCTCTCTCTCTCTTGCCCCCCTCCACTCTCACTCTCGCCCCCCTCCCCTCTTTCTCTCACCCCCCTCCCAATCTCTCTCCCCCTCCCTCTCTCTCGACCCCTCCCTCCCTCTCTCTCTCACTCTCTCACCCCCATCTCTCTTTCTCTTGCCCCCTCCCACTCTCTCTTGTCCTGTCACTCTATCTCTCGCCCCCTCCCCTCTCTCTCACCACCTCCCCTTTCTCTCGCCCCCCTCTCTCTCGCCCCCCTCTCGCTCCCCTCCCTCTCTCTCTCACCACATCCCAATTTCTCAGGTTCCTCCCTCCCTCTCTCACCCCTCCACCCCCCTCTCTCATGCTCACTCCCCTCTCTCTCTCGCCCCCTGTCTCTCTCTCGTGCCCCTCTCTCATCCCCTCACTCTCTCTCTCGCCCCCTCCCTCTCTCTCGCCCCACTCCCTCTCTCTCTCGCCCCCTCTCTCTCACTCTCACCTCCTCCCTCTCACTGTCGCCCCACTCCCTCCCTCTCTCACCCCATTCTTCTCTCTCGCCCCTCACTCCATCTCTCTCACCCCCTCCCTCTCTCTCCCACCCCCTCCCTCTCTCTCTTGCCCCCACTCTCTCTCTCGCATACCTTCCCTCTCGCTGTCGCCACTCTCTCTCTCTCTCGCCCCCTGCCCTCTCTCTCACGCATTCCCCCTCTCTCTCATCCTCTCCCTCTCTCTCTCTCGCTCCCTCCCCACTCTCTCTCACCCACTCCCTCTCTCTCTCAACCCCTCTCTTCTCTCAGCCTGTCTCTCTCCCTCTCGCACCCCTCCCTCTCTCTCTCACCCCCTCCCTCTCTCTCGACTCCTCCCTCTCTCACTTGCCCTCTCCCTCTCTGTCTTGCCCCCTCCCTCTCTCTCTCACTCCTCACTCTCTCTCTCTCAATCCCCCTTTACACCCCTCCTCTCTCGCCCCCCTCCCTCCCTCTTTTGCCCCCTCCCTCTCTCTCTCACCCCTCACTCTCTCTCACACACACCCCTCTCTCTCTCTCGCCACCTCCCTCTCTCTCTCGCTGCCTCCCTCTCTCTCTCACACCCCTCTGATTCTCGCCCCCACACTCTCTCTCTCACCCCCACCTTTCTCTCTCGCTCCTCCCCTCTCTCTCTCGCCCCCTCGCTCTCTCTCTCTCATCCCCCCTCCCTTTCTCTCTCACACCCCTCCCTCTCTCTGTCTCATCTCGTCCCTCTCTCTCTAGACCCCCTCCCACTCTCTCTCTCGCCCCCTCCCTCTCTCTCTCGCCCCCTCCATCTCCTTCTCCCTCTCTCTCTCTCTCACCCCTCCCTCTCTCTCTCTCTCACCCCTTACCTCTCTTTCTTGCCCCCTCCCTCTCTCTCTCATCCCCACCCTCTCTCTCTCTTGCCCCCTCCCCCTCTCTCTCTCTCACCCACTCCCTCTCTCTCTCAACCCCTCCCTTCTCTGTCTCCCGCCCCTCTCACTCTCTCTCTCACCCCTCTTCCTCTCTCTCTCGCCCCTCTCCCCCTCTCTCTCTCACCCCTCTCCCACTCTCTCTCGCCCCCTTTCTATTTCTCTCAACACCTCCCTCTCTCTCTCGCCCCCTCCCCCGCTCTCTCACCTCATCCCTCTCTCTCTCGCCTCACTCCCTCTCTCTCTCTCGCCCTCCCTCTATCTCTCTCTCACCCTCCCTCTCTCCCTCTCTCACTCTCCCTATCTCTCTCGACCCCCTCCCTCTCTCTCTCGCCTCACTCCCTCTCTCACTCGCTCCCTCCCTCTCTCTTGCCGCCTCCTTCACCACTCTCTCGCCCACTTCCCTCTCTCTCGCCCCCTCCCTCCCTCTCTCGTCCCCTCACTCTCCCTCACGCCCCATCCCTCTCTCTCTTTCTCCCCCTCCCTATCTCTCTCACCCCACCTCTCATTCTCGCCCCCACTCTCTCTCTCTCACCCCCACCTTTCTCTCTCACCCCGCGCCCTCTCTCTCTTGCCCCCTCCCTCTCTCTCTCGTCCCCTCCCCCTCTCTCTCTCGCTTCCCTCCCTCTCTCTCTCGCCCCCCTCCCTCTCTCTCTCGCCCCCTCCCCCCTCTTTCTCTCGCCCCCTCCCTCTCTCTCTCTCACCCCCTCCCTCTCCCTCTCGCACCCCCTCCCTCTCTCTCTCGCCCCTCCCTCTCTTTCTTGCCCCCTCCCCGTCTATCTCTCACCCACTCCCTCTCTCTCTCAACGCCTCCCTTCTCTGTCTCTCGCCCCTCTCCATCTCTCTCTTGCCCCTCTACCACTCTCTCTTGCGCCCTTTCTCTTTCTCTCAACACCTCCCTCTCTCTCATCTCCTCCCCCTCTCTCTCGCCCCCTCCCTCTCTCTCTCGCCCTCCTCTCTCTCTCTCGCCCCCTGCCTCCCTCTCTCTCGCACCCTCACTCTCTCTCTCTCCCTCTCCCTCTCGCACCACCTCCCTCTCTCTCTCTCTCCCCTTCCCTCTCTCTCTTGCCCCCTCCCTATTTCTCTCGCCGCCTCCCTCTTTCTCTCGCCTCATCCCTCTCTCTCTTGCCTCACTCTCTCTCTGTCTCCTGCCCTCCCCCTCTCTCTCTTGCCCCCTCCCTCTCTCTCTCGCCCCTCCCTCTCTCTCTCGCCCCCTCTCTCTGTCTCTCTCTCGCCCTCCCTGCCCCCCTCTCGCCCCTCCTCTATCTCGCCCCCTACCTTTCTCTCTTTCGCCCCCCCTCCCCCTCTCTCTCTCGCCCCCTCCCTCTCTCTCTCTCACCCCCTCACTCTCTCTCTCTCTCACCCCCTCACTCTCTCTCACTCGCCCCTCCCCTCTCTCTCTCACCCACTCCCTCTCTCTCTCAATTCCTCCCTTCTCTGTCTCTCAGCCCGACTCTCTCCCTCTCGCCCCGCTCCCTCTCTCTAGCCCCCTCTCTCTCTCTAGCCCTCTCCCTCTCTCTCTTGCTCCCTCCCTCTCTCTCTCGCCCCCTCCCTCTCTCTCACCCCGCCTCTCTCTCTCACACCCGTCCCTCTCTTTCTCTCCCTCTCTCTCGCACCACTCCCTCTCTCCCTCACCTCCACTCTCTCTCTCAATCTCCTCTCTCTCTCGCCCCCTCCCTCTCTCTCTCTAGCCCACTCCCTCTCTCTCTCTAGCCCACTCCCTCTCTCTCTCACATCCATCCCTCTCTCTCTCACACCTCCCTCTCTCTCTCTCGCCCCCTCCCGCTCACTCTCGCCTCCTCCCTTTCTCAGTCTCGCCCCCTGCTCTCTCTCGTCCCCTTTCTCTTTCTCTCACCCCCTCCCTCTCTCTCTCGCCCATCCCCCTCTCTCTCGCCCAACCCTCTCTCTCTCGCCCCCTCCCTCTCTCTCTCGTTCCCCTCCCTCTCTCTCTCGCTCCCCTCCCTCTCTCTCGCCCCCTCCCCCTCTCTCTCTCGCCCCAACCTCTCTCTCTCGCCCCCTCCCTCTCTCTCTTGCCCCCTCCCTCTCTCTCGCCCCCACCCTCTCTATCTCTCGCCCCCCATCTCGTCCCCCCTCCCTCTCTCTTGCCCGCCCCCCTCTCTCTCTCAGCCCCCTCCCTCCTTCTCTCTCTCGCCACCACCCTTTCTCTCTCACCTGCCCCCTCCCTCTCTCAGCCCTCCCTCTCCGTCTCTCTCTCTCCCCTTCCCTCTCTCTCTCTCCCTCTCACCCCCTCCCTCTCTCACGCACGCTCCCTCTCTCTCTCTTGCCCCCTCCCTCTCTCTCTCACACCCCATTCCCCTCTCTCTCGCCCCCTCCCTCTCTTTCTCACTCCCTCCCTCTCTCTCACCCCTCTCTCTCTCTCGCCCCCTCCCTCCCTCTCTCTCGTCCCCCTCCCTCTCTCTCACCCCCTCCCCTCTCTCTCTCTCTCTCACCTGACCCTCCCTCTCTCTCCCCCTCCCTCTCTCTCTCTCTCACCCCTCTCTCTCTCTCACCTGACCCTCCCTCTCTCTCTCTCTCACCCTCTCCCTCTCTCTCTGCTCTCGCTCTCTCTCTCTCATCCCCCCTCGCTCTCTTGCCCCCCTCCCTCTTTCTCTCTCGCCTCCTCCCTCCCTCTCTCTCTTGCCCCCTCCCTCTCTCTCTAGCTCCCTCCCTCTCTCTCTCTAGCCCCCTCCCTCTCTCTCTCTAGCCCCCTCCCTTTCTCTCTCTCTCCCCTCCCTCTCTATCTCGCCCCCCTCCCTCATTCTCTCTGACCCCTTTCTCTCTCTCTTGCCCCCTCCCTCTCTCTCTTGCCCAATCCCTCTGTCTCTCGCACCCCTCCCTCTGTCTCGCCCCTCCTCTCTCTCTACCTCTCCCGCTCTCTCTCTCGCACCCTGCCCTCTCTCTCACCTCCACTCTCTCTCTCGATCCCCTCTCTCTCTCGTCCCCTCCCTCTCTCTGGCTCTCGCCCCCTTCCTCTCTCTGTCTTGCCCCCCTCTCTCTAGCCCACTCCTTCTCTCTCTCTCATCCCCTCCCTCTTCCTCTCTCGAGTCCTCCCTCTCTCTTTCTCACCCCATCTCTCTCCCTCTCGCCCCCCTCCCTTTCTCTCTCTCCCCCCTCCCTCTCTATCTCGCCCCCTCCCACACTCTCTCTCGCACCCCTCTCTCTCTCTCTCACCCTCTCCCTCTCACTCTCGCCTCCTCCCTCTCTCAGTCTCGCCCCCCGCTCTCTCTCGTCCCCTTTCTCTTTCTCTCACCCCCTCCCTCTCTCTCTCGCCCATCCCTCTCTCTCTCACCCAACCCACTCTCTCTCGCCCCCTCCCTCTCTCTCTCGTTCCCCTCCCTCTCTCTCTCACTCCCCTCCCTCTCTCTCGCCCCCTCCCTCTCTCTCTCACCCAACCCTCTCTCTCTCGCCCCCTCCCTCTCTCTCTCGTTCCCCTCCCCCTCTCTCTCACTCCCCTCCCTCTCTCTTGCCCCCTCCCCTCTCTCTCTCGCCCCCAACCGCTTTCTCTCGCCCCCTCCCTCTCTCTCTTGCCCCCTCCCTCTCTCTCGTCCCCACCCTCTCTATCTCTCGCCCCCCCAACTCGTCCCCCTCCCTCTCTCTCTTGCCCGCCCCCTCTCTCTCTCAGCCCCCTCCCTCCTTCTCTCTCTCTCCCCCTCCCTCTCTCTCCCCTCCCCCTCTCTCGCCCCCCGCCCCCTCGCTCCCTCTCTCTCGCCCCCTCTCTCTCTCGCCCTTTCGCTCTCTCTCTCTCGCACCCTCCTTCTCTCTCTCTCACACACCCTCCTTCTCTCTCCCGCTCGCCCCCTCCCTCTCTCTCGCCCCCTCCCTCTCACTCTCTCTCGCCCCCTCCCTCTAGCCCCCTCCCTTTCTCTCTCCCCCTCCCCCTCTCTCCCCTCCCCCCTCTCTCGCCCCCCCTCGCCCCCTCCCTCCCTCTCTCTCGCCCCCTCCCTCTATCTCTCTCTCGCCCCCACCTTCTCTCTCTCACCCCCTCCCTCTCTCGCCCCCCCTGCTTCTCTCTCTGTTGCGCCTCCCTCTTTCTCTCTCGCCCCCTCCCTCTCTCTCCCGCCACACTCCCTCTCTCTAACACCCTCCTCCCTCTCTCTCTATGACCCCCTCCCTCTCTCTTGCTCCCCCCTCTCTCACCCCCTCCCTCTCACTCTTGCCCCCTCTCTCTCTCTCGACCCCTCTCTCTCTCGACCCCCTCCCTCTTTGTCTCTCGCCCCCTTCCTCTCTCTCTTTCGCCCCCTCCCTCTCTCTCTACCCCCCTCTCTCTCTAGCTCCCCTCTCTCTCTCTCAACCCCTCCCTCCCTCCTTCTCTACCCCCCTCTCTCTCTCTCTCCCCTCTCTCTTTCT
The DNA here is from genome assembly GCF_047496795.1 of Chiloscyllium punctatum. NCBI lineage: Eukaryota > Metazoa > Chordata > Chondrichthyes > Orectolobiformes > Hemiscylliidae > Chiloscyllium > Chiloscyllium punctatum. Next base: position 95,051,712 of record NC_092744.1, read on the forward strand.
CACCACTCACTCCCTCTCTCGCCCTCTCACACACCCCTCTCTCCTTTGTGCCCTTCCTCTCTTTCACCATCTCTCTCTCTGCCGCCCTTGCTCTCTCTCATCCAGTCTCTCCCTCTCCCTCTCTCCTCCATCTCTCGACACTCTCTCTCTCTCACACCTCTATCTCTCTCTCTCTTCCCTCCTGTTTCTGTCTCTAGCCATCCTGCTTTCTCTTGCCCCCATCTCCCAACCCCTGTCTCTCTCTCGCCCCCTCATTCTCTCTCTCTGTCCTGTCCTTTTCTCTCTCTCTCTCTCGTCTCCCCTATCTCTCTTGCCCCGTTTCTCTCTCTCGTCGCCCCTCTCTCTCTGTCTCTTTTTCTCTCTTGCCCCTCCCTCGCCCCTCTCTCAGTCTCACTCTCTCTCTCGCCCCTCTCTCTCATCATCTCCTCCCGTGTCTCTCTCTCTCTATCTCTCCCTCACCCTAACTCTCTCTCTCCCCCTTCTCGCTCTCCACCTCCCTCGGTGTCTCTCTCCTCCCAGCTCCCTCTTTCCCTCTGACTGCATCTCTCTCCCTCCCTCTCTCTCTGCCATACTCTGTCTCCCTGGTCCTTCCCTCTCCCTCTGACCCAGAGACTTGGGGTGTTTGGGGGTGAGGCTGCGTGTGAGGGGAGGGGGTGAGATGTGGGAGGTGGGCAAAATAGAGATGGAGTTGCGGGAGGGAGAGAGGGGGGAGAGGGAAGAGTGGAGGCAGGTGGAGAAACCAGGGTTGGGGTGTGTGTGTGTGCGAGAGAGAGGGGGATGAGGGAGAAGGTTGAAAAAGAGTGTGTGTGCTGAAAGAGAGAGCTACAGAGAGAATTGAGGAGAAAGAGTAGGGGAGAGGTAATGGGGAGGCCAGGCTGCAGTGGTGGGACAGAGGGAGTTAAACCCAGCTCCTGAGCTCAGGGCGCGGTGCCCTCCCCTTCCCTGAGGACCAGGACTTGGGGCTGAGTCTGTCTCTCTCCAGCTCAGCTTCTCCAACACAAAGACACACAACAACATCGGTCACTCTGCTGCTCGGCATGCTTTAATCAACATTTTTATTGGTTACAAATGGAAGTGATGGATACAGTCATTGGGATGGTGCCTTTTCTCACTGGCCCCTGAGTTGTGAGAAACATTGAAATGTTTCCCTGTAACCCCCCTGTGGATGTACAAATCAGCGCTACCCTCAGTCTGTTACCATAGCGACAGGCTGCTCCATCGCTGAAACACTGAACTGAAATGAGAAAATCCCGGATGGATTGATTAATGAGGGAATTTGATGCATGTGTGGATTTGGGTGAAGGGATATTTCAGTACATCCTTCAGCTGCTGCCTGAACTTCGTCTGGGTCACGGCATAAATCGCGGTGTTTGTGCAGCAACTGAGGAGCTGCAGCATGAAGCCCAAATCCCGCACAGAGCGATCGAGATACACAGAGTGATACCCAATATACCACATCCGGAACCATATAGAATACAGCATGAACGTTGACCATAACAGGATGAAATTGGCCGAGATCACAAACAGTAAAATGATGGATTTTTTTCGGTTTCTCATTTCAGTGTCAGACTGAGCGTCCCCATTGGTGTGAGCGCGGAGTCTCCTGCGGGCTCTGCTGGTCACTAAAATGTGTCTGACGGTGAGAACATTGAGCAGCAGAATCAGGAGAAATGGGACACACGGGGTTAGAAAGTTGTGGAGGAACTCGATTGTGGCCCAGAAACTGGAGGATCGAACAGCGAATGTTACTTCACAAAACCAGGGGGTGTTCTGAGGGTTCCACAGGGAATACCGAGCCGTGAGCATAAAATACCAGAAAATGTTCTTTAAACAGCTCAGCACAGTCACTGCTCCCAGAACCACAGCCGCCGTTTTCTCACTGCAATATTTACTTTTCAGATTCTGGCAACAAATGGCCACAAACCGATCAAAGGTGAAAGTGACGGTGAACCAGACAGAGCAGTCAGTGGCTGCATAAAGCAGGACGGCGTGGATATTACACACGGGGACGGAGAACATCAGGAAATAAAAGTTTTGCCAATAAGCAATGGGAATGTGTCTCAGGATCAGGTCGAGGATAATGACCAGGAGATCCGCCGCTGCCATGGCCCCCAGGTAACGTCTGACACATGGAGACAATCCACAATCTTTATAAAGCAGGACGTAGATGGTCACCAAGTTAACTGTGAGGAAGGAAAACAAACCCATTATCCATCAGCCTGGAGGCAAAGGGACCCGTTTGATCGGGGACCCAGTGAGATTTTCAAATGTGTCCCTGTATTCAGGGATTTATTAAAATAATTGGAGCTGGAATAACAAATGGGAAGTTGGGAATTGCTGACAAAAATGTGACATAAACCACAAGAAACCCTCCCTCCCCAAACACACAGAGACACATCCATAAGGACAGATGGTTTCTCGAACATTCCCAAACACTCGATCACTCGAGAGCAGACACAGGTCACTCCTTCCCAGTTTCTAATACAGAAGGTGGAAATGTTGCTGTCCTGAAGGATTCTCTCCCAGTTTCCTGAAGACAAACGGAGTTTGGGAATTCCTGTATTTTGTTCTAAATTGTGGTCGATTCTGTGTTGTGAAGAAATATCAATGCAGGGAAAACGTATTCACCCCTTTAATTGCCTGAGGGGCCTTCGGAACAGTGTCTCCTTCTCCCTGGAACGGGATCTCTTCCCTCGGGATCTTATCGTTTGTTCAATTCACTGACGTCCGGCCGTTCACAAACAATGTCAGGGACAGAACGTTCCGGGGAATGTGAGTTATAGAATGTCAGGGACAGAACATTCCGGGGAATGTCAGTTATAGAATGTCAGGGCCAGAACGTTCCGGGAAATGGCAGTTATAGAATGTTGGGGACAGAACGTTCCGGGAAATGGCAGTTATAGAATGTCGGGGACAGAACGTTCCGGGGAACCCCTTGACCTGTCCATGACCTTTCCCCCTTACCCACCAACATGATGTACTGTGCCTGGACACACTGTAACATGAATGAGGTGAGAGATGGAGGGTCCAATCACAGGAATGGGAACTAAAGACATTGCCAGATCAGCTGAAATGGTTAGATATGCCACATTCTCAATCCACCTCCCAGAACCAGCCCAGACACCATCAACCCAGAGGAGATATCTGTTCACTGTGGAACACTGTGTAGACCAGGCCAGTGTCCTGCTCAGTACAACCCAGCAATCTGTCCAGATTCATCTATTACACTGATCAATACAATCTGGCAATCGGTCCAGAGTGAAACACTATGCAAATCACAGCAGTGCATTGATCTATAACCCCGGATTAGATATCTGTCCAGCACCAGGAGCTGTGCAGACAACAGGAGGGCATTATCTATAAACCTCAACCAGTTAGTCTAACCAGCACAGCAGCATGTGCACTGCTCACCCGTGAATTAATCTATAAACCAGGAGCAGTTACCCTCCCCCCAGCATGTAGGACTGTGTACCCCACCCCACTGCATTTATCTGTAACCCAGGAGCAGTTACCCTCCCAGCATGTAGGACAGTGTACAACACCCCAGTACATTGATCTGTAAACCAGGAGCAGTTACCCTCCCAGCATGTAGGACAGTGTACAACACCCCAGTGCATTGATCTGTAAACCAGGAGCAGTTACCCTCCCAGCATGTAGGACTGTTTACACTACCCCAGTGCATTGATATGTAAACCATGCAGCACCTCTCTCTCTCTCTCTCTGTCACTCCGTCCACTTTACCCCCCACATCAATAACAATGCATGGATACAACACTGTCGACAGACAGACTCCCTCACCATTTGCCATTATCCCCTCCTGCGCCAGCACTAACAAGGCCACCCACTCCCAGCCTCCCACCCTACGGCCCTCCCTTTCTCCCATTCCAGGAGAAACAACCTGGAATAGGAGAGAAAGGGCCAAGCCGGGTGGTGGAGTGCCCGATATCCGTTCCCTCACCCCCCCCTCCCCCTCCATGTGGGGAGGACCCTGGTAGGAGCCGGAGAGGACAGGGACGCCTCGTGTGGAGATTTTGAAACATCCACGTGCCACCGACCGAGTAAGGAGCAATGTTCAGTGAAGGGCAATTCTCACTTTAAACCCACTGGCAGCTCCGTTTCCCCCCGGCACAACTTAGAAGCTGTGGCCCTGATGCCATCTCCCTTTTGTGTCGAGCTGGTACAAATGGAATCCCCATAGTCTCGGTGGGCAGGAGGGTGGGCTCACAACGCATCGTCACCACCACCTCCCAGGAAGGGAGCACGGAGACTCCCTCCTCCACCTCCTCCTGTAAACAGCTCAGATACTGAAACTAATCTGTGATAGTTACTGCTCTCCTCACTTGTCCTGACATCTTCAACAATCTGTGCTCATATACACCCAGCGCCCTCTGCTCCTGCACCCCCTTTATAATGGTACAGCCTGTTTTAAACTGTCTTTCATTGTCTTTCCGACCAAAGTGCATCACCTTACACAGCTCTGCACTGATACCCAACTGCGATACACCTGAACACAACACCAAAGTGTCACTGTGCTGTTCGAGTTCCACACTCTCCTCCATAGACTTTACAATTCTTCCAGGTTTGGTGCCATCTACAAACACTGAAATTGTCATAGTGTCACAGTCCCCATGAAACAACTGAAATCCTGCCATAGTCACGAGTGTGAGCAAGTGAAATACTAATATGTTCCTATGGACAGGGTCGAATAATGACATGCTGTCAATGGAGCAACGAAAACCCTGACACATACGATACAGAGTAGATAAAATATTGACAAACCACAGAGCAAAAAAAATCCGGATAGGTCTCACTTATCGATATTCATCAGGGTATAATGTGATGAATTTGAAAGCGTGTACTGTACTTTTAAGAAAGGGTGAACGCTGTTCTGAACTTAGAGCTTACAAGCATCTGTGTGTATGAGAGCATGGCAGACCCAGAAACAATATATTGCTGCAGAGCTGGAGTCAGGTAATAAGCAGTTAAAAGACAGAGCGTTTCAGAGTTGTGAATAGTTGATGTAAAATGTTCACTTTCAGAGTTAAAAAATAAATTGGGATTTTTATTTAATCAGTGGAATATGGGAGTTCTCTGTCCCTTATATTTTAACAGTTTACGAGACGAATTGAGTATTTCTTTATGTTTAATTTAAGTTACCAGATGAGCTTCACGCCGTGCCCTAACAATTGCTGTGTGTGTCTGTGTGTGGGGCAGGTCTGGCAGTCTCTGTGGTGCTTAAAGTGTTGCAATGCCACCCTCTGCTGGCCTCCACATGCCACTGCAGAGGCATTGGCAGAGGGTGAAATCCAACAGGGATTTATTCAGAGAGGGGGAGGGAGAGGGCAGATGCTCACAGCACCATCCAAACTGTAGTCTTATCCATGTACTGATCTGAATGTCCTTCAAACATTGTAACTGTCCCTGCTTTCACCACTTCCTCTGAAAGTTCATTCCACACACCTGTCAGCTTCTGTCTAAAATAATTTCCTCTCATGATTTTTGTAAATCTTTTTCCTCGCACCTTAAAGTATCCCTCAGTTTTGAAACCCCACCTCGAGGGAAAAGACGTCAGCCCTTCAGCTTATCTGTACCTCTCATTATTTTATAAACCTCTGTAAAGTTACCCCTTAACCTCATATTCTCCAGTGAAAAAAGGTCCCAGTCTACCCAGCCTCTGTTATCGCTCAATCCCTCCTCTCCCTGCTACATCCAGGTTAATCTCTTCTGAACCCTCTCCAGCTTAATAATATCAAGGTCAGTAATATCAACGTGAATAGTCAAGGTATTTTCTAAGGGTAAAGGAGACCAAAACTAGAGGACATAGCCTTAAGGAGAGAACAGAAACATTTAAAAGTGACCTACAGGACAGCGTTTTCACCCAGAGAGTGGTGTGCCTATGGAATGAGTGGGCAGGATGACTAGATTGGACACAGTATTCCAGTAGAGGTCTCACCAATGTCCTATACAACCTCAACATAACGTCCCAATTCCAATACGCAAAGGTCTGACCAATGAAGAGAAGTGTGTTAAACACCTCCTTAACCATTCTATCTATCTGAGATGCAAATTTTAAAGAATTATACCTAACGGCCTAGGTCTCTGTTCTGCAACACTGCCAAAGGCCCTGCTTTTAATTGTATAGGTCCTGCTCTTGTTTGATTTACCAAATCCAATACCTCACATTAATCCAAACTAAACTCCATCTGCCACCCCTCAGCCCAGTGTGTGATATTACCACCACCTCACTCTCCCCCTTTAAAATATCCTCCCCGTCTCCAGAAGGCCTGCACACTTCGGTTTGGAGTTTCACAAAGACCCTGAGCTTGGGTTGCCTTGTGTGGTTAGGGGGAGGAGGGACAGATTGCAGACACAGTCAGTGGGGAGGAGAGGCTGGACAGTAATCAGCGGCCTGGTATCATTTCATGGTTTTAGGAAGAGGACAGTAACACGTTACATTTGGGTAATTGTGATCGGTGTTTTGGGACCAGAAAATATGCTTTTTCTTCGTCTGTGGTGTTCAGTGAATAAAATCTATTCGACACCCTTCATTGGGCTGAGTATATCTGCAGGACTTCTTTCCCTAATATTGCAGACGACAGTTAATAGCGATTAAAGATGGTCAGAGTTAGTTTCGGTAGCGCAGCACTTGGACTCAACATCCTACAGTTGAGACAAATGTCTTGCATTTGTTTAACAATACGAAGTGTTTTGTGTAGCTCAGTAATGGTAACCTGATTATAATAAATCCACACTGAGCTGAAAGCTGGCCCTTAAAATATGACTCAAGTCTAGGTAATGTGGTGTAGTGGGTAGTGTCCCTGCCTTTGAGCCAGAACTCTGGATTTGATTCCAATTCTTGAACTTGTGTGGTAGTGTTCCTAGCTCTGGTCTAGTAGGACTGGATTCAAATCCTGCCTGTTGCAGAGATATGTCACAGCATGTCAGAACAGGCTGATGAACAAACACACAGGAGAATACTGTTACAGCTTTATGGGTGTTGCTGAGTGATGCTAGTGTCCCTAACTCCGGGCACAAAGGTCTAGGTGTAAAGCCCACAGAAGTGTCTCAGGATGCATCTGAACAAACTGATTAAAATGGATTTAGAATTTTGACTTGATAGATTAGGAAGTGGTGTCAGTATTGCATTTCAGAATTTAGGCCCAGGATGACTGAAAGTACAGCCATTCGTGTTGATTGGAGTTACATTTCGCAGCAGTAAAGGTTTATAAAATCAGAATGGTCATGGGTAGGGTGAGTAGTCAGGGCTTTTCCCCAGTTTAGGGGCGTCGAAAACTAGAGGGCATTGGTGGAAAGTGAGAGGGGAAAAGTTTTAATGAGGTCTAAAGGGCACCATTTCACAGTCAGTGGGGAGGAGAGGCTGGACAGTAATCAGCGGCCTGGTATCATTTCATGGTTTTAGGAAGAGGACAGTAACACGTTACATTTGGGTAATTGTGATCGGTGTTTTGGGACCAGAAAATATGCTTTTTCTTCGTCTGTGGTGTTCAGTGAATAAAATCTATTCGACACCCTTCATTGGGCTGAGTATATCTGCAGGACTTCTGCAGGGTGGTGTGCGTATGGAATGAGCTGCCAGAGGAAGTGGTGGAGGTTGGTACAACTACAGCATGTAAAAGACATCTGGGTACTGACAGGCCTGCCGAGTTTTTCCAGCAATTTCTGCATTTTTTAAATGCATTCATTTTAACAAAGGTATTCTGAGTACATTAAACATTTTATTTTTTAATGACACAGGGCCATGTAAAAATATTTCAAATCGACCGAGACCATTTGCTGCTCAGGGTATAGCTCTGTGTACGACACCAGCAATGATGCACCTACATGGAACAGGGAATCTGATGGAGACATAGTTTGGACAATGTACAAGGAGACCTCACATGGTCCAGTTTGGGAGAGGATGACATTACTCTGTGATTCAACTCAGAGAGAGAGAAAATATAATCTGCCCGAGAAGAAACGGCCTATTGCACTCTCTCTCCTTCATTGTTCCTCATCACAGCAACGTGTGCGAGCTAAAAAAAAATCTACAATCATCGTTACCATTCTTATTTTTATAGAATCCCTGCAGTGTTGAAACGGGCCCTTCGGCCCAACAAGTCCATACCAACCTTCCCAACCCATTTCCCTATATTTACCCTTGACTAATGCACATAACCTAGAAATCCTGAACACTACAGACAATTTAGCATGACCAATCCACCGAACCTACACAGTTTGTGGTAGGAAACTGGATCACCCATTAGAAGCTCACACAGACAAGGGGAGAATGTGCAAACTCCACACAGACAGTCACCCAAGGCTGGAATCGACCCCAAGTCCCTGGTGCTGTGAGGCAGCAGTGCTAACCACCGTACTACCCTTTGGATGATCCCTAACCAGAATTCACTGGAATCTACTCACTGCCTAAAGCAAAGGGAATTCAGCCAAATCCAAACTCTCCCGAGAATACTGCATACAACTCGGTTGTCTGCAGAAAAGATTTACACAGATGATCCAGAACTGGAAGTTTGAGCTTCGGGGAGAGGTTGATTAGGTTGAGGTGCTTTCTCCTGGAGTGTCAGAGGCTGAGGAGTGACATTACAGAGGTTTATAAAGCCATCAGGGGCATGGATATTCTGAACAGCCACGTTCTGCTCTGCAGGGTAGGGGGGTCCAGAACAAGAGGGCATAGGTTGAAGGCGAGGGGGATTGATTTAGAAGGGACCTGAAGGTTAATATTTCACACAGAGAGTGGTGTGTGCACAGAAAGTGCTGTCAGAGGAAGTGGTCAAGGCGGGTACAGGAGGAATATTGGCCAAATGCTGGCAAATGGGACTAAATCAGATTTGATATCTGATCGGAGTGAACAGATTGGACTAACGGGTTTGTTTCAGTTCTGCATGACTCTCTGATTTTATAAGAGGGATGACGAAAACATTTTAAAGGACTTTTCAAGTCAGAATTCTCTTCACTGGAAGTTTTATTGTGCCTCTATGTTCACATGGACTCAAAGCTGTGTTAGTTAATTAATTGAGAGGGAAGTGAGTCACAGATAATTGGACACAAACAGGAAAGTGGAGCTGAGACCACAACCTGATCAGGCACAATCTTATTAACTGGTGGAGAAGGGTCAAAGCATCTAATGACCCACTCCTGCTCCTCAGTCCCATGTTCCTGTGTTCTATTCAGCCCCTTAAACCTGCGAGACAGGAACAGTTGGAGGCTACTTACATCTATAACCTGATGCACAGAAATAGAGGAGACCATTCAGCCCTTCAAGGCTGTCACATGCTTTGAAGTGATTTGGGAAATGTAATTGAAAAACCCAGGCTGGGTATGAAAGAGGCCCCTCATCTCTCTTTACAGAGATTCCCATCTCTGAAACTTGTGTTTCTTTTGTTGATCATGAATAGACCCAGATTCACTGCGAATGTAGCCCATATACCTCACCCAGAGATGGCTCACAAAATCCTCTGGTCTCCTGGCTGCAATATTCAGTAATTTCACATTCATGAAAATAACACCCACTAACGTTCCAATAACAGAATGTGAGAACATCAGAAACAGGGGCATATTGTTCACCCCCAAGCCTCCCTTGCCTTTCACTAAGATCATGACTGATCCACTCTTGGTCTGAAATCCTCTTTCATACCCAATTCATCATCGTCCTCAACTCTCTGACAGGTCAATATCCATCGACCTCCTCTACAAATACTTTCAGTCATCTAGCATCCCGAACACCCTTGAAAAGAGAAATCCTGACATTCAATACCAATTGAAGAAAACACTTGCTGCTCCTATATCATGGCCTCTTGATATGAACAAAAAAGGTTGACTCAAGGGTTCAGGTAAAAATGACCGGCCTTGATATCATGGCAGTGGTTGCCTTCTGTTGACATCAAGGAGCTTAGCAAAACTGGACATAATGGGAATCAGAGTAAACTCTCCAGTGTTTGGAGTCAAACGTGTCACAAAGGAAGATGCTCACCATCTCAGTCCTGGGTCACCTCTGTGGGAGATCCTCAGGGTAGCTTCCTCTTCACAAACAGCTTCAGCTGCTTCGTCAATGTCTCCCCACCCCCACCCTCCCCACCATAAGATCAGAAGTGGGGATGGTCACTGAAGATTCCACAATGTTCAGAACATTTTGTCCCCCGTCAGCTCCTGAACTGGTCTGTGTCCATGTGCAGCAAGACCCAGACTCCAGTGAGGCTTGTGCTGTTAAATGGTCTGTAACATTCATGTAACAGCACTGCCTGACACTGCACATTGCCACAGTAAAATAAGAGTTCATTCAGCACCTAACGCTGGTTTCACAGGAATATGAGGAAGTCATTCAGCCCATTGACACTATTGGAGATGAACAGGGACAGCCCATTCAGTGCCTCCAGCCTATCACTCAGGAAGGGAAGGAATCCAGTGTGATGGACCACACCAGAGCCCCTCGAAAATATTTGAATGCGGTAGCCTAAACTCTAATGTTTTCACATTTTAAAGGAGATTTAACTGTCTGTTCCAGATGTAATGTGACTGGTCAAACTATTCGGTGTGAAGCAAAACACCATTTATTTTAACATGGAAGATAAAATGAAACCAAAGAAAGGGGGATATAGAATAACTTTATTCTATTGGTCAAGTTAACAGAATAATAGATCTAGGAACTATTACTAATGAACTGTTCCAATATAGAAAAATTCCATAAACACAGCCCCTGGCAAAAAGGAAAATTCAGACACAGATTATCACAAACATTTCTCCAATCCAGGAATTAAAAACAGCATCAAGAGAACATTCAGACAGAGTAGCAGCCAGGAGACACCCACTGAAGCTTCCAATTCTGTTGAGACCCCAATAGTTTCTGATGTTGCTAAGAAACCAAAACCCAGAGATCCTAATTTGTGAGAGCTGGCCACACCCACTCAGGCTGTATTAAAATAAACCCAACGCCTCCCTAGCTGTTTACCCAAGTGGTCTTAACTAGCCAGCTTGGTAACGATCGTTCAATCTCTCTCTTAAAATAATTCAGGACAAAATAACCTCTTAAAGCAACAGCATCATCACAATTGTCAGTACATCGAGCCGTTAAACAAGAACCAGGGGTGACCCAGTCAGGCCCTTGGCCTTGTCCAATTGGACGATGAATAAGCCAGTCGGTCCATTGAATCACTGCCACAGGAACAAGAGGAAGCCATTCAGCCCCTTGAGTCAATTACACAGGAACAAGAGGAAGCCATTCAGCCCCTTGAGCCACTTATACAGGAACAGGAGGAGGCTATTCTCAACGCACTTACACAGGGACAGAGTGAGATAATTGATACTGATGGCTTATGACCGAAACATGATTTCTCCTGCTTCTCAGATGCTGACTGACCTGCTGTTCTTTTCCAGCAATCCATTCTCTACTCTGATCTCCAGCATGGGCAGTCCTCACTGTCTCCTAATTGTTGCTCTAACATGATGAACAAATGGAGCAGAGGCTGCACAGACAGACTGCTCCACGTTGTTCTTCGTGGCTCCATCCCTTATGATACACACTTGGGACTTTAACGTGGTTTTCTTGCGGTGAAGAGGGAAGCCATATGTGTTGTGTGAGGTCTCAAGAAGGCACCTTCCATCTCCAAGAAGACAGCCTGGTGTTCTCTATGTAGGTCGGAAGCTGGTGGGAATGGCTACCTGTTTCAGATGAAAGGTATTATGGCTGCTGTTGGGGATTGTGGGCAACATAATGTTCAGTACAGGTTCACACACCGACTGCACAATAACATGGGGAGAGTTAGTAAAGGCATATAAACTATTAGGAAAGTCACGTTAGACTGATGAATGGACTCTCTAAGTTCAAATAATGCTGATCTTGTTCATGTTGATCTTGCCTAGATCATGTCCTGTTCAGTGTAATATGTACGACTTACTCTGTCCAAGTCTGTTTCCACCCTATGATCTGCCTGTCCATCCTTACTATGATCTGCCTCCACTGCTCAGAAACAAAGTGTTTCCCTGTACTGAGGTACTCATGGCAATAAATGTAACTGATTAATCCTGGGTAAAGTATGGAATTTCTCACCCTATCAATGTCTCTTTTGGAAATAAGTGATCGCTGCCACTCCTCGTGTTTCAGCATCACCTTTTCTTCATCTCTCACAGCTCTACAGATTCAACACTCAGCTTATTCACACGATCCTCATGTTACCATCACCCGTGTCTGTGGTAAGGAGATCATTCCTTACAAAGGAGATCAACTCTGTAGAGAGTGCCCCAAATGCTCTCTCAGCAAGGCTCTACAACAGCAGGAAGATGGCTTTACTTATGTACTCGAATCATCTTACAATGAAGGACAGCATACCATTGACTGCATCCATTACTTACAGAGGGTTTGATTTGGAGCAGTCAGCATAGACTTGAGATCATGCTTCCCAAATTTGTTAGAGTTCTTTGATGAAGTGACCAGGAAGGTTGATGAGGACAGAGCGGTAGATGTAGTCTCTATGGATTTCAGTAAGGCCTTTGATAAGGTTCCACATGGCAGTTTGATAAGGTTCCACAGACTTTGGAGTTCAGGTGCACACGGTTCTTGAAGAGTGGAGTCATAGATAGGCAGGGCAGTGAAGAATGCTTTTGGCACATTGGCCTTCATCAGGCAGGATATTGAGTACAGAAGTTGGGAATTTATGCTGCAGTTACACTGGACTTTGGGAAGGCCGCACTTGAAGTATTGAGTTAGGTTTTCTCACCTTGTTTTAGGGAGGATGTTATTAAATGAGAAAGAGTGCAGAAGAAATTTACAAGGACGTTGCCAGGACCCAACGATCTGAGTTAAAGGGAGAGGTTGGACTACCTCGGACCTTTTCTTTAGAGTGTAGGAGACGAAGGAGTCCTGAAGAGCTGTATAAGATCACCAGGGGTATGGATAGGGTTAATGCTCTCAGTCTTTTTCCAAGGTTTAGAGAATTGAGGATTAGAGGTGATCAGTTTAAGTTTAAAGGGGAAGGAATAAAAGGGAACCTGAGGGACCACTTATTTACATAAATGGCTGGTACGTGGCAGCTCGAAGATGTGGCTGAGGGGAGTGTACTAACAACATTTCAAATGCATTTGGATAAATATGTGGATAGGAAAGGACTAGAAGGATATGGGCCAACTGCAGGTAAATGGGGTTAGTGTGGATGGACATTTACAAGGTGGAGATAAACCCCTCTGTTAATTAAAACCAAACACCCAGAAAAGCTCGCCTCACATCGTAATCTGTTAACATACGAGTGACACAGATCTCCTACATTCCACTATTTAAACAATAGCAAGTTAATTTCTTAACTTTAATAGTGAACACTAAACAACAACTATTCACAAATACAAGCGCCACTAGTTTAAGCTACTTACTATCTGACTCCAACTCTGTAAAAATATGCTGTTCCAACAACCCACATATTGAACATTACAATCTCAAGACCACACAATCTCTATCTTTCCCCGCTGTGTTCAATCTTCCAACTGCTGATCTCCCTGGGTCATGTATTTTTTTACTGCAAGTAGGTTTACATGAACATGTATTTACATGAACGGTTACTCTGCTGTTGGATGGCAGTGGCTCTCCCTCTCGTATTCAAAATGCTGGGTTTATACACTCCCCATGGTACAATAATTCTCACAATTTGATTGTTTTGCAGGTGTCCAATCAATTATATTCAAATCCGTTGGCTTATGGTTTCCTGAGCATTATTTAAACTCTTTCGTTGCAATTGAATTGCTGTCAAAACAGCAACCAAAACAACCTGACCTTTAGCTGGTATCTGTGGCTGTATATTCCATTCAGCAAAACCCGTTCTGTCTTAAAGTGACCAGACATGCTTTCGGCTTCAAAACACCACCCCCTTTCAGAAAATAAAATGACCCAGCAGAATGAAAAGATGGTTTCATTTACTTTCCTCTAATTCTTAATCCCATCATTATGAAATATAAAAGTATGAATCTCAGTTATACCATTCATATTTATTCTGCACACCTATATAACACTGGAATAACTCAAATCTTATCCACATTATTTCCTTTTGATCTGCGATAACACATCTGCTATTACATGTTTAGGACCCAGAGCATGCACATTTTGTAAGTTTAAAGTTGGTAACATAAGGCTCCAAGGAAATAGTCTCATATTTTGATATTTAAATATTCCAAAAAAAATGCAAGAGGATTGTTGTTGTTGTGCACAACCGTCTCTGACAGTGTGTTTGTCAAATAAACATTAAAATGTTGTCAGGCCAGTACCAAACTCAATCATTCTTTTTCAATAATGGAGATTTTGGATTTTTATCTGGTGGATGTGAGTTTTTATCGACAAGTAGCTAATTGGCCAATCAATTCCATCATCCTCCTTCTGTATCAATGCATGTCCGACCCTAATATCCCGAGCATCAAACACAATTTTCAAGGGGATTCCAAATATTTGGTTCAGCTAAAGCTGGTGTGGGGCGATTAATCCTGCTTTAAAATTCTCAAATGCCTCCTGGCATTGTTCTGTCCACCACAATTCTGTGTTCTTCTTTAATAAATCCATCAGTGGTGCCAATACGCTGCTGAAGTTTGGAACAAACTTCCAATAGAATCCACTCAGTTCCAATAATCGAAGCACCTCTTTCTTCGAGGATGGTCGTGGAAATTCCTCAAAGCCCTTCTGTTCCATGGGGTCAACCTTCCACGTCCAATGTAATGTCCCAAGAACGTCACCTCTGCCTTCGTGAATTCTGTTTTCTTTAAGTTTATTACCAAGTTTGCTTCTTGTAATCGTTCAACATGCTCTGGCAACTGTAATATGTGAGCTTTCAATCACTTGCTAAAGATCACTACATTATACAGATAAGCTGCACAATTTGTTCATTTGGCCACAGCTCTGTTCCTGAGTCTAAAATGTGGCATACACGATAACATTTTTTTGTCATATCTGGTATCTTTACCAGATAGTTGAACTGACTCAACATTTTTTTTAATTTGAAGGGGGCCACTAAACCTGGCTTTGAAGGGATTTCCTACCATTGTTGGCGATAATAATATGTCATCCCCATGGGAAATCGTCAGAGTTTCAGAGTTTTTATCAGCCACCTGCATCACTCTATGCTGAGCCATCTGCAGGTGCTGTTTAGCTAATTCACCTGCTCCATCTAATCTCGCCCTCACCTCACATACATAATCCAAGTCTGAGATCTCCGATTTCGGTCCTGTCAATTAATATATAATTAATTTCAAAGGACCTCTCACTTCATGTACGAACATTAACTCAAAAGAAGTAAAGTGAGTAGAGTTATTTGGGGCATCTCCGATGGCAAGCAATTTAATGGAGCACCTGACAGGACTGCAGATGCTGGAGATCAGAGTTGAAAACTGTCTGGGTGGAAATGCACAGCAGTTTAGGCAGCATCCGAGGGGCAGGAGAGTTGACGTTTAAGGCACAACTCCTTCATCAGGAAAGTGGGGGGCAAGGGAGGGGGAAGGGGGCTGAGAAATATATAGGAGGGTGGGGGGTGGAGCTGGGTGGGAGGTAGCTTGGAAGGCGATAGATAGTTACAGGTAGGGTGTGGTGGTGATAGGTCGGAGAGGAGGGTAAAGTGGATAGGTGGTCGGATAGCTGGAACCCTCAAACCATCAACGTTGACTTCACCAATTTACAAATCTCCTCTCCCCAACCTCATCCCAGATCCAACCGTTCAAATTAGCCTCACCCTCTTGAACTGTCCCAACTTTACATCTTCCTTCCCACCTATCGACTCCACCCTCACCTCCGACGTATCACTATCACTCCCAACAAAATCATCCGATCACCTTCCCAGTGATCCTCCCGCCAGCCATCTCCTACCCTCCTATTTATCTTTCAGCCCCCTTGTCCCTCCCACTAAATTCCTGGCGATGGGTTTATGCCTGATATGTCGATTGTCCTACTCTTTGGATGTTCCCCGATCTGTTGTGCTTTTCCGGCGCCTCACTTCTCAACTGTTAGAGACTGAGCAGTTCCTGTATCACACAAAATTATAATTTCTCATCGACACCTCCCTCCCCCGCCCCCACCTTTGTGCGTAAACTTTATCTACAGAGGTGAATTCTTTAGAGAGATCAGGCACTGCCTCCATACCCAGCCCTTGCCTAGGCTGTGCAATTTCCAGCAGCTCCTCGGCTCCACTTGGGGTCTCCTTTACCAGTTTCACTAATGCCACTGGGCTTAGCCTCTTCTACCACATCTTTCCCCAAAGTGTCTTCCTTTAACGCCCAGTACGGTGTGTCCCAACTTACTGCAGTGAAAACAGCTTTACCCTTCTTAAACCATCGGCACTGTAATTTTATGTGTTCCACTCCGTTATAGTGAGAACACCTGAGACCTTTCACCACCTTTCAACCCCTTTGGGCTTCTTTTTTCACCTGTGGTAAACTATTTCCACTGTGATTTACTCTCTGTCTTGTAGCGTAGGATCTCCCCTCCTCCCAATTTCTATCCTTCACAGGATGAAAATCCTCCCAGAAGCTAAATTTAATCTCATGCACTAATGCATATTTATCTGCCATTTCTGCCACGCTTCTCACTTCTTGAACTTTCTGTTCATTCACATGAATTCTTAACATCACTGGAAATGAGTCTTTAAACTTCTCCAGCAGAATAATCTCCCTTCAAGCCCCATTTTAAGGCCCACACCAATCTATCAAAATGACTGTGTTTAATTCTTTCAAACTCAACATAACTCTGACCTCGTTCGGTCTCTATATTTCTGAACCTCTGTCTATATGCTTCTAGTCACCAATTCATAAACACTCAAAATGGCCTGTTTGACATCTGCATAATCTCTTGATCCCGCATCTGATTGTGCTGCACATATCTCACTAGTTGTGCCCACCAGCTGAGTTTGAACTAGCATTACCCATAAGTTCACTGGACACACCATCTGCCGAGCCAATATTACCAATGTAATAAAAAAGGTTTTGACATTTTTCTTACCGAAATATGGCAATTTATTAACATAGTTGTATACATCCCCATGTCCTTCCATCATCTTCATCCTGCTAATTTAACTTTCTTACCTAATTCCCAACTTCTGAATTTCAAATTCTCTCTCTTTCTTTTTCGTCTCTTTCTCTTACTCTTTTTTACTCTCTCACACTTTCTGTCTCTTTCCTTAACTTCTAACTCCACTTGGCATATTTGCAATTTAAGTTTTTCTCACTCGTCTGCAGTTACCTGTTTCTATGATACACCAAAGTGCTTGATTAATTCCATTACAATTTCAATTTCCTTTTGTCCCTGGTGCAACCCAATTCTAATCTATTTGTTAATTCTAAAAGTTTTTCCTTCCTCTGTCTTTCTAAACTTTCTTGTCAAACTTGGAAATCATCTTCAAACCCCAGATCCTGTTTAGCAATGTTTAAAACAATTTCTTTTAATTTAACCAACCACAAGGAAACAAAATTAAATGAATTTTCTCACCTGTTTTATTTAACTATCAAGTGATGGAATCTGATGGGGCCTTTTCGACCCCCAATCTGTCGAAATCCGATACAACAAGCCATCAAACTGTTTTCATGTCGATGTCGAGCCCCTTTATTAATTAAAACCACATACCCAGAAAAGCTCTACTCACCTCGTAATCTGTTCAATATGAGTGACAGAGAAGTCCCAAATTCCACTATTAAAAGAAAAATAACAATTTATAAATATAAGAGTTAACTCGCTGGGCTTGAAGGTTTGTTTTCAGATGTTTCGTCACCATGACTAGGTAACATCATCAGTGAGAGTCTCCGGTGATACACTGGTGGTATGTCCTACCTCTCTATTTATAGGTTTTGGTTTCTTAAGGTAGGTGATGTCATTTCCAGTTCTTTTTTTCAAGGGAAGGTAGATAGGAACTACATTGCTGTGTTCATTAATGTACTTCTGGTTATCAAAGTTTGGGAGAAGATTTGTAGCTCAGGTGCTTGTTGTTGTGGTTCTGTTCGTCGAGCTGGGAATTTGTCTTGCAAACGTTTCGTCCCCTGTCTAGGTGACATCCTCAGTGCTTGGGAGCCTCCTGTGAAGCGCTTCTGTGCTGTTTCCTCCGGCATTTATAGTGGCCTGTTTCTGCCGCTTCTGGTCTCTGCCGCAACCGGAAGCGGCAGAGACAGGCCACGATAAATGCCAGAGGAAACAGCACAGAAGCGCTTCACAGGAGGCTCCCAAGCACTGAGGATGTCACCTAGATAGGGGACGAAACGTTTGCAAGACAAATTCCCAGTTCAGCGAACAGTACTTCTGGTTAGATTGCCATCCTCTCAGAACTTTCGTGCATGTCTTTGTTTTGCCTGGCCTAGGATGTATGTGTAGTCCCAGTCAAAGTGGTGTTCTTCCTTGTCTGTATGTATGGAAACTAGTGATAATGGGTCATAACTTTTGGTGGCCAGTTGGTGTTCATGTATCCTGGTAGCAGGATAATGATTTTATAGATACTGTTTAATCAGTGTGTGTTCAGATAAGGAAGATTGTTCATATGTGTACAAAACATTCTGAATGGATAACGGAGACACAGTTAACGAAAAATGGGCGCACATGATGTATAACATTTATAAACGCATTAACACATTATCTGATCCTCATCTGAAGTTATATGTTCCCCTTCTCTCAAATCTCCCCTTTTCTGGTGTTCCCTACTCCTGTCTCTCATTCTTATCAGCATGTGTGTTAAGTCTTGCTTATGGTGTCCCAAATTATTTCAGTTAATCCCCTTTCTATCAGGAAGTAAATATATGGCCTGTTGGGTTCTTTCCAAAGCTAGTGTTCTGTCATATTATTGGAGAGAAAAATTCTGGCAACAGACCCAGCATTTGAACATATTGCTCTGTTGTACATACATGCACTGTACAAAGGACCACAGCACACAGGAATTGCCAAAACATTGAGGGATATACATCTACTTCTTTCGATAATCTAGTTTTCGCATTTCACACATCTCCACATCTATATCCTCTCTCTCATTCTCTCTTTTTATCTAGTTCAGAAATCCCCCAATTATTCATCGTGTCCCTTCTCTCAAAACTCCTTCTTTAGGTTTTGTCTATTGTTCTCTTCTTCAGATAGTGTGATTATAATTGAGCAATGTAACTACAAAGACATTCGGGAGGAGCTGGCCAGAGTTAATTGGAAGGAGAGCCGAGCAGGAAAGACCACCCCCTTATCTTCACATAATTCAGAAGATAATAAAATGAAGAAGAAGATGAAACATACACATGGGAGGACAAGGCAGCCACGAGCGATAAGGCAAGTCAGGGACAGCATCAAACCAAAAGAGAAAACATACAATGTGATGAAGATGATTGGGAATCTAGATAATTCATTGGCTCTGAAACTACATAAGGCTGGTATCACTGACACTACAGAGCTCATAATCATGGTCAGGGAGAGACACAGAGGGAAACACATTCAATTTAAACACAGAAGATGGCATTACTCAAGGAAAAGATTTAGATGGATTAAACAATTGAATTAAAATCAGCTAAATGCTTTTGTGGAATGTATCAGAGAAAGCATGACCCGGGAGAGACCCTCAGCAGGAGGAAAATTAGAAAACGGAAGTACTATCACATCAGAAACCAGAGTACGTCATTGAGTAGAGGGCTGATGGATGAATGGGTCTCGATGTGAACTGGGGAACAGACAGCAGAATTGCATTGCAGATATTGCAGCCCAAAACTATGTATTCATGTCGTGCTGCAGACCACAGCAGCAGGAGAAGCAGACCTGCATTCAACCACAACCTGCAACATTTTTGCCCAGGGTTAATCTTTCAGTCTGCCATTACTATCAACACGATCTATGGCTCAGTGATGAGTGTGGGTGAACATGTCAGGGTCAGAACCATGTGAACCTAAACCTGATGCTAACCCATTAAAGCTACAGTACTTGACCAACAGATCTGATCGAAGCTCTGCAGTCCTGCCACATTCAGTCATAAATGGTGATGGACGATTAAACAAACGACAGAGGAAAGCGCTCTACAAACATCCCCATCCTAAATAATCAAATAGCCCTGCTGCCTCAATGTAAAAGACAAGGATGTAGTATCTGCAATATCCTCAGCCAGAAGTGTTGAGCCGATGATCCAACTCACCCTCGCCATGATGCCCACAGAATCACAGATGGCAGCCTTCAACCAAGTCGATCCGCTGCAATTGACATGAAGAAAGAGCTGAACAAATATCGTATCTACTGTGTTCAGCTGTTTCTTCATATCAATTGCAGCGCATCGACTTGTTTGAAGGCTGGCATCTGCGATTTGTGGGCATCATGGCGAGGGTGAGTTGGATCATCGGCTCAACACTTCTGGCTGAGGATGGTGCAGATACAACATCCTTGTATTTTACGCTAACACCATTCCTGCAAGCGAACTGAAGGCTTGTGCTGCACAGCACGCTGTGTCCCTGGAGAAACTGTTTCATTCTAGCTCCAACTCTGACATCGACCTGGCAATGTGGAAAATTACTCAGATATGTCCAGTCCCCTAAAAGTGGATACTTACAATTTGAACAATTACTATTCCCTCAGTACCATCACGACAGTAAAATTGGTGGGAGTTATTTTTGACAGAGCTGTCACGCAGCACAGAAATAATCTGCTCAATGTTGTTTCTGACAGGTCCCCATGTGGAGATGGTGCTGTTGTGGAAATGTCACTGGATTACGAATCCAGACCATGATAATGCTCTGGCAGCAGGTGGAAGTTAAAAACAAATAATAAATTATCGAAATCTAAAATCTGGTGTTAGTATAAGTTACCGTCAAGCCAATGTCGATTGTCAACAGTGGTTTGTTTCTTCAATGTACTATCAGGTAGTGAATCTCCTGGCTTTCCTGGTCTTCTGAAAAGTGTCTCCAGACACACAGAGATGTGATCAACTCTTCAATGGTCTCTGAAATGGCTCTAAAATTATCATGCCTGTTTCTAATCTGTCTCGCCCTGTCAGACTTTTATTTATTTCACTGAGGTCTCCACTCATTTTGTTAAAACACATGGAATACAGGTTCAGTCGCCCCAAACCCTGCTCCCACAACAAACCTGTCATCCCAGAGTTCAGTCTGGTCATCGTTCACTGCTCTCCCTCAATGTCAGGTTTGTGCTTTATTAGGTAAGGAGACCAAAACTGCACACAATACTGCACAATGTTCAAGATGGGGGCTCACCAAGGCCCTGTAAAGCAACAGTAAGACCCCCTTACTCCTGGCCTCAAATCCCCCTGAAATGAAGGTCAACACCCCATTCATCTTCCTATCTGCTTTCTGATCCTGTAATATTTATTCAGTGGCTGTTGTAAAGGGAAATCCAGATACATTTCAATGTTACAGCTACCCACCTGGTGGGTCTATATGCACTGGTAAGTGTCCCAGTGCCATTCCCAGTATTGACTTCTGGCTTCAGAACTCACTGCCCTGTATGGACGGCGGAGGTTGGTGAAGAATGAAACAAAAGGAAGCGTAAGTCCCTTTATAGAGTAACATTTTCCAACCTTTTCAAATGCACTTTGAAAGAAGGAACCAGACAGGTGACGACTCAATGAATGGAAGCACACTAAGAAGCTCAAAGAGTTCTTCTCCACACATCCCAGAATATGACTGGACAGGGTAATATACAAGTTGAAAAAGCATAGGGGCACGTAAACATAGTCTTCATTCATCGAGGCATAGATCTGTTAGGCCAAGATTGAATACTGTGTACAGTTCTGAGAGCCATATTACAGGAGGGATGTGATTGAACTGGAGAGGGTGCAGAGGAGATTCGCCAGGATGTTCCCTGGGATGCAGCATATCAGCTATGGAGAGAGGCTGAATAAGCTCGAGATGTTTACGTTTGGAGCAGAGAAGGCTGAGGGTGACATGATTCAGAAGGATAAGGTTATGAGGGGCATGGACAGTGTGGACAGACAGCAGCTGACCTTTTAGTCAGCGGGAGAAGAACAAGGGGGAGCACATTCTTAAAGTGAAGGGTTTGAGATTTCGAGGGGATTTGAGGATCATTTTGCGCCCAGAGCGTTTTGCAGTCTGGAATGTACTATCGGAGAGGGAGCTGTCACGGGTAACCTCACATCTGTTACAAAGTACTTGGACGACCTCTTGAAGTGTCATAACATTCCCAGCTATGGGGCTTAGTGTAGAAAAGTGGTTCTAATGTAGACCATGCTGTACGTCTGATGGTGCAGAGTCTATGCTTCTATGAGTGTATGGTTGTACAAGGTCAATCATCGAAAAGCTTATGACAGGAATTGTTGGGTTGCAGAACACTCTATATGCATAAGGGTAATAGGAGTGAACTTTAACCACTTCATAAAGTATGTCAATGTCAAAATTAAGGGAAAACAACGTGCAGCTTCGTTACAGTCTGAAACCACAAAATGGAGAATGAAGAACAGGGAAGTGGCAGAACTATGCAGCAAATATTTCAGTTATGTCTTCACAGAAGAAATCAAAACGCAAAGCAATCCTCCCAGCAATACTAGGAAAGTTTAATCTGGTGGGAAGGTGGGGAATAGAATGAAATTAGCAAATAAACGTTATGGAAAAAGTAATTTAACTGAAAGTAATGGGCTGAGGCAAAGTGATTTATCAAATGGGAATCACATTTGAGAAACTGACTTTTAGCAAAATTATGGAAAAGCAATCAATGCAATACGATTGGATTTTCAGAAAGCTGATTGATAAAGCCCCAAGCCTACTATGCAAATTAGAAACGTATGAGACTGGGGCTAATCGAAGGGCATGGTTTTACAATGGGAGAGCTAACAGGAAACAGGGAGTAGGAATAAATCAATGTTTTCGTTTAGAGCGGAGGACCCGGGGGTATAGCAGGATTCAGTGCTTGGGCCCGAGCTATTTCAAATACACACCAAACTTTTGTTAGATGGAATCAAATGCAATATTTCCAAGCTGCTGAGTGCACTATTCAATGTCGGACTGTGAGTGGGTGAGGAAGATGAAAACAAAAGCTCCAATGTGCCTGAGGCAAGTGGAGTGTCTGTGCAAAGACGGGGCAATGTGGGTAGATGTGACGTTGTGCCCTTTGATGGGAAAAAGAGAACGGCAGCCTAACATTTGAAAAGCTGTTATAATCTATGTGTCGATGAATGAAGGCTACGTTTACG
Organism: Chiloscyllium punctatum; assembly: GCF_047496795.1. Lineage (NCBI taxonomy): Eukaryota > Metazoa > Chordata > Chondrichthyes > Orectolobiformes > Hemiscylliidae > Chiloscyllium > Chiloscyllium punctatum. Next base: position 95,074,841 of record NC_092744.1, read on the forward strand.
GGCCCCTATGCATTCTCAACTTGTGTATTACCCTGTCCAGTCACATTCAGGGATGTGTGGAGAAGCACCCTCTGAGCTTCCTAGTGTGTTGCTATTCATTGAGTACTCCCCTGTCTGGTTCCTTCTTCCAAAGTGCACCACCTCATATTTATCAGGGTTACATTCCATCTGTGATTGATCTACCCATCTGAACATTTCATCTGTATCTTCCTGTAACATAAGATCTACCTCCTCACTGTTAACCACCCAGCCAATCTTTGTGTCCAACACAAACTTGCTCATCTCACTCTGCCCACCCCCGTCCATATTCACAGATACACCATTTATGAATACCACAAATAATAAGGTTAAAGATCACACAACACCAGGTTATAGTCCAACATGTTCATTCGCAGACAATAGCTTTTGAAGTGTTGCTTCTTCATCAGGTGGTTATGCACTTTGAAAGCTCGTGCCTCCAAATAAACCCGTTGATCTATAACCTGGTGTTATGTGATTTTTAACTTTGTCCACCCCAGTCCAACACTGGCACCTCCGAATCACAAATAATAAGGGACACAACACTGATTCCCGTGGTACACCATTGGACACCAGCCTCCAGTCACACAAACAGCCTTCTACCACCACCCTCTGTCTCCTACCACTAAAGTTGATTTAGATGCAACTTGGCAAGTTATTAATGGGTCCTACCTGTTCCCTGGTTATTCTTTTCTGATTGACACATTGTAGATTATCTGGGGATTCGCCCTAATCTTGCCTTGCCAGCAGGTTTCAATGCCCCTGTGTTAGTCAGTCCTCTCCGACTGAACGAATTCCTCTTTAGAACATAGAACATAGAACATAGAACATAGAAGAATACAGCGCAGTACAGGCCCTTCAGCCCTCGATGTTGCGCCGATCAAAGCCCACCTAACCTACACTAACCAACTATCCTCCATATACCTATCCAATGCCTGCTTAAATACCCATACAGAGGGAGAGTCCACTACTGCTACTGGCAGGGCATTCCATGAACTTACGACTCGCTGAGTGAAGAACCTACCCCTAACATCAGTCCTATATCTACCCCCCCCTTAATTTAAAGCTATGCCCCCTTGTAATAGCTGACTCCATACGTGGAAAAAGGTTCTCACTGTCAACCCTATCTAACCCCCTAATCATCTTGTACACCTCTATCAAATCACCCCTAAACCTTCTTTTCTCCAATGAAAACAACCCCAAGTGCCTCAGCCTTTCCTCATAGGATTTTCCTACCATACCAGGCAACATCCTGGTAAACTTCCTCTGCACCCGTTCCAGTGCCTCCACATTATTCCTATAGTATGGCGACCAAAACTGCACACAATATTCCAGATGCGGTCGCACCAGAGTCCTATACAACTGCAGCATGACCTCAGGACTCCGGAACTCAATTCCTCTACCAATAAAAGCCAGTACGCCATATGCCTTCTTCACTGCACTATTTACCTGGGTGGCAACTTTCAGAGATCTGTGTACATGGACACCAAGATCCCTCTGCTCTTCCACACTACCAAGTAGTCTACCATTAGCCCAGTAATCCATCTTTTTATTACTCTTACCAAAGTGAATCACTTCACACTTAGCTACATTGAACTCCATTTGCCACCTTTCTGCCCAGCTCTGCGGCTTCTCTATATCCCGCTGTAACCTACCATATCCTTCCTCACTGTCTACAACTCCTCCGACTTTCGTATCATCCACAAACTTGCTCACCCAACCTTCTAACCCTTCCTCCAGGTCATTTATAAAAATGACAAACAGCAATGGTCCCAAAACAGATCCTTGTGGAACACCTCTAGTGACGGCACTCCAAGATGAACCTTTGCCATCAACTACTACCCTCTGTCTTCTTCCAGAGAGCCAATTCCTAATCCAAACCTCCAACTCACCCTCTATGCCATATATCTGTATTTTCTGCAGTAGCCTACCATGGGGGACCTTATCAAACGCCTTACTAAAATCCATATATACCACATCTACCGCTTTCCCCTCATCTACCTCCTTAGTCACCTTCTCAAAGAATTCAATAAGGTTTGTGAGGCACGACCTGCCCTTCACAAAACCATGCTGACTATCCTTGATCACATCATTCTTATCCAGATGTGCATAAATCCTATCCCTTACAATTCTCTCTAAGACTTTGCCAACAACAGAAGTGAGACTCACTGGCCTAGAGTTACTAGGATCATCCCTACTCCCCTTCTTGAACAAGGGAACCACGTTTGCTAGCCTCCAGTCCTCTGGCACTACTCCGGTCGACAAAGAGGACACAAAAATCAAGGCCAATGGCTCTGCAATCTCCTCCCTTGCTTCCCAGAGAATCCTAGGATAAATGCCATCAGGCCCAGGGGACTTATCTATTTTCACCCTTGCCAGAATTTCCAACACCTCTTCTCTACATATCTCAAAGCCATCCATTCTACTTATTCGTGCCTCAGTATTCATATCGACAACAATGTCCTGTTCCTGAGTGAATACTGACGAAAAGTATTCATTCAGCGCCTCCCCAATCTCTTCAGCCTCCACACGCAACTTCCCATTACTATCCTTGATTGGACCTATTCCTTCCCTAGTCATTCTTTTATTCCTAACATACCTATAGAAAGCCTTAGGGTTTTCCCTAATCCTACCAACTAAGGACCTTTCATGTCCCCTCCTTGCTGCTCTTAGCTCTCTCTTCAGGTCCTTCCGGGCTACCTTATAACTCTCAATCGCCCCTATTGAACCTTCACGCCTCATCTTTACAAAGGCCGCCCTCTTCCATTTAACAAGGGATTCCAACTCCTTATTAAACCACGGCTCCCTCACACAACCCTTTCCTCCCTGCCTGATAGGTACGTACTTATCAAGGACACTCAATAGTTGCTCCTTGAACAAGTTCCACATATCAATTGCGCTCTTGCCTTGGAATCTACTTTTCCAATCCACACATCCTAAGTCATGCCTCAACGCATCATAATTTCCCTGCCCCCAGCTATAACTCTTGCCCTGTAGTACACACTTATCCCTCTCCATCACTAGAGTAAAAATCACCGAATTGTGGTCACTGTCCCCAAAGTGCTCACCTACCTCTAGTTCTAATACCTGGCCTGGTTCGTTACCCAGAACCAAATCCAGTATGGCCTCACCTCTTGTTGGCTTATCTACATATTGTGTCAGGAAACTCTCCTGCACACATTGCACAAACACTGACCCATCTAACGAACTTGAGCTATAGCTTTCCCAATCAATATCAGGAAAGTTAAAGTCTCCCATAACAATCACCCTATTACTGTCACTCTTCTCCTGAATCATCTTCGCAATCCTTTCTTCAACGATTCTAGGACTATTAGGAGGCCTGTAAAAGACTCCCAACAGGGTGACCTCACCTCTCCTATTCCTAACCTCAACCCAAACTACCTCAGATGGCAAATCTTCGTCCATCTTCCTTTCCACCGCTGTAATACTATCTTTGACAAGCAAAGCCACCCCCCCCCTCTTTTGCCCCCACCTCTGACCCTACTAAAACATTTAAACCCTGGAACCTGCAACAGCCAATCCTGTCCCTGATCTAGCCACGTCTCCGTAATAGCCACAACATCGAAGTCCCAGGTACCAACCCACGCTGCGAGTTCACCTACCTTATTTCGTATACTTCTGGCATTAAAGTATACACACTTCAAGCCACTCTTCTGTTTACAGGCACCCTCCTTTAAGATTGATGCCATATTCCTAACCTCCCTACACTCCAGGTCCTGCACCCTAAAGCTACAGTCTGGGTTCCCATGCCCCTGCAGAGTTAGTTTAAACCCCCCCCAAGAGCACTAGCAAACCTCCCCCCAAGGATACTGGTGCCCCTCAGGTTCAGGTGCAGACCATCCTGTTTATAGAGGTCCCACCTTCCCCAGAAAGAACCCCAGTATCCAAGTACCGAAATCCCTCCCTCCTGCACCATCCCTGTAGCCACGCATTTAACTCTTCTCTCTCCCTATTCCTCGACTCTCTATCACGTGGCACGGGTAACAAACCAGAGACAACAACTCTGTTCGTTCTAACTCTGAGCTTCCAACCTAGCTCCCTAAAAGCCTGTCTAACATCCACAGCACTCCTCCTACCTATGTCATTGGTGCCAATATGGACCACGACTTCAGGCTGCTCTCCCTCCCCGTTAAGGACCCGGAAAACACGATCAGAGACATCACGTACCCTTGCACCTGGGAGGCAACATACCAAACGTGAGTCTCTCTCGTTCCCACAAAACCGCCTATCTGTGCCCCGAACTATCGAGTCCCCAATTATTATTGCTCTGCTCTTCTCCACCCTTCCCTTCTGAGTAGCGGGGACAGGCTCCGTGCCAGAGGCCTGAGCCCCGTTACTTACCCCTGGTAAGTCGTCCCCCCCACAAGTATCCAAAACGGTATACTTGTTCTTGAGGGGAACGACCACAGGGGGTCCCTGCACTGGCTGCTTCCTCCCAGTCCCCCTCACTGTCACCCATCTATCTGCCATCTTTGGAGTTACTACTTCCCTATAGCTCCGATCTATGACCCCCTCTGCCTCCCGAATGATCCGAAGTTCATCCAACTCCAGCTCCAGTTCCCTAACACGGTCTTGGAGGAGCTGGAGATGGGTGCACTTCCTGCAAGTGTAATCAGCAGGGACGTCCATGGCATCCCTCACCTCATACATGTTGCAGGAGGAACATTGCACTGCCTTCACTGCCATCCATCTAAAGCTAACCTTTATTTTAAACAAAAAACTGGGTCTAAAGAATACAACAAGCAAAATTCGGCACTTACCTCCTTACCACAACGGATCTTATTATTAGGTTAGAGGAGGAGGGCGGGTGGGAGGCACTACCTCTGTAGTGCCTCGGGTTCTTCAGCTGCGCGCTTTTAAAGGGGAAACAAACCTACCCAGGTAAGCTTACGCTCTACCTGATTCCAGGTCTCGGCTGCCTCTCTGGTCGTCGTCACTTCCCCCTGCTGCTCCCGCTCTTTCTGTGAAGAGAGTGAAAAAAAAACACCGCTGCCCGCTACCGGTAAGTACTTTTAAAACAAACAGTCTTACCTTAGCTGCTGCTCACACTCAAAATTGCGGTCTTCAATGGCCTGTCCCTTATTTTGCCATTATTTGTCTTAAATGTGGAGTAGAAAGCCAGGGAAGCATTCTGTTTATTTCCACCTTGTCATATGTTTTGTGAATTTTCTAAATTTCACTGTGATCACCTCTCATTCTTTGAAACTCCAGAGCTCGTAGGCCAAGTTTCCTCATCAGGCAATCTCGTCACCTGTGGGATTAATATGGAGAATGTCTATTGCACTTCCTCTGTGGTCAGTATATTCTTTCTCAGATTAGGACACCAACCCTGTACACAATACTCCAGGTACAGTCTCACCAACCTTGTACACAATACTCCAGGTACAGTCTCACCAACCCTGCACACAATACTCCAGGTACAGTCTCACCAACCCTGTACAAAATACTCCAGGGACCGTCTCACCAAGTCTGTACACAATACTCCAGGTACACTCTCACCAACATGCTGTGAAACTACTTCAACATGTCGTTGCATCGATATTCTGACGTCTTTAATTGAAGGTGAACCCAAGTTTAACTTGTCACTTACATACATTGTTCTCAATACCCTTCAAAAAATTCCGTAGTTATCAAGTGTATTTTTCCTTTCAGAAATGGAGACAGATTCTCTCCAATGTTGCTGTTAATTTCTAAATATCCAATATCGCATCCTGTCTCATAGATTCCAAACGTTTCTCTACAGATGTCAAGTTAATTGGTCTGCATTTCTTCACACTATCACTTTTTCCCTTTCTAGGAGCTTGGATCCATTGCATTCATCTCCCTACCATGCTTGGATCACGTGTATTACCTTCATTTTATCTACCATGGCTTTCCAGCCTCTGTGGAATATACATGAAAATAAAACACAGCCATTGACAGTGCAATTAATACTTCTGTTGCTGATCTATTTCTGGCATTTTGAAATGAATTATATCTGTTTCGTTCGACATGGCAATGTTTAATGCAGCTACATGTTCAGTCCTACCTTGTTACTGATATGAATGGACTTTGTGTTTTTAGTTCCACGAGCCCTAAACGATCACTAGGTATTTCTGGGTGATTTTCTGGATCTTTCTCCATGATGACAGATGCAGCGTAACGTTTCTCCACAATAAACTCTCCTCTCCCGATTACAAATTTCCACATTTGACCTTACTTTTGTTTTGTTTCCTTTGAAATACAGATTGTAGATTTGTGCAGTCCTGGTATTCCTGTGTGTGAGCATGCAGGTTCGCTTTTTGATTTCCTTATCATTTTCATCGCCCTCCTTTTCTGTATTGTAAATTTCTGACATTTCTCAGGTTTCCACAATGTCTGGAATTCTTATGAAGTCACTTCTTATAATTAAAATAATCTTCAATTTGTTATGTTAACCATCATTAAGTCACTTTATCACTCTTTGGTGTTTTTACATTAAAGAAATAGATTTTTAATTCAAACGTTGCAGTATTTTCATGTAACAGATATGTACCGAAGAACATTGCAAGAAGACAGAGAAGAGATTGCGGGAGCCTGGCTGATATTTTTATATCATCGCTGGCCACGGGTGATATCCCAGATAACTGGAGGACAGGGAATGCTGTGCCCTTATTCAAGAAAGGCTACAAAGAAAAACTTGGTAACTATAGACCAGTAAACCAGACATCTGTAGTAGGTAAACTACTTTAGAAGGTTCTGAGAGATAAGATATACATACATTTGGAAAGGCAGGGTGTGATTAAGAGCAGGCTGCACGGCTTTGTGTATGGGGCAGATGGAGGCCACTTGCTCCAAATACCTGGTCCACAGTAACACAGGCTCTCTTTCAATCCCTCCAGACTGTCACACACGGTTTGGTGAGTGTTGTAAAATGTTATTTTGAAATACAGTCTGGCTTCGAAAGATGCCCCTGGTCTCTTCACAAAGCGCCTCCTCTCTGCAACTTGTGCTTCATTTGTTGGTCATGGTCTAGACCAAGATCCATTATGAATAAAGCCCCATACCTCACCCAGAGATGACTCAAAGTGCTACGCCCTTTCTGAATGCAACATTCAATAATAGATAGTCTAGGAACATTACAACCATGAACATTTTAATTACAGAAAATATGAACATAAGGAACAGGATCAGGTAATTCGGACGGTCAAGCCATTGTATACGAAAATGGCTGATCTACTGTTAGCGTTACCTCCTCTTTAATACCCAATCAATCACACCCATGGGTTCTCTGACAGGTCAAAAATGCATCTACCTCCTCCTTAAATACTTTCAGTGATTAAGCTCCTTTACCTCTCTACACCAGATAATTTCAGGCATTGATTTCCTTCTGTGAGAGGGAAAGACTCCCCCCACAGACACCGTCACCTATTGAAAGGAACAAGAGGTGAACATAAGGTCTCAGGACAGATTACCAAGACAGTATTTGACTGAGGGTGTCATCGCGACCACCTACTTATTTGAGTTTAATGGGAATCAGGTGTTTCCTCCCTACTGGTTGGGGTCTTTCAGAGCACAAAGGAAGATGTATGTGGGCGGTGGCTGACAATCCTCTCAGTCCCAGGACATCTGTTGAGGTGATCCTCAGGTGAACTTCCTCAGTATAAACATCTTCAGCTCCTTCATCAACGTTTACGCGGGCCACATCCCTGGTACCACTCCACTCCACTCCCCCCCCCCCTCCGCCGATCCATCATAAGAACAGAAGCGGGGTGATCACTGAAGGTCACACAATGTTCAGAACATTTTGTCCCCCCTCAGCTCCTGAACCAGTCTCTATGTCCATGTGCAGCAAAGCCTGGACAGCAGTCAGGTTTGTGTTGTTAAAGTGTCAGTAACATTCATGTAACAGCACGGCCAGACACTGCACATTTCCATAGTTAAAACATGAGCTCATTCAGCACCACAAGCTGGTTACATGATATATGGAAGCCATTCTGCCCATCTAAACGACTGAACAAAAGCAGGGACAGCCCATTCAATCGTGCTGCCTGTTCCCCAGGAAGAGGAGGGCTCCAGTCAGTACATTGAGCTGTTAAACAGGAACAGGCTGAGCCCAATCAGACACTTGATACTGTTTTATGGGAGCAGGAGAGGCCATTCAGCCCCTTAAGACATTTATACGGGAACATGTGGTGTCATTAATGCTCCAACCTGAAAGACCAATTGAGCAGACACTGCACTCATAGACAGCTCACGATTTTCCTCGTGGCTCCATTGCCTGTGGGACACATGTTCTGTTTCGCCGGCAGTGAGGAAGGAAACCAAATGTTTTCTACCAAGTCTCAAAGAGGCATCTTCCATTTCCGAGAAGACAGATCCATGTTCTCCGTGGGGGTCAGAAGTTGATGGAAATAGTTAACTGTTTTACCATGTAAGTATTGAGGCTCCTGTCGGGATTGTGGATTACATGACGTTCATAATGTGGAGAGAGGATAGTCAAAGACTGACTCTCTCTCTCTCTCAATCAAAATGGGGAGTGGCGTGGGGTGAGAGGAACATTCCGAGAGGCTTTTAACGAATCGACAATCATGTAAACCTAGTAATAAACAAGCCATGGAATTTATCACCGTATCATTGTTTGTTTGGAATATAATGCGTGACAGTCCATCCCCTTACGGTTCAATGCAATAATCTTATTCCCTCAAAGCACTACACATTAATCCTCATGCACTCCCGATGGTACAATCATCCTAACAATGAGGCTGGTGAAGCTCCTTTACACTCTTGCTGCCAAGAGGCGTATTCCTTATAAAAGAGAGAAAATCTGTCCACAATACTCCAAATACGATCTCATCAACACTCTCAGGGTTGATCGCAATAATTCTGTTCCCTCACTTAGCTGTCTCAGCTTGTTTCCTGTGCTGTAAAAAGCCATTACTTCTCTCTCACTGCGAATGATGTGGAATTTAGACATTTCTTACATTTGTACGTCAGCATCAATAAAGTCATCACCAGAGGTACCGATGGAGATGAATATCATTCTCGGAGGGAGACTCTATTATAAAGTCTTCACTCGAAACAGGGAATGGTCACCTACCTGAATGGAAATGACTTGCAGGAACATGGAAATCAGGCAGGGGAAGGGAGGTATCTTTTCTTTTATTCTGCTCTCACGGGATGTGTGCAGCCCTGGTCAGACCAGTATGTTATGCTGATCCTGAACTGAGTAACTGTTTCAGCTGTTCCACAGGTTAGTACAAAGTAAAACACATCGCAGTACATTTGCAGTCACACAGAGACCTGACCAGGGATGGATGACCCATGAACCTCTCTACAGGACATGAGGCAAACACATAGGCTTTGTTCAAAACAAGTGGTGATGATTTAATTTACATTCCATCAACTTCCTTCATGAGACACTAAAAGATTATTATTCTGTGCCGTTTGATTATGAGTCAATGACTTGACCACCATGCACTGTCTGTCCATCTTACAGATTCTGTGGAGAGGACAAATTAATCATCTTAAGTACAAATATTTTGTGACGTAAGCATAGTTAGAAGAGACTTGAAACGGTTATATCTGGATTTACCAAAGGCACAAACGATGGATTATTCAGCAGTTGCATTGAGGCTGAGAAGGAGACTGAAATATCCTGATAGTGGCCTTGGGCAGGATTGGTGAGCGGGGAGAATATGTATGAATGGAAATCTGTATGGAGAGAAAAGATCATGGAGTTTAAGAACAGTCTGGTTTCTCCTCACATATTGTTGAGTAAGTTGTGAATAGTAATTTGCTAGTTATAATTTGTAAGGAATAAAATTTTTGACTGTATCTGAAAATGATGACTTCCAAATTCTAAAATGTGAATATGAACAGCAATTCAGTTCAACTCAGCTTAATAGTCAGATGGAATGACTTACCAGGAACACCAACTATGGCGCGGATGGGATAGTAACCACCTTGAATAATCCAAAGGATATCTTCGATCTATGATGCTAATGATATCCAAGGCTGAGAAAGGTATTAAAGACCGAAGGATAAATTCCTGTCTGTTGTAATATTCCTTTCCAATGTTCTCAGATTCAGATCCATTATTGGAGCATTCCAGTCTAATGTTCTCAGATTCTGAAGTCTCCTCTCCCTGACTCTCGAGCTGCTGATCTCTGTTAGTCCAGTCAATGATGCTCCCGCCCATACTGGGATAACACATTGAACCGAGTCTTTAATTAACAGAAGAGGCAAAACCTCCAGTGACACATTTCTGATCCATGGAGACGGACATCAATCACAGTCTCTGAACAAATAGCTCCATCCAACGCCTTTCAATTCAATATTGTTTTATTAAAATTCAAAACAATGATTCAAACTTTCGCATACTGAATGGGATTTGTGAGGGTGACTGATGGAACAAATCTTGAGACCGGTAGATCAATTGAGAAAACCATTCAATCTGACTTGGATGCAGGAGAAATGTTATAAGTTTATCAGAACGCAAACATGTTTCTCTGTTTATAAATGGAAACATACATCCTGGAACTATTGATCAAGCATCATAATTTCAATTAAACATTGAGGCAATTTTTATACTTCATGATCTGAGGGGAGTGTGTGTCTGAGAAACGTGGGATTATAACAGACAAATGGCATGGATATGATAACAGAGAATTGAACGTGACAAATGCAATTCAGATTGTTATTCCAGGTTCAGAGAGAGGCAGATGAGGCCTGTGCTATTGATGTCCTCGATGTTCGTGAACTGTGATGAAGTGTCATTTACTGGACTTCAATTACAGTGTGATTATGGCATTGTGGAGGAGACAGAAAACAGAGAGAATTGTGGGACATGGCAGTTCAGACTGGAGGGAGGGACAATAATATTCCCCAGTCATCAGTATTGGAATGTTACCCTCTATAACTCATATGAAGAACAGATTCAAGGATACATTTAAAGTGAGGAATGAGGAGTAAAATCTGTTTATTGATCACAAAATACAGGACAAAATGATTTTCTGTCCATACTAAACTATGGAAAGTATAAGGAGATAAGATATATTCATGATATTGAGCTACATAAATTGAAAAGTGTATTACAAAACCACGGAAGTGGTGTACAATCTTTCTCAATCATTATTTTGCCCACAGCTGAGATGCTGATTTCCCCTCTGTCAGTGATCCACCTCATTGAGATTCTCTAGCACAGTATCTTAGTATCGAGCAGGATTCTCAGTTCCTGCTGCTTTCACCCAGTCTGTTTAAATTTAACCACCTTCTCACTGTAAAAAAATAACTTGGCCTTTCGAACTCTCTTTAACTGTCAGCAACTCAGCTGTATGATATTATTGAAGATAAATGTTCTGGGACCACAGTCAGTATCTGCACAGCGCACACAGGGTATGGTAATAGATAAAGACCTTGCAGACCGTGAGAATGTCTAAATAAAACTTCCAATTTCTGTCTGTTCCTGTCTATCTCCCCTCATGCTGTCTTCTGATCTATCCAACTCACCCTCGTTTTACCATCCCTCCAATCGCTCCCTGTTTCAAAATTGTGCAGTTGCACAGCTTGATGTTCGACTGGAATAACACAACTATTATAGGACAAGCCAAATAGAGAACAGCCAGTGAATTCCTTGAGGCATGGCACTCATCCACGGATTTTATCATTAAACACATCGACCTGGACTCAATGCATAGGTCACTGCAGTGGACAGCTGGAACTGACAGTCTGACGCGGCAGAGACAAACCACTACAAATGCTGGAGGAAACAACACAGAAGCGCTTCACAGGAGGCTCCCAAGCACTGAGGATGTCGCCTAGACAGGGGACGAAATGTCTGCAACACAAATTCCCAGCTCGGTGAACAGAATCACAACAACAAGCACCCGAGCTACGAATCTTTTTACAAACGTTGCGGCTATTTTGGTGAAATGGATAGAGCAGGGACAGGACTGATCGTTGGTTGGTCCGGGGTTTAGATGCTTCATTAAGAACAAGTTAGGTACTAAAAGTGGCGGGAGGTGGAGGCATTGTTAATCAAAGACAATATTACGGTGGCAGAAAGGATGTTTGGTAAGGACTCGTCCACTGAGTTAGTATGGGAAGAGGTTAGAAACAAAAACAGAGAGGTCACCCTGTTTTTATTTCTCTACAGCCCTCTGAAAAGTTCCAGAGATGTCGCGTAAGGATTACAAAGATGATACTGGATAGGAGCGAAAATAACAGAGTAGTTGTTATGGAGGACTTTACTTTTCCAAATAGTGACTGGAAACGCTACAGTTCAATTACTTTATATGAGTCAGTTTTAGTCCAATGTGTACAGAATGGTTTCCTGACACAGTATGTACATTGGCCAACAAGGTACAAGGCCAAATTGGATTTGGTACTGGGTAATTAACCAGACCAGGTATTAGAATTGGAGGTAGGTATACACTTTGCTGATAGTGACCACAATTCAGTTATGTTTACCTTAGCTTTGGAAAGGGACAGGTCTATACCGCAGGGCAAGTGTTATAGCTGGGGGAAAGGCAATTATGATGCGATTAGGAAAGGATTTAGAATACATAGGATGGGGAAGGAAACTGCAGGGGATGGGCACAATTTAAATGTGGAGCTATTTCAAACAACAGCTACTGTGTGTCCTTGATAAGTTTACGCATGTCAGAAAAGAAGGAAGTGGTCGAGTGAGGCTGCTGTGTTTACTGAAGCAGTTGAATCTCTTGTCAAGAGGAAGAAGGAGGCTTATGTAAAGATGAAACGTGAAGGTTCAGTTCGGATGCTTGTGAGTTACAAGTTATCCTGGAAGGACGTAAAGAAAGAGATAAGAATAGCCAAGAGAGAGTATGAGAAGTCTTTGGCAAGTAGGATCCAGGAAAACCCTCAAGCTTTGTATCAGTATGTCACGAATAAAAGAATGACCAAATTAAGATTAGGGTCAATCATGGATAGTAGTGTGAAGTTGTGTGTGTAGTCCAAGGAGATCGCACAGGCACTAAATAAATATTTGAATCAATATTCACAATGGAAAGACAATGCTATCTGGGCCTATATGCAGTAAAGGCTATTAGACTAGATGGGATTGAGGTTCGTAAGGTGGAGATGTTAGCAAATCTGGAGAGTGTGAAAATAGATAAGTTCCCTTGGCCAGATGGAATTAATCCCAGGATTCTCTGTGAAGTTAGAGAGGAGGTGACACAAGCATTGGTTCGAATCTTTACATCGCCATTGTCTACAGGAATAGTGCCAGAAGACTGGGCGACAACAAAGGTTGTCTCTTTGTTCAAGAAATGGAGAAGAGACAACCCTGGTAATTATATACCAGGTTGACTTTGGTTATGGGTAAAGTGTTGGAAAGGTTTATAAGAGATAGGATTTATTCTCACCTAGAAAGGAATCCTTTATTAGGGATAGTCAACAAGGTTTTGTGAAGGGTATGTCATGCTTCACAAATCTTACTGAATTCATTGAGAGGTAACCAAACAGGTGGGTCAGGGTAAAGTGGGGTATAAGTATTTCAGTAAAACATTTGAAATGTCCACCATGTTAGGCTATTGCAGAAAATATGGAGAGTGTGGTGTTGGAAAAGCAGAACAGACGAGGCAGCGTCCAAGGAGTAGGAGAGTCGATGTTTCACTTGTAAGGCCTTCACCAGGAATCAGTGTTCTGGTCTCCAGCATCTGCAGTCTTCACTTTCTCCGAGCTCCTCGGATGCTGCCGGACCTGCTGTGCTTTCCCAGCACCACACTTTCAAATCTGATCTCAAAGATCTGTAGTCCTTACTTTCTCACAGAAAAATACGGAGACGTAGAATTGAGGGTGATTTAACGTTTTGGATCAGAAATTGTCTAGCTGAAAGAAGACAGAGGGTGGTAGTTGATGGGGAATGGCCATCCTCGAGTTCAGTCGCTAGTGGTATACTGTAAAAATCTGTTTGGGGGTGACTGTTGTTTGTCTATTTGAAAATGACCTTAATGAGGGAATAGAAGGATGAATTAATAAATTTAGGGTTCGCTGTAAGGTTGGTGGAGAGATGGGTACTGCTGAAGAATGTTGCCGGTACTGAGCTGTAATGTTCTATGTTCATGGACCTACAATGGGCTGAATAGCTTCCTTCTGTGATTAACAATTCGGAGGGACTCTGACCCACAATAAAAGCTTTAGGTGCCTGGAGAGACAAGCTGGTCCAGTAAAGGACACACACTGCACAAACATCCATCATCTCTTCCTGTTTTCTGATATACAGCGGCCTCAAAATATGAGTCCAAACAAAATAGATTGATTCAAATTCACGCAGTCAGGAGGACGTTCACCCGAGGGGATTACCGTCAGAGGATTCAATGAATAATATGATTTCAGAATAAGACAAATAATAAAATAATATCACAGCAGCATAATGATTAGCAGCAGAGTAAAACTTACAGTTGCAAATAGTTTGAAGTTCAACATTGTGTTCATTTTTGGTCACTTTGCTATGGGAAGGATGCTATTAAACTGGAACTTTACAAGGATATTGCCAGGACTCAAGGGTCTGAGTCATAGGGAGAGGTTGGATAAGCTGGGACATTTCTCGTTAGAGCGCAGGAGATTGAGGAGCGGCATGAAGTGCTTCGAGAGGCCTTTCATGGCCCACATCCGTTCTAGTCTCCAAGCCTGCCTCGATCCCCTACAATTCCACGACAGATTCCTGCTCATTGACTATAGGTTCACCTTCAATACCATTATTCCCTTCAGAATAATCACAAAACTCCCTGACCTTAGTCTCGGCTCCGCCCTCTGAAATTGGATCCTCAGCTTTCTGACCTACAGTACACAATCAGTGAAAATAGGTAAGTGTGTCTCTTCCATGATAACAGTCAACACTTACCAAAAGATGTGTCCTCAGCCTCCTACTATACCCCTGTACACCCACGACTGTATTGCCAAATTTTGAATGAACGCCATCTCCATGTTCACTGATGACACCATTATAGTAGGACAGACATGTAATTATGGCAAGCCAATACAGAATGGAAATAGAGGACTTTGTGATGTGCTGCACTGAGGCCAACCTCTCTTTCAACATCGGCAGAACTAACAAACTGATCAATGACTTCAGAAAGAAAGGAGGAGAACATGCCTCCATCTTCATCAATGGAACTGGAGTTGAATTGGTGGCATCATTAAGTTCCTCGGAGTGACGATAACCAACATCCTGTCCTGGACTTCCCAGTTAGATGTAACAGTCGAGATGGCACAACAAGGCATCTTCGTTCTCTGGCAGCTCAGGACATTTGGCATGCCCACAAAGATCCTGACCAATTTCTACAAATGCACCACTGAGAGCAAACCATTCGTGTGCATAATGGTCTGGTGTGACAATAGCCCAGCCCAGGACAGTAAGAGAAATGACAGAAGGTTGTGTGCACAGCCCATGCCATGAAGGAAACCAACCTCCCATCCATTGACTCCATTTACAAGGCTCGCTGCCGCCGAAAGACTGGCAACCAAAGACCATTCGCACACTGGATCACCTACAATCTCTTCCATCAGGCAGACAGTACAAACCAGCGTCTCATGAACAGTATCTTCCCAGCCCATTATTAAACTGAGTAGTGGAAACTCTGAATTCAAATAGTGCTGATCTTATTCACGTTGATCTTGCCTATTGCATGCCATTTGTGGTGTAGCCTGTATGCCTCAGTCTGTTTTTAGTTTACCCTTTGATCTGTATGTCCTTGCTTATTGTAGGAGCGTGATTCCCCAGCGAGGGACAAAGACTCTGGAAGCACAGGGAATGGACGTTAATTCAAGCAAAAATTGTTTATAGCAGGGAGAGTACCAAAGGATCTTCCTCAAATTTGGCTTTGACATGAGAAGGCAATGGTTTCCTTAATCCTCAGCTCACATCAGAAGAGGGTCGCTGCTCCCAGTTACCTGGAGCTGTGGGGTGGTGGCTCCCTCCTAGTTTTCATTTGGTGGTGGGTGGCCTTTACCAGTCACCTCAGAGGGTTCGTCGTTTCCTGTTTGGGAGGTTCTGCCCTCCTTTCTCCCCGCAGCGCTCTGTTTCATCTTTTGATGATGACCCTCCCTGAGCCCATCTTTGATTAGGTTAGATTATTTACAGTGTGGAAACAGGCCCTTCAGCCCAACAAGTCCACAACGATCCGCCGAATCGGAACCCAACCAGACCCATTCCTCTACATTTTACCCCTTCAACTAACACAACGGGTAATTTAGCATGGCCAATTCACCTAACCTGCACATTTTTGGATTGTGGGAGGAAACCGGAGCACCCGGAGGAAACCCACGCAGACACGGGGAGAATGTGCAAACTCCACACAGAGAGTCACTGAGGCGGAAATTGAACCCTAGTCTCTGGCGCTGTGAGGCAGCAATGTCAACCACTGTGCTACCGTGCTGCCCATCTTCACCATTCGAGGATCTGCCTGTATCCTTACTGTGCAGCTGTCGTTTCCCTCTTTGCTAGGAGGTTTTGGTGGCCTGGCGCGTTTTCCGCCTCCTTTATTTGAAAGGAATCCAATTCTCTGCCTCCTTGGTTCCCCCTCCTCCATTGCCTCCATCTGTCCTGTAGGAGCTTGGATCAGTGCTGTCCCTACCTGCTGGCTGCTGTCTGCTCCGCTTCAGCCTGTCCTTTCTTCTGGGTGCCATCAGACACCGTTCCCTTGCTGGTTTGTGGTGCCTTGCTTATCTTTTACCGTCCACCTCTGGCAGTCTGTGCATAGGTGGCAGACGCTCGTCTTGGGCAGGCCATGTAAATGTGGTCCGCCTCTCCACACAGATTACAGTTCTTGGCCTCTTTGCATTCCTTGGTCGGATGACCTTCCTGCTTGCAGTTCTGACAGATAGTAATCGTACAGTCAGCCGTAATGTGGCCTGACCTCCCACAGGTTTGGCACAGTTTTGGCTGCACTCCGTATGTCAAGTACACTCTTCTCTCTCCGATTGCAAAACTGGAGGGTGTGTAGAGGATGTTCCCATGGCATTGACCCTCAGGGTTACCCTGACCTGCCGATTGCTGGTCCAGATTCTCAAAGGGTCAACCACATCAGTGCTTTCTGCCTCAACCTGGACGTATATTCCCAGGAAGGTGAGGACATCAGCTGCTGGAACATGGGGGCTGTACATATGAATCGCATTAACATGACTGCCCTGTGCAGGACGCACACACAACAGCTGATAAGTTGGAGAACAGAGGCTCCCCTTCCTTCTCCTTGAAGACCTTCAGGAGCTGCTCGCACTGCTTCACGCTCCTCAAGGTCACATCGAAATTGCCTGCCCCAGGAAAATGCTACATGCAGCACACATCTTTTTTAATTTCAAAAATATACTTTATTCATAAAATAATTTGATGGTCTGTACAGTTTGTCATGCCATACATGTATAAACATTTAAATGCAGATATCAGAGTTTATCATTTTTTATACAGGTATGTACATTTATCAAAACTATGTCCATATATTTAGCTGAGGCGTCAGCATAGTCCAAATCACTGCGTGGGCCCCCTGTTCTTCTTAGGGAGCCAGATGTTACACGGTGGTCTTTCCCCACCGCACCTTGGTGGCAGTTGCCCCAAGCTTCAACCCGTACTTCAACATGTTTTCCTGGACCTTGGATTGTGCCAGTCTGCAGCACTCAGTCGGGATCAACTCCTTCATCTGGAAGGTCCAGAGAGCATCCTTCACTGAGTTGACGATCCTCTAGGCTCAGTTGATGTTCGTCTTGGTGTGCGTCCTGTGGAACATTCCATAGAGCACGGAGTGCCGTGTCACAGTGCTGCTCGGGACGAAGCTCGATAAACACCACTACATTCCTCTCCAGACGTCTTCTGCATAGGCACATTCCAGGAGATGCGTGACAGTCTCGACCCCACCCCCAGCCGCTTCGTCTGCTTCAAACCCACAGCACTCGAACAAAATCTTCTTCACGAACGCCATCCAATTGACAGGCGTACGATCGTCCACCTTCTGCACAGTTACCCTGACTGTGTTGCGAATGCCCTGGCCTGGGGTCCGGGCTGTTGCTGAGGCCATAGCTCCTAGCTTGGCTGGTCCCTGAATTGGTGTTAGGCCGAAGCCAGCATGAAGATCCACCAATTTCAGGACAGCACAACCAAACGATCCTCCACCGTCCAATCACGATCCAGCGATGATCTCGATGAGCTCTGATGACTCGCAACTCGACACCCGTCCTGATATGAACAGACACTTGTGCTTAGCCAAAAGGGACTCTATTAAAAATCTTTCTGAAAATCCAAGTTTAGTTCCTCTATTGCTTTCTCGTAATTAATCTACCAGTCAGTTTCTTAAATATGCTTCCCATTTTATCAACGTATGTTGAAGTTTTTTTTATGCCCATATTTTCAGTTCCAATAATTTTCCCAAATCAGTCTATTTACTAATTTCATACTATATATATATATATATATATATATATATATATTCAGTCTCAGGTTTTCTCCTATTGCTGGGAAGGTTTTGTTTATATCTTTTTTTCTGTGAAGACAGAAGTGAAGTAGTTGTGTCATGTTTCTCTGTTCTCCATTCTCCGTTCCCTGGTTTCAGACTGTACGGAAGCTGACACTTTGACTGGAAAGAACAGTTGCTGTCTATTCACCCTGTCCATGCCTCTTGTAATCTTAAACCTGAATTACTTACCCACTCACTTTCTCTGCTCCAAGGGAAACAACTCGAGCTTATCTAGCCCCTTCTCCGCAGTTCATATGTCCCATCCCAGGGAACATCTCAGTGAATCTCCTCTGCACCTCATCCAATACAATCACATCCTTCATGTGATATGGCTACGAGAACTGCACACAGTATTTAATTTGGCCTTTCCAAAGTGCTATATACCTCTTATAATCTTTGCGTCAATGAACAAAGGCTATATCTACAGTCCTGCTTAACTCATCAATGATCATATCCAGTCACTTTCAAGGATGTGTGTAGAAGCAGCCTCTGAACTTCCTAATGTGCAGCCATTCATTGAATTCTCCCCTATCTGGTTCCATCTTTCAAAGTGCATCAACTCATATTTATCAGGGTTACATTCCGTCTGCCATTGATCATTTTCATCTGACCAATCCACCAGCATCCTTCTGTAATATAAGGCCTTGTTCCTCATTGCCAACCACCCCGTCAATCTTTGTTTGCAACACAGACTTGCTTATCACGCTCCCCCTACCCACTTCACATTCACATCACTTAAGGTTACCACGAATAATAAGGGATGCAGCACTGATCTGTGCGGTACACCAGGGGACATTGGTCTCCAGTCACACAAACAGCCTTCTACCACAAAGTTGAGTTTGGATGCAACTTGGCAAGTCACTAATAGGTCCCACCTTTTCCCTGGTTTTTCTGTTCCAGATGATATACCTGTGGAATATCTGGGGATTCTCCTTAATCTAGCCCTGCCTGCAGATTTCCATTGCCCTGCATGCGTCAGTCCCCTCTGAATGAAGATTTTCCTCCTTATTGGGGTCTTAAATGGCCTGTCCCTTATCCTGCCATTATTTGCCTTAAGTGTAGAGTAGACAGCCAGACAAACATTCTGTTTGTTTCCACCTTGTCACATGTTTCGTATATTTTCTAAATTTCATTGTGTTGTTTGAAACTGGGGAGGTCACAACACAAGCCCCCCCACGGAAAATCTTGTCATCTGAGGGATTAATCTGGAGAATGTCCATTGCACGTCCTCTGTGATCAGTGTAATCTTTTTTAGATTAGTCACCAACACTGTACAAAATTGTCCGAGTATACTCTCACCAACCCTCTATGCAACTGCTTAATGATGTCTCTACATCAATATTCAGATTCGCTTAAACGAAGGCCAACCGAACTTTAATTTTCCAATTACATGTATTCTTCCAAATACTATTCACGATAATTGCATTTACGAACTCATTGTATGAGTTCTTATAGAAAGACTTCTGAAAATCCAAATGCACCACTTCCACAGGTTGTCCATTGTCTATGCTGCAAGAAACAACATCAAACAATTTCAAAGTTGTCAGGTATAATTTCTTTGTCAGAAAGAAATAGTGATTCTCTGTAATGTTGCTGTCCATTTCTAAATGCCCAATATCACATCTTATATATTAGATTCCAACTGCTTCCCTACAGATGTAAGATTAATTGGTTTGCAGTCATCTACATTATCTCTTCTTGCCTGCGTATATAGTTGGATCGTGTTTACTACCTTCCAGTTAGCTACAATGGCGTACGGCCTTTGGAGGATCTACAGGAAAATAAAACACAGTCACCGACTGTTCAATTAATATACTGTTTTATATCTGACATTTTGATGTGAAGTACATCTGGCCCATCAGACTTAGCAATGATCAACCTAGCTAGACTTTCAAATACTGCGTTGTTGCTGACACGCATTGACTTTATGTCTTTTGTTCCACAAGTCCCATGTGACCACTTGCTGTACATCAGAGATTTCCTGGAGCTTTCTCCATGATGACAGATGTGAAGTAACTGGTTAGTTTCTCTGCCCTTTTCCTTTTCCCCCACAATAAATTCTCCTCTACCTTACAAAAGAGTGAGTGGACAGAGCTAGGTACGGTGGCCATCACCAAGGAGAAAGTGCTGGAAAAACTGAATGGCCTGACGGTAAGTAAATCACCTGGACCAGATGGATTCCAATCCAAAGTTCTAAGGCAGACAGCTGATGACACAGTGACGGCATTGGTAGTGATCTTTCAGGAGTCACGCGAATCAGGGAGATTCCGAGAGGACTGGAAAATCGCAAATGTGATGCCCCTGTATAAAAAAAGGGAGTAAATCAAAATACGGAAACTTACAGACTGACTAATCTAAACTTGGTGGTGGGTAAGATCCTGGAATCCCTTGTGAAGGGTGAGATTTCTTAATAGTTGGAGGTGGATGGTAAAGTAGAACAAAGTTAGCATGGTTTCATCAAGGGGAGATCATGCCTGGGAAATCTGCTAGAATACCTTGAGGATGTAGAGAGCTGCTTTGAACAAGGAAAGCCAATGGATATCATCCACCTGGACTTCCAGAAGGTCTTTGACAATGTGCTGACAGGAGGCTACTGAGTAAGGCAAGGGCCCACTGTGTTCGAGGCAAGGTACGAGCATGGATAGAGGTTTGGCTGTCTGGCAGGAAGCAAAGAGTGTCATTGAAAGTGTTCTTCTCAGGTTGACAGTAGGTGACAAGTGATGGTCCATAAGGCTCAGTGTTGGGACCACAAGTTTTCACTTTATGCACTAACAATCCAGATGAAGGAACTGAAGACATCCTGGCTACAGTTGAAGATGATACAATGATAGTTGTAGGGACAGGTCGGCTCAAGAAGGATTTGGGCAGATTAGGATAATGGGCAAAGAAGTGATAAATGCAGTACAAAGTGGGAAATTGTGTGAACATGCAGTTTGGTCGAAAGAATACAAGCATGGACTACTTTCTAAATGGGGAGAAAATTCAGATATCTGGAGTGCAAAGGGACTTGAGAGTTCTACTCCAGGATTCTCGCAACGTAAACTTGCAGGTATAGTCATTAGTTAGGAAGGCAAATGCAATGACGGCATTTATTTTGAAAGAATTTGAATGTTAAAGCAGGGACGTACTTCTGAGGCTCGATGAGGCTCTTGTCAGACCATATTTGGAGTATTGTGCGCTGTTTTGAGCCTCATATCTCAGGAAGGATGTGCTGGCCTTGGAATGGGTTCAGAGGAGGTTCACGAGAATAGTCCCAGGAATGAAAAGCTTAACATATGAAACGTTTGAGGACTATTGGTCTGTTCCTGATGGAGTTCAGAAGGATGAGGGGGATCTAATTGAAGCATCCAGAATACTGAATGGCCTGGATAGTGTGGATGTTGAGAAGACTTCCATTGGTAGGAGACTCTATGACCCAAGGACACAGCCTTAGAGTAAAGGGAAAACCTTTTAGAATGGAGATAAGGAGAAACGTCTTTAGCCAGAGAATGGAGAATCTATGGAATTCATTTTCACAGAAGGCGGTGGAGGTTAGGTCATTGAGTATATTTAAGACAGAGATAGATAGGTTCCTGAGTATCAAAGAGATCAAGGTTTACAGGGAGAAAGCAGGAGAATGTGGATGAGCAACTTGTCAGGCATAATTGAATGGTGGATCAGACTCGATGGGTTGAATGGCCGAATTTCTGTTCCTATGTCCGATGATCTTATGGTTGTAAACCGCAGCCGATAGCTTCCTCTCTATCACTTTGACCCTCCTGACAGCAAAGTGCAAGAGTAAAAAATCCCTGAGTCATCTTTACCAAACATGGAGGATTCCTGTTGAGGATTCATGGGAATCACTCCACTGCTTGAAGGAAAGGAAATTCTGTCAAATCCAATTGGTCCAGGAAGAAGTCTTATATCTGCAGTTTCTTTGAGTAGAATAATATCGGAGACAGAATAGCAGTTGGGACACATTATCACTTTTCCATTTGATATGAGTTCAACTACTATTCAACTCTGGAAACCATTCCTTATTCTTTTTCATCTTAAGACGGGCATTTGTGTATGTGTCTGTACGTGCTTGACTCTGTGTCTCACATTTTTCGGGAAAATGTCCTAGGTTACACTTCAAATCGGTTGTAACCTGTGGAGAAGTGGGGCTGGTAAAGGAAACAGTGACTTTCCAACAGTGGTCGGAGCAGGAATGAAAAATTCTCATGGGACTGTTCAAATAGGAATTCCTTTCCCCCGAAGTTTCATCCCAAGATGTCAGCTCATCTCCACCACTTCCAGTGTAATTACACATGGTCTATAAATGTTGACCGATCAACAACAGACACATTCCATGAACATATCAACAATGATAAACTGCAGCAGAATTAATTGGATAGGAACAAGACTGATAGATAAATCATTGGTGCCTTACAGAATTGTGCTGCCTGTGCACTTTGACTTTGTGCAGTTTCCTAGTATTGATTCAAAGTTGAGTTTATTCAACATTTAACAGACACGTGAATGGAGGAAAATTGTGGACAGACAGAAAAGTGCTGCGGAGACCACAATCAGATCAGCCATGATCTTATTGTCTGGTTGAGCAATGACAAAGTGTCTAATGACCCACTCCTGCTCCTCAGTCCTATTTCCTATGTTCCCTTCAGTCCTCACAACCACTCTGAACAGGAGCAAATAGAGACTACTTGCTCCAAATACCTGGTCCGCAGTAACACAGGATACCATTCAGTCATTACCACTGCGTGGTTTGGTGTGGGATGGAAAATGTGATGGGAAATCCAGGCTGGTTATGAAAGAGGCCTCCTATCTCTTTACAGAGTGTCTCCTCACTACAACTGGGGTTTCATTTGTTGGTCATGTTGTAGACTCAGATTCACTGTGAATATCTGGCCCATATCTCTCCCAGAGATGGCTCACAGAATACATGTCTCTCACTGTCTTCAACATTCAATAACAGCACTTCCAGGAAAATTGAAACCATTCACTTTCCAAAGAAAGAATATGAGAACATAAGAAACAGGAGCAGATAATTCCGATGCTCACGCCATTGTATGCGATCATCTCTGACCGACTGTTGTCATTAACTCCATTTTAATGGCCAATTCTTCACACCCCCTCAGCACTCTGACAGGTCAAAAATCCATCTATCACCTCGTTAAATACTTGCAGTGGTCTAGCTCCCCTAACTTTCTAGACCTGAGAATTGTTGACATTCACTACCCTCTATGAGAAGAAAACACTCTCCAGACAGATACCATCCTATTAACATTAACAGATGGGGTGAACGGATCTGCTCAGGTTTGAGGGATTGACCCCGATATCAAGGCAGGATATAATTGAAGATTTTATCCTCAGAGGCACTTAAACATCCAGAATCATGCATCCCGAATAAATGTTTTTAAAAAGCCATGAAATTTATCATCTTCTCAGTGTCTGTGTAGAACATAACGAGTGATTGTCCATCACTGTCAAGTTTCAATGCAATGATCTCTTATTCTCTGACAGTGCTCCAAATTAACCTTCACTCACTCCTCTTTTACCATCAGCCCAGGGATTACTCTGGTGAAATCTCTTTATACTGTCGCTGTTGAAATGTGATCATTCCTTTTAAAGGAGAGAAAATCTATCCACAGTATCCCAAATACTGCCTCAACAACAATATCAATGATGATCATAATAATTCCTTTCCCCCACTTCCCAGTCTCCATTTCTTTATTATAATGTAAAACCCCATTCCGTCTCTATGCACTGCCACTGACGTGGAATTTAAAAGTTTCTTACATTTGTATGTCAGCATCATTAAAGCCAGCAGCAGAAGTGCCCGTGCAGATGACCATCACTCTTGGGGATAGACTCAGTGAGAAAGATTTCTCTTGAAATAGGGAATGGTCACCTACCTGAATGGAAATGAAATGTCGGAATAAGGAAAACAGGCACAGGAAGGGAACTAACTTTACCTTTGTTCTTCTCGCACGTAATATGTGCAGCCCTGGCCAGGCCAGCATGTTATATGGATTTTGAACTGAGTGACTGGTTCAGCTGTTCCACAGGACAGTAAAGAGTAAAACACATTGCTGTGAGGTGCACAGACCTGACTGGGGAAGGACAACCCATTGATTTCTTTGATGGACATGATGCAAGCAGATGGGCGTTTTCTCACAAATGATGATAGTTTCATTTCAATTACATTAATTTCCTTCATGAGATATCAACAGATTATTATTCTGTGCATCTAGATTGTGTGCAATGTCTTAAGCAGCATGCAGTGCCTGCCTGTCTGACTGATTCTGTGCAGTGAACAAGTTCAACATACTCAAGAGCAATTATTCTGTAATTAACATGTGGTCAGAAGGGACTTGGTAACGTGTATCCAGATTTAACAAAGATACAATTGATAGTTTATTCAGAAGATGCACTGAGGCGGAGAAGGAGACGGAGATATCATGATGGCCCTATTGGACAGGATTAGTGAGTGGGGAGGATATGGAAATGTACATCTGTGCAGGGCTAGAAGGATTATGGAGATTGAGAACAGTCTGGTTCTCCTCACATATTGGTGAATAATTTGTCATGAGTAATTTGCTCGATACAATTTGTGAGGAATGGAATATTTCATTGAAATTGAAAATGTTGACATCCACCTTTCTAAATTTTATATAATATCGACAGCAATTCAGTTTAATCTGGCTTAATGAACAGATAGAATAATTTACCAGGAACACCAACTATAGCGAGGATGGGATGATAACCAGCTTGAATAACCAGCAGAAGATTATAGATCCACCAAGCTAATGATATTCCAGGCTGGGAAATCCAGTAAAGACCATACGTTAAACTCCTGTCCATTGTTGGAACATTCCAGTCTAATGTTCTCAGATTCTGATCCATTGTTGGAACATTCCAGTCTAATGTTCTCAGATTCTGATCATTGTTGGAACAATCCAGTCTAATGTTCTCAGATTCTAATCCATTGTTGGAACATTCCAGTCTAATGTTCTCAGATTCTGATCCATTGTTGGAACATTCCAGTCTAATGTTCTCAGATTCTGATCATTGTTGGAACAATCCAGTCTAATGTTCTCAGATTCTAATCCATTGTTGGAACATTCCAGTCTAATGTTCTCAGATTATGATCTCTCCTCCCCCTCTCTCTGGAGTAGCTGATCCCTGTTAGTGCTGTCGGTGAGCTCCTGCTCATACTATGAGATAACTCATTGAACCGAATCCTTAATTAATAGAAGAGGCAAATCCTCCCAAGACACATTTAGGATCCTGACATCAATAACAATCGCTGAGCTAATAGTTCCAGTTAATCCGTTTCAATTCAATATTATCTTATTAAAATTCAAAATAACGATTAATATTTACACGTTCTGATAGGGATATGTGAGGCTGACTGAGGCAACGAATGTTGGGACTTGTAGGGCAATTCAATTCAATCTGCTTTGGATATGGGAGCAATACTGGAGATTTATCGGAACATGAACATGCTTCCCTGTTTATAAATGGAAGCATACATCCTGTACCTGTTGCTCAGGCATTACAATATCAACAAAACATTGAGAGAACTGCTATTGCCCACGTTCTTGAAGAAAATATCCCTTAGACTATGGGCGTTTACAAAAGAGAATGACATTATGTTAACAGAAAAGTATAGCTAAGAGACAATGGGGAGTGCAAATGCTGGAGAATTCAGTATAGATAAAGTGTGGTGGTGGAAAAGGCACGGCTGGTCAGCCAATAACCGAGGAGAAGGAGAGTCAACTTTTCAGTCAGGACTCTTCTTCATGACTGGGGAGGGGGAAGAGGGCTGAGAGAAAATGGGTGGTGGGGGGTGAGGCTGGGGAAAGTTAGGTGATACGAAGATGAAGGTGGGAGGTGATAGTGATAGGTCGCTTGGGAGTGTGGAGCGGTCGATGGGAAGGAACATGAACAGGGAGGTCACCTCGAGAGGGCTGATATGAGTTGGAGAGTTGGATTTGGTATCTAGGTGGGTGAGGGTTGGTTGGAAACTGTTCAATTCAATGCTCATGCCTTGTGTTTGTAGGCTCCCAAGGCAGAAGATGAAGTGTTCATGGTAACAACCTGGTAAATCTCTTCCCAACCCTCTGCAGCATAATAATATCCCTCCTATAACATAACGACTAGTTTTGCATACAGTACAACAGAAAAGGCTTCATCAGTGTTCTGCAAAACCTCAGCATAACTTCCAACTTCTAATCTCAAAGTTCGGAGCAATTAAATAACCTCAAATACCCTGCAGCACAAACTTCAAAGAATTAAACCTGCGCCCCGGGTCCCTCTTTTCTACATAACTACCAAAGTCCAGCATTAATTGTACAAACCCTCCCCTTGTTTGATTTATCAAAATGCGATACCTCGTATGTATCCAAGTTAAACTCCATCTGCCATACATCAGCCCAGTGAGTGATATCACAACCCCTTCTACATTCCCCCTTCGGATTAAAACGACACTCCCCTTACCATTAGGTCTACAAACAAAAGCCTTGGTTAATGCTGAATGATGGTAGTGTCCCTACCACTGCGCCGAAAATTCTAGTTACAAATCCTACAGAGCTGTTTCATAATATGCCTGAACAAGTTGATTAAACTTTTTTGGAATTGTGCCTTGATGGAGAAGGATGAGGTACGACTACTGAATTTGAGACGAGAGACCCAGGATGACTGAAAGCACAGCCAACCGTCTTGTTTGGAGTCACATTTACACTTTCTAGAGGTTTATAAAATTTTGAAAGACATGGATAGGGTGAGTGGTCAAGGTTTCTTCCCCCCAAGATAGGAGAGTGTAAAACTAGAAGGCATAGGTTTAAGGTAGGAAGAGAAATATTTGAATGACAATGAAGAGCAACATTTTTTTTCCTGCAGAGGGTGGTGCTTCTATGGAATAAGCTGGCAGAGAAACTAATGAAGGTTGGCTTTATGATTAGTGGGATATGGGCCAAATGCTGGCAAACGGGAGTGGATTAATTTAGAATATTTGGATGGCATGAGAGAGTTGAAGAGTCTGTTTTCCTGTTGTACATCTCTATGAATCATTGATTTAATTAATGAAGGTCTCTTTATAATCTTCAGCTGTTCACCATCATACAAACACTGTCCACTGGACACCCAAACTCGATGTTATCCACAAATTTACGAAATATGCCTTCTATAACTCACATCTAAATCATTTATATAAATGACAAACAAAAGTGGACCCAACAATTTTGCCTCTGGATCATCGCTGCCCACCGGCTTCCAGTTCAAAAACAACCATCCACCACCACCCTGTCTCTTGCCATTAAACAGATATACACAGAAACACACACGCAGTCACACACACATACAGAGACACTGATGAAAACATGTTTATAAGACAAAGGTTAGATTAAAACCACGATCAAGGGTTACAGTGAGAAGGTGGAGAAATTGTGTTGAGAAAGACACCAGACAGGATCAAACTGCAAAGTAGACCTGATGGGCCAAATGGCCTAATTCCAATTTCCCATGATCTGTGGCCTTAAGGTGTCAGGATTATTTTCCAAGGATGCAGAAAAAGCTAAGTTTTATAAATACTTGACTGAACAGTCAATGGGACTGTGGGATACGTTTGAGGGGCTGAATGGTATATGTTTGTTCCTATTTGCTGTGCCCTTGTTTCTGAAAAGAGTAGGTGACTTGCTGTGAGGTTAACACAGTTTAAATTGAAAGAGGACTCCCATTTCCATTTGAGATAACGTTGTTCCTTTCTCCTTTGGATTGTGTGATCTGTGGCGTTCTCATCCCCCGGTAACAGTGAAGACTGGGTCATGGAGGATATTCAAGGTTGACCTTGACTGTCGTTTGATGGACAGGGGAGGGAATGTTTATTTGGAGCAGACAGGAGAGGGGGTGGTCAGCTACAGTCAGACCAGCCATGATGTTTCTAAATTAAGCAACAGGCTGGAGGTTCCTAATGGCCAACTGCTGCTCCTATCTCACACGTTGTTCTGTCAATTTACACTCAAGACTGTTACAGAGGGAGAGAATGATCCCATACAGCTAGTCAGCATCGTGACAACGCAGCAGGAGAAGGCCATAATGCCCATCCATGGGGTTCGATAGGAATAGAATGAAGTACTCAAGTCATTTCAGTAAATTACACAGCATATGAGGACGCCATATAACCATCCCAGGCTGTTATGCAGGAGCAGGGGCACCCTGGGGAGCTGTCAGGAAATACAGAGTAGAGATCATTATTCATTTTGTGATTGGAAAGCTGTAAATAGTAGAATACTTCAGGGATCTATGTGAGGTCATCAAAAATTACAACCCATACAAATAAATTGGATTGTTCATGCATCAGGATAGTCATTCAATAAGATGTCAAATGGAGACAGAGCATCTGAAATGGGACACAGACAGCGGGAGGGAGGAGCGTCTGCAATGAGATACAGACTGGGGAGGGGCAGAGCGTCGACAATGGGATACAGACCCAGGGGAGGGCAGAGCGTCTGGAATGGGTACAGACAGGGGGAGAGCAGAGCATCTGGAATGGGACACAGCCGGGGGAGGGCAGGGCATCTGCAATGGGAGAGAGACAGGGGAGGGCTGAACATCTGAAATGAGATACAGGCAGGGGAGGGCAGAGCGTCTGCAATGAAATACAGAGAGGAGGAGGGCAGGGTGTCTGCAATGGAATACATACAGGGAGAGGGCAGAGCATCTCCAATGGGATGCAGACAGGGGAGGGCAAAGCGTCTGCAATGGGATGCAGACAAGGGGAGGGCAAAGCGTCTGCAATGGGATGCAGACAAGGGGAGGACAGGGCATCTGCAGTGGAAGACAGATAGGGGAGGGCAGAGCGTCTGCAATTGGATACAGACAGTGGAAGGCAGAGCGTCTGCAATGGGAGGCAGACAGGGGAGGGGCAGAGGTGACCTGTTCAGGAAGGGCTTGAACTGTTGTACCTGAACTGGAAGGGGACCAATATTCTGGCAGGCATGTTTGCTAGTGCTGCAAGGGCGGATTGCAACTCGATTGGCTGGGGTTGGGGAGGGGTGGGATCGTCAACAGCAGGGAGGCAAGTGCGAGGCTGGAAGTCGATACAGTAATCAGAATCAGCAAAGTGAAGAGACAGGTCAGGCTGGAACACGGCAGGGAGTAAGGAATGTCTGTTGGATTAAATTGCATTTGTTTCAATGCAAGATGGCTGACAGATAAGACCGATGAACCAAGGGCGTGGATATGCATGTGGGACTGGGATATTATAGCCATTACAGAAACATGGCTAAGGGAGGGACAGGACTGGCAGCTTAATGTACCAGGGTAAAGTTGCTTTATGCGGGACAGAGATGGTGGAAGGAGGGGAGGGGTAGTTTCATTTTTGATTAAGGCGAGCATCACAGCAGTGATCAGACATAAAATAACTGAAGGAATATCCAGTGAGGATTTGTGGGGGAGCTTAGAAATAATAAGGGAATAGTGATATCATTTGTGTTGTTCCATAGGCCCCCAAATAGTAAACGAGGAATTCGCGGAACAAAAATATGTAGAGCGATTGGGGAGACTTGCAGGGCCAATGGGATTGCATTAGTAGGAGATTATAATTTTCCTAACATAGACTGGGAATGACATAGAATTAAAGACTGAGAAGGAGTGCAACTATTAAGTGTGTTCAGAAAAATTTCCTCAAGCAGTATGTAGAGGGTGCAACGGGGGAAGCGTCAAACCTTGACCTACTCTCAGAACTAGGGCAGGACAGGTGACTGTGGTGACAATGGGGGAGCACTCTGGGACCAGTGACCATAGTTGTATTAATTTTAAAATAGTTATGAAAAAATACAAAACTGCTCCACATATTCAAGTTCTAAATTGGGGAAAGGCGAATTTTGACAGAATTAGACAGGAGCTTGTAGGGATTGGTTAGAGGAGTTTGTTTGCAGGCGAAGGGACCTCCTGCAAGTGGGAGGCATTTAAACGTGAAACGTCTAGAGTTCTAGGTCTATATGGTCCTGTGAGCGTAAAGGGCAAGGTTGGCGGAAGAGGGAAGCATGGATGTCAAAATATATTGAGGCGTGGACCAGTAAAACGGAGGCGTGGATCAGGTCCAGGCAGCTGGGATCGAGGGAATACCTGGAGGTGTACAGGGGATACAGTAGTTTACTGAAGAAGGAAATCAGGAGGGCGAAAAGGGGGCACAAGATAGCCTTGGCTGAGAAGATTAGGGTGAATCCAAAAAGGTTCTTTTAAGTATATTAAAGTAAAATGAATAACTAAATGAGAATATGACCCCACAATGTCCAAAATGAACATGCATGTCTAGAACCATAGGAGATGTGTGAGATTCTCAATGAACATTTTTCTTCTGCCTTAACCGTGGAGAAATAAATGAAGATTTGGGAGGTGAACAAAAGTCGTAGTGTTATCTTGGGATGAGTCAATATCACATGAAAAGACGTGTTGGATGCATTAGAATGTATGAAGGTGGATAAATCTCTTGGTTCTAAACAGATGGATCCAAGAACACTGCAAGAGGCTACAGAAGAAACTACGGGGACGCTGGTTGATATTTTTACATCATCGTTAGCTACAGTTTAAGCTCCAGAATATTGGAGATTAGCAAATGTGGTGGCATTATTCAAGAAGGGAAGCAAAGAAAAATCTGGGATCTATAGACTAGGAAACCTAACATCTGTGGTAGGTAGGTTACGTGAGAAGTCTCTGAAGGATGAGATATACATGCATTTGGAAAGATAAAGTTTGTTTAGAAATAGTTTTTTTTTTGACAGGTTCCCGACAGTATGGAAATAGGCTATTTGGCCAAACAAGACCACACCTATATTTACCCCTGACGAATGCACATACAACTATGGGTAACTTAACATGGCTAATTCACCTGTCCGATATATCTTTGAATTGTGGAAGGAAAATGGAGTACCCAGAGGAAACGCACACAAACACAGTGAGAATGTGCAAACTCCACACAGAGAGTCACCTGAAGCTGGAGCCAAACCCGGATCCATGGACCTATGAGGCAGCAGCACTAGCCACTGAACCACCATGCCACCCTTGCTTTTTTCAATACAGTTCAATGACACAGGGACAAAATCTATTCTGCCCTTCACCCATGATGCACGTTCCAATATCACATACAATGGATAATTTATTATCCACTGAAAATGTCATCTTATTATAATTTATTAGTTTGTTATTATTAATTTTAATAATTATTATTAATAGTTGTTTTTAGACTGGAAACATTGCATGGCTTTGTGAGTGGGAGATCATGCCTCTCAAATTTGTTTGAGTTCATTGATGAAATGACCAGGAATGTTGATGAGGGTAGGGCGGTAGCCGTAGTCTGTACAGTTTTCAGTAAGGCCTTTGACAAGCTTACCATTGATTGGCTGGTCTGGAAAGTTAGAATTGCATGAAATCCAGAGGGAGTTGGCAAATTGGACACACAATTGGCTTCATGGTAGTAAGCAATAGGTACTAGTGGAAGGATGCTCTAGGACTGGAGGCCTGTGACACATGAAGTGCCCCAGGGGTCAGTGCTGGGCACATTACTGTTTGTTATCTGTAACGATGATATTCTTGCGAATGTACAAAGCATGATTAGGAAACTTGAAGTAGACACTAAAATAGGTGGTATCACGGACAGTGAGGAAGTATATCAGAAATTGCAGCAGGGCCTTGATCAAACTGGAGAAGTGGGCCGAGGAATATTTTGGCAATGTTAGATCAAGGTAGGAGTTTCATGGCGATTGGTAGGACCTTAAGGAGTGTAGTTGAGCAGAGGGACCATGGAGTTTAGGTCCACCGTTCTCTGAAAGTGGGGTCATAGTTGGACATGGCAGTGAAGAAGGCTTTTGCCACACTAGCAAGCATCGGTCAGGACATGGAGGAGAGCAGTTGGGAAGTTATGTTCCAGTAATACAGGATGTTGGTGAGGCTGCACTTGTAGTGCTGTGTTCAGTTTTAGTCACATTGCGATCGGAAGGATGTTTTTAATTTGTAATGTGTGCCGACGGAATTTACAAAAATGTTGCCAGAACTCAACAATATGAATTATAGGGAGAGGTTGGACAAGCGAGGACTTTTTTCTTTAGAGAATAGGGGACTGAGAGGGATCTTATAGAAGTTTACATGGATAGGGTGAATGGATCCAGCCTTTTTTCCTGGAGTTGGGGAATCGAGGAGGAGAGGGCATCAGTTTAAGGTGAGAGGGGAAAGAATAAAAGGGAAACTAGTGGAAACTGTTTTACACAGAGAGTGGTACACAAAGGGAATGAGCTGCTAACGGAAGTGGTTGAAGCATTTATATTAACGATATTTCAACGACATTTTGGCAAGTACATGGACAGGAAAGGACGAGAATGCTATGGACCAAGTGCTGGGAAATGAGGTTAGTGTGGTTGGATATTTGGGTCAGCATGGACAAGTTTGGGCCAAACGGCCTCTCTGCCTCTCTCCATGCTGTAGGACTTGATGACTTTATAAATAGAACAGCAATTGGGTCAAACTCTCATTTTTCCTTTGGTCATGAGTTCGAATCATATTTGGACAATGTTATTTCAAGTTAACTTTGCAGATATTTTGCTTTTCAGTTTGTTATCAACAATGTGTGTGTGTGTGTGTGCGTTTCTCAGTATTTTTCAAAGAGAGTGGTACACAAAAGGAATGAGCTGCCAACGGACGTGGTTGAAGCATTTATTTTAACGATATTTTAACGGCATTTGGGCAAGTACATGGACAGGAAAGGACGAGAATGCTATGGACCAATTGCTGGGAAATGAGGGACATATTTGCAATATCTTCTCGTCATTCCTCTTTCCATCATGGTTTGAGCAACATTGTTTTGGTCATAAACATGTTGGTTTAGTAGATTAAAGAAATCTGCCTGACTTGTTCCTAACACTGACCCTGACACACTCTGAGAACTATATCATTGGTCATATCACCAACCTAGTTATATTTTTTTTGTGGCCAGTGGACGATTGGGGCTAGAAAAGGGAGCAATAAGCCAACAAAAAAAAAAACACAGGGAATTATTGACTCAATCAGCCAACGTCAGTGTCGAGGAGTTCGTTGGAGGGGATTCTGAGGAATAGGATTTACATCTATTTACAAAGACAAGGACTGATTATGGATAGTCAATATGGATTTGTGAGATGGAAATCATGTCTAATTAATGTGATTAAGTATTATGAAGAGGTGACAAAGAAGATTGTTTACACAGACTTCAGCAAGACAATTAATACGGTACCTCATCGTAGACAGAATACTAAAATTATTTTATATGTAATCTAGGAAAACCTAACCAATTGGATACAAAATTGGATTGAAGGTAATGGATTATTTTCCAGACTGAACTCTTGTGGCCAGCGGTCTGCTGAAAGAATCAATGCTGAGCTCACTGCTTTTCATCATGGCTATAAACAACTTTGATGTGATTATCGGAGGCATGGTTAGTAAGTTTACAGATAACATCACCAAAGTGGTGCAGTGGAGAGTGAAGAAGATTATCTCCGAATATAACGGGATCCTTGACCATCAAGGAACCAAGGACTGGCAGATGGAGTTTAATTATATATTTGTGAGGTTTTGCATTTTGGTAAGTTAAAGCAGGGTAGTACCCTGGGGAATGTTGCTGAACAAAGAGTCCTACGGGTGAAGATTCATAGTTCATTGAAAGTGGAGTTTAGGTCGGTAGAGTGCTCAGGAACGTGGTTGGCATGCTTGCCTTAATCAGTCAGAACATTGAGTACAGGAGTTGGGATAGTGTGTTGCACGTGTACAGGATGTGGGTGAGGCCACTTTAAGAATACTGCGAACATGTCAGTTGACTCTGCTAAACGATGGATGTTGTCAAGCTTGAAAGGGTGCAGAAAAGATTTACAAGGATTTTCTGGAACCTGAGGGTTTGAGCTACAGGGAGATGATGAAAAGGATGAGGCTTTTTCCCGGCCTGTCAGAGGCTGAATGGTGACATGACAGAGGTTTAAAAACTCCTGAGGGGCATGGATAGTCTGAATGGGCAAGATCTTTTTTTCCAGTGTTGGGGCGTCCATAACTAGACGGCATAGGGTGGAGGTGACTTAGGACAAAGACTTAGAAGGGACCTGAGGTGAAACTTTTTCATACAGAGGCTGGTGGGTGTACTGTCAGAGGAAGTGGTGAAAGTTGGTACAATTACACGTTTAAAATTTATCTGGATAGGTACATAAATAGGAATGGTTCAGAGGGATGTGGCAAGTGGGAAGAGATCTGATTAAGATGCTTGATTGGCAAGGATAATTTGGACAAAAGGATCTGTTTCCACTCTGTATGACTCTCTTATTCTCACAGCGATATGAGGAAAAATTCTTAAAGGGCTATTCAAATGGGAATTCTCTTCGCCAAAAGTTTGTGATGCTTCTCTGATTACAAGTATTCACAGCTGAGTTAGTTAAAGATTTGACAGAGAACAGAGTCACGGATAATGGGACACAGAGAGGAAGATGAGGCTGTGACCAAAATCTGATCAGCCACAATCGTAATGCCTGGTGGAGAAGTCTCAAATTCTCTAATGACCCAATCCTGCTCCTCAGTCCCATGTTTCTGTGCTCCATTCAACCCCTCTAGCCTGCTAGACAGGGGCAGTTAGAGTTCACTTACTGTTATAGCATAGTGCACAGAAATAGAGGAGACCATTTCGTCCCTCAACACTGTCCCACACGGTTTGGGAGATTTGTAAAATGTAATTGAAAGGCCCAGGCTGGATATGAAAGAGGTCGCTAATCTCTTTTTACAGAGCTTCCTCTCTCTGTAACTTGTACTTCATTTTGTTGATCATGTTTGAGACCCAGATTCACAGTGAATACCAAATCTCACCCAGCAATGGCTCATAAAATCCGTTGGTCTCCCTGATTGCAACTTTTCATAAAAGACCTTCCAGGAAAATAACACCAACTTACATTCCAAAAATAGAATGGGAGAACATCAGAAACAGGGACAGGTCATTCACATCCGAAGCTTGCCTTGCCCTTCACTAAGATCAAGGCTGACCTGCTCCAAGTCTCAAATCTTCCTTAATGTTCAAGTCTTCTTGAGCACTTCCATAGAACACAGAACAAAGAAAAGTACTGATTTGGAGATGCTGGTGTTTGACTGGGGTGTACAAAGTTAAAAATCACACAACACCAGGTTATAGTCCAACAGGTTTAATTGGAAGTACACTAGATTTTGGAGCGTCGCTCCTTCATCAGGTGGTAGTGGGGTGCTCACGCCTAACACAGAATTTATAGCAGAAATTTACAGTGTAATTTAACTGAAATTATACAATGAAAAATTGATTATCTGTTAAGCCTTTCATCTGTAAGAGTACTACGATAGTTTCACTTCTTTCATATGTAAATCACAAAACCGTTTTTTAAAAGTTGCATTCTCAGGTTAGTTGTTAATAATGGTGATAGCAAGACAATATGTTGAAAGTGGTGCCCCCCCCCCCCCCCCCCCCGTGTTGTCTGTCTGTGCCATGATGTTTACATTGATTCTAAACTAAAAAGTGAAATAACGAAGTTTTACATGAATTCATGCAGTTTTTGAGCTCAGAGTTCTACATGAATGCATGCAGTTAGGACCTTCAGCCCTCGACGTTGTGCCGTTCATCCTACTCCAAGATCAGACTAACCGACATGCTTCAGTTCACTTTGTTCCATGTGCCTATCCAAAAGTCTCTTAAGTTTCCCTCAAGTATTTGACTCTACTACCACCGCTGGCAGTGCATTCGACACACCCAATACTCTCTGTGTAAAGAATCTACCTCTGACATCTCCCTTAAAACTTCCTCCAATTACCTTAACATTATGCCACCTAGTGATAGACATTTCTGCCCTCGGAAAATGTTTCTGGCCATTCACTCTCTTTTTCCAAGTATGGGTATGGCAAACACCAGGGGACACAACTTTAAAGTGAGGGGAGATAGGTATAGAACGGATGTTAGAGGTAGTTTCTTTACTCAGAGAGTAGTAAGGGTATGGAATGCTTTGCCTGCATCTGTAGTAGATTCGCCATTTTTATGTGCATTTAAGTCGTGATTGGACAGGCAAATAGACGTTAATGGAATAGTGTAGGTGGAATGGGTTTTAGCTGAGTATGACAGGGCGGCACAACATCGAGGGCCGAAGGGCCTCTACCGCGCTATAACGTTCTATGTTCTATGTTCTATGCTTCTCATTAACTTGTACTTGAAAAGCCCTCGCTCCCTCACGGTTTCTTCATAAGACCTGCCCTCCTGTCGTGGCAGCATCCTGGTAAATCTCCTCTTTATCCTCTGCAAAGCTTTCTTATCCTTCCTATGATAAGGAGACCAGAACTGAACACAATATTCCCTGTGCTGTCTGAACAGGGCTCTATCGAGCTGCAGCATAACCTCGTGTCTCTTAAACTGAATCCCCCTGCAATTGATAGCCAACACACCATGCGCCTCTTAACAACACAATCAACCTGGATAGCAACTTTGAGGAATCTGTGGACACGGACCCCAAGAACCCGCTGTTCCTCCACACTGCCAAGAATCCTTCCTTTAACCATGTATTCTACATTCACATTCGAGCTTGCAAGATGAATCACTTCCGTTTGAACTCCATTTGCCAATTCTCAGCCCAGCTCTGCATCCTTTCAATGTCCCGTTGCAACCTACAATAGCCCTCCATATTCTGTACCACTCCAACCACCTTTGTGTCACCGGCAGATTTATTACCCCACTCTTCAACACCCATATCCAATTGCGGGACATCATTAGTCCCTTTCAGTGATCTACCTCTCCTAACTCTCTGCGTAATAGAATTCCTGACATTCACTACCCTCTGTTTGAAGAAAACCTTTCTGCTTCTACACCATGACCCATTGAGACGAACAAAGAGGTAACACAGGGGCTCAGGTAAGAGAGACTGGTCCTGAACTCAAGGCAGGATTTGACTGAGGATGACGTCAAGGAACCTGAACAAAATCACACTTACTGAGAAATAATTGTGACCTCTCCAGTGTTTGGTATCATTCACGGCACAAGGGAAGTTGATTATCATTGGTGGGCATCAATCATCTCAGCCGTAGGACACATCTGCACGAGATCCTCAGTGTAGCTTCCTCAGCCCAGGCACCTCCAGTTTGTCATCATACAACCCCGACGGTGTGGGGAAGGAGGCTATTCAGCCCATTGAGTCTAAACTGACCAGACTGGATTCCCTACAGTGTGGAAACAGGACCCTTGGCCCAGCCATACCATACCGACCCTCCAAAGAGTAACCCACCCTGACACATTTCCCTCTGACTAATGCAGTTAACATAATGGACAATTTAGCATGGCCAATTCACCTGACCTGCACATCTTCGGACTGTGGGAGGAAACCGGAGCATTGGAGAAAACTCATGCAGACAAGTTGGGAATGTGCAAACTCCACACAGACAGTTGCCCAATCGAACCTGGTACCCTGGTGATGTGAGGCAGCAGTGTTAGTTACTGAGCCACCGTGCCAGCAGAAGAGGGGGCATTCACTGAACTTTACAAAATTTTCAGAACAAGTTGTCCCTCTTCAGCTCTTGAATCTGTCTGTGACCATGTGCAGCAAGACTCGGGTACCATTCAGGATCGTGCTGTTAAAGTCTGGGGAACATTTATGTAACAGCACTGTACATTTCCACAGTAAAATGAGGAGTTCATTCAGCACCTCAATCTGATTTCACAAGAATGTGGGGAAGCCATTCATCCCATCAAAACTACTGGGCAAAAAAAGGATCGATCATTCAGTCCCTGCTGCCTGTTTCACAGGAAGTTGGGAGTCTGCTCTCTCCCACATGTCACGAACATGCCTCATCTTCTGCCTGGGAACCCTCCAACCACAAGGGATGAATTCAGATTTCTCCAGCTTCCTCATTTCCCCTCCCCCACCTTGTCTTAATCCCAACCCTCGAAATCAGCACCACATTCCTGACGTGCAATTTTCTTCCTGACCTCTCCGCTCCCACCCCCTCTCCGGCCTATCACCCTGACCTTCACCTGTTTCCACCTATCGCATTTTCAACGGCCCTCCCCCAAGTCCCTCCTCCCTACCTTTTATCTTAGTCTGCTTGGCACACTTTCCTCATTCCTGAAGAAGGGTACATGCCCGAAACGTCGATTCTCCTGATCTTTGGATGCTGCCTGACCTGCTGTGCTTTTCCAGCAACACATTTTTCAGCTCCTCAGTTTCTCTTCCTGGCTGAGAAAGCTCTTATATCTCCACACAGTCGCACAGTAACAGTTCCTCTCTCCAAAGAAGCAGTTGACAATGGAACATTATGTTTCTCTATATCTCAGCGACTATAAGTATTGCTGATGGAGTTGATCACCACACTCAGAGATGAGAGATACAGGGAACATAACTCACGGTAAGCAGGGACATCCCATAATAAATATGAAACTCAGGAATATGTGAAAAGGGGAAATGGTAGAATAACTACCCATTCTGTTTTCTTTCCAGTCCATCATTTGCTTGATTTTCCTCTCTCTCTCTCTCTCTCTCTCTCTCCATCTCTCTCTCTCTCACTCTCACTTTCTCTCATTTGCTGGACATCATCCACTCAACACAAACCTCCCGCTCACCCTTCCATCCATCCCTGATATAATAATATTATTTCTCAGTTGCATTCAGTTTTGATAGGTTCACTGAACTCGAAACGTTATTTGTTTTTTTTCCGACAGATTTCCATACCTGCTGAGATTCTCCAACATTCTTTCAGACGGTGGAGAATTTTATTTCAGATCGCCAGCATCCACATTTCCTTGGTTATTTCACCTTTAATGTTGTTGTTTCGCGGGATGCCAGCATCACTGGCAAGGGCAGCATTTATTGTCCATCCTAACTGCCCTTGACCACGGGGCCATTTGTCAACGCAATATGGAGACAACCATATTGTTGTGGATCTGAGGTGACACTTAGTTCAGACAGGGCAAGCATGTTAGGTTTCTTTACCAAAGGTTATCAATAAAATAAGAAAAGAAATCCCGGTGGTTTATGCTTGCCATGAGTGAAAATAAGCTTCATTCCAATTTTTTATATTGGAATTTAAATTTAGTCATCAGCTGTGATAGAATTTCAGACAATGCTTTGAGAGTCATAACCCGTGCCTCTGAATTACACAGTCAGTGACATTATTCATCTGTTTCAGAGTCCCTGTTGTGAAGTAACTGTAGAGACAAGAACAAGATTGTGGTCAAACTATTTGTAACTGGAAGAGAGGTCAGAATAGAACTGGAGCCATAAAATCTGTCGTTAACGAAGGGTTAGATGATGGCAAAGTCAGCAACAGAACTCAGGCAGAGCTGGAGGTTGGGGATATTATATAGGTGGGTGTCGGCAGGTTTGATGACAGAGAGAATATGGAGATACAAAACAGTTCACCGTAAATGGAGACTCAAGGTTCTGAACAGTCTTTTACCTTCTTAGATGTTTATGAGTAAGTATTTTTGAAATGCATGAGAAGGAAGTGGCGTTTGTGACTGAAAGTTTATGTTTTTGTAAAATATAATCAACCAGAATAGCAATAACATTCAGCATCATACATAGAATTGATAGAGATAGACTTACCAGGCACACCAATAATAGCGAGGATGGGATAGTACCCAACTTGAATAATTATCAGTACGGATCGTATCCGCAACCGTAAACTCGCCCAATCCTGAGAAAGCCAGTGAAGAGCCCAGAATAAACTCCTGTCCATTGTTGTAACATTCCAGTCTAATGTTCTCAGATTCTGATTCATTGTTAGAAGATTCCAGTCTAATGTTCTCAAAGTAAAATCCATTGTTGGACCATTCTAATGTTCTCAGGTTCTGATCTCTCTCTCTTTCTCTGTCGCTGCTGATCCCAATCTTGTTGAGTTTGACTCTGCCCCGAATACTATGGCATAACAAGTTGAAAGAAGTCCCTAATTATGGAAGAGCGAAATCCTCCAGTGACCCAGTTAGGTCCAGGAAGACTGATATTAATCACAGTCACTGAACAAACAGCTCCAGTCAACCCCATTTCACGGCAACTTTGATATATCACAATAATACTTGATGTGGGTGGGATTTTGATATCACAGATTATTGGGCTCATGGCACATCTCCAGTTGTAAACAACGAGGTGGGGGAGAGACATAATTCTTTCTCTTCACAAGCTCGATGATTCTGCTGTGTTTTTGCAGTGTAGGAATTGCTGGGCTCACGAGGCCATCTGTGTCTGTTCACCAGGCCTGCTGCATCTTTTTGTTTTATTTATTTAAGTTTGACTTTGACTTCTGTCTGTCCAGCATTAAACGGCTTAGGTGGATTTAGGCATTTTTGAGAGACACCTACAGAGCCATAGACAATGTAGGTACAGTCCATTCCTTGTGTTCTTGCAGCCGCAACCTTGTCTTGTGGAGTGATGGTCAAACTCTCACAGAACCAGGATCCTTAGTTTTACCTTTCACCAGTTATTGCTGGTGTCTCAGCAGGGTTGGAAGGCAGTAAATCTCTCCCTGGTGCTACACACACTCTCTGTGGTTTCTCTCAGAACTGTGGTTTGAAGTTCTTACCTCCTGGATTGGAGAACTACATGTCAGACAATCTGTGTCTTGCATTTGTTTTTTGACATTTGTGTGCTTATCGGTTGATACCATATTGGAACAGTTACTGTATAGTAATTCAATAAACTATTATTCTGCTAGTGTTTGGCTTAATGTAAAATATTTTGACAAAGTAAATTCTATCTCAAACACAACACCTCACATTTACCAGCGGAATGGGCTGAGCCAGAGGAGTGATAATCATGTCAGGAATTATATCGGATACTCAATCCACCTCTCAGATCCATCCCAGACACGCATAAGCCCAGATGAGGTCCCTGCTCAGCATGAGGCACTGCTTAGCAATCCGTCCAGGATCGAACACTGTTTAGAGCTCACCAGTTCACTACTTATGTGTCCAACAGTGCACTGATATATAAACTTGGACTAGATGATCTGTTCAGCACAGGGCGTTGTAAAGAACACACAAAGGCATTGTTCTACACACACGGACTGGATATCTGTGCAGCATGGGGAGCTGTGCAGTGAATAGCAGTGAATTTATCCATTAATCTGTAGCAATTACCTTCCCAGCATACACAGCTCTGTACACCAATCACTGCATTGCTGTGTAACACTGTGTTAGATCACTGCCCAGTGTGGGGAAACTTGCAGCTCATGCTGAAAGTGACAGGATGTGCAGCACCTCTCCATTTACAGCTCCATATCTACATTGTGGCATGACACAGGAGTGCTGTGGGTGTGAAACTCACTGCCAGAGAGAGATGGCGGGAGAATCAGTTTAAATACCAACAACTGGGAGGAGCTTGGTGAAAAGAGAGGGGGAGATTAAGAGAGAATTTCACAAAAGGATCTGATGGTACGTTTAAAAATTGTGAAATGAAATCATTTCGATAGCATCTTGCAATATAAGCCACTGTTTCTAGGAATGATGGGGGAGCAGAATATTGGTGTAAGTTAAGATGATTGAGAGTCTTGGATAAGCATTTGTCCTGCAGCGTTGGAACTGGGAGTAGGATCAGCAGAATCTTCGACTCATTGGGCTGAATCGTACAATAATTTGTCTCAGTGCCATTTTATTGAATGTCACAGAAGGAATGTCTGCACGAGGCAGAGCTAGTTTCCTGGTGTTATCTTATCGAACTCACCTCATTAACAACCCACCCCAATCCCAGCCTAATTCTCCCACCCATCATGGCTGGAGGTGCTCACCATCCCCCAGATGCCCCTGGATATTCAGTGATCCCTGGTACTGCTGCCATCATTAAAAGTCCAATGGGCACACGGTTGAGTTTCTCAGTTTGTACTTGCCCTGCATAGTTTACTCGATGTTGTGGTTCTGTTCGCCGAGATGGGAATTTGTGTTGCAGACGTTTCGTCCCCTGTCTCAGTGACATTCTCAGTCCTTGGGAGCCTCCTGTGAAGCGCTTCTGTGATGTTTCCTCCGGCATGGCAGTTTAACCGAGCATGACAGATAAGGGTAAATTACACCACAGCTTGTCGACAGGGACATGGAGGTCCTGGAGAATAGTCTAGTACAGTGGGGTACCTTTCTCTTCTCAGAGCATGGTCTGAGCTCACCACCCAGCTCAGTGCAGTATCTGCGGTCCGAAGAAAAGTCCTGCAATACTGGAAAAGCATTAATATCCTTCTCCGCTCTGTCAGGATAAGTATTCTCTCTACTCTCTCACACTCACACTCTCACCACTGCAATGTAGCACCTTCTCTCTCTCTCTCTCACCGACGCAATACCCCCATATGGTTATAAAATGTTCTTATGAGTGAAGTTTCTAGAATTCTCTGGATGATGTCGTTTGTACAATGTTCCAGATAATATTCAAAATAATTCAACTTCAGCAAAATGTTCATCCCCAAGTATGTAACGCATCAGAGGAAGGAGCAGAGTTTTACTTTTTTTACAATCACTCAGGATGAAAGTGCATCATGAGGCCGTTAAGCCTCTCAAATATGCTCCACTATTCAGACAAAGGGAGTACCTAAACACTTGAAGACTCACTCTCTTCTTCAAAACAGGCTCCTCTTTGGAGTTTCGCCAGTTTCACTGGAACATGCCTGTAATCCCGAGAGTTATGGAGTATTTCACACAGTGCCACCAGTCACTCTGTAACCACTTTTATTAAAGCAAGCTATGAATTGCTGATGAGCTGTTTACCTTTGGTCTTTTCTGTTTGAGAAAATCCTTGTTCATTTTTTTCGAGACAGTGCAAAACTTTCATCTGACTACAATTTTGTTTATAATATTGAAACTCTTCGTGCATTCCCCTGCGAGGAACGATGTAAAATACTGTTTTAAATTATCTGCCTCTTCCTTGAAATCAGTTCCCCAGTCACATCCTACAGTTGTCCCACATATTCTTTCCTGCCGTCCTTCCAAGGGTCACACACATATCATGATCGTTTTCAATTCAATATGGGAAAATTCTTGCGGTTAGTTTCTTTTCATATTTCTTGCCAATTTTGAAATGTTTTTCTTTGTTTTTTGGTTTATACAATCTGCTTCTTGTTCCAAAAGTAAACTTCCCAAATGTGGACGACGCTAGAGCTCAACAATCTGAATTCTTGAGTTTGTGATTGATTAGAAACCTTCACAGCCTTTGTGCATCATGGGTGGTTCATCTTCACATCTTCATATCATATTCTTTTTCACCAGAGCCAAACATTACTGAGAGTTATTAATCAGTACCTGCTTAAATGTCTCCCCCCGCCCCACCCCACACACACACACATCTGCTGACCTTCATCTGTGTCTATTTTCACACTGCAGATATATGACATCCTATATATGACATTCAGAGGGAACCTACGTATGTGGCAGAACACATGATCAGCTGAGGGTGACTCCACTCTCCCAGTTTCCCTGGCTATGTCATTTCCGTTCGATAATGCCACATTCCTTTGGGAAGCTTCCTTCATGTCCTCCTTTTCTCACAAACGAGAAATCCCCTAAATCTGATAGACTGAGCTTACAGTCTGTCCCATTTCGTTTCTGCCCTCCCTCCGTCCCCTCCTTCCCAGAACAATGATCGATCTCTCCTTGCCCTCACTTCTCACTGCACTAG
Organism: Chiloscyllium punctatum; assembly: GCF_047496795.1. NCBI lineage: Eukaryota > Metazoa > Chordata > Chondrichthyes > Orectolobiformes > Hemiscylliidae > Chiloscyllium > Chiloscyllium punctatum. The sequence goes on from NC_092744.1 coordinate 95,118,939, forward strand.
AATCTGCATTCACAGAATCATCCTCTGCCACTTCCACCACCTCCAGCAGGACAACACCATCAAACACATCTTCCCCTCCCATCCACTGTCAGAAATTCACAGCGACCACTCCTTCTGTGGCACGCTCCATTACCCCGAACACTTCCCCACACCCCCATGGCACCTTCCCATGTAAATGCAGAAGCTGCAGCATTTGTCCATTCATCTCTTCCCTCTTCATTGTTCAAGGCTCTAAACACACCTTCCAGGTGAAGCAACATTTCACTTGTACACTTTCAATCCAATCTCCTGTCATTGCTGCTCACAATGCAGTGTCCTTTACATTAGTGAGCCAAATAGAGACTGCTTTGTGGAACATCTCCACTCTGTCTGTTGGAATGACCCTGACCTTCTTATTGCTCCCCATTTCAATAACCTACATTGCTCTCAAGATAATGAGAATTCTTTGAGGAGGTAACGAAGTGTTGGACCAAAGAGAATTACCTATTTGAAGTTCCAGAAGGCCTCTGATATGTTACCGCACAGGAGGCTGCAGAGAAAGATAAGGACTCATTGTGTCTGAGGACAGGTACTATCATGCATAAAAGGTTGGCTCTCTTACAGGATGCAGAGTGAGGATAAAATTGTCCCTTTCAGGATGGCAACCGGTGGCAAGCAGTGTTCCACAAGAGTCAGTGTTGGGACCACAACATTTCACTTTAGAGGTTAATGATCTGAGTGGCGGGACAGAAGGCATTCTGGCTACGTTTGCAGATGAAGCAAAGATAGGTGGAGACACATGTAATATTGAGGAGGCAAGGAGCCTGCAGAAAAATTTCGACAGTTTCGGAGAGTGGGAAAAGGAGTAGGAGATGGAATATAATGTGGGAGACTATGAGGTCATGCACTTTGATATGAAGAATATAGGCATAGATTATTTACTAAATGGAAAAGAAAAATCAGAAATCTGAGTAATAAAGGGACTTGGGATTCCAAGCGCAGGATTCGCCTTAGATACACTTGCAGGTTGAGTCAGTAGTTTAGAAGGCAGATACAATGTTGTCATTCATCTCGAGAGGAGTAGGATATGCTGGTGGGGATTCTGAGGCTTTCTAAGGCTCTGGTCAGACCACATTTCCAGTATTTTGTGCCTCATACCTCAGAAAGGATGTATTAGCCTTGGTGTGTGTCAAGAGAAGGTTCACCAGAAATGAAAAGCTGAACACATGAGGAACATTGGAGAACTCTGGGTTTGTGCTCGACGGAGATTAGAAGGATGAGGGGGGATCCAGTTGAAACTTACAGAATACTAAATGACCTGGATACAGACAAATTTGAGAGGATGCTTGCACTGGCAGGAGGACACAGGCTTAGAGCAAAGGGAAAACCTATTAGAACGGAGATAAGATGAAATGTCTTTAGCCAGAGAGTGGTGAAATTGTGGAATTCCTTACCACAGAAGGCTGTGGAAACCAGTTTACTTGGCACCAACGACATAGCCAGGAAAGGGACTGCGGATCTGAAAAGTGACTACAGAGAGTTAGTTTGGAAGCTGAAGAGCAGGACGAGTAGAGTAGTGATCTCAGGTTTGCTACCAGTGGCACGAGCTAGTGAGATGAGGAACAGTCAGCGAATGCAGCTTTACACGTGGCTGCAAGGCTGGTGCAGGAGGGACGGCTTCAAATACCTAGACCGTTGGGATACCTTCTACGTAAGGTGGGCCCTCTACATGAAGGACGGGTTGCATCTGAACTGGAGGGGCACAAATGTCCTGTTTGGGAGGTTTGCTCGTGTGATTCTGGCGGGTTTAAACTAGTTTGGTAGGGGGTTAGGAATCAGACCACATGTCTGAGAGGGGGTTAGTTGCAGATGGGACAGTGACAGGGTATATTGAACCTATCAGGAAGGTTTCTCACGCAATGAAACAAAGGGATCAGTTGAAATGCATCTGCTTTATTACAAGGAATGTTCGAAATAAGATTGACGAACTTAGAGCATGAATCAGTACTTGGGGCTACGATGTCGTGGCCATAGCAGAGAAGTAGGTTTCACAGGGATGGTTGCTTGATGTTCCAGGGTTTAAAATGTTTAAAAATGTTTCGGGGAAGCACGGTGGCACAGTGGTTAGCACTGCTGCCTCACAGCGCCAGAGACCCGGGTTCAATTCCCAACTCAGGGAACTGTCTGTGTGGAGTTTGCAAATTTTCACTGTGGGTTTCCTCCTGGTGCTCCCGTTTCCCTCCATAATCCCAAGATGTGCAGATTAGGTGAATTGACCATGCTAAAGTGTTCGATGAAAGGGTGGTAAGGGAATGGTTCTGGGTGGGTTGCTCTATGGAGGGTTGGTGTGAAGTTGTTGGGCCAAAGCAACTGTGTCCAAACTATAAGTAATCTAAAAAAGAACAGGGTGTGTGGAAAACAAGGAGGTGGTGTAGCATTGCTAATCAGAGAGTGCGTCACAGCTACAGAAATGAAGGTTGTTGAGGAAGGCTTGCCTACTGTGTCAGTATGGGTGGAAGTTAGGAACAGCAAGGGAACAGTCACCGCATTGGGGGTTTACTATAAACCACCTTATAGCAGTAGAGCGATTGAAGATCTCATAGGCGGGCAGATTCTGGAAAAATGGAAAAGTGTTATTGCTATGGGTGATTTCAACTTTTCCAATATCGACTGGAAACTCCTAAGTGCAGATGGTGTGGATGAAGCCGTTTTTGTCAGGTGTGTTCAAGAGGGTTTCCTTGTTCAGTATGTAGACAGACCGACGAGGGGAGAGGCTATTTTGGATTTGGTGCTCGCCAATGAGTCAGGATAGGTGTCAGAACTCACGGTGGGAAAGTACTTTGGTGAAAGTGATCACAAATGCCTCACATTTAGCATAGTCTGGGAGAGTGAAAGGAGCAGTTTCCGATGGAAGATATTTAATTGTGGAAAAGGAAATTATGATGCTATCAGACAGGAGTTGGGAAGTACAGACTGGAAGCAATTGTTCCACAGAAAGGGGAGAGGAGACATGTGGAGACAGTTTAAGGAGCAGTTGATGCGAGTGATACACAAATTTGTTCCTATGAGACAGGTAAGAAGGGGTAAGATTAAGGAACCTTGGATGATGAGAACAGAGGAACATCTCGTCAAAAGGAAGCAGGCCGCTTACGTAAGATGGAGGAAGCAAGAATCTAGCACAGCTTTAGAGGATTACAGGCTTGCTAGAAAGGAGTTCAGTAATGGACTGAGTAGAGCCATGTTGGGGCACAAAAAAGGCTTGGCAAGAAGGATTAGGGAGAATCCAAATGCATTTTTCTCATACGTGAGGAATAAGAGAATAATCAAGGAGAAGGTAGGGTTGATCAGGGATAGTGTAGGGAACTTATGCTTGGATTCTGAGCAGATATGGTTCGCCCTAAATTAGTTTTCTTTGCTTCGATTTTCACCAAAGAAAGGGAACTTGCTGTAAATGAAAACTTAGAGGAGCTGGGCCAGATCAGTCTTGACCAGATCAAGAGTGATGAAGTTGATGTGCTCGCAATTTTAGAAAACATTAAGATGGATAAGTCCCCAGGATTTATCCGAGACTGCTCTGGGAAGCGGGAAAGGAGGTTGCTAGGCTGCTGGTCAGGATATTTGCCTCCTCACTCCCCACATGAGTCCTACCGGAGGATTGGAAGGAGGCGAATGTTGTTCCTTATTTCAAGAAGGGTAATAGGGAAATCCCTGGCAATTAGAGACCAGTCAGTCATACGTCTATGGTCAGCAAAGTTTGCGAAACATTCCGAGGGATAGGATTTATGACTATCTGACAAAGCATAGTGTGACGAAAGGCAGTCAGCATGGCTTTGTGAGGTGCAGGTCATGCCTCACAAATCTTATTGATTTCTTTGAGGAGTTGCCAAGACAGGTCGACTACGGTCGAGCAGTGGATGTGGTGCATGTGGACTTCAGCAAGATATTTGATAGGTTTCCCCATGGAAGACTCATTCATAAAGTCTGGAAGTATGGGATACAGGGAGATTTGGCTATCTGGATTCAGAATTGGCTGGTTGGCAGAAGGCAGACAGTGGTTGCAGATGGAAAGTATTCTGCTTGGAGGACAATGTTGAGAGGGATCCAAAAGGGCTGAGTTCTTGGGCCTCTGCTCTGTGTAGTTTTTATAAATGACTTGGATGAGGAGGATATGGGGTGGGTTAGTAAATTTGCAGATGACACAAAAGTTGGAGGTGTCGTCGATAGTAAAGGGGGCTTCTGTAGGCTGCAGCGAGACATCGACAGGATGCAGAGCTGGGCTGAGAAATGGCAGATGCAGTTCAACCTGGATAAATGCGAAGCAATGCCTTTTGAAAGGTCAAATTCGAATCCTGAATATAACATTAAATACAGGATTCTTGGCAGGTGGAGAAACAGAGGGATCTGGGTACGCAAATGCACAGATCCCTCAAAGTTGCCACCCAAGTGGATAGGATGTCAAGAAAGTATATGATGTTTTGGCTTTCATTAACAGGGGGATCAGGTTTAAGAGCCGCGAAGTTTTGCTGCAGATCGACAAGTCCCTAATGAGACCAGACTTGGAATATTGTCTCCAGTTGTGGACGCCCTACTATAGGAAAGATACAAAGGCTTTGGAGAGGGTGCAAAGAAGCTTTACAACCATGCTGCCTGGGCTGGAGGGCTTGCTTAATGAAGAAAGGTTGAACAAGCTTGGACCTTTCTCTCTTGAGACAAGGAGGAGAGAGGAGATCTGATCGAGATATACAAACTAATGAGAGGAATAGACAGAGTCAATATCCAGAGACCTTTCCCCAGGGCAGGATTGACTAGTAAGCGAAGTCACAGTTTGAAGATATTAGGAGGAAGGTAAAAGGGAGACGTCAGAGGTAGGTTCTTTACGCAGAGAGATGTGAATGCATGGAATGCATTGCCAGCTCTGGTAGTGGAGGCAGAGTCATTGGGGACATTCATGCGACTGCTGGACATGTACATGGATAGCAGTGAGTTGAGGGATGCTGAGGTTAAATTACTATATTTTACATTAGGATTAAATCTCGGGACAACATCGTGGCCCACAGGGCCTGTTCTGTGCTGTACTGTTCTATGGTCTACGTTCTATTTAGTATATTTAAAACGGAGACAAATAAGGTCTTGATTGACCAGGGGATCAAAGGTTACTGAGAGGAAGCCGGAAAATGGGTTGAAAATCGATCATTCGTGATTGAATGTTGGAGCAGACTTGATGGTCCAAATGGCTTCATTTCTGCTCATATAGAGGTGTGGTCTTATAATATTTCGCTCCTGGATGACACGGTGGCTCAGTGGTTTGCACAGCTGCCTCACAGCATCAGGGAAATGGGTTCGATTTCCTCTGTTCCAGTTTCCTGTCACAGTTCCGAGTTGTGCAGGTTAGGTGAACTGGCCATGCTGAATTGCCGATCGTGTTCAGGGATGTTGATGTTCGGTGCAATAGCCAAGGCTCTATATATGGCATTAGAGTAGAGAATGGGATTGGTTCGCATACACTTTGGAGGGTCAGTATAAACCTGTTCGGCTGAAGGGCCTGTTTTCACACTGCAGGGAGTCTAAGAAAACGCAGACTGCTGCAATGTTCCAATGAAGCACAACGCAAGCTCGAGTAACAGCTCAGATTACACTTTGGTACGTTACAGTCTGTAGGAGTTGATATTTCATTCCATAAATTCACAGCCTGAACCCATTATGGCTGTTCTCCATTTTCCGTACACTCTCCCTCCTGGGCTCCCTAAGTTTGTGTCTTGTTTATGTTGCATGCAACAGAGAAAATCAATTTCTAATATTTACACATTAATTTACACCCATTATATATCTTCACCACAAGCCCATTTGTCTTTCACACTGGGCTTCCAAACACTCTTTCCAACCTCTGCCAAGATACTAAAACACTCACTTTCCAATCCTTTACACGTCTGAAGAAGATTTATACTGGACTTGAAACATTAGTATTGTTTCTCTGTCTCTGCAGATGTTGCCAGACCCACTGAGTTCTTTCAAAAATGAAAAGATGCAGAACACATTTTCAATATAGCAAAGATCATTGGATACAGGAAATCTGAAACAAAAACAAAAATTGTTGGACTTACTGGGTGTTTTGAGGAACAGTCAGCGAACTCAAAAGAGTAAATCTGCTTTCACTCCACAGATGCTGTCAGACTTGTCAGTTTCTTCACCAATTTCTGTTTTTGAACAAGTTTCAAACATGTGTGTCAAAGCTGCTCACACGCCTTGTCCAACATGGAGCACCATACACTGGGAGTGAATGATAATGCAAGGTATACAAATTCATTTGTTCTGAAACTACATAAGGCTGTCATCACCGACACTACACAGCTCTTACTCACGGTCATGGAGAGAAACAGAGGGAAACACATTCACTTTAAAAAGAAGATGGCATTACTGGAGGGGCAAAGATTCAGGTGAAAGCGTTAAATGCTTTTGAGGAATGTGACAAGTTGGAGGCATGGCATCATGAAGATACCCTAACAGGATGAGAATTGTAAAAAAAAGGAAGCGTTCCCACATCAGAAACTGGGATAGGGCACTGTGTACAGGGGAGAAGGGTTACCAGGACCCCGTGCGAGTTGAGGACAGGCAACAGAATTGTATTGCAGATATTGCAGCTCAAACTGAACATTCATGTGATGCTGCAAATCATAGCAGCTGTAGTCGCAGCAGCAGCAGTAGAATTATATTCAACCACAATATAATCTCTCAGTCTACCATTAGCATGAAGCTGATCTCTGGTTCAGTGATGAGTGTGGGTTAACATGCCACGGTCAGAACAGTGTGTACCTAAAGCTGATGACAATCCATTTAAGCTACCGCACTTACTGCTTACATTAATAAACAGCAGAGCTAACATCTGATAGAGAGGGCGCCATGACCCCAAGACTGTGACAATTTCTTTCAAAGCCAGCTATGAATTACTGCTGACCTGTCTACCCTTAGTCTTATCTGTTAGAAAAATCCTTGTTCCTTTTGTTAGAGACTGCTCAAGAACTTCCCTCCTATTACCATTTTGTTTACTTCATTGAATTACTTACTGTACCTTCCCTTGTGAGGAAAGATGTAGAACATGGGTGTAAATTATATGTCTGCGCCTTGTAGCCAATTCTTCAGTTCCTCAATATACTTTCCTGCCTTAATTTCACCTAAGGTCACACACTCATCTTGAACTTTTTTTATATGCTCGGAAAAGCACGAGCTGCTTGTTTTTGTATTTCTTGCCAATTTACTACATCATGGCTTTTCTCCTCTTCTCATCGCTTTCTCGATTCTTACAGTCATATAGCGCACAAACAGACCCTTTAGTCCAACTTGTCCATGCTGACCAGGTTTTCCAAACTAAACTAGTCCCATCTGATTGCATTTTGTCCATATGCCTCTAAACTTTTCCCATTCATATGTTTGTCCTAATGAGTTTTAAATGTTGTAGCTGTACTTGCATCTCCCACTCTTCCTCTGACAGCTCATTCCATATACACACATCACCCTCTGTTTGAAAACATTGACCCTTCGTCCATTTCAAATCTCCCCTCTTTCACCTTAAACCTACGCCTGTTATATTGAACTCTCCCATTCCGTGGGAAAGACTTTGGCTGGCCACTCAATTCATACCTCTCATGATTTTATAAACTTCTACAATGTCATCCCTCAACCTCGTACACACTCTCTGACATTAACTTTATGAACAATCATTTAAAGATAAGCACTGCAAATTTAAAACAGTATACGAATGACAGGTAAATAACACTCAGCCCTTGCTTCGTACTGTGATTTGTTTTTCTCCATGTTACAATACTCAGGATAATGAAACTCTTACTAGTGCCAATAAGAGATCAAACACCTGAATTGCTATGTCCAAATCGTGTGATTATCTCTACAGGGAAAGCGCATCTCTGGCCTGAACCATATAAGAAGGGGAATTCTTGTACCACACGGTCAGCGTCTACCTTTAGCATCGTGAGATGAAGGCTGAGTATAATTTTTGATTCGGAGAAATTTGAATCAAATTAGTGAAATTAGTGCAAGGGGGGAGAGGTGTTTTCAATAAGGTTTACGCCAAGAAGGAAACTTCCCAGAATGAGATGTGAGTGGGAAGTGTAAAACAGAATAAATGGAGAGGCAGAGCCACACTGAGACCAGAGCATAGTAGCATCACAAAACGCAGCCTGATTCTACAGCAGAGTAGATAGACCTAATCAAAGAGTTTCAGGTGAAGTGGGTAGGGACCATAATATGAGAGAATGTATTCTGTAATCTGAGAGGGAGAAACTGGGACCAGGAAGGGGAGATGAGCAGGGAAGAGGATGGAGCAGAAATGGTAGTGTTTTCTGGGTGGTAAATCAGGAAGCACAGCTGAAATTCATGCCTAACATCAGCTTATGGTCCCTGAAATAAACATTATATATCTGGCCCTCCACTAATGCTCATCAATAGTATCCTTGAGAGCTTTTGTCAACCATGTGTGGTTCACCTGCTTATAGAGTTCTTCTTTTGAACAGAAACAATAATTAACTGAGCGGTTTGGGATATCTGCTTGAATGTCTGCTCACGTATACTCACTGAACATCCTCTGGGTCTATTTTCACATTCCGTTTCAGACCAGATGTGAGGCAGAAATCCTCAATGTATATGCCTGATTCTTTTCAATCATTCAGGGGGAACCTCTGCATGTGGTTTAACACATGATCAGCGGAGGCTGACTCCATTCTCCAAGTTTCTCCATATCTGTTATTTCTGTTTGAGGATGCCATATTCCTGTGAGTTGCATCTAACGTGACCTCATTTTCCTTCAAACCAGAAATCCCCTAACTCTGGTGGACAGGGCCTTCAGCTGTCACTCTCCCATCTCCCACGGTGTTGCCCTCAATCCCTCCCTTCATCCCAGAACTATGATAGATTCCTCCTTGTCCACACTCCATCCTGCACTAGAATACACATTCACATAATCATCTTTCGCCATTTCCACCATCTCCAGCAGGACAGCATCATCAAACACATCTTCACATCCCGCCCAATGTCAGTATTTCGCAGGAACCGTTCCCTCTCTGCCATCTCCATCACCCAGAACACTTCCCTGCACCCACCCCCCCCCCCCCCCAATGGCACCATCCTATGCAATTGCAGAAGCTGCAACACTTGCTCATTCACCTCTTCCCTCCTCACTGTCCAAGTCACCAAACATATCTTCCAGGTGAAGCAGCATTTCGCTTGTAAACATTCAATCTGGTCTCCTATCATTGCTGATCAGAATGAGTCTCTCTATATTGGTGAGACCAAACAGTGATTGCTTTGAGGAAAACTCCCACTTTGTCCGTAGAAATAACCCTGTGCTTCTCATTGCATCCCATCTCAATAACCTATTTTGCTCTCATGCTAACCTTTCGGCCCTGGGCTGCTGCAACGTTCCAAGGAAGCACAACCCTAGCTCGAGTAACAACTCACTTTACACTTTTGTACGTTACATCCTGTAGGAGGTAATGTACAATTTCATAACTTCACAGTCTGACCCCATAACTGTTCTCCAGTTTCCGTATATTCACCCTCCCGTCCTCCCTATGACCTTGTGTGGTTGTATCTTCTTTATCGTTCACTCAATAGAGCGAACCCTTTTTCCCTATTCACGTTTTAATTGCTAGTCAACTTCACATGATCTTCTCGTTCACCACTACAAAAAGCATGTTTATCTTTTGCCACACCCTCTTTTACCCGTCAACCCATTACCCACATCTGTCAAGGAATTAAAAGCTCATTTTCCGATCCTTTTCAGTTCTGAAGAAGTGTCATACTGGACTTGAAACGCTAACTCTGTTTCTCTGTCTCTGCAGATGATGCCAGACCTGTTGAGTTTCTCTAGAAATGAATAAGTTCAGAACAAATTTTCAATTAAACAAATAACTATGGATACTGGAAATGAAAATGCAAAAAATTCTAGAGAAAATGGGAGCGTTGTAGAAGGGTCACTGGCCCTGAAAGATTAACTCTTTCACTCCACGAGATGCTGCCAGACCTGTTGAGTTTCATCAGTAAGTTCTGTTTTTGAACAAGTTCCATAGACGTGTGTTAAAGCTGCTCAAAGCTCTTGACTAACACGGAACACTGCGCACTGGGAAGTGACCGATAATGCAAGGTGCACAAATTCCTTGATCTGAAACTCCATAATGCAGGCATCACTGACACTGCAGAGCTCTTAATCATGGTCAGGGAGAGAAACAGAGGGAAACACATTCACATCAAACACAGAAGATGGCTTTGGGGGAATGGAAACGATTGAGATGCATATGTTAAGGGGTTTGAGTAAAGTAACAACTTGGATGCGTGACACCAGGGAGAGCAGAATGAGAATAGGAAAATGGAAGTGTTACGACATCAGAAAGCAGGTTAAGACACTGAGTACAGGGATGATGGGTGAATAGGTCTTGGTATGAACTGGGGGACTGTCAGTCGAATTGATTTGAGCATATTGCAGCTCAAAGTGGGCATTCATGTGGTGCGGTAGAATCACAGCAGCAGCAGAATTGTATTCAACTACAATCTGTAACATTTTCCCCAGGATAATCCCTCAGCCTACCATTAACATCAAGTTGATCTATGGTTCAGTGATGAGTGCGGGTGAACATGATAGGTTTGGAACCATGTGTACCTGAACCTGATGACAATCCATTAAAGCTACTGCACTTGACTGGTTACATTCGAAACAATGGGACTAACATCTGATACAGAGGGCGAAATGATCCCAAGACTAACAGATCAGATCGAAGTTCTGCAGTGCTGCCATATCCAGACATAAATGTCGATGGATTATTAAACAACTCACTGAGGAGAGGACTCCATAAATATCGCCATCCTAAATAACGGGACAGCCCGGTACATCAGTGTAAAATACATGGTTGTATTATCTGCACCTTCCTCAGCCAAAAGTGTTGAGTTGATGATCCACCTCACCCTCGCCATGCTGCCCGCAGAATCACAAATGCCAGTCTTTAATTGATCTGATTTGCTGTATCTGACATGAAGAAACAGCTGAACACAGTAGATAAGACAAAGGCAATGGGCCCTGACCCCCTTCCTGCACTGGGACTGAAGACTTGTGCTGCACAACAAGCCGAGTCCCTGAAGAAGCTGTTTCATTACAGCTCCAACTCTGACATCACCCTGGCAATGTAGAAATTTACTCAGTTACGTCCAATCCCATAACAAGCGAACAGTCTGACCACTTACCACGCCCTGAGTCCCGTCGCGATCATCATATTGGTGGGAGTTCTTTTTGACTGAGCTGTCAAGCAGCACAGAAATAACCAGCTCAGTGTGGTGTCTGATAGGTCCACATGTGGAGATGGTGCTGTTGTGGGGATGTCACTGGATTACTAATCCAGACCAGGCTAATACTGTGACAGCTGGTGGACGTTATAATTAATAAAATATCGAGATGTAAAACCTGGAGTCATTAACAGTGAACTTGAAGCCAATGTCGTTTGTAAACACCAATTTCCTTCCTCATTGTACTTTCAGAAAGTGAATCTCCTTTGCTTTCCTAGTCTGGCCTAAGCATGCCTCCAGACACACAGACAAGTGATAAACTCTTCAATGGTCTCGGAAATGGCCAAGCAAGACACTCTATTGTATCAAACTGTTCCGGGGTCTTAAAGGATAAAACTGTACAGATCACCCGACTCCAGTCTCAGTATTGGAATGGGAAATATTACCGTGTTGACCCTGCAGAGATTTCCTTCCCAACGTCTGAGAGTTTGTGGCAGCAGTTACAGAGCTTTCCCACAGACTGCACAGAAACTTCGGGAAAGGAGTAGGTCAATCAACACACTGAGTAACCTTTATTCTGGTTCATGGTGAAAATCTCCTTAATTCAGTTTTCCCCACATAGTGTTCATATCCTTTAGTATGTTTAAACATCGGAACATATAAAATAGGAACTACTGTATTCTCTTTGCTCCATCAATTTTTATCCTCCATTCAATATAGAGGTATTTATCCAGTAAAGGTGTGTTTATTAAACACAATTTCGCTGCAACACAATTAGTGAATTGTGTCCCTTCCTTTATAAAGCGAGCTCCCGTTCACTGTTATGGGAGTCCGTCTCTGGCACCAGCTGAACACCAAATCCCAGCCTCAGGATCCTCTGTCTGCCAAATGCACCCTCAGTGTGTTCAGCTAAAGCAGGAATATAATCCGCTCTGCAAGCCTTGAAACTGTGCCACAATGTGCGATTTGTTATTTACATTTAGAAGGAAATTAATTTCAAACTGGGAGGGAAATATCTTGGAGAGAACCGGAATTCTGCATCGGCATCACGTGGTCAGTCAGCTCGCGCTTTCTGGTGAAGATCTTGTTGAAAGTTACAGTGCTGTAGTCAGTGACTATAGTGTTCAAGTGTGACATTTACTGTACTAATTCATTACAATATACGGTTTAACGATTTATGTAGTCCATGGCATTGTTTGCAGGCACAGGGAGAATGTGCAAATTCCACATAAACAGTGACCCGAGACTGAAATTAAACCCAGATCTCTGTGCTGAGAGGCAGCAGTGCTAACCACTGAGCTACCCACTGTGGACAACGCAACCTGCCTGCACAATTCAACACTCGAAATGTGGCATAACAGCAGGGAGATTCCATAAGTCCCCAAACTTGTCATTGAGCAACAGGAGGAGGACATTGAGATTGTGAGCGGCTTGGTCAGGAACAGGCACAGGACATGCAAGCCATCGAATCTATAGTGTAGGAACATCAGGAGGACATTCAGCCCATCGTGTGTGTTAAGCAGGAACAGAATGAGTCTAATCAGCCACCCACGCCCCTCACAGCAATTGGAGCCGATCTTTTACAGCCTTGTGCCTATTTCACAGGAATTGAAATGGACTGTCGAGGTTATGGAAAGGGAAGAACTTCGAATAACCAACTTCAGTCGGGCATGGAAAGGTATGAGAAAACAATTGGGACTGAAGACAAATTGTTCGAATCTATTATTAAGGAATTAACAACAGGAGATGTTGAAAGTCAAACCACAATCCATCAAAGTCGACATGATTTTATGAAGGATAAATCATGTTTGAATACTTTTCCGATTTTTTTTATTTAAAGAATGTGACAAACAAGTTGAATAACGGATATCTGAAGGATCTATTATATCTGGACTTCAAGAAGTCAAAGCATAACATGCTTGACAAAAGATTAATATGCAACACAAGAGCACACGGGGTTAGGACAATTTTTTTGCTTGGAGAGAAAGTTGGCTAATCAATAAAAATCATGATATGGAGCTGCTAGCTTTGGACTGGGTTGAGTAAGGTCAAAACTCACATGGCACCAGGTTATAGTCTGACGGGTTTATTTGAAAATATAACCTTTCATTGTCCTGCTCCTTAGTCAGGTGTTAGAGAGAGAAGACCTTAGGCACAAAATTTATAAGGAAAAGATGAAGGGACTGTACAACACATGCACATGAATTGAACACATCTAAGATGGCAGCTAAAGCTTTAATCGTTTAGAATGGCGATGCAGGTTTTGATTGATGAATATACAAATCCAAGAGTTCCTTTCAAGTCCTACCTTCAGGTATTATCGATGTAAAGGAGGTGACCCCTCCAATCAGACAACGTATTTTAGGCATGCGGTCTTGTTTGGAATCTGTATGTGTCTTCACCTGGAATTAGTTTGGCTTTATTTCCAAAGTAGGAGTTCATAAAATATCGCATTGACTGACTATCTACAAATGGCATATTTTTTTGAGAATTTATAACGCATCTGGTAATACAAACCGGCAAATGAAAATGCATCTTCCCCACAAGTTTGAGATGTCTCTTTGTTTATATTTATTCAGTGCTGAATTAGTTAAATATGGGACAGAGAAGTGATTCTTGGATGAAGGCATACAGACAGGAAAGTGGAGCTGAGACCAAAACCTGATCAGCCACAATCTTAGTCCCTGGGTGGAGAAGGCTCAAAGTGTTTAATGACTCACTCCTGCTCCTCAGTCCCATGTTTCTGTGTTCAATTCAGCCCATCAAACCTGCTAGACAGGAGCAATTAGAGGCTACTTACTCCTATCACCTCGTGCACAGAAACAGAGGAGACCATTCTGCCCCTCAAAACTGTCAAACCCAGTTTGGTCTGGTTTCGAAAGTGTAATTGGAAAATCTAGGCTGGGGTATAGAAGAGCTTTCTCATCACTCCTAACTGAGCTTCCCCTTCCCCTTTCTGCAACGTGTGCTTCGTTTGTTGGTCAAGTTGTAGACCAATTTTCACTATGAATACAGACCCCATTCCTCACCCAGAGATGGTCCAGACAGTCTGGTACTATTCAATAACAGAGCTTTCAGGAAAATAACAGCCTCTACTTTCTAATAATAGAATGTGAGAACGCCACAAACAGGAATATGTTATTCATCCACACGCCACCATCCCCCCCGCAAGCAGGTCTTCACCCACAATAAGATCATAAGGTTTGGTATCCTCTTTCATGTCCAATTCTTCACAACCCTCAACTCTGACTGGTTAAACAAAGCACTGCCTGTCCCCACACTGTGACCTATTGATATGAGCAAAAGACGTGAACACAAGGGCTCAGGGAAGAGTGACTGGCCCTGAACATCAAGGCATCATTTAACTAAGGACGGTCTCAAGGAGCCTGTGCAGGATTGCACTTAATGGGAATGAGTTGTAAACTTCCCTGGTTAGAGTGATTTAAAGCATAAAGCACAATGATTGTGATTTGTATAGAAAGCTCCATTCAGTCCTGGACATATCTGCAAAAGATCCTCAAGGTAGCTTCCTCAGCACAAACATATTCAGCTGCTTCATAAATGTCTTGCCCCCACCATAAGATTAGAAGTGGGGCTGGTCAGTGAAGATCACACAATATTCAGGAAAAATGTCCTCCTTCAGCTCTTGAACTAGTCTGTGTCCATGTGCAGCAAGACCTGGACAACAATCAGGCTTGTGCTGTTGGAAATATCAGTAACATTCATGTATCAGTGCTGCTGAATACTACACATTTCCACAGTTAAAAGGAGGAGATTATTTGGCGTCTTACGCTAGCTTCACAGGAATATGAGGAAGTCATTCAGCTCAATGAAATTATTGGAGAAGTGTACAGATAGCCCATTTAGTGCCTCCAACCAATTACACAGGAAGAGAAGGAGTCACGTGTTATGGACGACAGCAGAGCTATTCAAAAATATTTGAAGGCGTTGGCCTAGACCGTATTAATAATTAAGTGTTTTGATACAGTAATATCCCATAAACACGTATTTGGCATAAAGAAAAGATCAGACTCAGATTCTCAGATGCAGTTCTCCAATCGAGGAGGGAAAACAAATTAAGTGAAAATTTAGAGAGACTTGCAGCCAGGAGACTTCCACTGAAGCTTCCAAATCTGTGGAGACTCCAATAGCTTCTGATGTTACTGAGAAACCAAAGCACTTCCTGTAATGTTGCTGCCAGAACTGCACACAGTATTCTATCTATTGCCTAACCAATGGCATGTTTAACTTATATTATGTCGCCTCGATGAGTAAACACTATGCCTCCAGTCCCGTGTGATTTCTTAACGGGCTATTACACTGTCCAGTCACATTCACGGATGTGTGGAGAAACAGCCTCTGACGTCCCTCGTGTTCTGCTATTCATTGAATTCTCCTCTCTCCGGTTTCTTCTTACAAAGTGCATCACCTCATATTTATCAGGGTTCCATTCCATCTGTCATTGATCTGACCATCTGACCACTCCACCTGTATCTTCCTATAACATAAGGCCTTCTTCCTCACTCCTAACTACCTGGCCAAACTTTGGGTCAAACACAAAATTACTTATTACGCTCAGCCCCCACCCCCCACCACCCCTTCCACATTCACATTTACATCATTTATGAATACCACAAATAATTTGATACACTGCACTTCTCGCTGTGGTACACAACCAGACACTGGTCTATCTCTACCACCTTTCCAGTAACTTGGGACCCCATATCTGTTCTCCAGTCCTCTAGCACCTCCCTCGTGTGGTCAGATTCGACTGAAACATTAGGTCAGGACGTTTCCTCTCTTGTCTCCAACAACATCCTGCGATGCAACTCATCTGGACTTTACATCATCCAAAACCATCAATCCCAACTTGCATCTTATATCAAACTGTTCGAGAGCTTCCCAGTCCATCTTCTTGAATTCTGTACCTGCATCTTCCTTATCCCAACTAAAACAGGTGTGAAGCTCTCGTGTTACAGTCTATCAATGTTCCCCAGTTTCACATACTGATTATTACACTGGTTTCGAAATGGGTCCTATTTTTTCCCTGGTTATTCTGTTCAGCTTGATGTTTTTGTAGAACATCTTGTGTCCCCCCTAACTTTGCCTGTTGCACTTCTCCATGCCCCTGTATTAGTCAATCTGCTGTGGGTGAATTTTCTACGTTTCCCTGAGATCACCTCTCATTCTTTGAAACAGTACAGAACACAAATATAATCTCATCCACACTGCATGCAATCTGTGCAGAACGCCTTTACTTCGATACTCCATTTCCGTTAACTGAAGGCCAACTTCACTTTTACCTTTCCATTTGCAAAAGTCACCCCTGAACTACGTTGGTCCAATTTTATTTACTACTCACTTCCTGAACTCTGAAACATCCACCTGAATATCTACATATATCGCATCCAATAGTTCTCCATTGTCTCCCCCTACAAGAAACATCTTCAAACCATTTCAAAAAAAGTTTGTTAACAGTGATTATTTGGGTGACATCCAAGATGGCGGCGATCCAGTCGTTCTGCTCTGCTGAGCTTTGCACCAGAACCGAGACAAAATGCTGCATTCACCCTCTCTTTCTTCCTTATTGGGTAAAATCGATTCGTTTTACTCTAGGCCAGTATTACTCTAGGCCATTTTAAGTGAGTAAGGAAAATGAGTAAGGGAAAATGACAATGAGAATCACAATCAGCGGGGAACTGCAACAATCGATCCGCCCGCGGCTGTGATGTTGGCCTCTGTGAACGCCCCAGGGATTAATTATTTGTGGAACAGAGCCGGGTCTCGAAGTGTAGGAGCCTGTGAGAGAAGATTGCTTCAGCAGTGGATGAGACCAGGACCATGCTGGAACTGATCTCAGCCAAACTGCAGTAGCATGGCCAAGAGATCCAGCGTCTTGGGCCACACATCGAGAAGGCGGAAGAAGGGACCGCGGCTAGGAAACCATGGCAGAATCCTCAGCGGGTCCGGTCCAAGCCCTGGAACGTTAGGTACAGACCTGTGTAGAGTAGGTCGACGACATCGAAAATTGGAGCCGTCAGAAGAACATCAGCTTGATCAGGCTCCCGGAACGGGAACAAGGAAGCCAGCTCGTCAGCTTCTTGGAACAATGCCTCACACAATTTTTGAAACTGAAAGTCAAGGCAGCCTGGGTGCGGCTCGAGCCGTCCCTACGGGTTGCAGTGTACAGGCCCAGATCGGACCAGCATCCCTGCCCGGTCCGAGTGCAACTCCAGCACGATAGAGCAAAACAGGTGCTGGAAGCTTCTTGACGTCTGCGGAAGGATCCATAGGCTCTGATCTACAAAGGATCACGAATTATGTTTTTTCCAAAAGCCTTCTACGGCTGTGATCCGCAAGAGGCAAGCCTTTGATAAGGCAAAAAGGAGGCTGAGGGACGTTAATATTATGTACTTGGTAAGATATCCAGCAATATTACGTGTCAGCCATGGAGGGTCTGTGTTTAATTTTGACTCACTAGAAAACGCAAAGGAGTTCCGGTACTCATTAAAACAGACTGGCTGGTTCAAATAATATGGACAAATGTGTTCCCTTTGTTTTCTCTGGGGTTTGCCTGGTTTCCCTCGTTTTGGGGTTTTTTTTAGTATGTGGAGGTTCCATTTTTCCTTTTTCTCTCTCCTCCTTTCTTCCTCCCCTCCCATTATCCTTTGTGTTTTTCTATAATTTGCTTTTCGTTTCTCTCCCTAGTATGGAATGGGAACGGGGGTTGGGGAGGTGGCGTGGTTACATTTTATTTCACCAGGACTGCCTCGGGTCAAAATATGGATGGGCTGGGGTTGAATGCCAACTTTCAATTTTCTTGTTGTAAGACCCATGTAACTTTTTTTAACTTTGTTTTGTCTGGGTTGGGAGCGGCTTCAGCTAGGAAGAGCCACGGGGGATTAGTGCGTTGTATGAGCGCCCCCTGTGGGCAAGGGGGAAAGTCTCTGCTTACTTGTGTTCTCTGTTGGTTCATGGTCGAAGTAGTTGTTTAAAGTGTTGATTTGGTTGTTTTTGTATTATATTTTCATGTTTATACGAACTGTTTACAACTTTCACTTGGCGGGCTATAAATGGGCTTCTTCTCCCAGTGGGTCATGGCGGCTTTGGATGGTTATGGATAACCCCTCGCTTAAATGGTGCACCTGGAATGTTAAAGGGAGTCATTCACTGATTAAGAGAAAAAAATATATACGTTCAAGCCTTAAAAAGGAAATGGTTGATGTAACCTTGCTGCAAGAAACACATCTGACTGATAAGGAGCATTTAAAGTTCCAGCAGGGAAGGTTCAGCCAGGTGTTTTCTCATCCTTTAATTCAACAAGTAGAGGAGTAGCAATACTCATTCATAAGAACCTTCCACTTCAGTTGTTTGAACAAGTTAAGAATGAATATGGGTGGTCTCTGATCCTTAAAGTGGAGAGGAATATGGGACCTTGATTAATATTGCCCACAGCACACCCCCTCAAATTTCAAAAAGATGGGCTCTCCAGGTTGATGATCCTTGGGGATCATCGTACAACGTCGTACAATTAAGGGGAGACTTTAACTGACGTATAAACCCCGAGGTGGATAGCATGTCGAGGGGTTTTGCGGGTATTTCCCCGCCACCCAGGCAGCTGGTGGACATGAACAGGTAGCTGGCTTCGTGGATGTGTGAGATGTCTTCACCCTGAAGATAGGGACTTCACCTTTTTTTCTAACCCACATAAACGCTGGACTAGGATTGACATGTTGTTTGCCCCATTGGTCTTTTTAAATTCGGTGCTGTCCTGTATAATTGGGAACATAGCCATTTATGATCAAGTGGCAGTGTACATGGAGGTCAAGGATGGTGGCGATGGGACAGGCTCACGGCACTGGCACGTGAATCCTTTCCTCCTGAAGGATAGCAAATTCATTGAGTATTTTTCGGGGTAATTTAAATTTTTTTGGAACATTAGCTTGTGTACGGCCAGTCATACGACGGTGCTCTGGGAGACTGCCAAAGCCTATACAAGGGATTTGATTATTTCTTACTCGACGACTCAGAAGCGGCAGAAGGGAGAGCAGCAGCGTATGCTTGAGGCTCTGTTGAAGAGAGCTGAGACACCATATTTTATCAGACCGTATGTAACTTAATTGCAGCAGATTACAGCCCACCAGATTTCTCTGAATGCTACACTCGCCCAGACAGCAAAGAGAGCGATTTCTTTTGCAAAATAGAAGTTATTCAAGCATGGTGATAACCAGGTAGATATTAGGCATACTTGACCAGAAATAATATTGCTGCTATTTTCACCTGCGATCCCAAAAATATTAATGCAGCGTTCAGGAAGTTCTACTCTAGGTTGTTCCAGTCAGCGGGCTGGGAGGACTGATTGGCGACGATGGAGTCCTTTATTAAGACCTTGAACCTCCCAGGTGTACGTTCAGAGCAGGGGGCCTATTTAGAATGCACCTCTGATAATCCGAGAGGTACAGGAGACAATGAGGCTGCTCCAGAGTGGTCAAGCCCCCGGCACAGATGGATTTTCGGAGTGAGGTTTAGAAAGAGTTCATAGACATGCTAGCTGGGCCAATGTTGGATATGTACAATTATTCGTACAGTCAGGACTGCCTCCCATCCTCTCTGAAAGAAGGAAGTATTTCTCTTATTCTCAAGAGAGGGAAAGTCCCAGAGAATTGCATATGCCTACATCATTATTAAACGTGGACTTTAAAATTTTGTTGAAAATGCTGGCTTTGAAGGTCCATTGTGAAAGAGGACCATTTGTATTAGGGGCAGTAAGTCCTCTGATAATATTAGAAGAGTGCTAAATATGGTTCCAGTGTGCCAGCAAGGTTCGATTCCAGGCTCGGTAGTCTCCCTGGATGCAGAGAAAGCATTTGACCGGATTGAGTGGATGTGCAACTTTTATGTCCTTGAATGGTTTGGTCTTGGAGGGGTCTTTGCCAGGTGGGTGGCAGTGTTATATAGTGACCCAAAAAGGAGCTGATTTCACTAATGGTATAAGGTCTGATAATTTTAGTATTGACAGTGGCAGCCAACAAAGTTGTCCCCTTTCACTGTTACCATTTACATTAATGATTGAGCCATTGGCAGAAGCCATCCGGAGGGACGCCGATATCACTGCCATGGAGGTAGGATCAGGAAGGCGTAAGATCACCCTTTAAGCAGATGGCGTTCCTTTCTTTCTAAGCAACCCAATGATGTCTCTGTCCTGTTTAATACGAATGATTAATTTATTTGGATCTTTCTTAGGGTATAAAATCAATTTTATGAAATCAGAGGCCATCCCTGTTGGGGGTCTTATTAGCATACCCGACCTTGGGGTGGAACCTGATTCCCTTCCAGACAAGGAGGTTTAGGTATTTTTATTATCCAAGCCTTCAATCAATTATATAAAGCTAACCTCGTGCAGTTGCTCGAGAAGATAAGACAGAATCTTCCAATATCCTGTTTGGGTTAGCTCTGGTTCAAATGAATGTCCTTCCTTGTTTATGATACCCCATGCCAATGTTCCCTTTGACGCTGCAAAGGCAGGCGCTCGGAGGCTTAACAGTTGGCTTTGATCTTTCATCTGGTGTCACAGATGGCCTCCTATTAAGCTGGACAAATTGCAGCTTCCACAATGAATGGGGGCGTGTTGACTTTCCAGACTTTAAGAAATACCAACTAAGTTCCTTGCTATCTGATGCGGCTGATTGGGCTTGTCAGGACCCATGGTCAATTTGGCTGGACATCTAGGCCTTAAAATCAAATTGTCCCCTCATTAATCTGTCGTTCATGGACAAGATGAGGACTGTTATGGAGAATTGCAGAAACTGATTCCATAACAAGTGAAAGCATGGAGAATGATGTGACAAGTTGAGGGCACTTTACAAAACAAAAACTTCAGCTTTCACACCCATTGTCGGATTGGTAGGATTCCAGCCGGGCTTGATGGATTCTGGCTTTAGGCTTTGGGAGTCCAGATGAGTTACCTGATTGGGAGAATTTTTTCATGGGGAGATCATGATGAATGTTGAGCATCTGTGTCAGGAATATGAGGTATCTGGGAGGGACCTCTTTTGTTACTTTCAGCTTCAGGACTTTATACAGAAAAAAGACTATATTAATGGTTTGTCTTTGTATGTCAGATATGGAGACAAGAGTGCTTCAGTCCATGGGCACTCTCTTGGTTAGCGCCTTCTGACATTTATTAGGAGGTAGTGTCTCGAAGGATATTGACACTGTTACACCAGAACAGGAAGAGGATATTCAGCCCCGGAGCCTGATATACAGTTACGGGAGGAGGTCAGTCAGCTCCTCGAGTCGATAACACTGGGCCCAGAGTAGGCCATGCAGCACCAGTACCCTGTTATGCAGCAATAGGATCAGTCTATTTAGCCTCCTCAAGTCTGTAACATAGGAACTGGAAGAGGTCACACAGGGAAAGGAGATTGATGCACTGGGATACCAGGAGGATATTCAGTCCCATCGAGCCGGTTGCACGGGAAGTGGAGAAGGATGCAACCTATAAGATTTCTTATGGGAAAGGAGGAATAAGTTTCCCTCACGTGTCTGGTGTATGGGAACAGAAGAAGGCCAATCATTCCCTCAGTCCTATATCAGGGAATCAGGAGAGACCAGTCAGTATCTCCAGCCTGTGATGGAGGAATATGAGAAGTTTTTTTCAGCCCCTCAAACTGTTACACAGCAACAGGAAGATTGCATAAGCCCTCACGATTCTTACGCATCAACAGGAAGAGGACAGGCAGACCATCAAGATGGTGACGTGGCACACCAGAAAGACATCAGCCATTGGGTTTGTGCACAAGGAAGAGAATGAGTCCATTCAGCGACTCAGACCTCTTACAGAGCGATCAGTGCAGGACATTTCATGCCATGTGTCAATCATATGGTATTGGAGCGAACAAAGAGGTTATAGAGAAGAAATACTTTAGAATTATCACCTTCACGATGGAATATATAGTAGTGAGAAAACTGTTGACATTTAAGAAATATTGTTAAAGTCGATTATTCAGGAATTAATGACAAGAAATTTGAAAAGTCCAGCCACAATCCATCACAATCAACATGATTTCGATCATGGGGATCCGAGAGATGAAATATTTGGACTTCCAGAAGGCATTGAATAGCTCTGCACGAATGATTAATCTGCAGAATAAGATCGTTTACGATTAAAAGTAATTTTTCAGCTTGGATACAGGCTTGGTGAAGCAACAAAATTCAGTGAGATGGAAAAAATACGGGTCATTTTCTGTTTAGCAAAATTCAACATTTAGGAAACCATATGTCTTGGTCTCCAGGCCCCAACTATTTACAATATAGAGGATAGAACATGTTATAACCAAATTAATAGATGACACGAACTCAGGTGAGAAATTGCAATGAAGATGCAAGAAAGTTAGAAAATGTATATGGATAGGTTGGGGCAACATTTGACAGAAGAAACTGAACAAGGAAAAGTATAAGTGTATCCGTTTGGATCGGTGTAGCAGAAAGACAAATTATTATCCAAATGGAGAGAGACTTCAGAATGATTAGGTACAGAGGGATCTGGCTGTCCGCGTCCATACTACAGAATACTCCGATGTAGGGACAGCAGATAATGAGAAAGGCAAGTGCAACTTTGGCATTTATTTCTAAAACAATGGATGATAAAGGGAGGGAGGTGTGAGATCGCAACTGAGTACTGTGTGCAGTCTTGGTGACCTGACTGTAGGAGGGATGTATTTGCCATGGAGGCAGTTAAGAAGTGGTTTACTAGATTGATTCCAGAGATGAGAAGTTTCTCCTTTGAAGAGAGATTGAGCAGTTCAGGCCAACTCTGCCTGGAGTACAGAAAAATGAGAGGAGATGTCAGAGATCTGTACGATGTTAAATGTGATTTACAATGTAGATGTGAAGTTGGTATTTCCTCATGTGGGACAATCTCGAAAGATTCTAAGACCACAGTTTTAGGATGAGGTCTGGGAGAATTGCAACAGGGGTGAGGAGAACCTACTTCTCTCACAGGGTTGGGAATCTGTGTAATTCACTGCCCCAGAGTGCAGTAGGGATATTGAGTAAATGAAGGAATATGGAGAGCGGACAGGAACGTGGAACTGAGACCGCAATGACATCAACCATGATTGTATTCAATGGCAGAAGAGGCCTGAGGGGCTGGATTGCCGAACTGATGCTCCTCGTTCTTATTCAGCCCTTCAAATGTGTTACACATAATTGGGGGAGGACTGGTTATCAGACAGGAAGAAGGCACTACGGATAAATCAGCCTTAGTCGGTTTGACAGAACACCAGCAGTGGAGTCACACAGTGACCAGTGTTGAGTCTACAGCTCTTTACAATCTGTATCAATGATCGGGAGGAGTGGAACAAATGTACTGTAACTAAAATTACCAATTAAACTAAGATAAAATGGAAACTAAATTATCAAGGGAAGGTGGAAAGTCTGTAATTGGATATGGACAGGTAAAGTCAATGGATAAAAGTTTAGCAAATGGGATTTAAGGTAATATATAGTCTGTCATTTTTGTTAGAAAGAATGACAGGCAGTATATTACTGAAACGGAGAAAGATTACAGGACTTAGTGATGCAGTGTGTACTGGATGGTTCATTCTGACCCGATCAGACACGAGAAGTGTTGCTCCATCTCCCTGATGTTCCCAGGGACTCCATTTCTCTCAAACACCATATATATCCTCCGACTCCAAATGGTGATGTTGACGTCGACACACTGGGAAATGATGGAGCTGTCACCCACTCCTGCCTGGAACATTCCGAATCATAGAAGCTGAATGGAACAGTGACCCTAACAGCCACTGGCAGCACCGTCCTCCCCCTGGTGTGAAGTTGCAGGTCGTGTTGAAGAAAGTGAAACCACTCTGAGACCAGCTCCTTGTTCAATCAGGGTCCCCTCACACTCTACTGCTGAGTTAAATGTAACTTGGGAAGCCGTTCCTGGATACAGCAGATCCCTTTCCCCACACACACTAACTCCTGGTTTCAGATCTTCCTCTCTGTGCAGCCTCTGCTCCATTTGTTGTTCATCTTACAGACAAAGATGTTGTAACCACAGTCCCTATGCTCCATCCTGAGTTGGGTCACCGAATCCTCAGGTCTCCCTGAATGTCTGAGGCGGGTCACAGCACAACCTCTAGCAAACCATCCCCAGCACCTCCATGAACTTTTCAATAACAGGAGTTAGTCAGAAACCCCTCAGCTACAAGGTAGATGCCTGGTCCTTTACAATTATACTCCAGGATTTTCCTCGTGTTTCTGACCACACAATCATCTGAGAGGGATAAGCACAGGGGTTCAGTGGACATGCACAGTCCAAAGTTCAAAGGCATGTCTAAAGTTGCTGGAACCTCTGTCCAACATGGACACCACATAGGGCATACCAGGAAGTGAACAACAGCCCAGCACACACACCCCTGCCCATGGAGCGCCACATGGGACACACTGCGGAGTGAACAACAGCGCAGCACACACCTCCCTGTCTATGGAGAAACACATGGGACACACTGGGAAGTGAGCTACAGTCGAACACGCACACCCCTGTCCATGGAGTATCACATGGGACACACTGGGAAGGGAACAACAGTCCAGCACACACACATCCGTGTCCATGAAGCACCAGATGGGACACACTGGGAAGTGAACAACAGCGTAGCACACACCTCCCTGTCTATGGAGCACCACGTGGGACACACTGGGAAGTGAACAACAGCCCAGCACACACACACCCCGTCCATGGAGTATCACATGGGACACACTGGGAAGTGAACAACAGCCCAGCACACACACACCCCGTCCATGGAGTATCACATGGGACACACTGGGAAGTGAACAACAGCCCAGCACACACACACCCCGTCCATGGAGTATCACATGGGACACACTGGGAAGTGAACAACAGCGCAGCACACTCCTCTCTGTCTATGGAGAACCACATGGGACACACTGGGAAGTGAGCTACAGTCGAACACGCACACCCCTGTCCATGGGGTACCACATGGGACACACTGGGAAGTGAACAACAGCGCAGCACACACCTCCCTGTCTATGGAGCACCACGTGGGACACACTGGGAAGTGAACAGCCTAGTAGACACCATTTCATTGTTTCTGAGCTTCACAATGCCAGCTCTCCATACACTAGAGAGCCAAATGGGACCCACAGCCGGAACGTACAGGACAGCACGAGCCATACATTTTGCACATTGTTTCTGAGCTTCATAATGATTTCCCCGGGTTTCAGGAATATGAGCTCCAACGGCCGGGTTAAGGTACAGAAGGACGGATATTCATGTTATAACTGGATGATTACTTGATCGACAAGTTCAGTAACGTGGCTCCTCTCTGACAAATGGGATTAACTGGATGAGTAGTACTTTAGAAGGTCAAATAACAAAAATATGCATATAAAGTAAATGTGCTGACAAATCAGCTGAAATCCACGTCACAGAATCAGACACCATGATCCAGATGATAGATCTGTGCAGCATGTAGCAGTGTTCAGACCAGGCTAGTGTACTGCTCAATACAACCCAGCAATCTGTGCAGACCACACCAGTCCATGAACTGCCTCTCCAGCACTGGGAGCTATGCATTGAACAGCAGTGAATTGTTATGTAAACCAGGAGCATTTACCCTACCAGCATGTAGAGCTCTGTACAACACTCCAGTGCATTGATCTTTAAACCCGGAGCTGTTACACTTCCAGCATGTCGACCTATGTACATCACTCCAGTGCATTGATGTTTAATACAGGAACAGTTACCCACCCAACATGTAGAGCTGTGTACACCACCCCAGTGCATTGATCTGTAAACTTGGAGCATTGATCCTCCCAGCATGTACAGCAGTGTACGCAACCCCAGGGAATAGATCTGTAAACCAGGAGCAGTTACCCGCCCAGCATGTAGAGCAGTGTACACTGCCCCAGTGCATTGTTCTGTAACACTGTGTTAGATCACTGCCCAGCGTGGGGAAACTTGCAGCCCTTGCTGGAAGTGACAGGATGTGTAGCTCCCATCCATTTACAGCTCCATATCTCCATTGTGTCAGTGGACGCAGAATATGTCAACAGGAAGGAGGAAGATGAATTTAGGTTAAGTAGGCAAGGATCAGACAGGGGTCTAGAGGGTTACAAGGTAGTCAGGAAGGAAGTGAAAAATAATCTCAGGAGAGCGAGAAGCGGGCATGAAAAAGACTTGGCAGGTAGGAGTAAAGTAAATCTTAAGATATTCTACACTTATGTGAGGAGCAAGATGATGGCCTGAGTGAGGGTCGGACCCATCAGGATAGTGGAGGGAACTTGCACCAGGAGTCGGAGGAGGTAGCGGAGGTTCTTAATGGATGCCTTGCTTCAGTATTTAGTACTGAGAGGGCCTTTCACGTTTTTGGGTACAGCGTGAAACAGTCCTATATGCTAGAACAGGAGGATGTGCTGATAATTATGAGAAACACAAGGATAGATAAATCTTGTTGGCCAGATGGGATATAACCTAGGATAGCACAGGAAACGAGAAAAGAGGTTGCTGTGTGTTTTGTGATGATCTTTGTATCCTCACTGTCCACTGGATTTGTGCCAGATGATAAAAGGTTGGCAAATGTTATTCCCTTGTTCAGGAAAGGGAATAGGGATAATCCTGGGAATTAGAGGCCAATCAGTCTTACGCCAGTGATGGGCAAAGTATTGGAGATGATTCGAGAGACACGATTTATGCTTACTTGGAAAACCAGAGTTTGATTAGAGGCAGTCAGCATGCCTTTGTGAGGAGCAGATCATGCCTTATAAGTCTTATTGATTTTTTTTTAGGATGTGAAAAAAAACACATTGATGAAGGCAGAGTAGTGGATATGGTGTATTTGGATTTTTGCAAGTCATTTGATACAGTAGGTTCATGCAGAAAGTAAGGAGGCATGGGATAAGGGAAATCTGGCTCTCCGGATACAGAATTGGCTGGCCCATAAAAGACAGAGTGTAGTTATAGATAGAAAGTACTCAGCCAGGAGCTCGGTGACCAGGGATTTTCTGCAGGGATCAGTTCTGGGAACTCTGCTCTTTGTGATTTTTATAACAGAGTTGATGGGGAATAGCGAGGGTGGGTTAGGAAGCTTGCCGATGACACGGAGTTGGTGGAGTAGTGGATATTGTGGAAAGTTGTTCTACGTTGCAACGAGACATTGACATAACTGAGCTGATGAGTGGCAGATCGAGTTAAATCTGAAAAAGTGTGAAGTGATTCACTTTGGAAGGTAAAATTTGCATGCAGTGAACAGGGTTAAAGGCAGGATTCTTGGCAGTGTTAAGGACCAGAGGGATCTTGGGTTGCATGTCCGCAGATCCACAAAGCTGCCACCTAGGTTGATGTGGTTGTTGAGAAGATGCAAGGTGTGTTGGCTTTATCAAGCCGGGGAACTGGGTTTCAGAGTGTGAGGTTATGCTGCAGCTCTATGAAGTTTAGTGCTCTTCTGCATTGAGAGCTTGCAAGCACCTATCATATGAGTAGCTAGCTGTTTCAGAGTGTACGGGAAAGTTGAAAATATGCAACATTTGGCTGTGAAACAGATTCCCTGAGGTTTGTTTGTGCTTTTGAAAACTTTTCATATTTAACGAATCTGTTTAAATTATGCTTCAGGAAATAAACCAACAGATTTTGAATTTACTGTTTTGCCAACATTGAACCAATGAGATGATTTGATTTTGAGGGGATAAAGAGGGAAGCATTATGAAAGTTAGACAGAGAGTAAACTGCCATCGACAGAGACTGCCATGTAAAACACTCTATTAAAATTATGTTTTTTTTTGCATGAAACCTCCTTACAGTAAAAAGACAGAAGATGGCCCAGTGAGTTTCTCAGCTGAAAAAAGGAGGACATTGGAGATGATAGCCACTTCCTGGTTTTGAAATTAAATTGATGTAATTTTAAGTTAGTTTTGTTTTAAATGGGAACAGTATGTTTTTATAGAGGTGGAGGCAGATAACAAACCGGCCAGAAAAAGGGAGCTTAGAGCTGAGAATAGTTGTTGTTCAATGTTCACTTTTAGAGTTGAGAAATAAATTGATAATATTTTTCTTTAAATAGTGGAATTTTCGAGTTCTCTGTCACTCCTGCATTAACAGATTATAAGGCAGGGTGAGCTTTTCTGGGTGTTTGGTTTGATTAACAAACGGGTTCATTGCTGTGTTGTAACAGCACACTTGGAACATTGTATTCAGTGCTGGTCGCCTTGTTATAGGAAAGATGTGGAAGCTATAGTGAGGGTACAGAGGAATCCCAACGGATCAACAGAAATATTGGCACACATCACATGATCGAGTGAAATATTGAGGAAGACACCGCACGAAAAATAAATACTGGCAGATTCTCCATGTCTGTATAAACGCCAGTGTGTCAGTGTTTGTGGTGTGTCTGTACTGATGCCTGTATATCTGTGCGTGCACATGCTTCAGTGTATTGGCATTTGTCTCCGTGTGCTTTAGTATCTGTGTGACTGCACCAGTCTCGATGTGCGCATGTGAATCTATTTGCATATCTTTGTGTATCTGCGTGTCTCTGTGCGTATCCGTGTGCACAGCGGATCTGTCAGCCTCTGTGGTGTTTAAAGTGATGCAATGTCCGCCTCTGCTGGACTTCACATTCGACTGCATTGATGGCAGTGGAGGGAGAAAACCATAAGGGATTCACTCGAGGAGGTGGGGAGAGGGAGGTAGATCATAGCACCATCCAAACTGACAACACCATCTGCACACACACACACACACACACACACACAAAGTTGGGTGTAGGAAGGATCATAATTGTACTGAGGACGCTCAGAGTGGCGAATGCTCCAGAGGAGTAATATCTGTGCATGCTCTGCAATGTGGAAATGATTTGCCTTTGAAAATTATTCGTTACACAGAGTGTACACCGAAAATAGTATTTCCACTGCAACTACATCCAAGCAACTCTGTCCAAACCATTTGTAAAGTGATGCGATGAATTTATTACACGTTCTTTAAATTGAAATATCTTATAATTCACCCCTACAAGGCGTAAGTGAGAAAGGATTGAAAAGTCCTGAAACTGACCCAGTGGTGGTGGTAATATATCTAGGTATCAGACAAAACTGTTCTGTGCATCCAGAAATATTTGCAAAATCAAACAGCTGTGCTATGTGAGAGATTCACAGTATTTGATGTCCTCTGATAGACAAAAACTGACACTTGTGCAGTGGCATGGGGAGACCAGCAGAGGGTGGCATTGTATGTCTATAAACTTAACAGGGACAGACGTAGAGGTGAAGGAGGGGAGTAAGGGTTTATCTCAATTTGAATGGATTTACCCCCAAAACCACAGAGCCATCATTTCACAGAGATGCACACAAACACACATAGACACATTAAACACACAACACATGTACATATGGACACTTAGACACAAACACATGCATACGCCCGCGCACCCACACAGTAATTTCTTTAAGATAGAGATAAGTACGTTTTTCATGAATAAGGGAATCAATGGTTAGTTGGGGTAGGCAGGAGAAAGTGGTTGAGAAACATTTTAACCGTGATCAAACGGCACAGCAGAACCAAGGGGCCAAATGGCCTCATCCTGTTCCAATGTCCTATTTTGTGAAGGGATTCATTTTGGAAGTTGAATTTGAATGCAGATTACTGGGTCAAATGTAGGATGGTAGCAGTGTGGAGGAACAAACGGATCTTGGGGTCCATGTCTGTATATCTCTCGGTTGCCACCTAAGTTGATAGGGTTGTTAAGAAGGCGTATGTTTAGTTGGTTTTCATTAGCAGGGGGACTGAGTTTAAGAGCCACGAGATTATGCTGCAGGTCTATAAAGCCCTGGTGCGACCACATTTGAAATGTTCTGGTCGCCTCATTGTAGAAAGGATGTGGAAGCTTTAGAGTGGCTGCAGAGGAGATTTACCAGGATGCTGCCTAGACTAGACGGCTTGTCTTATGAAGAAAGCTTGAGGGAGCTATAGCTTTTCTCATTGGAGTAAAGAAGGTTGAGAGGTAACCTTGATAGACCTGAACAAGATGGTGAGATTTACAGACAGAGTAAATAGCCAGATACCTCTTCCCAGGGTGGAAATGGTTGTCACGATGTGAGCATAATTTTAAGATGTTTGGGAAAGGTTTTAGGAGATGTCAGAGGCAGTTTTTTTTTACACAGAGAGTGATGGGTGCGTGGAATGCACTGCCAGCGGTGGGAATAGAATCACATACATTAGCAACAATCAAGTGACTCTTGGATAGGCACATGGAAGAAAGTAAAATTATGGGTATATCGTTTAGTTGTATCTTAAAGTAAGCTAAAAGAATGGCAGAACTTTGAGGGCTGAAGGGCTGCACTGTGCTGTATTGTTCTATGTTTTTATTTCCTACACTCTTGTGAGCTTATAGTATCTGGAATTCCTTTAACTTCAGTGGAGGTTACATTTGGGAAGTATTTGATTGAAGAGAGTTAATGGAAATGTGGACAGGTTTGAGGGACTGAATGGTCTATATCTGTTCCTAATTGTTGTGTCCTTGTGTTTAGAAACAATGGTGATTGGTTTGATGGGAACGCACTTTGAGAATAAGAACCTTCCCAATTTCAGACTTGAGACGGGGATGTTCCTTTCTCTTTAGGATTGTGTGATCTGTGGTGTTCTCATCCCCAGGGAGCAGTGAAGACTGGGTTCCTGAAAACACTCAAGGTTGAGTTCCATCGCCCTTTGATGAACAAGAGAATCTATGTTTATTGGGAACAGACAGGAAGGGGATGTGTAGTTACAATCACGTCAACAATGCACATTCGGAATGGTGCAGCAGGCTCGAGGGGCTGAGTGGCCAACTGCTGCTCCTGCCCCATGTGTTGTTCTCTCACTCAACCTCTCGAGGCTGTTACAGAGAGAGGAAGATCCCATTCAGCCAGTCAGGATCGCCACAATGAGACACGAGGAGACCTCTGTTCCCCCTAATTATTTATAAAGGGAGAGGATGAAGTCATTCAGCCGTTGAGTACAATACACAGCACAGGAGGAGGCCGCCCAGCCTTTCTCGGTTGCTTCACAGGAACGTGGAGCCCTGAGTAACTACTAGGAAATTGACATAAGGGATAAATGTTAATTTTCATGTTGGAAAACTTGAACTTCGTGTGGTACCTCAGAGATCAGTGCAAGATCAACAACTATTTCGAACCTGTCAATGACTTGGATGTGGGCACTGATTGTATTGGAGCTCAATTATCTCAGCCACAAGGATAGTCATTCAATCAGATGCCAAGTGGAGGTAGAGGGTATGTAATGGGATATAGACAGGGGAGTTTAGTGTGCAAACCTTCAGCAGAAACAATATAAGCTGGGCTACCGAGGTTTGTACTGTGAAAGAAAGGTAAAACAACAGTAAACTGTTTAAATGGCGTGAGGTCGCAAAACTCAGTGTGCAAAGGGATTTATAAATCCAGGTACAGACATCAAACAAAGTTATTATGCAAAAGTAGCGAGTGTTTAGGAAGGTAAATGGAATGCCTCTACTTTTACAAAGTCTGTCAGGACATTTTACTGCAACTGTACAGGGCATTCCTGAGGCCACATTAGATGCATTGTATATAGCTATGATTCCCTAAACGGAAGAGTAAATATACTCAATTGTTTTCGAGTCTTTGTAAAAATGCTTCACTTTTTTTTTCCTGGAATGAAGGCCTTATTCTGTCATACACCATGGAAACAGAAACTTTGGTCCAACTTGTCCATGCCAACTGGATGTGCTGAATTAATCTAGTCCCATTTGCCAGCATTTGGCCCATATCCCACTGAACACTGCTTATTCCCGCACCAAACCAATGGGGTTAAAATACTGTAATTGTTCCAGCTTCCAACAGTTCTTCTGACAGTTCATTCCATACATTTCATGAAACGGTTACCACTTTTGTCTCTTTTAAATCTTTCTCCTGTCGCCTTAAATTTATGTGATCTAGATTTGGATTCACCCAATCAAGGAAATGTCACCATTTCCAAATCCCTCGTCATTTTATAAACCTCGACAGGACCAGAGTACTTCAGGATTGAGAATGGGTGATGTTCAGACTGAACCATATAATTTCTTGAGGATAGCGTATTAGGTGCGTAGCTGATGGACATTTCCTACGGTTATGTGAGACAAGAACTAAGGATTCAAATTTAAGAGAAAGATGTACTTATTTTAAAACAGATACTTTGAGGACATCAGTTTATTGGACAAAAATTATGAGGACACATACAAACGTATCTTCAAATTATGCTTTATAAATTGCTCCTACAGCGAGCAGATTACAGGGATGGAGTCATACAATCCCTAGAATGTTCAACGAGGCTTCACATGATCCAGTATCGTGGTCAGATAACATTATTACATATTTCAGCTAAAAGATCGAGAGAATGCAACCTGTTTGAGAAGCCACAGCTTTTGGCTCCCTCTCTTTCCTTCTTCCTTCTCACAGCAATGTTTGAGAGGTGAAAACCTGTCAGTTATCTTTACCATTCATGAAGAATTCCTGTTGAGGATTCATTGGAATCTCCACATTGCCTGAAGCAAAGGGAATTCAGCCAACTACAAATGTCACAGGAAGGAATCCGATTGCCAACAGCTTGTGTGAGCAGAATAACCTCAGGTGCAGAATACCATTTATTTTGTTTTTCCTTTTGTTGTCTTGAAATTACCTATTTCTTGTCAAGCTCTTTCGATCTGGTATTCTGCAGAGTTTTTTCTATCTGTCTTCAGGCATGTGTATGGGTGTGTCCGTGTGCACCTGTGTATGTGTCTGTGTGTATGCACAAAGTATGTTGGTGTATGCATTGAAAGATAAATATTAATACACAAATCTGTCCAAACTGCTTGTCATGTATCTTTCCATCTTACTTTCAGTATCTTTGATTAGGTGCGTTATTTTTACAAATGGAAGATATCAAACTGATTTGTCCCTCACAAAGAATGTGACCTAGTCTGAGACCTATATCATTGGCCATAACACCAACTGGGTTGCATTTAAAATTAATAATGACCAGTGGAGTAGCAGCACTAGAAAATAAAACAGTGACCCCTCTAATCACAGTCTGAGCATGGATGAGGAGAAATTCACAAAGGGCTGTTTGAGGGTAAATGCTGTTCCCCGGAAGTTTGTATTGCCTGTGTGTTTGCGTTTAGTAAAAGCTATATATTAGATACTGGACAGCAAAGGACAATGAACTACAGCCAGGAAACTGGGGCTGAGACCACAAACTGGTCAGCTACAATCTTACTGTCTGCTGGAGAAGGCACAAAGTGTCTAATTACCCAATCCTGCTCCTCAGTCTAACGTCCCTATGTTCCATTCAGCTCCTCAAACCTGCCAGACAAGAGAATTTGGAGGTCATTTACATCGATAAGCTGGTACACAGAAACAGAGCAGACCATTCAGGGCCTGAAAACTCGATAGTGTAGTGCTGGAAAAGCACAGCAGGTCACACAGCATTCAAGGAGCAGGAGAATCAACGTTTTGGGCATAAACTGTTCATCAGGAATCCTGACAAAGGACTTATGCCCGAAATGTTGATTCTCTTGCTCCTTGGATGCTGCCTCGCCTGCTGTGCTTTTCCAGCACTGCACACTCGACTCTGATCGCCAGCATCTGCAGTCCTCACTTTTTTTTAGCACCGGAAGACTGTCACACACAGGTTGGTATGGTGTTGGAAAATTTTCTTGGGAAAAGAAAGAATCGGTGCCAGTGTGAAACATCCTACTCCTCTCTCTTTACAGAACTGTGTTCATTTGTTGGTTATGTTACAGACCCTGATTCATTATGTGTACAGCTCCCATACCTCACCCAGAGGCGTCTCACAAAATCATCTGGTCTCCCTGACTGCAATCTTCAATAACAGGATTTCCAGGGAAATAACTTTCCAATAACCGAATGTGAGAACAACAGAAACACAAATAAGTTATTCAGCCCTTTAAGCCTGTCTTTCCCTTCAATAAAATCATGATTAATCTGCTCAAAACCTCTATTCCTCTTTTGTGCCCAATTCCTGCAGCCCTCAACTCTCTGATGCATCAAATATCCGTTGTGCACCCCACTCCCCCAATCTTCTCAGTGATCCATCTCCCTTAACCCTCTGGAATAGAGAAGTCCCGATTGTCACTACCCTCTGTGAGAAGGAAACACTCCGCACACACACACCATGACCTATGGATATGAATCAAAATATGAACACAAGGTAAGGCAGGCCTTGATATCAAAGCAGGATTTAATTGAGGATGGTGTCAAGGAACCCGAAGAGAAATGAATGTAATGGGAATGATGTGTAAACTCCCCATTGGTTAGAGGCCATTCAGAGCACAAGGGAAGATGCTTGTGCTTGTTGAGGATCAACCATCTCAGTCACATGACATCTCTGCAGGCATCCTCTAGGTAGTTTTCTTCAGCTGCTTCAACATCTTTTCCAGAGCATACAGACATAAGTGGGAGATGTTCTCTGAAGATCGCATAATGTTCAGAATAAGTTGTCACTTCTCTGCCGCTGAAGCAGTCTGTGCCCACGTGCAGCAAGACCTGGATAGCATTTAAATTGTGCTGTTGGTAACATTCATATAACAGTCCTGCTAGACATTGCTCATCTCCACAGTTAAACATGAGGAGCTCATTCAGCACCTCACGCTGGTTTTAACGGAATATAAGGACGCCATTCAACCCATTGAGACTATTGGATAAGCCCATTCAGTCCTTTCTGCCTATTACACAAGTAGGGAATGAGTGTAGACAGCACAAAGGTGTTAAAGAGGAACCAGGAGTCGCTAATTCAGGTCCTTGAGCCACTTCCATATGACCAGGAAGAGGCAATGCAGCCTGTCAAGCTACTTATTCAGAAATAGGAGAATGTTACTGATACCCCACAGATCGACTGCTGCATGTTGTTCCTCCTGGCTCTATTGCTCGTGGTAGACACGTGTCACTTTAATGTGGTTTGCTGAAGGTGAGGATGGAAAATAGATGTTTTGTGCAAAGTCTCAAGAAAATACCTTCTATATTTGAAAAGACAGACTGGCGTTCCTGTGGAGGTCAGAAGCTGGTGGGAATGGCTAACTCTTTCAGGAATAAGCCATTGTGCCTACTGACAGATTTATGAACAGTGCAGGGGCGCACACAACTGCACACTGAGACACTGAGAGTTTATTAGAGCATAATACTCCATTTCAACCAACATGGAGATTCGACACAGGTACGTGAAATATTGCAAAAAATGTATCATGTGGAATATTCAATCTTTCACAATTTTTCTTGACATAATGAGTGTTAGTCCATAATCCTCAAGTTTAAATGTAATCGCCTGCTATTCTCTCGCAGTGCTACAGATTAAACACTCATTTCCTTTATACTCTCTTTCTCATCCAGGAATTATACGATGAAACTCCTTTGCACTCACGATCGCAACAAAATCATTCCTTACAAAAGAGAGTAAACCTGCCAACAGTGCCCCAAATACTGTCTCAGCAACACTCTACAACTGCAGGAAGATGTCTTTACTCCTTTACTTGAATAATTTTATAATGAATGACAACATACCATTCACTGTCCTGATTACTTGCCTTTTAACAACTGCAGTTCCCAACCTCTCATCATCTAACCAATACAAAATGGAAATGACTGCATTTGTTGCTCACATTCAAATTACTTTTTTGCCTTGTGATCAGCTGTGTTCCAAGAACTGATACATTTGATACCCTATGAGCAATGATCTTCAGTTCAGAGCAGGACCTTACTCTCTGTATTCTCCCCATTACCCAATTCTCAAACCAATTAGTATATTCACCCCATCCAGAAGGACTCTAACGTTCTTCGCTCACCATTCAAATGCCTTCTGAAAATTCAAATACACCATTCCCATTGGTTCGCATTTGTCAATGTCACAATCTACATCCTCCAAAAACTCCTAATAGTTTAGCATAACGATTTTCCCTTCCCTGAATCTCGGCTGACTCTGCAAATCATATCATTATTCTCATTGTTATTAATGACAACAAAATCAATTATTTTCCTCATAACTGACATCAATTTATCAATCAGTTGATAATCTGTTGTTCCTTTCTCTCTCCCTCTCCTGTTTTATGTATTTACGACAACAGTAGCTACTTTCAAATTTGCAGGACCCTTTCGATAATATAAAGCGCTTTGACCAACTTTGACCTCCCTCATAGAGTTATGGAATTGACAGTACAGAAGGAAGCCACTGACCCATTGTGTCTATTCCTGCTGCGGACAAATCTATCCAGCAAACTCAACTCTCCAGCCCTAAATCTGTGACCCTCTCAATTCATCACTCATCTGGTCCAGAAACTTATCAAGCTTCAATACAATGAGTATTTTCCCCAATATTTCCACTTTAATAATTCTAATTTCTTGCGGTTCCTCATTTTCCCCAGTCACTCTGATCCTCAATATTTCAGGAGGGTTTTCTGTTTTTTCCTCGGTGGAGACAGAAACAACATATTTACCTCGCCAGACAGATATAGCCTCTGTCACCTCATGAATACACGAGAGGATGGCACTGTGGCATGATGGGTATGTCACCCACTCCTGCCTGGAATGTTCCAGAACAAAACCATTGTTGGAGATTGTGAGTACAGTCCTCTC
Source organism: Chiloscyllium punctatum (assembly GCF_047496795.1). NCBI lineage: Eukaryota > Metazoa > Chordata > Chondrichthyes > Orectolobiformes > Hemiscylliidae > Chiloscyllium > Chiloscyllium punctatum. Next base: position 95,155,833 of record NC_092744.1, read on the forward strand.
CCTGGTGTGAGACTATTGGATATGCTGAAGGAGGTTCTCAGCTCTGTGACCTCCACATTGTTGAAATAAACTGGCTTCAAACATTGCATCTGGAAAAAAAGGTCATGGGGAAATATTTGTAGAAGTTTCAGAAAAAGATCTGCGTCCTGCTCCTCCCTGTAGACCCAGACACTCTAAGTGCAGTGCCCACACTTTGTCCAGAATGGGAACACTAGACACTCGAATCGTCCTCAATGATCGCATCAGCTGACACCACAAATCCGAGAAAATCATCCACAGAACCTCCACTGACTTTCCACGACAGGAACAAGTCAAAACGCTGTAGACAGGCACATCCACTCAATGTTAAAAATGCTTTTCGCTTCAGTTTCTATTCTGGGCTGAAAATCCATAGGATCTCTGCATTGTCGCTGGCACCTGAATTATTAACAGCTTTTTTCTCCATGGAAGTATTTAACAATGTAACTGCACAATTTTCTTTATCTGTCATGATAATAGCAACACTGCTATTTCTAATGGAGTTGTTGGGGGGGTTGGGGGTGATGGTCTCGTGTTATTTTCTCCAGACAATAAATCCAGGGACCCAGGTACCTTCAATCTCCCTATAGCGGATGGTAGAAGTTGATTTCAATAAGTTATTTGGAAGTAACAATCTAATGAAACATTGATGGTTGTTAAAACTAATAACCTCTGGCTCACTAATGTCGCTCAGGGAAAGAAACTTGCTATCGTCACTGGTCTGACCTACATGTTACTCCAGACCCTCAGCAATGGTAGATTCTGAAATGCTCTTTGAAATGGCCAAGTCAACCATTCAGTTATCAAGATCTACAAGATCTCAAAGAAGTGAAACCAGATAGACCTGAGCACCGACAGCCGACAGCACATTGAAGTACAGTGGTTCAGAAAGGCAGTCCCCCAACAGCTTCTCAAGAGCAAATAGGAAAGAGAAATAAACTCTGACGCAACCAACATCAAACATGTCCCATTCATAAAGGAAACAAGATGGCCACGCTCAGGAAAGAGAGCGAGGGGACAGAACTCACTTCAAACAGGGACGTGCATATGTGCCCACACGTGCATGAAACTCAGGAATATGGGAGGAGGTGAAAAATAAATTAAAATAATGTCACATTTTTTTTCCATTCCAGCTAACTATCAATAATCCCTTTGTTTATTTATTCTATCTCTCTATTTCCCCGTATATTTATCTCACCTCACCAACACACATTACATTAATTCCCAGCTGCTTTCGGATCTGATACATGGTGAGTGGACTCAAAGTGTTAACTTTGTTTTTCTCTCGCCCCACTCTGCCCAACCTGCTCCATTTCCCCTACACTCTGTTTCTTTTTGGTTCAGGCTTCCAGTACCTTCCATTGTTTGATTTAACATATTTTTCCTTACTTTATGGGGCAGAGACCTTTCGAATCCACACTGACAAACTGAAAAGCATTGCTCCCCGACCCACCTCATACACTACTCCTGCATTTCCCGACTACTAATCTACCCCAGTATCTCACATATCTATTACACCGAGCTGCACATGATTGGTGGGACTGTGGGAGGAACCTGGAGCACCGAGAGGAAACACTTGCAGACCCGGGGAAAATGAAATAATTCAACACAAAAAGTCCCGAGGGCAGAAGCAAACTGGGTCCCTGCTACTATGAGACAGCCGTGCTAACCACTGACACACCATGCCCCCCACACCCTCCCCCCAAACTGGGTCCCTGCTACTATGAGACAGCCGTGCTAACCACTGAAACACCATGACCCCCACCCCCTCCCCCCAAACTGGGTCCCTGCTACTATGAGACAGTTATGCTTACCACTGAAACACCATGACCCCCACCCCCTCCCCCCAAACTGGGCCCCTGCTACTATGAGACAGTCATGCTTACCACTGACACACCATGCCCCACACCCCCTCCCCCCAAACTGGGTCCTGCTACTATGAGACAGTCATGCTTACCACTGACACACCATGCCCCACACCCCCACCCCCCAAACTGGGTCCCTGCTACTATGAGACAGCCGTGATAACCACTGAAACACAATGCCCCCCACCCCCACCCCACAAACCGGGTCCCTGCTACTATGAGACAGACGTGCTAACCACTGAAACACCATGCCCTTCTCCCCCTACCCCAAAACCGGGTTCCTGGTACTGTGGGACAGCCGTGCTAACCACTGAGACATCATGCCCCCCTCCCCCAAAACCAGGTCCCTGGTCCTGTGAGACAGCTGTGCTAACCACTGAGAAACCATGCCCCACTTCCCTCCCCCCAAACCTGTTCTCGGGTACTTTGAGACAGCTGTGTTAACCACTGATACACCATTTCCCAATTTCCCACCCCCACCACTCAAACCGGGACCCTGGTACTGTGAGACAGTCGTTCTAACCACTTAGACACCATGCCCCCCTCCCCCTCCCCTCAAACCGGGTCCCTGGTACTGAGAGACAGTCGTGATAACACTGAGACACGATGGCCACCTCCCAATCTCCCTCCCAAACCGGGTTCCTGGTACTGTGAGACACCCATGTTAACCACTGAGACACAATGACCCGTCCCGCCCTGTCCCCAAAACGGAGTCACTGTGCCTAGGTAATACTGGGGAAAATGTGAATAAAAGTGATGAACTTACAGCTATGATGTTGTGGCCATAACAGAGACGTGGGTTTCTCAGAGGCAGGAATGGTTGCTGGATGTTCCAGGGTTTAGAACATTTAAAAAATAATAGGGAGGAGGTAAAAAGAGGAGGGGGTGTAGCACTGTTCGTCAGAGAGGGTAGCACAGCTACAGAAGTTACCATTATCGAGGAGGGTCTGCCTACTGAGTCAGTATGGGTGGAAATTAGGAACAGTAAGGCAGCAATCACCTCATTAGGGGTTAAATACAGGCCCCGCAATAGAAGCATGGAGATTGAAGAAAGCATAGGTCGGCAGATTTTGGAAAGGTGTGAATGGAATATGGTAGTTGTAATGGGTGACTAACTTTCCCAATATTGATTGGAACCTCCTTCCAGTAGATGATTTGAATAGAGCTGTTTTTGTAACAGGAGGGTTTCCTAACTCAGTACGTTGACAGGCCGACGAGGGGAGAGGACATTTTGGATTTGGTGCTCGGCAATGAGCTGGGGCAGGTATCAGATCTTGTGGTGGGAGAGCATTCTGGTGATAGTGACCACAAATGCCTCATATTCTACATAGCTATAGAGAAGGAAAGAAGCAGGCACAATGGGAGGATATTTAGTTGGGGAAAAGGAAACTATTCTACTATCAGACTGCATTGCGACGCATGGACTGGGAGCAATTGTTACATGGAAAGGACACTATAGACATGTGGAGACTGTTTAAGGAATAGTTGTTGCAAGTGATGCATAAATGTGTTCCTCTAAGACAGGCAAGAAGGGGTAAGATAAAGGAACCTTGGATGACAAGAGCGGTGGAGCTTCTCATCAAAAGAAAGAAGGCAGCTTACATAAGGTGAAGGGTCTTGCTCAGCTCTGGAGGATTACAGGCAGGCGAGGAAGGAGCTCAAGAATGGTCTGAGGAGAGCCAGGAGAGGGCAGGAAAAAGGCTTGGCAGGAAGTATTATGGAGAATCTAAAGGCATTTTGCACATGTGAGGAGTAAGAGAATGATCAATGAAAGAGTAGGGCCGATCAGGGATAGCATAGGGAACTTGTGTATAGAGTCCGAGGAGGTAGGGGAAGCCCTAAATGAGTTTTTTTGCTTCTGCCTTTACGAAAGAAAAGTACCTTGTAGTGAATGAAACCATTGAGGAGCACGTAAGCATGCTGCAACAGATAGAGATTGAGGAAGCTGATGTGTTGAAAATTTAGACAAACATTAAGATCGACAAGTCGCCAAGGCCAGACTAGATTTGTCCTCGGCTGCTCTGGGAAGCGAAAAATGTGATTGCTTCGCCGCTTGCGAAGATCTTTGCATACTTGCTCTCCACCGGATTCGTATTGGAGGGAGACAAATGTAATTCCTCTCTTCAAGAAAGGAAATAGGGAAATTCACAGATATTACAGACCAGTCAGTCTCACGTCTGTCATCTGCAAGGTGTTAGAAAGGATTCTGAGTGATAGGATTTATGACCATCTGGAAGAGCATGGATTGATTAAAGGCAGTCAGCACGGCTTTGTGAAGGACAGGTCATGCTTCACAAACCTTATCGAGCTCTTTGAGGATGTTACTAGACAGGTTGATGAGGATCGAGCGGTGGATGTTGTGCATCTGGACTTCTGTATGGCATTTGATAAGGTTCCCCATGGTAGGCTTGTTCAAAAGCTCAGGTGGAATGAGACACAGGGAAATTTAGATGTCTGGATACAGAATTGGCTAGTCGACAGAAGACAGCGAGTGGTACTGGAAGGAAAATATTCTGCCTGGAAGTCAGTAGTGAGTGGTGTTCCACAGAGCTCTGTTTTTGGGCCTCTACTCTTTGTAATTTTTTATTAATGACTTGGATGAGGAGATTGAAGTATGGTTTAGCAAGTTTTCAGACGACACAAAGGTTAGCAGTGTCGTTGACAGTATACAGGCCTATTGTAGGCTGCAGCGTGACATTGCCAGGATGCAGAGATGGGCTGAGAGTTGTTAGATAGAATTCAAACTGGATAAATGTGAAGTGATGCATTTTGGAAGGTCGAACTTGAATGTTGAGTACAGGATTAAACGCAGGATTCTTGGCAGTATGGAGGAACAGCGGGATCTTGGTGTGCAGGTACAAAGATCCCTTAAAATTTCCACCCAGGTGTACAGGATTGTTAAGAAAGCATACGGTGCTTTGGCTTTCATTAACAGGGGGATTGAGTTTAAGAGCAGTAAGATCTTGTTGCATCTCTATAAAACTTTGGTTAGACCGCACGTGGAATACTGTGTCCACTTCTGATCGCCCTATTATAGGAAAGATGTGGATGCTTTGGAGAGGGTTCAGAGGAGGTTTACCAGGATGCTGCCTGGAATGGAGGGATTATCTTACGAAGAGAAGTTGACTGAGCTCGGACATTTTTCGTTGGGAAAATAAAAAGGAAGAGAGGGGACCTAATTGAAGTGTACAAGATAATGAGAGGCATAGATAGATTTGATCGCCAGAAACATTTTCTCAGGGCAGAAATTGTTAACACGAGGGGTCATAGTTTTAAGCTGTTTGGCAGGAAGTATAGAGGGGATGTCAGAGGCGGGTTCTTTACGCAGAGAGTTGTGAGAGCATGGAATGCGTTGCCAGCAGCAGTTGTGGAAGCGAGGTCATTGGGGATATTTAAGAGACTATTGGACATGCATATGGTCACAGAAATTTGAGAGTTCACACATTAGGTGTACCTCACATGAGGATCAATGGTCGGCACAACATCGTGGGCTGAAGGGCCTGCTCTGTGCTGTATGTTCTATGTTCTGTGTTCTAAACAGTAAACAGTGACAAAACACCACAGATGTGTCAGGATCTGGAGGTAGAAACAGAGGCAGCATTTTGAATCTGATATAATCCTCTTCTGAAAAACTCATATCGGACTCAAAAAGTTAATTGTGTTTCTCTCTGTTCAGAATTTGCAAATGTTTTCCTGAACTTTCAATTTAGTTACTCTTCTGGACAGTGGATATTTGTCTGATCTGAAAGGGAACAGCGAAGCTGCCATTTCTGTTGACGCTCAAGAATTTGGTTATGGTTTTTGAATGAAAAATGAAAAACTATGTGCCTGACAGCTCCCCAAATACCGATAGTTAATTTCCACTGTCATAATACATTATGAAAGAGTTGAACTCGGTGGTTATGACATCACATGATCAATCCTCTGAAAGTAACTGATTGAAGTACTGATCCCAATTGTTATCAATGTCTTATCATGCTCCTGATGTCAGAGGCATCATACTCATCCAGCAAGGTCTTACCTTTCCGAACGTTTACATACAGCAATGAAAACATAAAATATCTTTGTATTTTTAACAGAACATATTCATCCAGGGTTTTGGAAGGCACTAGCAAGGGCAGACTTTATTTGTCATCCCCAATTACTCTGGAATAAGCGACACAGAGTTGCCCTGTTTTAACTCCTCAATCCAAAGTGATGCAGATCCAGACAGAGCTATTTGTAGGGGCATTCCAAGATTTTTAACAAATACTTGTGAAGGAACAGAAAAATTAGTCCCTAGTCAGGATGACATGCAACTTGGAAGATACCTTTCAGAGACTGATTTTTCTCTTGTTCCCATTCCCAGTGCAGAATGCTCTCTAATTCCCATTAATCACAGTTTTGCTCAGGTCCTTGATTCCACCCGCAGTCAAGTCCTGCTTCGGTTGAAAGGGAAGTCACTCTGATCTCACCTCAAATTACACGGGAAGATCAGTTGAAGGAATAAGGAGCAAAAGACAAGAACACTGTTTGTTTGAGCAATATCCTCACAATATTCAAAAGAAGATTGATGCATGATCTTCCTTAATGCATTATTTCAACATGACATCACTTTTCAAACAATATTCAAATCGGTGGGTGTTTGTTCTTTTAACTTGCTTCCAATTCAGTGTCGGAATGAGAACGTGAATTATCTTCTATAGTGTGTTTATAATCCAGAATTTAATTCAATCTTTATCATCATTGCTCTAGCTCTTTCAAACAAAATGAATGAATAAGCCTGTTTCCATCCTGCAGATGAAAACGTTCTTTCAGCTCTGACTATTGCAGCGAATGTTGTAAAGAATAAGCTGCAGGCCCACGTAAAATGAAAATGCTCCAGGGCAAGGTGCCAAACGCTAGGCTAAGATTAATTATGTCCACGCATTATGAATAATACATGCAGAGGGGCGGAGTATAAAAGCAGGATTCAGCTCCCTGTCCAAAAAACTGTTTGTGGCTCCCTCACAAAAGACCACAACTGATTCACTTTGTAAATTCACCAAAATAGTAAAAACAAGAGACTGGAATTCCGAATTCTGCAACAACATCGGTAGAACAGGAAGAAAATCAAGGTTTGTTTCTGAAATTCATAAACTGTGATGATAAGAATGTGGTATATGTGGCGGGGGGAGATGTTAGAGGATGATAAACAATGTTGTAGATAACACAATGATTATCCAGGTGGGTCACAGTGAGCAGGAACGTGTTGGTTACAGGAGGTTACAAACAGATTTTCAGATCGCCAGATCAATGACTGATAAAAGGTAACACTGAAATATGAGAGATGCTGCACTTTGGAAGATGTAACAAGACAAGGAAGAACACAAGCCATGAAGATAGGTTAGATTTGCTTTTGGAGCAGAGAAAGGTGAGGGGTGAACCTGACAGAGGTGTATTCTAGCATGAGAGGTATGGGACGAGTGAACAGACAACAACTATTCCCCTTAGTCAAAGGGTCAAAAACAATGGGAAATACGTTTGAAGTCAAAGAAAAGATTCTAACAGAGGATTTGTGAAATCTGTTTTGAACCCAGAGCATGATATGTGTCAAAAATGCATTGCCTGGGAGGATGGTTCAGGAAGGTAACCTCACAAACATTATAAAGCACTTGTATCAGCACTGGGTGGTGCAGACTCGACGGGCCTTGTCTTTATTACATGATTCCATGTGGTGGCAGCCATGAAATGTCTGATATATTCTGAAGCAGCAACCAATTGGACTTGGTTTGTTCCAACGAACTGTGCTCAGTAAGTGGTGAGATTACAAACAAGCATCATCCCATGGAGTTTCAGCACCTACTCAACCTAGGACAGCCCAGCCATCTCTGAAATCATCCAAGATAATTCACATGCTCAGTGTAAGAATCGTCCAACACAGCATCAACATTATTCCAGCTGTTTATCATCATTATTTTAAGTTCACCAAGAAACAGAATTCGCTTCATTATTATGTAGACTTCTCGAGTAAGGTTGTTATTTCTCTGAGGACTAATAAATTCCTTCCCATATATTCGTATTGACAAACAGTCTGTTATCCTGCGAGCTCTTCCTCACCAGTAATATTTACTCCCAGTTAAACCAGCACATAAGATGCACTGCCAGCACTCCCTCCCAACAGCCACTTGGATGGACCAACATCAACTGGATTGGAACATCTCAAGTGCAATTAATGCTGGTCGAGCTCCATTAAAATCCCAAATGAACTAAAAAGACAATCCGATTTTCGAATAATTATTAAACAACAAGGGCATTTTGTTGATCTGAAGAGTTTGTCGCTGTCTTTGAAATTGTGAGAACTGTGTTATTTTATTTTCAGTATCGAAAGACAACAGAAATGTAAAACCTAGCATCAGGAGTAAGGAATCAAAACAACTCCATCAGGTGATAAAGTCGTGGATGATCTGATTGTGACCTCAATCGCATATTCCTCATTTGCCCTTACAATGTTCATGCATCATTCTTAGTCAAGAATCTGCCTGCCTCTGCCTTAGGAATATTTAATGCCTTATCCTCCATCGCGATCTGGGAAGAGAATTGCACAAAGACACAACACTCTGAGAGGATGACACCAAAGCACCATCTTCTTAACAGAGACATTTTTCTGTTTTACTCTCCATCCACTCATGGTAATCTCTCACACAAGGTGAAATATTGTTTTACAATTCAACTTGAAAGACTTTTGGAATATCTTGAGGTTAAGCAAGACCACATGTTGTTTGCCTAAACCCCAGCAGATCCAGAGCCAGTCATTTCAAGATTTCCTCCAGAAATAAACGCTCCTCACAAAAGTCAGCTGAGTGAATCTTCTCTGGATTGCATTTCATATCATTGTGGCCATCGCTCTCTCGATGTGGTTAGACCACTACATTGTAAATCTGTACAAAATCGTCCCAACTTTTAAATGTATTCTGTTTCAGAAAGTTTCAACATTTGTCTTACCTCCCTTAAACTTTGATGTACACATAAAAGTTTTATTTTGTAATCCAAGGCCTCTTCTCTTGAAGTAAATGCAGTGCAACTGCTCAGTCCGACTTCAATCAGCCCATCATATTAACACTGACCCTTGCTTGCCTTGACTATTTGATTTCTGAACTGTACCAGCCTCAGACATATCTCTTCCTTCACTATCTTCTTGGGTTTACACCCACTTCCTCACTGGTTTAATGCCTCCCGACTATCACCAGCAAGTCTCCCTGCCTAGATATTAGACACCTTCCAATTCAGGTACAATCCATCCTTCTTATGTAGGTCAACTCTACTCCAGAGTTGATCACAACGATCTAAAGAACGTGAAACCTTTTCCCCTGCCCCAGCTCCTTAGCCACTCATTGAGCACCTCCTCCTCCTCTGTAACATGGACATTTTTCAAGATGTCACCTTTAATTTCCCCACATTCTATATCTCCCATGTACTTCTTCACAGTAAACACTGATGCAAAATACTTGTTTCCCATCTCGCCCATCGCCTGCAGCTCCACACAATGGCTGCCTTGCTGACCTTTGAGGGTCTCTATTTTCTTTCTAGTTAGCTTTTGTTCCTCATGTATATACAAAAGCCCTTTGGATTATCCTTAACCCTATTTGCCAAAGCTATCTCACGTCCCTTTTTTGCCTCCTAATTTCCCTCTTAATTATACTCCTACCGCCTTTATACACAAAATTTTTTAGAGTTGGAATAAATGCAAAATATAACATCCTGACAAAACAAACGAGGGCAGGACTTATACTCTATATAAGTAGGGCCTTTAGTAGTGATATGGAACCAAACAGACCGAGGGCATAACCTCTTTGAAGTTTGTGTTACATGTAGACAGGGTGGTTAAGAAGGTGCTTAGCAAACTTACCTTCATTGTTCAGACCTTTGAGTCCAGGAGTTTGGACGTTATGTTGAGGATGTACAGAACGTTGGGGAGGCCTCTTCTGGACTACTCTGTCCAGTTCTGGTTGTGCTGTTATAGGAAGGATATTATTAAATTGGAGCAGGTTCAGAAGAGATTTACCAGCATGTTGGCATGAATGGAGGGATTGTGTTGTAAGGAGAGGCTGGATAGGCTGGAATTTTTTTTCACTGGCGTGCACGAGGTTGAGGGGTGACTTTATTAGAGGTTTACAAAATCAGAAGGAGTGTAGAGCAGGTGAATAGCCGGGTGAGAGGGGGTTCAAAACTCTGGTGAATTCATTTTGAGAAGAAATTAGAAAGATTTGAGAAAAGACATTAGGGTTTTAAAAAAAAATATACTTGTGAAATGAACTTCCAGAGGAAGAGGTAGCTGTGAATACAATTACAATATTTAAAAGACCTTCAGATAAGTACATAAATAGGAAATATTTGGATGGATGTGGACCAATCAGAGGCAGGTTACAATTAGTTCAGTTTGGAATTATGGTCGACATGGACTGGTTGTACCACAGGGCCTGTTTCCTTGCTGTATAACAATACGATTCTAATCCTCACTAACGCTAAATTCCTCCATCCTCAACTCTCCCGATCACTGTCACTTCATCCAGCCTCACAACTCTTCCTTATTTATATAATTCCTCACCAGCCACAGAACACTCCCTATCTCATGTCCTCCAGTTTCTCAAATCTCTGCGATATGTGCCTTTCTTTAGTTCCAGCCCTGAGGATGCCCTCATTCACTCCGATTGGTTGGAGGACAAACTGGTCCGACCTGGTCCTCCAGTCCTGCTCTCTGCCCCCTATTGGCCTGCGCTGACATCAATCATCGAGGCCCATTGTGAGGTGAGTGGTGGGATCCTCCTTCTCTCTGCCCTGGGAAAAGCTTCAGCATTCACAGTCAATGGGGCATTATCACAGATCACAGGGGCTGGGGCTATTCTGCCCATTGGGGCTGTACCCTCTCCCGCTGGAGATGCTGCAAATCTGTTTATGAATAACTGCTGAGTCTGTGTCCAGCTGCCATTCAGACTGTTCCAGATACTCAGAACTTACTGAATAAAAAAATGTTCACATATTCACATTATTTGCCAATTACCTGAAAATAGTTACTAAAATTGTGACATTGTTAACAATTCCGCTCTCTCTGCAGATTAGATATCCGAGAAACAAATTTGCACCTGGTCAAAATCATTGCTTAACCTTCTCAGCTCCAAGGACAATTACCTGTGCTTCTGCTAGCTCTCCACAAAAGGGGAACATATCTTATTTTCATATATTAGTGTCATAGAGATGTACAGCACAGAAACAGACCTTTGGTCCAATTTGTCCATGACAACGAGGAATCCTCAACAAACGGAGTCCCATTTGCCAGCTATTGGTCCGTATCATTGGAAACTCTTCCTGTTCACGTACCCAATCGGATGCCTTTCAAATGTCGTAATTGTATCAGCCTCCACTACTTCAACTGGCAGCTCATTCCACACATACACCACACGCAACTTGAAAACTTTGCCCCTTAGATCCGTTTTTAATCTTTGCCCTCTCAACTTTAGCCCATGTGATCTTGTTTTGAACCCACCTAGCTGGGGGAAAAAGACCCTGGCTATTCACCTTATCCATGCCCTTCATGATTTTATAAATCTCCATGAAGTCACCTCTCAGTCTTTGACTCTCCAGGGAAATTAACCCTGGCCTATTCAGCCTCTCCCTGTAGCCCAAATCCTCCAAACCTAGCAAAGTCTTTGTAAATCTTGTCTGAACTCTTTCAAGATTCACAACATCCTTTCCAGAACAGGGAATTTCGAACTTAAAACATAATTCCTGAAATGGCTTAATCAATGTTCTGTCTAACCACAATTTGACGTCCCAGCTTCTGTACTCAATGCATTGACCAATAAATATAAGCATACCAAACACCACCTCCACTAGTCTGCCTACCTGCAACTCTACTTTCAAGGAACAATGAACCTGCACTCCATGGTCTCTATGTTCAGCAACATTCCCAAGGGCTTTACCATTAAGTGTACAAGTCCTGGTCTGATATGCCTTTCCAAAATCTAACAGTTTACATTTGTCTAAATTGAACCCAGTCTGCCATTCCTAACTCCAATGGCCCATCTAGTCAAGATACTGTTGCATTCTGACCTAACCTCCTTCATTGTCCACTACACCTACAATTTTGGTGTCTTCTGTAAACCCACTGACCATATCTCATATTCACATCCAATTCACTTATTCAAGGACCCATATCCATTCCTGCAGGACAATGCTGCTCACAGGCCTCCAGTCCGCAAAGCAACCCTCCATCACCACACTCTGCCTCCTACCTTCAAGCCAGATTTGTATCCAAATGACTAGTTCTCCCAACATTTCATGTTATCTAACCTTGCTAATCAGTCTGCTTTGTGGAACATCGTTCAGTGTCCATATAGACAACGTCCACAGTCTGCCTTCATCAATCATCTTTGTCACATCTTCAAAAAAAGACTCAATCAAGTTCGAGAGAGAGAATTTCCCACACACAAAACCATGTTGACTATCCCTAATCAATCCTCGTCTTTCCAAATACATGTAAATCCTGTCCCTCAGAATCCCTTCGAACAACTTACCTACCACTGACGTTAGGTTGACTGTTCTCTTGTTCCCTGGCCTTTCCTTACCAACTTTTTTAAATAATGGCACCCATCTTCCAGCACCTCACCTGTCACAAACAATGATATAAATACCTCAGGGAGGGGCACTGCCATCACCTTCCTAGCTTTCCACAAATTTCTGCGATACACCTGATCAGGTCCCAGGGATTTATCCACCTTGCTACTGTTTAAGACATCCAGTACTTCCTCCTCTGTAATATAGACACTTTTCAAGTTATGACTATTTATTTCTCCAAACTCTCCAGAATAGAATAGCATAGTATTTCTCCCAACTCCTGTTGTTCAATAGATGGCCTTGCTGATCTTTAAGGGGTCCGATTCTCTCTCTGGTTATTATTTTATCCTTAATGTATTTGTAGAATCTCTTTGGATTCTCCTTAAACTATTTCCTAGAGATATTTCAAGTCCCCTTTTTGCTCTCCTGATTACCCTCGAGTATATTCCTGTAAAAACGTGATCCTGTACTCCCAATTCCTCCCCCGCTACCATATCTGCTCCCAGGAGAAGCAATTCCACTCCAGGACATCCCAGAAAGGTTTCCTCTTTCAAGTACCGCATTTTCCTCACACTTGATCAACAATGCACTCCAACGTATATCCTCCACTTCCTGTACCTCCGACTTCCCCCCACCCCTCCAACCACAATAAGAATATAATCCCCCGGTCCTCACCGGCCACCCACTAATCTCCATTAACCTCTGCTATGTCCGTTACCTACAGTCAGACCCCACCACCAGGGATATATCTCCCTCCCCAGCCCTTTCTATCTTCTGCAGAGACCATGGGATCTTTGGTGCTGATGTGCTGCACCACGGATACCTCAGTCACTCACCCAGCCAAATGGCCTAGTGAGATTATCACTAGATGGAGAATCCAGACACTCAGATAACGTTCTGGGGCCCAGGGTTTGGATCCCGTCATGGCAGACAGTGGAATGTGAATGCATTAAAAATGTAGAATTAATAATCTATTAAAGACCATGAATCCATTGTTGATTATTGCAATATAAAACCTCATCAGATTCACTAATATCCTACAGGGAAGGAATTTGCCATCCTTACCTGGTCTGGCCTACATGTGACTCCAGACCCACAGCAATGTGGTTGACTCTTTACTGCCCTTTGGGCCCAGCCAGTGATACTCTCATCCTGTGAATGAATAACAAAGAAGGTCAAGTCTTGCATACAACCAGACTATTCTTACAGATAAGTGATGTCTTAGCAAATTTGCTTCTCAACCCCATGCCGACTATTGGGGAAGTGGGGGGCGGTCAATAGTACCATCCCAATAAGGAGATCATCCCTTTCTTATTTCTCAGTTCCACCTGTTTAACCTGCTTGGATGTACTCCCAGGAATACACTGTTGAAGCCCAGCTGTAATGTTATCCCTTATCAAAAATACCTCTCCCCCTGCTCTGTTGCCCCCTTTCTATCTTTGCTATAGTATCTATACACTGGAACATTAAGCTGCTGGTCCATTCCATCATTAAGTCATGCCTCTGTAATTGCTATAATATCCCAGTGCGATGTTCAAAACCATACCCTGAGCTCCTCTGCCCGACCACCTATCGGGCCTCCTGCATTGAAATAAATGCAGAGTAACTGCTCATTCTGTGCCTTGCCCTTGCCTGCCTTGACTGTTTGACGTCTGAACTGTACCAGCGTCAGACTTAGCTCTTCCCTCACTCTCTCTCTCTGGGTTTACCCACATTCCTTCACTGGTTTAATGCCTCTTGAATAGCACTAGCAACTATTCCCTTCCAGTGCTAGTACAATCTATCCTTCTGATGGAGGTCAATTCTACCCCACAAGAGATTCCAATGGTGCAATAATGTGAACTCTTCTATTCCCATGTCATTGATACCTATAAACGACAGCCTCCCCTCAAAATGGTTATTCTCCCCTTTAAGAATATTCTGCTCCCTCTCTGAGACATCCTTATATAAAAATTACACATTCGAATAATAAACCTTACACTCATCAGGTCAGCATAAAAGGATTACAGGACACATTTAAGGTTTGGGGAGACCTTTTGAGAGAATGCGATGATTCAAAGGAGAATTTTTAAGCAGCAAATGGGATTGATCTGGAACACAATACTCACACACGCAATGCGAATATATACATCCTGATATATTGAGTAATTCAATCAGAGTTTAGCAGAATATTTACTGAGATTACCACCTGAATGTCCACCTGTAATATCCTGTAATACAAGTTTATAAAATCTGTCACTATCAGTTCAAGTTAGAAACTCACATCATCCCCTCCTTGTGGCCCAGGATTACTGTACATATTACCCTTGACGACATCAGCAGTCAACTCAGGGGGAAATCTGTGGGTTTCTAGGAGATTCCAACTTGAGATCTCATGTGACTGAACACAGCAGTTCTTTGATACATTTAAGAAAATGATCCAAGCGTCAGTGAGATATGGGGAACAAGAATGACTTTCTTTTCTTTCATTCCGTGCTGCCGCTCTGCCTCATCAATAAGACATGGGTGTGAAAGGCTAATGCCTAACGATGGGCAAGTTGTCTCCATCCTGACCAATGGGTAGGAAGATCCTCTCAATCACTCCAAAGCGTATCCCGAAAAAGATAGCAACTCTGCCTGCTTCCCACTGCCCAGTGCTCCCAGTAAATGTTTGGAAGAATGGGAAGGGGGGATATCTCCTAGAAAAGGCATAACTGTAAAGGTCTAAGAGGATTATGAAAAGGGAGATATGCACAGGAGAAGGAGGCAATAAGTTGCCAGATGGGGTGTAACTTGGGAAAATTGGGAAATTGCTCATTTTGGAGGAGATAATAAAAGAACAAAGTACTATTTAAATGGTGGAAACTGTAGAAAGCTGCACCACACAGGGACCGGGGTTAATTGTTCAGGAAACACAGAAAGCTACCACACAGTTACAACAGGGAATCAGGAAGGGGATTCGAATGTTTTGTTTCAAAGGTTTTCAGTATTAGAGTTTGGAGTCTCTACCTGAGAGTAACGTGTGGAAGTGCTGGTGAGACCACCATATCTGCAGTAATGAGAGCAGTTTTGGTCCCTTTAGATAAGGAAATGTGTCACTTTATTGGAGGCATTTCATGGAAGATTCAGTAAGATGATCCCCGGGTTGGAGGGATTATCTTTTAAATAATGGATGAAAAGGTTGGGACTCTACTCAATGGATTTTGGAGAAAGAGAGGTGATCTCATTGAGACAGATGGGATTCTTTAGGGGTTTGACAGGATAAATACTGAGAGGATGTGTCTGAGGGTAAATACTGAGATTATGAGTCACGGAATCAAGGGTTCTGTCTTGGATTCAAGTTAAGGCGAAACAGACGTGGGTAAGGGGTTTCAGTAGCAATGGAGCTGGGGTGAGGTGGAGAAAAGCAACGTTGAAGTGATTGGAATTCTTGGTGTTTGTGATTGCGTGGATGTCTGATCAGAAGGTCACCTTGGGGTCAGATAAAACAGCAATGTTGTGAAGAGTGTCATTCTGCTTCAGAGAGTTCCCAGTAGGAGGGAGGGGCTCAGCAGAAAGGTAAAGGTAAGGCAATGGGTTTAACCATGACAATGTTTCATTGGCTGAAATTGCAGCTAATTGAGTAGTGGGAATGTGAAAAGCAGTTTGATAACGGACTAACAGTGGAGTAATGGAGAGGGATGATGGGGAGGGAGAGCTGGGCATCGTCAGTGGACATGTCAAACCTAACACAGTGTTTTTGGATGATATCATCTCCTGGCACTATGCACGTGAGATTCAGGAGAGACCAAGGATAGAACGTTGAGGGACACCAAATGCAAGGAATTCAGAAAGGAAAGGGAGACTGGATATGGAGCAGGATTTTCCAACAACGGTGAGGTCAAATATTAGTTTTTCACAGAATGGGAGAGAAGGACATAACCAAAAAAAGACCAACAGACAGAACAAGGAACAATATCTATGAATTGGCGAAGGGGTGTGATGAGGCGGCAGCGGAAAAAAGAGATTTGGAAAGTGAGATTTGATTAGATTACTTACAGTGTGGAAACAGGCCCTTCGGCCCAACAAGTCCACACCACACCCGCCGAAGCGCAACCCACCCATACCCCTACATCTACCCCTTACCTAACACTACGGGCAATTTAGCATGGCCAATTCACCTGACCTGCACCTCTTTGGAGTGTGGGAGGAAACCGGAGCACCCGGAGGGAACCCACGCAGACACGGGAAGAACGTGCAAACTCCACACAGTCAGTCGCCTGAAGCGGGAATTGAACCCGGGTTTCTGGCGCTGTGAGGCAGCAGTGCTAACCACTGTGCCACCGTGCCGCCCACTAAGTTTAACGAGATTAGGGTAAAGGGTCAAGGTGAGCTCTGATAAGGCTTGACAAGAGACTGGAGAAAGATGTAGTTTTAGGACAAAGACCAGGAACACCACGTGAGGCAGTTTGACTCAGTGGGCTCGTGGGAGAGAGAGAAGCAGCAGATCGGATTATCTCATTCTTAGTGACAGAGAAACTCCATGTGCTCCTCACTCGTTGTTGGATTGGAGGATAGAGGACGGAGGACACAGGATGATGGGCAGTGTTTTACAAAGAAACAAAACCAGGGTTAGTGAAATTTAAAATGAGTGAACAATCCTGATTTATTTAGCTTTTATCCAGAATATTAAAACAAACGACTGAGGTCCTGATTCGAATCCTATCTTGGCAGATGGTGGAATCTAAATTCAAGAAAAAAACAATGTATTAGGAATCTCCTGATATCCATGAAATCATTGTCAATGGCGAAAAAAATCCTGCCAACCTGATAGCGGCCCAGCCAGCTACTCACTGTATTAATCACTGCAAAGTCTCAACATAGGAATGAAACTGGATGGACCAGTTGGCAACGAACACGGCACCAGAAATTACAACCACAGAATCAGCCCTCTTGATGGTGCAACGTCCGCCTCACTAACATATGGTTTTTGGTGCCAAAATGTGGAGAGCTGTCTCACAGACCAGTCAAGGAACAGCCTGACATAGTCATACTCATGGAATCATCCCTTACAAAGATGACCAGACACCACCATCACCATCCCTAGATATCGAGAGTGTGGTGCTGGAAAAGCACAACAGGTCAGGCAGAATCCGAGGAGCAGGAGAATCGATGTTTCAAGACTAAGCCCTTCATCAGCCTGACCTGCTGTGCTTTTCCAGCACCAGACCCTTGACTCTGATCTCCAGCATCTGCAGTCTTCACTTTCTCCTGAAATCTCTGGATATGTCCTGTCCCACCGGCAGGACAGACCAGGCAGAGGTGGTGGCACAGTGGTCTACAGACAGGGAGGATTTGACCTGGAGTACACAGCATTGGCTCCGGAGACCAGTAGGTCTCATGGCTCCTGCTGATTACCACGTACCGTCCTCCCTTGGCTGATGAATCAGTTCTCCTTCATTTTGAACAACACTTGGAGGAAGCACTGAGGAAGTAAAATGGTGTCAAACGTACTCTGGGTACTGGATTTCAATGTCCACTATCGAGACTTGCTCTGCAACAGAATTACTGACTGAGCTGGCCAGCTCCTAAAGGGTATAGCTGCTCAACTGAGTCTGCAGTGGGTGGTGAGGGAACCAAGAGTGTAAAACATACTTGATCTCATTGTTATGTATTGACCAGCTGCAGATATATCTGTCCATGACAGTATCGGTACGAGCGACCATCACACATTCCTTTTGGAGACAAAGTCTTGCCTTAAAGTTGAGAAAAACCTCCTTTGTGTTGAGTGGCACTATCATCATTCTAAATGGGATAGACTTCGAAGAGATGTAGGATCTCAAACTGGGTATCTCTGAGGCACTGTGGGATATCAACAGCAGCAGAACTGTACTCCAGCACAATCTGTAATCTCATGGGTTTGTAAATCCCGCTCTCACCCATCACAATGGACAGTAAAGGTGGGCATGCCATGAGCAGCACCAGGCAGACTTAAAAACGAAGTGCCAACCTGGTGAAGCTACCAAACAGAACTACCTGCATATCAAACAGCATCAGCAGCAAGCAACAGAGCTACATGATCCTACATCCAGTGGAACAGATCGGAGCTCTGCAGTTCTGCCACACCCAGTTGCGAACGGTGATGGACAATTAAACAACTCACTGGAGGAAGCATCATAGATATCCCCACGCTTACTGATGGAGGAGCCTCACACACCATGCACCAGATAAGACAACAGCATTTGCAGCAATCTGCAGCCAGAAGTGCAAAGTGGGCTGATCCATCTCAACCTTCTCCAGTGGTTTCCAACATCACTGATGTGAGTTTGAAGCCAGTTCGATTCAGTTTGAATAACATCAAGAAATGGTTAAGTAGTGCAAAGACTGCATGCCCTGCAAATATTCTGGCAATAATACTGCTATCTTGTGCTCCAGAACTTGCCACCCACCAAGCCAAGTACCACTCCAGCACTAGCACCTATCGACAATGTGGAACATTGCCCAGGGATGTTCAACACAAAAACACAGGGCAATCCAACCCAGGCAATTTCCCTCTATCAGTCCACACTCGATCAGCAGTAAAGTGATGGAAGATGCCATCAATAGGGCTACCAAGCAGCAGCTGCTCAGCAACAGCCAGCTGAGTGACACTCATTTTCGGCTCCACCAGGGACACTCAGCTCCCGATTGTGTTACCGCCCTGATTCACAACCTGACAACCAGGTGAATACCAGAGGTGAGGTGAGTGTGACAACTCAGTCCCACTCCAAGATCACTAATTCTTGCTGATTCCACCCTCATCTCAGCTCATATCCTGAAGCTCTCATCCGTTGTGTGTTATCTCCAGACTTCATTTTCCAAACACACTCAGGGACAGCTTCCCACATTCAACCTCCCTGTAATCTCAAGAAAGTCGAAATCTCGGATTGTTGATTCATCAAAAGGTTCCTAATTAGAATCAACAGCATACAGCCATAGAGATGTACAGCAAGGAAACAGACCCTTCGGTCCAACCCGTTCATGCCAACCAGATACACCAACCCAATCTAGTCTTACCTGTCAGCACCTGGCCAATATCCCTCAATTTAAAATTCTCACACTTGATTTAATTCCTGGCTGTGATAATCCCTAGCTCCCGGCACCACACACACTTTGAGACGTCGACAACCCATTTCCTTAGAGACTCACAACCATTTGTTAATTCATTACTTCACCTGTGTGGCTGTTTCTACATTTGCTGAAGCAGCTTGGTCTGAAATTCGCAGCCAAAACCTCACAGGTCTGCTTTCCACCTTTAAGACATCCCTTAAAACCTGCTTTTTGGCAAGACCTTTGGTCACCTGACCTAATATCTCCATCTCTGGCCTTATGTCTAAAGTTCTCAATAGTATCTTTGTAAAATTATAAGCATGAATATAGAAATACAAACAGTTTTTGATTTGGACTTTATTTTCAAATCATCATCACTGTTGATGAATGAATACTCTGTAATGTCTCTTATCCAACCACATTGTAGGAGCACGTTCACCACACAAACTGCTGTTGTACAAGAAAGTCAAACATAACCCTCTCCACAGGCAACAGGGCTTTGGAATTAATCACTGGTTTCTGCGGAAGTAGAAACACAGTTACTGTTTCAGGGAGTGCAAAACGGATTACAGGGAATGAAAATGGTGCAGAAGTTGATAGTCAGAAATGGAAGGAAAATACACTTGCTTGTTGGAAAAAAGAATTCTTGACTGCCAAAAATATTCAAGAAAAAAGTAATCTGATAATAGAGCAGTACATGGTCAGGGGCTGGGCCGCAGTGAAAAACCCTTTGTCTATAAATTACTTTCGAGACTGACGAAGATAGATATTGAGAAAGTGGTCATGAGGGAGCCCAGCAGTGAATCAGAGCAGTATTGGCTGCTCTGATCCCAATGACTCGATACGATAGAAAGGCTACACATGCGCCTTGCTGCATCTTGCCCCCTACAAAGATGGCGGCGCAGCACGTGTCCAGTGAATCGTTGTCCCGAATAAAGATGGCGGCGCTCACTCAGGCCTGCAGCCGCGCTGAGGCAATTCCCCATTTACTGCAAACACGTGACTGGCACATTCAAGTTTGTGTTTTGCGACGTGCACAATTTGTTTGTAAAATCTCTCCGCTCACAGCAACACAGTTTTTCTCCCGTTTCCCTGTTGATTTCTTTCCTTACCGTATCCTATCTCTCCATAACTTCCCGAACATTCATTACAGCGACTCTGCGCCGTGCGCGGGGGTGATCACATGGCTTAGTTTCGCACCGCCCTTCATTTACTTTGCTTGGTTGGAGGACCAACATCCCGCTCGGTCCTGCAGATCCGCCCACCGACCTTCATTGGTCCGGTGCTGACATCAATTACCCGCCGGATACTTTGTTGGCTAGAGCATGCACAGTGCGTTCTGCTTTCGCTGATATGCTGGGTAATGTGAGAGGAGAGTTTGCTGAGGGGAAGAATTCCCTTCGTGTGAGCTCTGCAGTAGATTTCCTTTATTCATGGAGGGAAATCCCTTCCTTCTCATGACTCTATTGCTGTGATTGATGAATCAATGCCATCTGAACCAATACATAAACACGCCATTTTCACCGCTTTTCACAACTTCTGAGATCTTTAGCACATTGCATCACGCTCTTCTTTGGAAACAAAAAAAACATGAAATGGAGCCTCAAGGAATTGGAGCAGGCGTCGGGCATTCATCGCCTTCAGCTTGTTCCCCCATTCTATCAGATCATGGCTGGGCCAACCCAGACCTCAACACCTCTTTTATGCTTGATCCGCATAGCCCTCAACAGCTCAATATTTCAAAAATCTGTCTGCCCTCTTTTAAAATAATTTGAGATAGAATCACAGATTCCCTCCTATGTGGAAACAGGTCCTTCAGCCCAACAAGCCAGAACAACCCTCCAAAGAGTAACCCAACCATTCCCCTCCCACATTTAACTTTCACAATTGTTTGGGTGAGAAAATTCTAGCCATTCACTGAGGGAAAAAAAATCTTTACTTTTTCTAAAATGAATGTTCCCTTATGTAATGTCCCCTGGCTTGAGACTTCACTGGTGCTAGAAGATCTAGTCAACATCTACCCTGTCAAGCTCCTCAGAATCTTGTTTCCATAAGATCACCCCTGCTTATCTATTCTTGATAGGCCAACCCTTTTGTTCTCAAAGCAGCTAAGTGAATCTTTTTTGAATGGTCTCCTATGTTAATTTATCCTTTATTAAATATTGGAGCTAACATTGTATACAGTACTCCAAGTGAGGTCTCAGCAACAGCCAGTGTGGTTAACCAATCCTCAGTCCATGCTAATACATTACCCCGATACCATGAGCTCCTAAATTGTGCAATTAACTTTTATGTAGCACCTCATCATTTACATTTTTAAAATCCAAATACAGAACATCATTGGATTGCCCTTTATCAGCCCTGCTTGTCATCTCCTCAAAAAATGTCGTAAATTTGTCAAATATAGTTTCTCTTTCACAAAACGCAGTCTACCATGTTTAATGATAAGCTTTTCTAAAGGTCCTGAAATTTCTTTTTTAATATTCGACTCTGTAGATTCTTTCAATTGATTTGCTAAGTATGATTCCCCGCTCTTAAATTAATGCAGACTCTGTCCAATGCTGTCACTGTTCAGTAAGAAATTTTACTGTACTCCAATATAGTTAGTAAATGTATCTGTATTTATTTTTAACAATTGATTACTTATAAATGCTGGACCCATGCAATATCAATGAATTAATGACTCTGAATTTGGGTTATAATGTTTTTTTTTGTAAATTCCTTTTCGTACTGTGTTATGCAGACAGCACCAAGTGATCACTCTTAATTGTCAGTAAATTTGAAAATAATATATTTTTAAAATGACATCCCAAAATGCTGCCTCATTATTGTGCAAGGAGGATTTTGCATTCAATAGTTTGCCGATAAAATTGAGCAGATGTTTGCTGCAATTTGGCCAGATTGCAGGTTACACCAAAGTGGCAACTCTGTTGTCAAATTCTTACTTGACACTGCCCAAGGCGATACTGATGGGACTTCACTTTGCCATTCTTGTTCACCAGCTTTATTTCCAGGTGTAATTCTATAATCATTCTAGAGCTTGTAATTTTAGACAACTTCTCTTTAAGGTACATATGTAAATATCATACTGAAATGTTGCACTGAATGGCAACAAATCTGAAATTAGCCTCTAATCTGACCCTTCTACATATGTATTGGTATAAGTCTATGCCAGTAATTTTTCTGAAACCTGTGATTCCTGATGAAGGACTTATGCCCGAAACATCATCTCTCCTGCTTCTCGGATGCTTCCTGACTTGCTTTGCTCATTGGGGAAACTTGCAGGATCTGTAGGAGAAAAACATGTGTTTCAGAGTGTATGCAATAAACCTGAACATTGTATTTTTTCACAGAGCTTGGGACCCGACTGGAGCAGCAATGAAGCTCGTATTGTTTTTTAAATTTCCGAGCTTGCTAAATTATTGTTGGTAAATGCAGGTGACTTTATCAAAGCACATTTCACATGCCCAGCTAGGAATTTGGTCCCAATTCTGTCAGTCCATCTATTCATATGGATAACTGATATTTTAAATGTCAGCACTCCATTTAACTATTTGAATTGAATACTTCAGTGGTTACGTCCTCTTGGATTCTTAATTTCAAATTACTCAATGTGAATTTTTGTCCTCCCTGAATTTGCCAAGCACTGGGCAGTTCTGGAATATTCCAAATATTTACCATAGATGCATTTACACTATTGAAGGCAGCCTGGCAGATTTGAATACCATTCAGGTAGTCGACAACAATACATAAGTAACTTTATGAATTGATTCCTGTAGACCAACAACGTAAGCCAAGTATTAGTGAAACCACAGTTGTCTCCCATGGATTCCCAAATCTAAACAGTGCATTCCAGATATGCTCACAATCACCATCTGGGAGCAGTCTCCTAAAGTGCTCCCACAACTTAGAAAGCGCACACACTGCCCTCCAAAGATACATCTGCTGTCACAGGCTTCACTCTTATTCCAAACAATGACATTTATTGTCCAGTTCTTTAATGTGACAATTGATTTTACAAACAATTTATGAAATACTTTAAATCCTGAAGAAATATGATGTCAGCCCTTTGTAGAAGTGAATGGAAAGTGTGATGTTTGCTTTACCTTTGGCTCTATGTATCAGACCGAACTGAACCTTCAGCAAGATGTGGGATGTTTCCCACACACTTTGTTTAAAAAAGCAAAGATATGCTCTGAGATTTAAATGTTCAATCAGGTTGAAAAAAAATCCTTCCAAAAATTGAGTTTGACTTCAGCTCCATTAAAGCGGCATGCTCTTGGCCTTCAATTTTGTGGCATGTGATTATTCTTTGGTAAAGGTGGCTGTGTGTAACACTGCAGGATGTTGTGCTGAAGTGCCTCATTGGGTGGAGGAGCTTTATTACTCGTGTAACTTGGCTAATTTTGAGATGGAATATTATTTTGAGTTAAATCTTGTTTTTAAACTGAGGCATGCTTTTGTAACTCAAGTGTGGAAACTATGCTCATATTTGCAATGAACCTTTCACTTTTGGAGATTAGTATTTTTCCGATCTGTTTTGTAAATAAAGTTCACTATCGAAAGCACAATGCTGGAGAACCGCAGGTCCAGCAGCATCTCTGAGGGGAATAAAACATTGGAAGCTCCAAGTCTCATGACCATTTTTCCGTTCAAACAAAGAGTCACTGAAATGAAATGCAACATTATTTTTCTCTTCACCAATGCCCTCAGAACTGCTGAGTTTCTCCAGCACTTTGTTTCTGGGGTTCAGATCTCCAGCACCTGCAGTTTATTGTTTTGTTATCGATCCTATGATTTGACTTGGGGAACGAGAGGCAGCAACTGTGATCAACTAGAATAAAACTCCCCAACCATGAAAAAAAAACACAGTTCTTTATACGTTGCAAAACACAACTATAAATAGAAATGCAATTAAGCTAAGTGCAAGCAGGCATACAACCTGCCTTGCTGCCTTGTCTCAAACTTGCTACTCATCTTTGAGGACTAATCTGTCAGAATTGTGTTTGCTCCCTTCCTTTGAGATCACAGTCCACAAATGTCCCAGTTCCAATTCCTGGGCCG
Organism: Chiloscyllium punctatum; assembly: GCF_047496795.1. Lineage (NCBI taxonomy): Eukaryota > Metazoa > Chordata > Chondrichthyes > Orectolobiformes > Hemiscylliidae > Chiloscyllium > Chiloscyllium punctatum. The sequence continues at coordinate 95,180,399 of NC_092744.1, forward strand.
GGCTCGGTTACCACATTGCAGTTGGATCGGGAGCATTGTCTCTGCCTGAGGTTTTGTTAATAACAACATTGCAGGTTGAAGTTGACGGTTTGGACGAATATTGTGTCATCAAACTTGGAGGAAATCCTTCCGAATGTATTCATGATCTGGACTGAGCCTGTTCACATGCTGCCCTGTTAGTCGTGCTGTAATATTCTCAGTTAATAATCACACAACACCAGGTTATAGTCCAACAGGTTTAATTGGAAGCACACTAGCTTTCCGAGCACCGCTCCTTCATCAGGTGATTGTGGAGGGCACAATTCTAAGGCACAGAATTTAGAGCAAAAATTTAGTGTGAGGTAACTGAAATTATCCGTTGAAAAATATCTTGATTGTCTGTTGAGTCTTTCATCTGTTCGAATACCATAATAGTTTCATTTCTTTCATATGTAAATCACAAAACCTTTTTTTAAAAGTTGCATTCCTGACAGTGGCCCATCAAATTACTCATTGTATTAATCAGCTGCAGAACGGTACTCCAGCCCAATCTGAAATCTCATGGCCTGGTATATTCCCCAGTCAACCATTAACATCAAGCCAGGGGAATCAACCCTAGTTCAATGGAGAGTTCTGCAGGGCATGCCAGGAGCAATACCAGGCATACTAAAAATGTGGTGCCAACCTGGTGAAGCTACCCAACCTGCATGCCAAACAGTGCAAGCAATACCACCCCCAGCCTGACACTAACTGCCGTCCACATACCGCCCCCAGCCTGACCCCTACCACCATCCACACACAGTCCCCAGCCTGACCTTCACTTCCATCCACACACCGCCCCCAGCATGACCCTCACTGGCATCCACACACCGCCCCCAGCATGACCCTCACTGGCATCCACATACCACGCCCAGCATGAACCTCACCACCATCCACACACCACCCGCAGCCTGACTGTCATCGTCATCCAACACCGCCCCAACTCTGACCCTCACTGCCGCCTGCACACTGCCCCAGCCTGACCCACACTGCCATCCACACACCGTACCCAGCCTGAATGTCAGCGCTATCCACACACAGCCCCCAAAATGATCCTCACCGCCGTCAACACACACCACACCTGCCTGACACTCTCCGCAGTTCGTACACTGCCCTCTGCCTGACCCTCACCTCCACCCACACAGCGCCCCCAGCCTGGCACTCATCACCGTCCACACACCACCCCCAGCCTAAACCCCACCACCATCCAACACCACACCATCCACATACCGCCCACAGCCTGATGCTCATTGACGTCTACACACCACCCCCAGCCAGGCCCTCACTGCCATCCACACGGCGCCCACCGCCTGACCCTCAATGATGCCCACACATTGCACACAGCCTAAATTTCACTGCTGTTCACACCACCCCCAGCCTGACCCTCACTGCCATCCACACAATGCCCCCAGCATGACCCTCACCATGGTCCACACACTGCCCTTACGCTGACGCTCACCGCCGCCGACACACTGTCCCCAGGCTGATCGTCACTGCCATCCACACAACAACCCCAGCCTAACGCTCACTGCTGTCCATTCACCGCCCTCGGCCTGATTCTCACTGCCATCCACACACCGCCCCCAGTCAGACCCTCACCCCGTCCAGACAATGACCCCAGCCTGACGCTCGCACACCACCTCCTGCCTGACCATCCCCGACGTCCACACACCACCCACATCCTGACCCTCACCGCCGTCCACACAACGCACCAGCCTGACCCTCACCGCCGTCCACACAATGATCCCAGACTGACCCTCACCACCGTCCAATCAACGCCCCCAGCTTGACCGTTACTGCCATCCAACACAGCCCCCAACCTGACCCTCACTACCATCCACACAACGCCCCCAGCGTGGCCCTCACTGCCGTTCAGAAACCACCCCCAACCTGACCCTGACCGCCGTCCACACACCGCCCTCAGCCTGACCTTCACCTTCGTCCACACGCCGCCCCCAGCATGGCCCTCATTGAACTCCACACACCCCCCCCAGCCTGACCTTCAACGCTGCCCATACACTGCACCCAGCCTGAAACTCACCGCCTTCCAACACTGCCCCCAGCTTGATCCTCATTGGCATCCACTCACTGCCCCCAGCCTGACCCTCACCCCTGTCCACACGCTGCCCCCAACCTAACCCTCACTGCCGTCCACACACCATCCCCACCCTGATCCTCACTGCCGTTGATACAATGTCCCCAGGGTTAGCCTCACTGCCCTCATCACGCCAGCCCCAGCCTGACCCTCACCAATGTCCACACACCGCCCCCAGCCTGACCCTCACTGCCACCCAACACCACCCACAATGCACCCAGCCAGACCCTCACCACGGTCCATTCACTGCCCCAAGCTTGACCCTCACTGCCATCCACACACCGCCCCCATCCTGACCCTCTCCACTATCCACACACTGCCCACAGCCAGACCCCCAGCGCCGTCCTAACGACGCGCCCAGTCTGAACTTCACCACTGTCCACTCACAGCCCCCTGCTTGAACCTCACTGCCAACCAACACCGCACCTAATCTGACCCTCTCCACCGTCCACATAATGCCCCAGCCTGACCCTCACCGCCGTCCACACAAAACCCACAGCCTGGCCCTCACTGACGTCCACACAACGCCCCCAGCCTGACCTTCACCTCTGTCCACACACCGCCTCTAGCATGGCCCTCCCTGCCATCCACACACTGCCCCCAGCTTACCCTCACTATCGTCCACTCAACGCCCCCAGCTGGACCCTAACTGCCAGCCAACACCAGCCCCAACCTGACAATCACTGCCATCTACACAACGCCCCCAGCCTGGCCCTCACCACCATTCACAAACCATCCCCAGCCTGACCCTCACCTCCATCCACACACCGGCCTCAGGCTGACCCTCACCGTCGACCACATACCACCCTCAGCCTGACCTGCACTGTCATCCACACACAGCCCTCAGCCTGACCTTCACCTCCGTCCACACACTGCCCCCCAGCATGGCCTTACTGCTGTTCACACAGCGCCCCCAGTCTGAATTTCACCACTGTCCAAAAACCGACACCAGCCTGACCCTCACCGCCGTCCACAAAATGCCCACAGCCTGAACCTCACCGTTGTCCACACTCTGCCCCCAGGTAACCCTCACTGCCGCACACAAATTGAACCCAACCTGATCCTCACCACCATCCACACACCGCCCCAGCCTGACTGTCACCGCTGTCCACTCACAGCCCCCAGCTTGACCCTCACCACAATCTAACGCCACCCCCATCCTGACCCTCACCGTCGCCCACACACCGCCGCCAGCTTGACCCTCACTGCCTTCCACACACCGCCCTTAGCCTGACCCTCACCAGCGTTCAAACAGAGCCCCCGGTCTGACCCTCATCACTGTCCAAGCACAGCCCAAGCCTGACCCTCACCGCCGTCCACACGATGCCCCCAGCCTGACCCTCACTGCCGTCCAACACCGCCCCCTGCCGAACGCTCACTGCTGTCCAAACACCGCGCCAGCTTTATCCTCAGCGCCACCCAACGATGCCCCCAGTCTGACCTTCACCACCCCCAGCCTGACCTTCACCACCGTTCAACACCGTCACCAGGTTGACCTTCACCATCGCCCTAACACTGCCCCCTGCCTTGCCATCACCGCCATCCAGATCCCGCCCCCAGCCAGGCCCTCACCGCCATCCGCACACCACCCCAACCCGACCCACACCACTTTCAAACACCGCCATCAGCATGAACCTCACTGCCCCTCCACACACGCCGCCAGCCTTACACCCACCACCATCTATCTTGGAACCCAGCCTGTCACTCACCGCAATCTAATACCACCCCTAGCCTGGCTCTGACTGCCGTCCATGCACCGCCCCCAGCCTGACCCGCACTGATGTCCACACATCGCCCCAGACTGACACCCACTGCTGTTCACACACCGTCCCTGGACTGAGTCCCACCACCGTTCACACATCATACCCAGCCTGACACCCACTGCCGTTCGCACATCGCCCCAACCTGATCTTAACCGTCCTCCACACACTGCCCCCAGACTAACTCCACCACTGTCCACGCACCACCCCTAGCCTCACCCGCACTGATGTCCACACATTGCTCCAGACTGACACCCATTGCCGTTCACACACCGCCCCTAGACTGACCACCACCACCATTCACACATCATACCCAGCCTGACAGCCACTGCTGTCCACCCACCGCACGCAGCCTGACCCTCACCGCCATCCAAACATCGCCCGAACCTGACCCACAAAGGCCATCCAGACACTGTCCCCAGACTGACCCTCACCACAGTTAAAATACTGCCCCTAGCCTGACCCTCACCGCCATCCAACACCGCTGCCAGCCTGACCACCACTATCATTCACACATGACCCCAGTCTGACCCTCAACACTGCCCAAACACCACCCCCCAGCCTGACCCTCACTGCTGTCGATAAACAGCCCGCAGCTTGACCCTCATCGCCGACCACTCACCGCCCCCTCCCTGACCCTCACCACCATCCCCACAATGCCCCCAGCCTGACCCTCACTGACATCCACAGACCGCCCCCATCCTGACCTTCTCCACCATCCAAACACCTTACCCCAGCCACACCCTCACTGACATCCTCACAACGCGCCCAGCCTGTCCCATACCACCATCCACTCACCGCCCCCTCCTTGAACCTCACTGCCATCCAGCACTGCCCCCAATCGTACCCTCACCACAGTCCACAGAACGCACCAGCCTGACCCTCACTGCTGTCCACACACCACCCACAGCCTGACACTCACTGCCGTCTTCACACCGCCTACAATCTGACCCTCACCACCATCCACGCACAGCCCAGACTGACCCTGACTGCCGTCCACACAACGCCCTCAGCCTCACCCTCAATGCTGTCCACACAATGCCCCCAGCCTGACCCTCACCGCCGTCCATGCAACACAATCAGCCTGTCCCACGCCGACATCCACACACCACTCCCAGCCTGAGCCTCTCCGCCATCCACACAACGCCCCCAGCCTGACCCTCACTGCAGTCCACACACCGCACCAAGCCTGACCCTCACGGCATTCGACACATCGCTCCTAGCCTGACCCTCACTGCCATCCAACACCGCCCCCATCCTGACCCTCACCACTGTCCATACACCGCCCCCAGTCATATCCTCACCGCCGTCCGGACAATGACCCCAGCCTGACCCTCACCAACATTCACACACCGCCCCCAGTCTAACGCTTTCCGCCATCCATGCACCACTCCTAGCCTAACCCCCATTGCCGTTTACACACTGCCCCAAACCAAAACCTCAACGCTTCCCACACGCACCCCTAGCCTGACCCTCACCACTGTTCACACACGCCTCCAGCCTGACCCTCACTGCTATCCACACATCGCCCCCATCCTGGTCCTCAACACTGTCCACACAATGCCCCCAGCCTGAACCTCACCGCCTCCACACCACGCCCCCAACCTGACCCTCACCACCGTCCAAACACCGCCCCAATCCTGACCTTCACCTCTGTCCAAACACCGTCCCCAGCCTGACCCTCACTGCTGTCCACAAAATACCCACAGCCTGAACCTCACCGCTGTCCACACACCGCCCCCAGCCTGACCTTCACCTCCATCCACACACCACCCCCAGCATGGCCCTCAATGCCGTCCACACACCGCCCCCAGGCTGACTCTCACCGCAGTCCACACTCTGACCTCAGCCTAACCCTCACCACCACCCACAGATTGCCCCCAGCCTGATCCTCACTGCCATCCACAAACAGCCCCCAGCCTGACCATCACCGTCGTCCACTCACAGTCCCCAGCTTGACCCTCACCGCCATCCAACGCCACCCCCATCCTGACCCTCACCGCAGTCCACATACCGCCATCAGCCTGACCCTCACGACCGTCCACACACCGTCCCCAGCCTGACCCCCACCGCTGTACACACAACACCCCCAGTCTGACCCTCACCACCGTCCAACTCTGCCCCCTGCCTGACACGCACTGCCATCCATACAATGTCCCAGCCTGACCTTCACCAAACTCCACACACTACCCCCTGCCTGACCCTCATCGCCATCGAAACACAGCCCCCAGCCTGACCCTCACCACCATCCACACGATGCCCCAGCCTGACTCTCACTGCCGTCCAACACCGTCCCAGCCTGACGCTCACTGCCGTCCAAACACTGCCCCAGCTTGATCCTCAATGCCGCACAAAAATGCCCCCAGTCTGACCCTCACCGCCCCCAGCCTGAACTTCACCACCGTTCAACACCGCCCCTAGCCTGACTCTCACCACCACCCACACGCTGCCCCCAGCCTTGCCGTCACTGCCGTCCACATCCCGCCCCCAGCCTGGCCCTCACTGCCATCCACACACCACCCCCACCCTGACCCACACTGCTTTCAAACACCACACCCAGCATGAACCTCACTGCCCCTCCACACACCGCCCCCAGCCTGACACCCACCACCATCTATCTTGGCACTCAGCCCGTCCCTCACCACAGTCTAATACCACCCCTAGCCCGGCCCTGACTGCCGTCCACACACCTCCCAAAGCCTGACCCGCACTGACATCCACACATCGCCCACAGACTGACACCCACTCCCGTTCACACATCTCCCCCAGATGGATCCCAATCACCGTCCACACACCGCCCTCAGACAGACCCCCACCACCGTCCAAACACCTCACCCAGCCTGACCCCCACTGCTGTTCACACACCATCCCCAGACTCACCCTCGACGTCATCCACACTGTGCCCCAACCTGACACTCACTGCCGTCGACACACAGCCCACAGCGTGACCCTCACTGCTGGCCACACACTGCCTCCAGCCTGACCCTCACCACCGTCCAACAAAACCCTCAGCTTGACCCTCATCGGCGTGCATTGACTGCCCCCAGCCTGACACTCACTGCCGCACACAAGCCACCCCCAGCCTGACCCTCACCGAAGTCCACACACCACCCCCAACCTGACCCTCACCGCATTCCAAACACCGCGATCAGCCTGACACTCCACGCCGACCACAGACCGTCATCAGCTTGATACTCATTGCCATCCACACATCATACCCAGCCTGACCCTATCCGATGTCCACAACCACCCACAGCTTGACCCTCACCGCCATCCAACACAGCCTGACCCTCACCACTATCCAACACCAGCCCTAGCCTAACTCTCACCACCGTCCACACAATGCCCCCAGCCTGACCCTCACCACCATCCACACACTACATCCAGCCTCACCCTTACCACGGTCCACTCACTGCTCCCAACTTGACCAACACCACCATCCACACACCAACCCAGCCTGACCCTCACCACCGTCCACTCACCGCCCCTCCTTGAACCTCACTGCCATCCAACACCGCCCCCAATCTGACCCTCACCACCGTCCACAGAACGCCTCAGCCTGCCCCTCACCGGCGTCCACACACTTTCCTCAGTCTGATCCTCATCGTTGTCCACACAAAGCCCCCAGCTTGACCCTCCCCACCATCCACACACCACCCACAGCCTGACCCTCACCGATGTCAACAAACCACCCACAGCTTGACCCTCACTGCCATCGAACACCTCCCACAGCCTGACCCTCACCGCTATCCAACACTGCCCACAGCCTGACCTTCACTGCCATCCACACACTGCCCTCAGCCTGACCCTCACCAATGTTCACACACCGTCCCCAGTCTGACCCTCACAACCATTCACACTCCGCCCCCATTCCGGCCCTCTCCACCATCCACACACTGCCCCAGCCACACTCTCACCGCCGTCCTCACAACACGCACAGCCTGACCCTCACCACCATCCACTCACCGCCCGTCCTTGAATCTCACTGCCATCCAACACCACCCCTAATCTGACCCTCGCCGCCGTCCACAGTGCGCCCTCAGTCTGCCCCTCACCGCCGTCCATGCAACGCAATCAGCCTGTCCCTCATGCCGTCCACACACCACCCACAGTCTGAGCCTCACCACCATCCACACAATGCCCCCAGCCTGACACTCACCACTGTGCACACACTACAACAAGCCTGACCCTCACGACAGTCCAGACACCGCCCCCAGCTTGACCTCACTGACATCCAACACCGCCTCCAGCCTGACCCTCACTGCCGTCCACCCACCACCCCCAGGCAGATCCTCACCGCCATCCAGACAATGACCCCAGGCTGACCCAATTCACCGTGAACACAACACACCCAGGCTAACCCCCACTGTCGTTCATACACTGCCCCGAACCAGACCCTCAACACTACCCACACACCGCCCTCAGCCTGACTCTCACCACTGTTCACACACACTGCCCCCAGCCTTACCCTCACCGCCATCCACATATTGCCCCCAGCCTGACCCTCACCGCCATCCAGACAATGCCCCCAGTATGACCCTCACCACGGTCCACGCACCACCCTTAGCCTCACGCTCACCGCCACCCACACTGCCCTCAGCCTGACCCTCACCGCCATCCACACACTGCCCCAAGCCAGACCCTCACCGCCATCGAATGACCCCAGCCTGACCCTCACTGCTGTTCACACACCGCCCACAGCCTGACCCTCCCTGCCATCCACACATCGCCCCCATCCTGACCCTCACTGCCTCCCACACAACGCCCCCAGCCTGACCCTCACCACCATCCAACACTGCCCCCAACCTGACACTCACTGCCATCCACAAAATGCCACTAGCCTTGCCATCACCGCCGTTTACAAACCATCCCCAGGCTGACCATCACCACTGTCCACACATCGCCCTCAGCCTGACCCTCACCGCTGTCCACACTCACCGCCCCCAGGCTAACCGCCACCACCATCCACTCACAACTTCCAGCTTGACCCTCACCGCCATCCAACACCACACCCATCCTGACCCTCACCGCCGTACACACAACGCCCCCAGCCTGACCCTCACTGCCGTCCACACACCGCCCCCAACCTGACCCTCACTGCTGTACACACAACGCCCCAGCCTGACCCATCACCACCCTCCAACACCTGCCCTTGCCAGACCCGCACCGCCGTCCACACAATGCCACCAGCCTTGCCCTCACCACCATCCACTCACCGCACACAGTGTGACCCTCACTACCCCAAGCCTGACCCTCATCAGCATCCAACACAGCCCGAACCTGACCCTCCCTGCCGTCCACACATCGCCCCCAGCTTAACCCTCACTGCCATCCAAACACAGACCCCAGCCAGACCCTCACCACCGTTCACACATCACCCCCCCGCCTGACCTTCACCACCGTCCAACACCACCTCCTGCCTGACCCTCACCACCGTCCACACTATGCCGCCAGCCTAACCCTCATCACCGTTGATGCACTGCCCCCACCCTGACCCTCACTGCCGTCCACACACCACTCCCAGCCTGGCCCTCACTGCCGTCCAAAAACAGCCCCCAGCCTGCCCCCCACCACCATCTACACACCGCCACCTGCCTGTCCCTCACCGCCATCCACACAACGCCCCCAGCCTCACCCTCACCACCTCCCACACATTGACACAGCCTGACACTCACCGCCGTCCAGCATCGCTCCCTCAACAAATCCCCAACACCGCCCCCCCAAACCCGTCCAACACCGCCCCCTCCCCCAACTCCGCCCCTTCCCAACCCCATCCGACACTGCCCCTCATCCAACACTGCCCCCTACCTAACCCCGTCTGACACCATCCCCTACCCCAACCCCGTCTGGCACCGCCCACTTCCTCCAACATCGCCCCTTTGCCCTAACCCATTCCAACACCGCCCCCTCTCCAACCCCATTCAACACCGCCCCTATCTCAACCCCCTCTCTCCCACTCCCTCTCTCCTCTCTCAGCCCCTTCTCTCTCTTCCACCTCTCTCTCTCCCCTCTCTCTCGTCCTGTGTCTCTCTCGCCCCCTCGCTTTCTTGAACCCTCTCTCTCTCTTGCACCCCTCTCTCTCTCACTCACCCTATCTCTCCCTGCTCATGCACTCTCCCTGCACATACTCTCTGTCGCCCACCCTCGTTCTGTCGCTCTGTCCCCACCATCTCGTCCCTCTGTCTTTGTGTGTGTGTGTCTCTCTCTCTTTCTGTCCATTTCACTCTCTCTCTCTGCACCAATCCCACCTTGCTCACTCACACTCTTTATCAAGTCACTGTCGCCTCATCTCCCTCTCTCTCCCCGTCTCTCTCTTGTTCTCGCCCATTGTCTCTCTCTCTCTTGCCGTCATCCCCCCTCTCTCTTGCCCCCTCTCTCGACTCCATCCCTCTCTCCTCTCTCTCTGGTTTGCTCAGCTCCTCTCTGTCTCAATCTTTGTCTGTCACCCTCTTTTTTTCTTTCTCTCACTCTCTCTCTCGTCCTTTCTCTCTCACCCTCTCTCTACTGCTTGCCCTCTGCCTATCTTTCTCTCTCTCTTCTCGTATGTCACTCTCTCGCTATCTCCCTCTCTCACCCCCTCGCTCTCGCCCCATCTTTCGCTTCCTCACTCTCATCCTCTCTTTTCCGCTGCAGCCGTCTTCCCCTTCTCTTGACAACCCTCTCGCAACTATCTCTCCTTCTTACTCTTCCTCTCTCTTTGCGCTCTCTCACCGTCTCTCCATCTCTCTCTCTCACTCGCCCTGTCTCTCTCTCTCTCTCCCCATCTCTCTCTCTTTCACACACGCACGCCTCTGAACCTAACTCTCTCTCTCTATCTTGCTCTCGCCAACTTCATTCTGTCCCATTATTCTCTCTCTCTCTCGAACCCTGTTTCTCTCTTTCTTGCTCCCTCTCCCTCTGTCTCGCACCTGTGCTCTCCCTCTCGTCCCCCCTCAATGTATCTTGCCCTTCTCTCTTTGTTGCTCTCTAAACACCTCTCTCTCGCTTCTTTTTTCTCTTAACCCCTCTCTCCTTGTCCCTCCTCTCTCTCTCTTGCCCTCCTTTCTCTCACTGCCTCTCTCTCTCATCTATGTCTCGCTCATCCCGTCTTTCTTTTCTCTCACTCACCTCATCACTCTCTCACCCACTCTAACTCTCTCTTGCCCACTCTCTCTAGCCCTCACGCTCTCTCTCACGCTCTCTCGCCTTCTTCCTTGCCCCTCTCTCTCGACCCCCTCTCCCTCTCGACCCTCTCTCTCTCTTGCTGCCTCTATCTCTCTCATGACATCCCGCTTTTTTGCCCCTCCCTCTATCTGTCACCCCGCTTCTCTCTCTCGCCTCCTCACTCTCTCACCCCTCATTCTCGCTCTCTCTTCCCTCTCTCCTCTTCTCTCTCTCTCTCTCTCTCGCCTCCCTTCCCTCTCGTCCACATTCTCTCATTGCCCCCTCTGTTTAAGACTTGCCCACTTTCTCTCCCGCCCCTCCCTCGCACTTCTCTGTCTCTCTCTCTCTCTCTCTCGCTTGTCTCTCATTATCTCCTCCCCTGTCTCTCTCTCTCCCCCTCCCTCCCCCTAGCTCTCTCTTGCCCCCTGCTTTCTCTCTCTGCACCTTTAGCCTCTCTCCCTGTTCTCTCACTTTCGATCACCCTTCCTCGGTGTCTCTTTCTCCCCACCTCCCTCCGTTTCTCTCTGACTGACTCTCTCTCCCTCCTTTCCCTCCCATCCTCTTTCTCTGACACACTCTGTCTCCCTGGTCCTTCCCTTTCCGTCTGACCCAGAGACTGGGGGTTGGTGGTGAGGCTGCATGTGGTGGGTTGGGGTGAGATGATAGAGAGATGTGGGAAATGGGATGAGGGAAAAAATGGGGTAGAGACGGAATTACCAGAAGGAGACACAGAGGGCACGAGAGAGAGAGAGAGTGAAGGTGAGGGCGAGAGGGAAGAGTGGAGGCAAGTGGAGAAACTGAGGTTGGGGTGAGAGAGAGAGAGGGATCGAGAGAGAGTGAAAGGAAGAGGTGGTGAGAAAGAGACAGTGAGCAAAAAGAGAGAGAGGAGAGCAGTGATGAGAAAGAGTAGGGGAGAGGAAATGGGGAGTCCAGGTTGGAGTGGGGGGGATCAAAGGGAGTTAAACCCAGCTCCTGAGCTCAGAGCACAGAGCCCTCCCCTTCCCTGAGGACCAGGACTAGGGGCGAAGCCTGTCTCTCTCCAGCTCAGCTTCTCCAACACAAAGACACACAACAACATCGATCACTCTGCTGCTCGGCACGCTTTAATCAACATTTTTATTGTTTACAAATGGAAGTGATGGATACAGTCAGTGGGATGGAAACTTTTCTCACTGGCCCCTGAGTTGTGAGAAACATTGACCCTGTGACCCTCCTGAGGGATAAGGATGGACAAAACAGCGCTAACCTCAGTCCGTTACAATAGCGACAGGCTGTTCCGTCGCGGAAACACTGAACTGAAATGAGAAAATCCTGGATGGATTGACTTATGAGAGAATTTGATTGATGGATGGATTTGGGTGAAGGAATATTTCAGCACATCCTCCGGCTGCTGCCTGAACTTAGTCTGGGTCACGGCATAAATTGCGGTGTTTGTGCAACAACTGAGGAGCTGCAGCATTAAGAACAATTCGTGCACAAAGTCATGGAGATACACAGACCGATACCCAATAGCCCACATCGTGCCCCATATTGAAATCACCGTTAAAGTTGACCATAGCAGGATGAAATTGGCCGTGATCACAAAGAGTAAAATGATAGATTTTTTTAGGTTTCTCATTTCAGTGTCAGACTGAGCGTCCCCATTGGTGTGAGCGCGGAGTCTCCTGCGGGCTCTGCTGGTCACTAAAATGTGTCTGACGGTGAGAACATTGAGCAGCAGAATCAGGACAAATGGGACACACTGGGTTAGAATGTTGTGGAGGAACTCGATTGTGGCCCAGAAACTGAAGAATTTTTTAGCGTCTGTTACCTCACAAAACCAGCGCTCGTTCACCAGCCAATATCGAGCCGTGAGCATAAAATACCAGAAAATGTTCTTTAAACAGCTCAGTACAGTCACTGCGCCCAGAACCACAGCCGCCGTTTTCTCGCTGCAACATTTACTTTTCAGCTTCTGGCAACAAATGGCCACAAACCGATCAAAGGTGAAAGTGACGGTGAACCAGACAGAGCAGTCAGTGGCTGCATAAAGTCGGACAGCGTGGATATTACACACGGGGAAGGAGTAACTCAGGACATAAAACTGTTCCCAATAAACAATGGGACTGTGTCTCAGGATCAGATCAAGGATAATGACCAGGAGATCCGCCGCTGCCATGGCCCCCAGGTAACGTCTGACACATGGAGACAAACCACAATCTTTATAAAGCAGGACGTAGATGGTCACTACGTTAACTGTAAGGAAGGAAAACAAACCCATTATGCATCAGCCTGGAGGCAAATGGGCCCGTTTGATCGGGGACCCAGTGAGATTTCCAAATGTGCCCCTGTATTCAGCGATTTATTAAAATAATTGGAGCTGGAATAACAAATGGGAAGGTCTGAATTACTGACAAAAATGTGACATAAACCACAAGAAACCCTCCCTCCCCAAACACACAGAGACACATCCATAAGGATAGATGTTTTCTAGAACATTCCCACTCACTCGTGAGCAGATACAGGTCACTCCTTCCCAGTTCCTAATACGGAGAATTAATCCGGGGAATGTCAGTTATAGAATGTTGGGGACAGAACCTTCTGGGGAATATCAATTCTAGTATGTCAGGGATAGAACGTTCTGGGGAATGTCAGTTATAGAATGTTGGGGACAGAACGTTCCGGGGAGATCCTTGACCTGTCCATCACCTTTCCCCCCATCCACCCAACCAACATGATATACTCTGCACAGGTTACATATCCATCCAGCACTGGGAGCTGCACTGACCACATCAATACATTATCTATAAACCTCAACCAGATAGTCTGACCAGCACAGCGACTTGTTCAGGGATCACCCGTAAATTAATCTGCAAATCAGGAGCAGTTACCCTCCCAGCATGTAGGACTGTACACCACCCCAGTGCATTGATCTGTAAACAAGGAGCAGTTACCCTCCCAGCATGAAGAGCTGTGTACACCGCCCCAGTGCATTGATCTGTAAACTAGGAGCAGTTACCCTCCCAACATGTAGGACTGTGTACATCCCCAGTGCATTGTCCAGTAACACTGTCTTAGATCACTGCCCAGCGTGGGGAAACTTGCAGTCCATGCTGGAAGTGAAAGTATGTACAGCTCCCACCCATTTACATCTCCATATCTCCATTGTGCCATGACAAGGCGGTGCTGTGGGTATGAACATCACTGCCAGAGAGAGATGGCGGGGGAATTAGTTTGAATATCACCGGATGGGAGGAGTTTGTGAAATAGACAGCGAGGGAGCGACTGAAACACAGTGTCATTGAAGGAAGTGTTTTCAGGTTTCAGAATGCTGAAATGTAGACACTTCGATAGCATCCTGTAACATGATCCAGTCTTCCCAGGAAAGATGGGAAAAAGGGATATTGATGTAAGGTGAGATGATCGAGAGTTTTGGAGGAGCATTTGTTCTACAGCTTTGTAAATCGGAGTGGTTTCAACAGAATCTATGACTCATTGGGTAGGTTCTAACAATTACTTGTCACAGTGACATTTTCATTCAGTGTGACAAAGGGATTGTCCGCATGAGGCTGAGCTAGTTTTCTGGTCGTATCTTATTGAACTCATATCATTAATTGCCCACCCTACCCCATGGTGTCCCTCTTATTCAATGCCAGCCCGATTCTCCCAGCCATCATGGCTGGAGGTACTTAACATCGACCGGGTACCCCTGGATATTCCATGATCCCAGGCACTGGTGCCTTCTTTAAAAGGCCTTTGGACACACTATTGAGCTTTCTCCATTAGGAGCAGCCCTGCACAGTTTACTCCAAGCATGGTAGATAAAGGAGAGTTAGACCATGGTTTGTCGTCAGGGGCACGGATGTCCTGGTGGATGGGCTAGTACAGAGGGGGGAATTCTCTTCCCAGAGGAGGCCACACCACCTGACCAACCGAGCATGGTCTGAGCTCACCACCCAGCTCAGTGCAGTATCTGCGGTGTGAAGAAATGCCCAGAAAAACAGGACAAGCATCAATAACCTTCCCCGCTCTGTCAGGATAAGGGTCACCCTGTTCTCTCTGCTCTCTCAATCTCACTATATATCTGTTATAACACCTTCCACTGAACAAGGCTCATGCTCCAACACTCTCACTGCTGCATGCAGCACCTTCTCTCCCTTTCACTCTCTCTTCCGCCCTCCACTTTACTCCCCCCCAAACTAATAACACTGCATGGATACAATACTGTGGACTGACTCCCCCCGGACACTACACATATATCCCCCCACTCCCACCTGCACCAGCACTAACAGCAGGGCCACCCATTCCCACCCTTTCTCCCTTCCTTTCTCCGATACCAGGAGAAACAGCCTGGAATAGCAGAGAAATGGCCAAGCCGGGTGGTGGAGTGCCCGATATCCGTTCCCTCACCCCCTCCCCCTGCCATGTGGGGAGGACCCTGGCACGAGCCAGAGAGGACCGGGTCACCTCGTGTAGCGATTCTAACACATCCACGTGCCACCGACCAAGTAAGGAACAATGTTCAGTGAAGGGCAATTTTATTTTAAACCCACTGGCAGCTCCGTTTTTCCCCGGCACAACTTAGAAGCCGTGGACTTGATGCCATCTCACTTTTGTGCCGAGCTGGTACAAATAGAATCCCCACTGTCTCGATGAGCAGGAGGGTGGGCTCACTACACATCGTTACCACCACCTCCCAGGAAGGGAGCACCGAGACTCCCTCCTACACCACCTCCTGTAAACAGCTCAGATACTGAAACTAATCTGTGATAGTTACTGCTCTCCCCACCTGTCCTGATATCTTCAATAATCTGTGCTCATATACACCCAGGGCCCTCTGCTCCTGCAGCCCCGTTATCAATGTAAGCCTGTTTTATATTGTCTTTCATTGTCCTTTCTACTAAAGTGCATCACCTCACACTGCTCCACAGTGATCCCCATCTGCCCAAAAACTACACCAACGTGTGACTGTCCTGTTTGAGTCGCACACTGTCCTCCATCGACTTCACAGTTCGTCCAAGATTGGTGCCATCTACAAACATTGAGATTGTTAGAGCGTCACAGTCCCCATGAAAGACCTGAAATCCTGCCACACTCACTAGTGTGAGCAAGTGAAATATTGTTATATTCCCGGGGCAGAGTCGAATAATGACATGCTGTCAATGGAACAACAAATGTCCTGACACACACGACACGGAGTGAATGAAATATTGACAAAACACGTAACAACAGAAATCCAGATAGCCTCCAGCTATCTTCATTGACATCAGTGTGTTAATGTTATGAAGTTGAAAGTGTGTACTGTACCTTTAAGAGAGAGGAAATGTTGTTCTGAACTGACAGCTTACAAGCTCCTGTGTGTAGAACTGAGAACATAGAACAGAGAACAATACAGGACAGAACAGTCCCTTCGGCCCACGATGTTATGACGAACATTTGTCCAAGCTTAAGCACCTATCCATGTAACTATCCAACTGCCGTTTAAATGTCGCCAATGATTCTGACTCTGCCACTCCCACAGGCAGAGCATTCCATGCCCCCACCACTCTCTGGGTAAAGAACCTAACCCTGACATCTCCCCTATACCTTCCACCCTTCACCTTAAATTTATGTCCCTTTGTAACAAATTGTTGTAACCGGAGAAAAGGTTTTAGACTGTCTACTCTATCTATTCCTCTGATCATCTTATAAAGCTCTATCAAGTTACCCCTCATCCTTCGCCGTTCCAATGAGAAAATGCCTAGCACTCTCAACCTATCCTTGTACGACCTATTCTCCATTCCAGGCAACATCCTGGTAAATCTTCTCTGCAGCCTCTCCAAAGATTCCACATCTTTCCTAAAGTGAGGCGACTAGAACTGCACACAGTATTCCAAATGTGGCCTAACCAAGGTCCTGTACAGCTGCAACATCACTTCACGACTCTTGAATTCAATCCCTCTGCTAATGAACGCGAATACACCATAGGCCTTCTTACAAGCTCTATCCACCTGAGTGGCAACTTTCAAAGATCTATGAACATAGACCCCAAGATCACTCTGATCCTCCACCTTTCTAAGAACCCTACCGTTAACTCTGTATTCCGCATTCTTATTTGTCCTTCAAAAGTGGACAAACTCACACTTGCCTGGGTTGAACTCCATCTGCCACTCCTCAGCCCAGCTCTGCATCATACCTAAGTCCATTTGCAGCCGACAACAGCCCTCCTCACTATCCACAACTCCACCAATCTTCGTATCATCTGCAAATTTACGGACCCACCCTTCGATTCCCTCTTCCAAGTCATTAATAAAAATTACAAACAGCAGAGGACCCAGAACTGATCCCTGCGGAACTCCACTTGTAACTGGGCTCCAGGCTGAATATTTACCATCTACCACCACTCTCTGACTTCGACCGGCTAGCCGGTTTTCTATCCAAATGGCCAAATTTCCCTCGATCCAATGCCTCCAGACTTTCCACATAAACCTACCATGGGGAACCTTATCAAATGTCTTACTAAAATCCATGTATACTACATCCACTGCTCTACCCTCATCCACATGCTTGGTCACCTCCTCAAAGTATTCTATAAGACTTGTAAGGCAAGACCTACCCTTCACAAATCCGTGCTGGCTGTCCTTAATCAAGCAGTGTCTTTCCGGATACTCATAAATCCTATCCCCCAGTACCCTTTCCATTACTTTGCCTACCACCGAAGTAAGACTAACTGGTCTGCAATTCCCGGGGTTATCCCTATTCCCTTTTGTGAACAGGGGCACAACATTCGCCACTCTCCAGTCCCCTGTACCACCCCAATTGACAGTGAAGACGGAAAGATCATTGCCAACAGTTCTGCAATTTCCTCTCTTGCTTCCCACATAATCCTAGGATATATCCCGTCAGGCCCGGAGGACTTGTCTATCCTCAAGTTGTTCAAAATGTCCAACACATCGTCCTTCCGAACAAGCATCTCTCCTAGCTTACCAGTCCGTTTCACACTCTCCTCTTCAACAATACGGTCCCTCTCGTTTGTAAATACTGAAGAAAAGTACTCATTCAAGATCTCTTCTCTCTCTTCTGACTCAATACACAGTCTTCCACTACTGTCCACTACCCTCGTTCTCGTCATTCTCATGTTTCTCACATACGCATAAAATGCGTTGGGGATATCCTTGATCCTATCCGCCAAAGATTTTTCATGCCCTCTCTTAGCTCTCATAATGCCTTTCTTCAGCTCCCTTCTGGCTATCATGTATCCCTCCAATGCTCTGTCTGAACTTTGTTTCCTCAACCTTATGTAAGCCTCCTCCTTCCTCTTTCCAAGACATTCAACCTCCCTCGTCAACCAAGGTTCCCTCACACGATCATCTCTTTCCTGCCTGACAAGTACATACATATCAGGGACACGTCGTATCTATTCCTTGAAAAAGTTCCACATTCCACGTCATCCTTCCCTGACAGCCTATGCGCCCAACCTATGCTCCTCAGATCCTGTCTTACAGCATCGTTTTTACCCTTCCCCCAATTGTAAAACCTACCCTGTTACACGCACCTATCCCTCTCCATACCCAAGGTGAAAGTCACAGAATTGTGGTCATCATCACCAAAATGTTCACCCACTACCAAACCCATCACTTGCCCCGGTTCGTTACCATGTACCAAATCCAATACGTCCTCCCCTCTGGTCGGACAATCTACTTACTGAGTTGGAAAAGCTTCCCGGACACACTGCACAAACACCTCCCCTTCCAATCTACTTGATCTAAAGAGCTTCCAATCAATATTTGGGAAGTTGAAATCTCCCATGACTACTACCCTGTGGCTTCTGCACCTTTCAAAATCAGTATCCCAATCTGTTTCTCCACATCTCTGCTGCTATTGGGAGGCCTATTGGAAAGACCCAATAAGGTGACTGGTCCCTTCCTATTTCTGACTTCAGCCAATACTACCTCCAAAGGCAGATCCCCCTCGAACTGCCTTTCTGCAGCCGTTATACCATTTCTAATTAGCAACGCCACCGCACCTTCTTTTTTACCACCCTCCCTAATCTTACTGAAACATCTGTAACCAGGAACCTCCAACAACCATTCTTGTCCCTCTTCTATCCACGTTTCCGTGATGGCCACAACACCGTAGTTCCAAGTACCAATCCACGCCTTAAGTTCATCCACCTTATTTCTGATACTCCTTGCGTTAAAGTATACACTCTTGAACCCAACTCTGTGTCCACAAGTATTCCCTGTCAGTGCTACCTTCTCCACAGCCTCCCTACATTCTTGGACATCCTGACAAATAGCTGACCTACTTGCTGGACCACAAGGACGGATCCCATCCCCCTGCCAAATTAGTTTAACCCCCCCCACGAAGAGTGATAGCATACCTACCTCCCAGGATATTGGTGCCCTTCTGGTTCAGGTGCAACCCGTCCTGCTTGTACAGGTCCCACCTTCCCCAGAATGCAGTCCAAATACCTGAAGCCTTCCCTCCTACACCATCCTTGCAGCCACGTGTTCAACTGCACTCTCTCCCTATGCCTTGCCTCACTGTCATGTAGCACTGGCAACAACCCAGAGATGACGACTCTGTCCGTCTTAGCTTTTAGCTTCCACCCGAGCTCTCTGAGCTCCTGAATGACCTCCTCACCCCTCTTCCTACCTCTGTCGATGGTCACTGAATATTCCACAATGTTTTGAACATTTTGTCCCCCCTCAGCTCCTGAACTGGTCTGTATCCATGTGCAGAAAGACCCAGACTCCGCTCAGGTTTGTTCTTTTAACGTGTCTGCAATATTCATGTAACAGCACTGCCTAGCACTGCACATTGCCACAATAAAACAAGAGTTCATTCAGCACTTCACGCTGGTTTCACAGGAATATGAGGAAGTCATTCCGCCCATTGACAGTATTTGAGAAGAACAGGGACAGCCCAATCAGTGCCTCCAGCCTATTACTCAGGAAGAGAAGTAGTCTAGTGTAATGGACAACACTAGAGCCCCTCGAAAATATTTAAAAGCGGTAGCTTTGACTCTAATATTTTAATATTTTAAAGGAAATGTAAACTGTCGTTCCAGATGTAATGTGAATGGTCGAACTACTCGGTGTGAAGCAAAACATTTATTTAAACACGCAAGAGAAAATGAAATCAAAGAAATGGGTATTTACAATAACTTAATTCTATTGGACAAGTTAACAGAATAATAGATCTAGGAACTGTTACTAATGAACTGTTCAAATATTAGGAAAATCCCATAAACACAGTCGCTGGTAAAATGGAATATTCAGACACAGATTGTCACAATAAATTCTCCAATTCAGGAATTGAAAACAGCATCAAGAGAAAATTCAGAGAGAGAAGCAGCCAGGAGACATCCACTGAAGCTTCCAACTCTTTGTCGACCCGAATAGTTTGTAATGTTACTGAGAAACTAAATCCCAGAGATCCTAATCTGTGAGAGCTGGCCACACTCATTAAGACTTCATTAAAATTAACCTAAGGCCTCCCTAGCTGTTTACTCAAGTGGTCTGAAGCAGCCAACTTTGTAACAATCGTTCAATCTCTCTTAAAAGAAACCAGGACAAAACAACCTCTTAAAGCTGCAGCATCATCATACTTGTCAGCACATCGAGCTGTTAAACAGGAACCAGGGTAACCCAATCATGCCCTGGGCCCTGTCCAAGTGGACGAGGAAGAAGCCAGTCAGTCCGCTGAGTCATTGACACAGCAATAGGATGAGGCCATTCATCCCCTTGAGTCAATTACAGAAGAAAAACAGGAAGCAATTCATTCCCTCGAGTCACTTATACAGGAAGAGGAGGAGGACATTCCCCCTCAACGCACTTACAGAATGAGATAATTGGTGCTGTTTGCTGATGAAAGGCCAATGCCCGAAACATAAATTCTCCTGCTCTTCGGATACTGCCTGACCTGCTGTGGTTTTCCAGCAATCCATTCTCTACTCTGATCTCCAGAATTGCAATCCTCGCATTCTCCTAATTGATGCTCTAGCATGATGAACAAGTGGAGCAGAGGTCCATTGCTCATGACACACACGTGGGACTTTAACCTGGTTTTCTTGTGGTGAGGAGAGAAGATATATTCAAAGTTTGGTAGAAGATTTGTAGCTCGGGTGCTCGTTGTTGTTGTTCTGTTCGCCGAGCTGGGAATTTGTCTTGCAAACGTTTCGTCCCCTGTCTAGTTGACATCCTCAGTGCTTGGGAGCCTCCTGTGAAGCGCTTCTGTCCTGTTTTCTCCGGTACTTATAGAGGTCTGTCTCTGCCACTTCCAGTTGTCAGTTCGAGCTGTCCACTGTAGTGGCCGGTATATTGGGTCCAGGTCGATGTGTTTGTTGATAGAGTCTGTGGACAGATAACCAGGTCTGACCTACAAAGAATGAAACCTGAAAGCAACAACACCCCCAGATTCTATGGACTACCGAAAGTGCACAAACCAGACATCCCACTCAGACCCATAGTATCACTACCAGGGACACCATCACACAAACTGGCCAAAGAACTACAGGAGAAACTGAAACAACTGATCAGCGGGTCCAGACAATCTATACAATCGACACAGGAATTCTTGGACATCATCAGAAATATACACATAGACAAGGAAGAAACTATGGTCTAATTCGATGTAACGGCACTGTTCACCTCCATCGACAAAACACTAGCCAAAGAAACAATACCCAACCTGTTGGACAGACATAACAGACAACAGGACGTCGAACCTATCAACAAAGACGGCATACTTAAACTACTAGACTTGTGCCACACAACACAGTTCACATTCAATAACCAAATATACGAACAAATCAACGGAACACCCATTAGGCTCACCGATCTCTGGACTCATAGCAGAAGCAGTAATGCAAAGGTTAGAACAAACAGTCTTACCACAACTTCAACCCAAACTCTGGGTCAGATACGTGAATGACACCTTTGTAATAATTAAAAACACAGAAATAGAGAACACACACCAGATCATCAACACCACACTCACAGGATTCCGATTCACTAAAGAGGAAGAAAAGGGCAACCAACTCCCATTCCTAGACGTGATGGTACAGAGAACACCGAACGGAGAATTCACCACAAAGGTTTACAGGAAAGCCACACACACAGACCAAGTCCTAAACTATGAAAGCAAACCACCCCAACACACACAAACGAAGTTGCATCAGGACACTATTCAAAAGGGCCCAACACACTGCAGCACACCAGAACTACAAAAAGAGGAAGAGGAACACCTATACAAAGTATTCGCCAAAAACGGATACCCTCGCAATTTCATCAACAGATACCTAAGGGAGAGACAACGGAACGAGAACATGCCGCAACCCAAAGGACTAGCCACACTTCCATACATCAGGAGCATTTCTGAACTGACAGCCAGACTACTGGCTCATAACTATGACTCATAACAGCACACAAACCAACAGCCACTCTCATACAACAACTCACCAGAACAAAGGACCCGATACCCAACATGAGCAAAACTAATGTAGTGTACAAAATCTCATGCAAGGACTGCAGAAAACACTACATCGGACAAACAGGAAGACAGTTAACGATCCGTATACATGAACACCGAGTAGCCACGAAACGACACGACCAGCTATCCTTAGTAGCCACACACACAGACGACAAGCAACATGAATTCGACTGGGACAACACTACCATTATAGGGCAAGCCAAACAGAGAACAGCCAGGGAATTCCTGGAGGCATGGCACTCATCCACAGACTCTATCAACAAACACATCGACCTGGACCCAATATACCGGTCACTACAGTGGACAGCTCGAACTGACAACTGGAAGCAGCAGAGACAGGCCACTCTAAATACCGGAGAAAACAGCACAGAAGCGCTTCACAGGAGGCTCCCAAGCACTGAGGATGTCACCTAGACAGGGGACCAAACGTTTGCAAGACAAATTCCCAGCTCGGCGAACAGAACCACAACAACAGAGAAGATATATATCTTGTGTGAAGTCTCGAGAAAGCATCTTCCATCTCCGAGAAGACAGCCTGGTGTTCTCTATGTTGGGCGGAAGCTAGTGGGAATGGCTACCTGTTTCAGCTGAAAGGTATTGTGACTGCTTGTTGGGGATTGTGATCCACATGACGTTCAGTACGTATTCACACGTCAACTTCACATTAATGTGGGAAGAGTTAATTTAGGCATATAAACTGTTAGGAAAGTCACGTTAGACTGATGAATGGACTCTCTAAGTTCAAATAATGCTGATATTGTTCATGGTAATCTTGTCTAGTGCATTTCCTGTTCAGCGTAACCTGTATGCCTTACTCCGTCCAAGCCTATTTCCACCCTATGATCTGTCTGGCCATGCTTACTATGATCTGCCTCCACTGCTCATAAATATTGTGTTTCCCTGTACTGAGGTACACGTGGCAATAAATCAAACCAACTCATCCTGTGTAAAGTATGGAATTTCTCACACTATCAATGTCACTTTTGGAAATAAGTGATCGCTGCCGCTCCTCTTGTTTCAGCATCACCATTTCTTCATCTCTCATAGCTCTACAGATTAAACACTCAGCTTCTTCTCTCTATCCTCATGCTAACATCATCTGTGTCTGTGGTATGGAGATCATTCCTTGCAAAGGAGATCAACTCTCTCAGCAAGGCTCTACAACTGCAGGAAGATGGCTTTACTTATGTACTCGAATCGTCATAAAATGAAGGACAGCATACCATTGACTGCACCCATTACTTACACAGTGTTTGATGCAGAGTAATCCGCATAGACTTGTGAGTAGGCGATCATGCTTCCCAAATTTGTTAGAGTTCTTTGATGAAGTGACCAGGAAGGTTGATGAGAACAGAGTGGTAGATGTAGTCTCTTTGCATTTCAGTCAGGCTTTTGATAACGTTCCACATGGCAGGCTGCTCAGGAAGGTTACATCGCCTGGAATGCTGGAGAGACTGGCCAATTGAATACATAGTTGGCTTGATGGTAGGAAACAGAGGCTTTAGTGGAAGAATGCTTATCAGACTGGAGGCTGGGTCCATTGCTGTTTGTTATCTATGATTTGGTTGAGAATGCACAAGGTACGATTAGTGAGTTTGCAGATGACACTAAAGTAAGTGGGAGCATGATCAGTGAGGAATTTAATCAGAAATTGCAGCAGGTCCTTAATTAGGTGGGGAAGTAGGCCGAGAAATGGCAAATGGAATTTAATATAGAAGTGTGAGGTCTTGCATTTTGGAAACTCAAATCAAGTTAGGAGTTTCATAGTGAATGGAAGGGTCTTAAGTGGTGCATTGGCCAGAGAGACCTTGGTGTTCAGGTGCACGGTTCTCTAAGAGTGGAGTCACAGGTAGACAGGGCAGTGAAGAAGGCTTTTGTCACTTTGGCCTTCATCAGGCAGGATATTAAGTATAGAAGTTGGGAATTTATGTTGCAGTTACACAGGACTTTGCTAAGGCCACACTTAGTGTATTGTGTTTAGTTTTGTCACCTTTTTCTTGGGACGATGTTTTTAAATTAGAAACAGTGCAGAAGAAATTTACAAGGGCGTTGCCAGGACTGAATGGTCTGAGTTATAGGGAGAGGTTGGACAAGCTAGGATCTTTTCTTTAGCGTTTAGGAGACTGAGGGAGTCCTTATAGAGCTGTATAAGATCACAAGGGGTATGGATAGGGCTAATGCACTCAGTCTTTTTCCAAAGTGTAGAGAATTGACGATTAGATGGGATCAGTTTAAGGTTAAATGGGAAGTAATAAAAGGGAACCTGAGGGGCCGTGGATGAGCTGCCAGCAGATGTAGTTGAGGCGGGGGGTGGGCGGGGTACATTACCAACATTTCAAAAACATTTGGATAAATATGTGGATAGGAAACGACTGGAAGGATATGGGCCAACTGCAGGGAAATGGGCTTAGCGTGGATGGACATTTACAAGGTGGAGTCGAACCCATCTATTAATTAAAATCAAACACCCAGAAAATCTTGCATCATCTCGTAATCTGTTACAATATGAGCGACACATTCCACCATTTAAATAAAAAATAACAAGTTAGTTTCTTAACTTTAATAATGAACACTAAACAACAACTATTTACAGATACAAGCCCCTCTTTTCTTCGCTACTTACGATCTGACTCCAACTCTGTAAAAATATCCTAGTCCAACAACCCACATATTAAGCATTACAATCGCAAGACTACACAGAATCCATCTTCCCTGCTGTGTACACTCTTCCAGCTGCTGATTTCTCTGGGTCATTTTTTTAATTGTAAGTAGCTTTGACATGAACATGTATCTTTGATAGAGAGTGTTCGAGATGGCCATTTAGCACTCCTGCTCTACAGCAGTTACTCTGCTGTTGGGTGGCAGTGGCTCTCCCTCTAATTTCAAAATGCTGGGTTTATATAATTCCCATGATACAATAATTCTCATAATTTGATTGCTTTCCAGGTATCCAAACAATAATATTCAAATTCCGTTGGCTTCTGGTATCCTGAGAGCTACTTAAACTCTTTTGTTGTACTTGAATTGTTGTCAGAACTGCAACCAAAACTCAGGTATCCATTTCTCAGCTAATGGTGGCATGTGGAACAGGCTGACCTTTAGCTGGCATCTGTGCCTGTACTTTCTATTCAGCAAAATCCGTTCTGTCTTAAAGTTACCGGATATGCTTTCAGCTTCATAACACCTCCCCCGTTTAGAAAAAAAACATGAACGAGCAGAATGAAAAGGTGGCTTCATTTCTTTTCCTCTAATTTTTATTCCCATTATTATGGATTACAAAAGTATTAATCTCAGCTAAACCATACATATTAATTTTGCACACATATATAACACTGCAATAAATCAAACCTTATTTAAGTTTTTCCTTTAAATCTACGATAACACATCTGCTATTACATTTTAGGACCCACAGCTTGTACATTTTGTAAGTTTAAAGTCGGTAAGATAAGACTCAAATGAAATACTCTCATATTTGGGCCTTTAAATATTTTTTTAAAATGCGAGAGGTTTGTCGTTATTCACAATCATCTCTGACAAATTGTTTGTCTCTAAACATTAAAATATTGTCCACCCAGTGCGAAACTTAATCATTCTTTTTCAATAATGGATTTTTTTTTCTGGTGGGTATTGAGGTTTTTTGATAAGTAGCCAATGGGCCATTCAATTCCATCATCATCTTTCTGTATAAGTACATCTTCGAGCCCTATATCCCTAGTAATAAATACAGTTTTCAAAGGTTTTCAAAATATTTGGTGCAGCTATAACTGGTGTGGTGATTCATCCTGCTTTTAAATTCTCAAATGCCTCCTGGCATTGTTCTGTCCACCACAATTCTGTTTCCTTCTTTAATAAATCCAACAGTGGTGCCAATACTCTGCTGGAGTTTGGAACAAACTTCTGTTAAAATCCACTGAGTTCCAAAAATTGAATCACCTCTTTCTTCGAGGATTGTCGTGGAAATTACTCAAAGCCCTTCGTCTTTGTGTTCCATGGGGTCAACCTTCCATGGCCAATGTAATGTCCTAAATATGTCATCTCTGCCTTCGCGAATTCTGTTTTCTTGATGTTTATTACCAAGTTTGCTTCTTGTAATCGTTCAACATGCTCTGCCAACTGTAACAAGTGAGCTTTCAATCACTTGCCAAAGATCACTACATAATACAGATAAACTGCACAATTTGTTCATCTGGTCACAACTCTATTCCTGAGGATTCAATGGGTCTGAAGCATTATTCATTCTGTAACATTTTTGTCATATCCGGTATCTTTACCAGTTAGTTGAACTGACTCAGCATTATTTTTATTTGAAAGGGGCCACTAAACCTGGCTTTTTAGGGATTTCCTACCACTGGTGGCAACACTAATAGGTCATCCCCACGGGAAATCTTCAAAGTTTCAAAGTTTTTATCTGCGACCTGCTTCACTCTTCAGGTGCTGTTTAGCTAACTCATCTACTCCATCTAATTTCTACCTCACCTCAGATACATAATCCAAGTGTGAGATCTCTGACTTTGGTCCTGTCAATGTATATTTAATTAATTTCAAATGACCTCTCACTTCATGTACGAATATCAACTCAAAGGATTTAAAGTGAGTAGATTTATTTGGGACATCTCTAATGGCAAACAATATAATGAGACACCTTTATTCCAATCATTCAGGTAATTCTGACAGTACGCTGTTAAGATTGTCTTCAGCATCTGATGCCAAATTTCCAATGCTCCCAGGGATTTGGGATGCGATGCACTTGATTTAAACTGCTGTCTGCCAAAGCTATCCACGACGTCCTTAAACAGCTGAGCGGTAAAATGAGACCCTTGGTCTGATTGAATCACACTGCGTATCCCACAGCGAGTAAAGAAAGCTACCAACTCCTCCACCTCCCTTTTTGCCTTAACACTCCGTAATGGAATTATCCCTGGATATCGGGTAGACACATCCATTATGATCAGCAGATATTGGTTTCCACTTTTATTTTGGAAAGGAGAGCTCTGCAATTAATCAGAACCCATGCGAAAGGTTCTTTGAATACATGAATTGGCAACAAAGGTGCTGGTTTTATTACTGCCTTTGACCTACATACCATTTGGCATGTATGACATGTACAACATTAATTAACCAAGTCATTGTGCATTCCAGCCACGAGAAATGCTTTAGCCTGAGTCTTCAGTGCATCAAGTCCTTTGCTTTTTTGTTTCGGTTTTCCTTCCTGTTGTAACTTATGACAGTGTGATCTTGTTACTACATAGTCTGGAAAAGTCCCTGGTATTTTTTCTCGTAATTCCTCAGTTCCCTTGTCTTACTTTGGCTTCTCCACAACACGGAGTGCCTCCCAAACCTTGGATACTGCTAAATCATTCCCAAGAACAAACTGTATTCCTGGAACTGTCAGTCTATCATTCAATCTCACTGTTACTTCCCCAATCTTGATTTGGCACTCCAACCAAATGTTACACAAGGGAATGCTTAATTTCTGACCCCATTTCACAAATTATGACGCTCTTGAGTGAAATGTCAGAAGGAGTGAAAATACTTCCACCTCTTACAATTAGAGGCCGTGGGAAAGTGAGGCCTGCAGATGCTGGAGATCAGAGTTGAAAACTGTGGGGCTGGAAAAGCACAGCACATCGGCAGCATCCGAGGGGCAGGAGAGTTGACGTTTCAGGCATAAGTCCTTCATCGGGAAAGTGGGAAGTAAGGGAGGGGTAAGGGACTGAGAATTAAATAGGAGGGTTGGTATGGAGCTGGGTGGAAGGTCGGTTGGAAGGCGATAGGTAAATGCAGATGGGGTCTGATGGTGATACGTCAGAGAGGAGGGTGTAGTGGATAGGTGGTAGGACAGCTGGACCCCTCAAATTATACAGCATCAACATTGACTTCACCAATTTCCAAATCGCTCCTCCCACAACCTCATCCCAGATCCTACTGTTCAACTTAGCTCTGTCCTCTTGAACTGTTCTAAGTGTCCATCTTCCTTCCCACCTATCCACTCCACCTTCCCGTCCGACATATCACTGTCATTCCCACCTACATTTTCCTATCGGCCTTCCAGTGATACTCCAGCCAGCCCAGCGCCTACCCTCCAATTTATCTTTCAGCCCCCTTGTCCCCCAACCACATTCCTGACGATGGGTTAATGCCTGATATGTCGATTGTCCTCTCTTCGGATGCTGTCTGATTTGTTGTGATTTTCTGGCACCTCACTACTCAACTATTAGATGCTGAACAGGTCCCGTAACTTGCAAAATTATAACTTCTTGTCCTCCCCCCACACCCCATTTTTTCTTGGTAAGGCTTATCTACAGAGGAGAATTCTTAATAGAGATCAGGCACTGCCTCCATACCCAGCCCCTGCCTAGGTTGTGCACTCTCCTGCAGCTCCTTGGGGTCTCCTTTACCAGGTTCACTAATACCACTGGCTTAACCTCTTTTCCCACATCCTTTCCCGAAATCTCTTCCTACAATGCCCAGCACTGTGTTTTCCAGTTTACTGCTGTGAAAACACCTTTTCCCTGTGCCCTTCTTGAACCAACAGCACTGTAATATTATGTGTTCCAGTAAGAACACCTGAAGCCTTTCACTTCCTTTCAACCCCCTTGGGCTTCTTTTTTTCAGCTGTGGTAAACTATTGCCAGTGTGCTTTTCTCTATGTTTTGTAGTGTAGGATCTCCCCTTCTCCCAATTTCTATCCCTCACTGAATGAAAATCCTCCCAGAAGTTAAATTTCATTTCATGCACCAATGCATATTTACCTGCCATTTCTGCCGCGCTTCTCACTTCTTGAACTTCCTGTTCACTCACGTGAATTTTTACCATCTCTGGAAGTCAGTCTTTAAACTCGTCCAGCTGAATAATCTCCCATCGGGCCTCATGGGTCTTATCTATTTTTAAGGCCAGCACCCATTTATCAAAATGACTGTGCTTAATTCTTTCAAACTCAATATAAGTCGAACCTGTGTTCCGTCGCTATATTTCTGAACCGCTGTCTACATTCTTCTAGTACCAATTCATAAGCATTCAAAATAGCCTGTTTGACATCTGCATAAGCTCTTGCTCCCTCATGTGACAGCACTGCACATACCTCTCAAACTGTGCCAACCATATTATTCTGAACTAGCGTTACCCACAAGTTCACTGGACACGCCATCTGCAGAGTCAAGTTTGCAAATGAAATAAAATAGATTTTGGCATTTTTCTCACCAAAATATGGCAATGTATTAACATAGTTGCATACCTCCCTAAGTTCTCCCTTCATCTTCATCGGGCTAATTTAACTTTCTTATCTAATTCCAAACTTCTGAATTTCAAATACTCCCTCTCTTCCGTTTTCCTCTCTTTCTCTATCTTCTCTCTCTCTCTCTCTCTCTCTCTCTCTTTCTGTCGTTCTCTTTATCTTCTAACGCCAGTTGCTATATTTGCAATTTAAGTTTTTTCAACTCGACTGCAGTTTCCTGCTTCTCTGATACACCAAAGTGCTTGACCAACTCCATTATGGTGACAGCTTTCCTTTTGTCCCTGGTGAAACCCAATTCTAATCTACATGTTAATTCAAAAAGTATGCCCTTCCTTTGTCTTTCTACACTTTCTTGGCAAATTTGGGAATCATCTTCAAACCTCAGAACCTCTTTAGTAATGTTAAAAGCCATTTTTTTAAAATTTAACCAACCACAAGGAAACAAAATTACATGAATTTTCTCACCTGTTTAATTTGAAGATCTAGATCACTAACTGCCAAGTGATGGAATCTGCTGGGAACTTTTGTACCCCAAATCTGCTCACATCTGTCTAAATCCCAATACAACAAGCCCTCAAACTGTTATGATGTCGCTATCTAACTCCCCTGTTAATTAAAACCACGCACCCAGAAAAGCTCACCTCACCTCGCAACCTGTTAAAACATGAGTGACACGGTAGTCCCAAATTCCACTATTTATAGAATAAAACAATTTATAAGTATATAAGTTAACTCGCTGAGCTTGAATGTTTGTTTTCAGATGTTTTATCACCATTACTAGGGAACATCCTCAGTGAGAGTCTTTGGTTACGCACTGGTGGTATGTCTCGCTTCTCGATTTATAGGTCTTGGTTTCTTAAGGTGCGTGATATCATTTCCAGTTCTTTTTTTCAAGGGAAGGTAGATAGGCTCTAAATTGAAGGGTTTATTGATGTACTTCCGGATAGACTGTCATGCCACTAAGAACTTTCATGTGTGGCTTTATCCTAGGATGTGTGTGCTGTCACAATCAAAATGGTGTCCTTCTTTGTCTGTATGTATGGAAACTAGTAATAATGGGTCATGTCTTTTGGTGGTCAGTTGGTGTTCATATATCCTGATAGCACAACAGGACCGTTTTAAATGGAGGAAAGTGATTTTAAATATACTGTTTAATCAGTGTGTGTTCAGATAAAGAAGATTGTTCATATGTGAACAACACATTCTGTATGAACAACGGAGACAAAGTTAACGAAGAATGATGCACATGATGTATCAAATTTATTATGCATTAAAACATTATTTGATCCTCATCTGAAGTGATAGGTTCCCCTTCTCTCAATGTTCCCCATTTTCTGGATTCCCAACTCTAATCTCTCATTCTTATCAGGATGTGTGTTATAATTTCTTGCTTCTGGTGTCCCAAATTATTTCAGTTAATCCACTTTCTACCAGGAAGTACATATGTTGATCTGTTGGGTTCTTTGCGAAATTATTGTCTGTCATATTATTGGAGAGAAAAATTCTGGCATCAGACCCAGCATTAGAACATATTGCTTTGTTGTACGTGCACTGTACAAAGGACCATAGCACACAGGAATTGCCAAATCATTGATGGAAGTACATCTACTTCTTTCGATAATGTAATTTTCTCATTTTCCACATCTCCATATCTATATCCTTTCTCTTGTTCTCCCTTTGCATTTAGTTAAGAAACCCACCAATTATTCTTTGTGTCCCATCTCTCAAAATTCCTTCTTTCGGTTTATATCTATTGCTCTCTTCTCGATGTAATGTGATTATAATTGAGCAATGTAACTACAAAGACATAAGGGAGGAGCTGACCAGGGTTAGTTGGAAGGGCAGTCGAGGAAGAAAGACCATATAGCAGCAATGGGAGGAGTTTCTGGGGACAATTCGGAAGATAATACCAGAAATTCAATCGCAAGCAGATGAAACATACTCATGGGAGGACAAGGCAAAATGAGTGATACGGCATCAAATAAATAGCGAAAACAGACAATCTGGTGAAGATGGTTGGGAATCTAGAGAATTCATTGGCTTTGAAACTACATAAGGCTGGCATCACTGACACTACAGAGCTCTTAATCATGGTCAGGGTGAGAAACAGAGGGCAACACTTCCATCTCAGAAGATGGCATTACTCAAGGAAAAAGATGCAGGTGAATTAAACATTTGAATTAAGATCAGTTAAATGCTTTTGCGGAATGTGTCAGATTGGAAGCAAGACCCGGGGAGACATACCCTCAGCAGAACGAGGTTTGACAATTGAAGTATTTCCACATCAGAAACCAGATTAGGTCACTGAGTGCAGGGCTGATGGGTGAATGGGTCTCAGTGAGAATTGGGGAACAGGCAGCAGAATTGCATTGCAGATATTGCAGCTCGAAACTGCGTATTCATGTAGTGCTGTAGACCACCACATCAGGAGAAGCAGATCTGCATTCAACCACAACCTGTAACTTTTTGCCAGGATAACACCTCAGTCTGTCATTACCATCAACACCATCTATGGCTCAGTGACGAGAGTGGGTGAACATGTCAGAGTCAGAATCACATGAACCTTAACCTGATGCGAATCCATTAAAGCAACTGGACTTGACCAACAGATCTGAACGAAGCCCTGCAGTCCTGTCACGTTCAGTTATAAATGGTGATGGGCGATTAAACAAATGAGTGGAGGAGAGGGCTCCACAAACATCCCCATCCTAAATAATGGAACAGACCTCCACATCAGTGTAAAAGTGAAGGATGTTTTATCTGCACTATCCTCTGCCAGAAGTGTTGAGTCGATGATACACCTCACCCTCATCATGATGCCCACACAATCACAAATGCCAGTTATCAACTAATTTGATTTGCTGCATGTGAGAAGAAGAAACAGCTGATCACAGTAGATACGACAAAGGAAAGCGCCCTGACACCATTCCTGCAATAGAACTGAAGACTTTTACTGCACAACAAGCCGTGTCCCTGGGGAAGCTGTTTCATTTCAGCTCCAACTCCGACATCTCCCAGGCAATGTGGAAAATTACTCAGCTATGTACCGTCCCCTAAGAGGGGAATAATTACAATCTGACAAATTATCACCCCCTCAGTCCCATCACGACCATCAAATTGGTGGGAGTTCTTTTTGACAGAGCTGTCAAGGAGTACAGAAATAACCTGCTCAGTGTGGTTTTTGATAGGTCCCCATGTAGAGATGGTGCTGTTGTGGAAATGTCACTGGATTACTAATCTAGACCAGGCTAATGCTCTGGCAGCGGGTGGAAAAAAAACATTTAATAATATATCGAGATCTAAAATCTGGTGTCTGTAACAGTGACCTTGAAGCCAATATCGATTGTAAACAGAATTTCCTTCTCCAATGTACTTTTATGAAGTGAATCTCCTGTGATTTCCTGGGCTGGCCTAAAAGTGACTCCAAAGACCCTGACATGTGATAAACATTTCAATGGTCGCTGAAACGGCCAAGCAAGTGCACTCATTTGTATCAAACTACTCCGAGGTCTGAAAGGATGAAACCGGACAGAACACCCAGCCTCAGCATCGGTGTCCAAAAAAGGAATGGCAACACAGTCCTGTCGACCCTGCAGAGACCTCCTTCCTAACATCTGAGAGCTTGTCACAACATTTATAGACCTTTCCCATAGACTGCACAGAAACATCAGGAATGATGTAAACACGATAATGAGAGGCATAAATAGAGTCGATAGCTAGAGACTATTTCCCAGGGCAGAAATGACTAACACGAGGGGTCATAGTTTTAAGCTGGTTGGAGGAAAGTATAGAGGGGATGTCAAAGGCGGGTTCTTTACATAGAGATTTGTGAGATCATGGAATGCGTTGCCAGCAGCAGTTGTGGAAGCAAGGTCATTGGGAATTTAAGAGACTGCTGGACATGCATATGGTCACAGAAATTTGAGGGTGCATACATGAGGATCAATGGTCAGCACAACATCGTGGGCTGAAGGGCCTGTTCTGTGCTGTATTGTTCTATGTTCTATGTTCTATACAACACATTGAGCCTCTCCCATTCTAGTTCATGGAAAAAATCTCCTTAATGCACTTACCCCACACGATGTACATATCCGTAAATGTGAGTAACCTTGGGAAACTATAAAACGGAAAGTGCAGTAGTACTTTTGGTCCATCGGGTTTGCTACCCAATTCAACGTAGAGATGGTTGGCCCTTCATTTCCACTCCGTACTCCTGCTCTCTCACCATCCCTTTACTGTCTGTAAATCCTTATCTATAATCAGTGTCTTAGTTTCAAGGTGCGAGAGAATTCCCCATGTTCACCAGTCTGTGAGTGCAGACATTTATGCTCATCTCAATGCAGAATGTTCTGTCTCTACCTAATACAGTGGTTCCTTGTTTTAGATGTCCCAGCCTGGGGAATTGTCGTTCCTGCTTTCAATCTATCTCACCCTGTCAGAGTTCTGTATATTTTACTGATATCTCCACTCATTTTCCTAAACCCCATGGAATACTGGCCCAGTCACACCAAACTCTGCTCCCACAACTAGCCTGTCATCCCAGAGATCAGTCTGGTCACACTTCATTGCTCTCTCTCAATGTTAGGTTTGTCCTTTATTAGGCACGGCGACCAAAACTGCCCACAATACTGTACAATGTTCAAGATGGTGTCTCCCCAAGGCCCTGTACAGCTACAGTAAGACACCCTTTCTCCTGGACTCACATCCCCCTGAAATGAAGGTCAACACACCATTTATCTTCTTAACTGCTTTCTCTCCTGCAATATTGCTTTCAGTGACTGGTATACAAGGAGATCCAGATCCTTTTCAGTGTTATAGCTCCCCACTTGCTGGTTCTATATACACTGGTCAGCTTGGCAATGCCATTCCTAGTATTGACTTCTGGTTACAGAACTCACTGCGCTGCAGGAAGCTCAGATGTTTATGCAGAAGGAAACAACAGAAAGGATCATACGTCCCTTTGTAAATCAACATATTTCATCCAATCCCTTTCAAATGGTAGGCTGCCAATGTATCGTTTCCACCAAAGGGCACACCATCACCTCTATCCACATTGTTCTCCCTCTGTCACGTATTTACACATTCACTCCACTTGTCTTCATCTTCTCGGTGCTTTTTTACAACCTCCTAACCACTCACAATCCCACATCCGTTAGTACTGTCAGCAGGTTGGGAGGTATTGTACATGATTCCAGCAACCAAATGTTTAAAGGGCATTGTGAGCAGCTGGGCCCCAAGCACTGATCCCTGTGACACCTCAGCAAACTTCCTCTGTTAATTTCTATTTATTTATTTCGTGAATCTGGGTGTTACTGGCTGGGCCAGCATTTATTGCCTGTCCCTAGTTGGCTTTGAGAAGGCTGCCTTGTTGAACACTGCAGTACACCTGATGCGGTTGACCTCCAATGCCATTAAGGAGAGAATTCCAGGATTCTGACCCAGCGACTGTGAAAGAGGGGTAATATATTTCCAAGTCAGTATGGAGAATGGCTTGGAGGGGAACCTAAAGATGATGGTATTTCCATACATCTGCAGCCCTTGTCCTTCAAGATAGACGTGGTCGTGAGTTTGGGAGATGGTCTCTGAGGATCTTTGGTGAAGCATTTCATTGCAGCATGTAGATAGTAAAACACTGCTGCTGCTGCTGAGCGTTGGTGGTGGAGCATTGTGGATGAAGGGACAGTCAGACTGGCTGCTTTGTCCTGGATGGTGTAAAGCTTCTTCAATGTTGTCTTCTATCATACTTCTGACTTATGCATCGTAGATGCTGGACAGACCTTTGGAAGTCAGGATGTGAGTTACTCGCCGCAGTATTCCTAGTTCTGGACATGCTCTTATAGTTACTGCGTTCATGTGGTGAGACCAGTGAGTTTCTGAGCAATGATTACCCACCAGGACTTTGATACTGGGGGATTCAGTGATAGTAACACCATTGAATGCCAAGGGGCAGGTCCGTTTGTATTTTATTGGTGATGGTCACGGTCTGGCTTTTGTGTGGCCTGAATATTACTTGCCACTTGTCAGCCTGGATACTGTCCAGATCTTGTCGCATTTGAACATGGACTGCTTCAGTGTCTCAGGAGCCACAAATGTTGCAGGATATTGTACAATCATTGGCGAACATCCCCACTTCTGACTTTAAAATGGACGGAAGGTCATTGATGAAGTAGCCCTGAAGACGTTTTCGGCGAATGCTCGAGGGACTCCTACAGACTTGGAGCTGAGTTGACCGACCTTCATCAACTATGACCATCTTCCGACGTGTCAGGTATGATTCTAACCAGTAGGGAGTTTGTCTCTGATACCCATTGATTCCAGCGTTGCTAAAACCCCTTGATACCACACTTGGTCGAAGGCAGACTTGATTTAAAGAGCTATCGCTCTCACCCCAACTCTGGAATTCAGCTCTTTTTTCCATGTTTGAACCACGGTAATGAGGTCAGGAGCTGAGTGTCCCTGTTGGAGCCCAAACTGAGCGTTATTGACCAGGGTATTGCAGAGCAGGTGCTGCTTAAAAGCACTGAGACCTTCCATCACTTTACTGGTGATCGAGAGTAGACTGATGGGGTGGTAATTGGCTGGATTGGATTTGTTCTGCTTTTTATATACAGGAGATAATTGAGGTAACTTTCCACATAACTGGGGAAATGTCATTGTTGTAACTGTACTGAAACAGTTTGGCTCGGGGAGTGGCAAGTTATGGAGCACAGGTTTTCAGTACTATTTTCAGAATGTTGATAGAGTATGGACACTTTGGAGTATCCAGTATCTCCAACCGTTTCTGGATATCGCGTGTACTGAATCAAATTGGTTGATGACTGGTAACTGAATCGCTGCAGACCACTGGAGGAGGCTGAGATGGATCATCCACTCAGCATTTCTGACTGAAGATTGTTGCGAATGAATCAGCCTTATCTTATACACTGAAGTGCTGGGCTCTTCCATCATGGAGGAAGGGGTTATTTGTGGAATCTCTTCCTCCAGTGAATTGTTTAATTGTTCCCAACGTTTTTCAACTAGATGTGGAAGGACTGCAGAGTTTAGATCTGATCCTTTGCTTGTGGGATAACTTAGCTCTGTCTATCACTTACTGCTTATGCTATTTGGCGCACAAGTAGTCCTGTTTGGTGGCTTCAACAGGCTAACATCGCATTATCAGGTATGCCTGGTGCTGCTCCTGCCATCCTGCATACTCCATTGAACCAAGGTCGATCCTCTGGATTAATAGTAATTGTTGTGAGGGGGATACGCCAGGCCATGAGGTTGTGTGGGTGTACAATTCTGCTCCTATAGATGAACAACAGCACCTTATGGACACCCAGACTTGAGCTGCGAGGTCTGTTCAAAGTCTGTCCTATTTAGCACCGTGATAGTACCACCCAAAATGGTGGAGGATATTCTCAATGTGCAAGTGTGACTTTGTCTCCACAATTACTATGCGATGGCACCACTTACCGATACTGTCAAGGACAGATACTTCTGCAACTGACAGATTAGTAAGGCTGTGGTCAGTATGTATTTTCCTCTTGTTGAATCTTTCACCATCTGCCGCAGAACCAGCCAAGCAGTTATTTCCTTTAGGACCCGGCCAGCTCGATCAGTAATGCTGTAGCTGAGATACTTTTGGAGGTAGACATTGAAATCCTCCACCCAGAGTACATCTTGCGTCCGTGCTGCCCTCAGTGCTTCCTCCAAGTGTTGATCAGCATGGAGAAGTACTGATTCATCAGTTAAAAGAGGCTGGTATTTGGTAATCAGCAGGAGGTTTCCTTTCCCATGTGTAAACTAATGCCATGAGACCTGCCATTAAACAGATAAACACAGAAACACACACACAACCTTCTACAAACACCCTGTCTACTGACCTTAAACAGATAGACACAGAAACATACACAACCCTCCAACACCACCCTGTCACCTGTCACTAAGCACACAGACACAGAAACACAGACACTCTACCCTCTGACACTACCGTGTCTCCTGACATTGATTAGAGATACACAGAAACACACACAACCTTCCATATCCATCCTGTCTCCTGCTATTGAACAGGTATACAGAGAAACACACACACACCATCATGTCTCCTGCCATTAAGCACATATACGCAGAAACACACACACACAACCCTCCACCACCAACATGCCACCTGCCATTAAGCAGTTATACACAGAAACATACACACAACACCCTCCACCACCACCCTGTCCCTAGCCCTTAAATAGATATACACATTAACACGCATGCACACAACCCAATATGACTACCATCCCTCCTGACATTAAACAGGTAGACACCAAAACCAACGCACAACCCTGCATCACCACCCTGTCTCCTGCCTTTAAGCAGATATACACACAAACACACACACATCCCTCATCCACTACTCTGTTTCCTGCCGATAATCAGATATACACAGAAACACACACGCACAGCCCTTAAACAGATATACACAGAAGCACACACACACCCCTCCACGACCACCCTGTCTCCTGCCATTAAACAGATATACACAGAAACACACACACATCCCTCAACCACCACCCTGTTTCCTGCCGTTAATCAGATATAAACAGAAACATGCACACACACAAACCTCCACGACCACCCTGCCTCCTGCCATTAAATAGATGCACACGGAAACACACGCACAACCCTGCACCACCACAATGTTTCCTGCAATTAATCGATTTTACACAGAAACACAGACACAACCTACCACCACCACCAGTCTGTCTCCTGTAATTAAGCAGATATATACAGAAAAACACACACAACCCTGCACCAGCACCTAACACCTACCATCATACATACATACACAGGAAATAAAACACACACGGACAAACATCCCCCCCCACCACCAACACTCTGTCTCCTGACATTAAACAGATATACACAGAAATACACACACACCCCACAACCACCCTGTCTCCAACAAGTAAGCACATAGACACAGAACCACAGACAACCTACCCTCTAGCCCCACCCTGTCTCCTGCCATGAAAATGATATATGCAGAAACTCACATACACACACACACACATATACACACATACAACTCCATGAACACCCTGCTTCCTGCCATTTGACAGATATACACAAAAACACACACACACACACCAAACTGTATCGTGCCAGTAAGCACATATACACGGAAACACACACACACACACACACACACACACACACACACACACACACACACACACACACACACACACACACACACACACAGAGTCCCTTTAAATCTACTTGACCACCCTGTCTCCTGTCATCAAACAGTTATATATGGAAATACATACAGACACAACCTTCCACGACATTTACAGATGAGGGAGCGGCAGTTACGATGCGATTAGGCAAAATTTAGGAAGTATAGGATGGTGAAGGAACCTTCAGGGAATGGGCACATTAGAAATGTGAAGCTTATTCAAGGAAAAGCTCCTGAGTGTCCTAGATAAATATGTACCTGGCAGGCAGGGAGGAAGCTGTAGAGCGCGGGAGCTGTGGTTTACAAAGCAAGTGGAATCTCTGGTTAAGAGGAAGAGGAAGGCTTATGTTAGGATGAGATGTGAAGGCTCAGTTAGGGCAATTGAGGGTTACAAGATAGCCAGGAAAGACCTAAAGAGAGAGCCAGGAGGAGACATGAGAAGTTGTTAGCTGATAGGATCAGGGTAAACCATAAGGCTTTCTATAAGTATTTAAAGAATAAAAGAATGACAAGAGTAAGATTAGGGACAATCAAGGATATTAATGGGAAGTTGTTTGAGGAGTCGGAGGAGTTAGGGGAAGCACTAAATGAATATTTTTCGACAGTATTCACTCTAGAAAACGACAATGTTGTCGAGGAGAATACTGAGATACAGGCTACTAGACAAGGTTGGATTGAGGTTCACAAGGAAGAGGTATTAGAAATCCTGCAGAGTGTGAAAATAGATAAGCCTTGGATCCTCTGGGAAGCCAGGGAGGAGGTTGTCGAGCCTTTGGCATTGATATTTAAATCGTCATTGTCTACAGGAATAGTGCCAGAAGACTGGAGGATAGCAAATGTGGTTCCCCTATTCAAGCAGGGGAGTAGCGACAACCCTGGTAATTATAGACCAGGGAGCCTTACTTCAGTTGTTGGTAAAGTGTTGGAAAAGGTTATAAGAGATAGGATTTACAATCATCTAGAAAATAATAATTTGATAATGGATAGTCAGCACGGTTTTGTGAAGGTTATGTAGTGCCTCACAAACCGTATTTAGTTCTTTGAGAAGGTGACCAAACAGGTAGATGAGAGTAAACCGGTTGATGTGGTGTATATGGACATCAGCAACGCATTTGATAAGGTTCCCCACAGTAGGCTATTGTTCAAAATGCGGAGGAATGGGATTGTGGGAGATATAGCAGTTTGGATCAGTAATTGTCTTGCTGAAAGAAGACAGAGGGTGGTGGTTTATGGGAAATGTTCATCCTGGAGTCCAGTTAGTAGTGATGTGCCGCAAGGGTCGGTGTTAGGTCCACTGTTGTTCATCATTTTTATAAACGACCTGGATGAGGGAGTAGAAGGGTGGTTTAGTAAATTTGCAGGCAACACAAAGGTCGGTGGAGTTGTGGACAGTGACGAAAGATGTTGTAGGTTACAGAGAGATATAGATAAGATGCAGAGCTGCGCTGAGAGGTGGCAAATTGAGTTTAATGTGGACAAGTGTGAGGTGATGCACTTTGATCGGAGGAACAGGAATTCAAAGTACTGGCCTTATGATAAGATTCTTGGTAGTGTAGATGAGCAAAGAGGAATCGGTGTCCAGGTACACAGATCCTTGAAAGTTGCCACCCAGGTTGACTTTGTTTTTAAGAAGGCATTAATAGAGGGATCGAGTTCTGGAACCATGAGGTTATGCTACATCTGTACAAAACTGAGAGGTGACAGATACAGGACAGATTTCAGAGGTAGTTTCTTTACTCAGAGAATAGTAAGGGTATGGAATGCTTTGCCTGCAACAGTAGTTGATTCGCTAACTTTAAGTACATTTAAGTCGTCATTGGACAAGCATATGGACGTACATGGAATAGTGTAGGTTAGATGAGCTTCAGATTGGTATGACAGGTCAACGCAACAGTGAGGGCCGAAGGGCCTGTACTGCGCTGTAATGATCTATGTTCTATGTTCTATGAACACCTTGCTTACTGACCTTAAACGGATATACGCAAAAACGCACATGCATACACAACCCTCCACCACCACCATTGTCTCCTGCCAGTAAGCATATAGATACAGGAATACAGACACTATACTCTCCACCACCCTGTCTCCTGCCTTTAAGCAGTTATATACACAAACACACAAACACACACGCACACACATCCCTCGACCACCACCCCGTTTCCTGCCGATTATCAGATATACACAGAAACACATACACACAACCCTCCACACCACACTCTCTCCAGCCCATAAAACAGATATACACAAAAACACGCACACATCCCTCTACCATCACCCTGTCTCCTGCCCTTAAACAGATATATGCAGAAACTCACATACATACAGAACGCTCCACCGCCATCCTGTTTCCTGCAATTAATCAGATATACAGAGAAACAGAGACACACAACCCTCCACCACCACTCGTCTGTCTCCTGTCAGTAAGCAGATACTTACAGAAAATCATACACATCCCTTTACCACCACCCTAACACCAGCATTAAACAGACAGACACAGAAAAAAAACACAAACAGACAGCCCTCCACCACAGCCTTGTTATCCTTCCATTGAGCAGACATACACAGAAATACACACACACAACTTTCGACCGCACTAGTCTGTCTCCTGTCACTTAGCAGATACAACACACACACAACCCTTCACCACCCCGCTATCACCGACCATTAATCAGACATAAAAAGACAATCCTCCATCAACACTCTGTTTCCAGGCATTAAACAGATATACACAGAATTGGCTGGCTGACAGAAGGCAGAGAGTGGCTGGAGATAGAAAGTATTCTGCCTAGACGACAGTGTTGAGTGGGGTCTCCCAGGGCTCTGTACTTGGACCACTGCTCTTTGTAATTTTTATAAGTGACTTGAATGAGGAGGTTGAGGGGAGGGTTAGTAAATTTGCAGATGGCACAAAGTTTGGGGGTGTCAGCGATAGTATAAAGGGCTACTGTAGGCTACAGCGCGACATAGACAGAATGCAGAGCTTTGTTGAGAAATGGCAGATTGAGTTCAACCTGGATAAATGCGAAGTGATGCATGTTGGAAGGTGGAACTCGAATGCTGAACAGAGGATTAAAGACAGGATTCTTGGCAATGTGGAGGAACAGAGGGATTTGGATATGCAAGTACATAGATCCCTCAGAGTTGTCATACAAGTGGATAAGGTTGTTAAGAAAGCATATGGTATATTGGCTTTCATGAACAGGGGGATAGAGTTTAAGAGCAGTGAGGTTTAGCTGC
The DNA here is from genome assembly GCF_047496795.1 of Chiloscyllium punctatum. Taxonomy (NCBI): domain Eukaryota; kingdom Metazoa; phylum Chordata; class Chondrichthyes; order Orectolobiformes; family Hemiscylliidae; genus Chiloscyllium; species Chiloscyllium punctatum. The sequence goes on from NC_092744.1 coordinate 95,222,551, forward strand.
AGCTCTACACGTCCCTGGTGAGGCAATACTTGAAATATTGTGTCCAGTTCTGGTCGCCCTACTATAGGATAGATACAGAGGCTTGGGAGAGTGTGCAAAGATGGTTTACCAGGATGCTGCTTGGACTGGAGGGCTTGACTTATGAAAAAAAAGGCTGAATGGGCTCGGACATCTCTCTGGAGAGAAGGAGGAAGAGAGGAGACCTGATAGAGGTGTACAAAATAATGACAGGAATAGATAGAGTCAATAGCTAGAGAATTTTCCCCGGGGCAAGATTGACTGGTATGAGAACTCATAGTTTGAAGATATTAGGAGGAAGGTATAAAGGAGATGTCAGAAGTAGTTTTTTTTTTAAAATACAGAGAGCTGTGAAAGCATGGAATGCTTTACCAGTGGTAGTGGTAGAAGGAGAGTTATTGAGGACATTTAAGCGACTTCTAGACTTGCACATGGATAGCAGTGAGTTGAGGGGTGTGTTGATTGTTACTATATTTTACATTAGGATTGAATCTCCGCACAACATCGTGGGTGAAAGGGCCTGTTCTGTGCTGTACTTTCTATGTTCTTTGACAAGGGTGGGTCGACCTCTGACTACTTAATGCCAGCTGCAAAATATGTTTAAAGACGTCATTGAGTTGCACAGGTGTCAGCACTATAAGAATGTTTTGGTTACTGTCGATTTCTTTTTCTTGATGGGTTGAAGCTTACCCCACTTCCAACGCTACTGATAAAACTGTTGCAAATATTTTACTCAAGGAGATTATTACCTGCTTTGGTATTAGATTTTGTCTACCTTCTTACAATGCCCCCCACCCCCATTTTATTGGAGATATTAATGGGGAATTATGCTTCATTTTGGGATCCACCACCAACTTTACTGTGCTTATTGCCTACAGGCTGCAGGGCCCGTGGAGCATGGTGACCAGAGTCTGAAACGTAAACTTGCCAAATGGACTTCTGATACAGTTCTTTCCTGGGTTAGGGTGCTGCTGCTGGTATTGTTCCACCTACAATAAACTCCAGTGGGGAAAACTCGCTTGACCTTTTCGAGCGCTCACACTCTGTATGATCTGAATGATAAAGTGCACTGTATCTGATCCGCAGGACGCACTGCAGAAATTATCCCATCCCAGCAGACTGAGCTGCCTCCATTGATAGAGCTGTCTCCATTGGTAGAGTTTCATACAGTAACAATATCTTGTGATGTCATCCTCGAAGGTACTTGCTACAAAAAAGCTGAACACTGTGATCAGCGCGAACACAGAGGCCCAGCTGGAGCCTGGTGGGCCCATAAACCAGAAATCAATGGATAAAGAGATTCTTCTTTTTCGAAGAATCTGATTCAGACCATCATCTTTAACACTTACTGGGGAGAAAATGGATGTGGGAGAGGGGACAGAGTCAACTGGTTCCAGCATTTACAATCTTGGTCTGTGTGACAACAAAAGCAGAAACCTGGAATTGTTTATCTTGCTTCTGAAAAACAGGTTAGTAAATTTTGAAGATCATAGATATTTCTTCCTGGTGTTCATGAAATGATCACGAGCAGAGTACAGTTCCCTGAGTATGGTCTGACCTCTGGGTTATGGACTGTGATATTCTTCTCACATGATCTGAACACATACAAAGAAATGACTCAGTGACAAGATCTGCTGAATCGGATTCCGTGAAGAACAGAAGCCGATGTAATGAAAAGGGCCATAAGAGCGGGAATGGAGCAAATTATTTTCCAGACTCGAGGAGAGTTCATAGTGCTGTTTCCAAGGGTCAATATCTGTTCAAGTGGACTGAAACAGCGTTGGGTGTTATTGTACTGCATCTTTTGTATAATGGTGCAAATGCAGGAAACTTTTGTGTAGAGGGGATAACTTCAAAATCCTCAATGAGGCAAAACACACAAATGAGGTAAACAACAAAGTAACCACATAATTTGGTGTTACGTCATGGGGTAAACTTCCCTGTTCAAATTTTGCTCAAAATCGCGCTCTAATTCCTACGACTGAGAATCGAACAGTGAATTCAGATGTGAATTTGTGATGCCAAAACATAAAAGACTATGGGCTAAATAACGGAAAACTTGATTCAGGTCGTTTAGGATTTGTGTTGGACAAGTGCGGCCACAACAGGCTGAAGGGCTTCCTTCGATGTTGTTGTCCTCCACAGTATCATGGTTCGTGTCCCGCCTGTCACAGAGTTCAATTCTCCGCTGCGGACAGAGTAAATGTTTTAAACCTGTCGCTCTGTTCCTCAGTGAAGGTTATTAATGCCTGGCCTTCCATTCTCGATTGGATATGTCACAGCAAGGATAGTGCTGTCTGAATAAGCGTGGAGACGGACTGCAGCTCCTGGGGAGAGAGTGTCAGTGAAAGTGCAAAGACGTAACTTCTGCAAACTACACATTGCGTTTGTGTTGTAATGAAAACCATTATATAGAGTTGTTCCTGACAGATATATTTTTTTAAAGCAGGAATCTGAGGACGAAAACAGAGTAAACCCATTCAGATATGAGTGCAGAAACATTTACAGCTGCACTAATGTGGTTATACAGCGCAGAACCGCGTTTGGATGCATTGAATTCGGGTTGGTGGGCGCAGCTTGCTTTCACCAGGCTGAGTTACCAGTGTGTAAAGCCATTACACATGATACAGGTAGTGATCAATGTGATGGTACATTTGCTCAGTGGTACGCACTGCTGTTAAGTCTGTAGGTGAGGTGGATTGGCCGTGTTAAATTGCGCTGATGTGATCAGGGAGTGAATTCATTAAGTTAAGTGAATTAGCCATGGGTAACGGAGTGATAAGGTCAGCAGTCACACGATGCCAGGTTTTATTCCAACAGGTTTATTTGAAATCACAAGCCAGAAGCCTGCGGAGATAGAGACGGGAGCTCGGTCTGGTTGAGATGCTCTTCAGAGTGTACTCACAGACTCGATTGACTGAACTGTAATTTCTGCCTTGTAGGGAATCTGTGATTCTATCAAAGAGGACACTGCCACCGTTTACTGGGGTGCTAAGACATTAGAGACGATGCTGACGGCGTTTAGTGGGGATGGGATTTTTTTTATTTGTGTTTTGGAAAATTTGACACTGAACCAAGCAAAACGGAATGGAAGTTTTCCAGAGTATTTGAGGTTTGGAGAGTGTTAATCGGTGGTAAATTGACTCTTTCAAGTTCGTAAATTTCTGAACGTCAGGCTTTCAAATCCATCGATGTAGGACAAAGAAATGATGGGATCAGAATTTCTGTTACTCGGAGAATCCGTTTCCAAAACATTTGTAAAGGCATATTTAGAGACACACAAAAAGTGAGTTTCACCAGGAGAGAGACAGCCTGTGGCCAGTTAAAAGTGTAAAAGTGGGGTGTTGAGGTTGAAAGGTGTGAGAAAACAATGTCTAATTTGGACGACTTTAGATGTAAAGGAATGTTGGAAACGTATGCAGCTGAGTAAGATTCAGCAAAAAACCTCAGTTTTTTTTAAGATTTATATTAATATTCTACATGAAGCATTATAAATAGAACTGAGCAGATTTTGTATATTGCCAAGGAAAGATATTCTACAATGAATAGGAAGTGACCCGTCTCTTGGAGATCGATTTCCTGCTTTCATCCCATGCCTTAAAGATGGGAGGACAATCGCCATGATGTTGGGTTCATTTGATACCCAATGAAATCTGCCAACGTAACTGAGCATCAAAACTGACATCTTGTTTTGTAGTTTAACCTTCTGTTTTTCTCATCAGTATTTTCTTTAAGCTGAAATAAATTCGGATCAAAATTGAATGCAACATTAAACGTTCCAATCACATAAATCCATTTTACTTCAGATCATTGCAATGAACAGAGTAAAGTTGAAGCAATATTACTCAAATGAAACGAACAACACTGCATTTCCGGTAATTTTACCCAGTTCAGGTTCAGCCATATGAGAAAGACCATCGAGCTAAAACATCACCTTCACTTCTCTCTCCATATATATTTCTTCACGTGAGAGAGAAACTGTCAGAAGTAATTTTGTGTCAAGTCTAAATGTGCGTGTGAATGTGACGGGAATTTCATGTTTTCTGGTTCATTCTGAGACATTACCGACACGGAATGAATCAAGGACCAGTTATTCCCTCCAAGGACGAGGTAAAATTCTTGGATTGTGCTGGTATTTTTATTCCACTGAAAGCAAAAACATAATGCTATGGATTCAATTCCGCTCAGGGAATTTCTTATCGCCTCGGTGCACCATATGTGATCTTGACAGGGTGACATGCGAGCCCCTTTGCAATGGGCTGAAGTGGCCACGGGGTTAAGGCGACGGGTTGCTCTTCCATTGCGCATGTGTGGATTTGAATCCGACTCCAGATGTTACTTCTATCAAACGCAACTGTGATTTCCCTTTGTTCCTCGCATCTTTAGTGTGCACTGGATGGAGAATCTTGCTCTTGCCCTTCATTGCACCAGAGATTTATGACAAATCGATACGACATCAAGGTCGAAATAAAGCAATTTGATTCTGTTGAAAGTTAAATTGGGATAATGAAAAGGAGTGCAAACGTTTCTTTCCTCCTTTCATTCCATCTTGACTTACTATGAATTTACATCGAATGAAAGTGACACAAATAAGGAGAGATCGGGTGCAATAGTTTATCCAGTGGGATTGTGAATTTTAATGTAATACTCCACACAGCGTTCTGATCAGTATTTTAAACAGTCAATTGGAATTGGAACTGCAGAAACGTTTGCAATGAAACGAATCTTTCATTCTTTCACAACCTTTTGTGTGTAAATCATACCGTGATGCATCATCCAGCGAGATCACCAAGTTGGCAACAATATAAGATCCAACAATTTTCTTTAGCAAACATGACTTGTGCACATACCCATCTGTGGTGTGCCCAGTGCCATTTGTTGTCTCCAGGCCACAGCACATTTCTTGTTCATGAGCTTATGAGCCTAGTTCCTGATCTGTCTGAACAGTTTGAGAAACCTTTTCTATCACTTCAGCCCATCCCCTCAGAATTCTAAAGGTATCAATAAAATAAAGCATTAGATGAAATGATGTAGGATTGGAAGTCGGCCATTCAGCCCATCGAGTCTGCTCCACCATTCAACGAACTCATGAGTAATCTGATAATCCTCAACTCCATTCTCCAGCATTGCCTTGACAAAGCTTTATCGTCTTTCTGTTTAAATATCTGTCTGGCACAGTTTGAAAATACACAACAACTGAGCCTTAACAATAGTTTCGGTAAGGAGTTCAACCGATTCACTGGCCCCTGAGCAAAGAAATTACTCCTCATTTCTGAATTAAATGGGTAATATCTAATTCTGAGTTCATGTCCTCCGGTACTCTCCTCATACCAGAGGAAAAACCACCTGCACGTAACTACCCTGTCAAGATCCCATGAATATTGAACGTTTATAAATGTTATTATGTAATTATAGAGCTCCCCTCCGTCTCCTTTGTTTCAAGGAGAATAATCCCAGCCTAACCAATCATTCCACTTTCTCCATTTTATCCAGTGTTGACAACATGTCTGTAAATCTCTGCTGTCCCCTGCAGCGTCCTTACACATTCTTAAGGCAGGTGGAGACATTTATGCGAAGAAACGGTTGAAATTTCAAGCACAGACGGGAATTGGAACTTGAAATCAGACAGGTACTGGAATCGGATTGGTCCACACAAGGACGAAATAGAGTAATGATAACTCTGACAATCTAATCATATCCCACGGACATTCAATGGCTTTACTGTAAACAAATTACCCCTTGTAATCTTCCACAGAACTAGTATTTCGGGAAAAAAAACGGATAGAAACAGGTTACATAAACACTTGGACAACAACATGTTCTTGAGACATTCTTTGATTATAAATTAAACTCATTGGTCCGTGAATCCTACATCGTTTGCAATACGTGGAACATCACTCTCTCCATTTGCCGAGATGGGTGTAACTTCAATACCACTTAAGGAACTGGACACGTCCACGACAATGCAGTCACTTGAGTGTACCCTCTTCAACACCTGCAATATTCATTCCCTTCACTGTTAAGGCACAATTGCAGCAGAGTGCACGAACTACAAGATGCACTAGAGTAAGTCATTCGTGTATTTTTGACAGAACCTTCAAAGCTCAACAGCTGTACTGACTATAAGGACAAGGTTGGAAGATGTAACGAAACGCCACCATTTTCAAATTACCCTCCAAGGCCCATAGCACTCTGACTTGGAAAGGAATCAGTGATAAACTCATTGGTGAAACGCTCTTGATGTGCAAAGTTGCATACTTCAGCTATCCATCTTTTATCATACTTTTTTTTAAAAATGTTGATTTATGCGTGACCAGACTTGTGCTCAGTCCTTTAGCTGTTCCCTGACCTGGTGGTTGCTAATGTTCTGCTATCATCCACAGCCTGTGGTCAACAATAGAAAATAACCGAAAAACCTCTCAATCAAATGTTTCCCCTCAACATTAGACTGGTGTTGGAGAAGCACAGCAGGTCTAGCAGCATCTGAGGAGCAGGAACAATGAACGTTTCAGTCAAAAGCACTTCATCAGGAATGAGACTGGGAGCATATGGGACGGCGAGATAAATGGGAAGAATGTGGGGCTGGGGAGAAGGTAGCGGAGAGTGCTGTAGGTGAATGCAGGTGGGGGGTGAACATGATATGGCAGAGAAGAAGGTGGACTGGATAGGTGGGAATGAAGATGCACAGATGGGACAAGTCAGGCGGACGGTGTTGAGCTGGAAAGTGGGAACTGGGGTAAGGTAGGGGGAGGGGAAATTAGGCAACGGGGGATGTCCAAATTGATGTCATGGGGTTAAAGGGACCCGAGGCGGATGATAATGCTTTCTTCCTCCAGGCATCGGGTCGTGAGGCAGTGGCGATACAGGAGGCCCAGGACCTGCAAGTCCTCGAGAGAGTGGGACAGAGAGTTCAAATGTTTGGCCAGGGGGCACTGGGGTTGATTCTTGCGGGTATCCTGGAGATATTCTCTGACGTGCCCTGTGAGAACACATCTCCTCTCTCCAACTAAGAGGAGAACGCACCGGGAGGAACGGAGACAAGAAATGACATGTGTGGAAGTGCAGGAGAAACTTTGATGTATGTGGAGGCCTCCATTAGAGCCTTGTACAGAGATGAGGAGGTAGATGTGAATGCAGGCATTGCAATTCCTGCAGTGACAGGGGAAGGTGCCAGGAGGGAAGTGTTGGTCATTGGATGGCGTGGACTTGACGAGATAGTCACAGAGCGAATGGTCTTGGCAGAATGTGGAGAGGGGTGGGGAGGGGAACATATCCCTGGTGGTGGGATCTGTTTAGAGGTGGCGAAACTGTCAGAGGATGGTGTAATTTATGCAGAGGTTGGTGGGATAGAAGGTGAGGACCGGGGGTTCTGTCCTTATTGTGGTTGGAGGTGTGGGGTTTGTGGGTGGATGTACGGGACATGGATGAGATGCGTTGGAGGGCATCTTCAACCACATAGGAGGGGAAGTTCCGGTCTTTAAACATGAAGGCTCTCTGGTGTGGTTTGTGGTGGAACTGAACCTTTGGGAGCAGAGGCGATTGAGGTGGAGGAATTTGGAATACAGGGTCACATTTGCGCAAGAGGTGGGGTGGGAGGAGGTAAAATCCAGATAGCTGTGGGAATCAGTGGGTTTGTAAAGGGTGTCAGCAACACTGACCTCGAGGGATATATTTCCCTCCCCACCCCTATCCACTTTTCACAAAGACTGTTTCCTCCACGACTACCTAGTCAAGTCCACACCCTCCAATGACCCACCCTCCACTCGCGACACCTTCCGCTGCCACCGAAGGAATTGCAAAACCTGCACACACATCTTCCCCCTCACATCCTTCCAAGGCTCCAATGAGCCTTCCACATCCATCAGATGTGCATGTGCACTTCCACACGTGTAATGTATTGCATCTGTTGCTCCGATGCGGTCTCCTCTACATTGGGGCGAACATACACCTTCTCGCAGAGCGCTTCAGAGAACATTTCCAGGGCACCCGCAACATTCGACCCCAATACCCCATGACCAAAAACATCAACAACTCCCGCCCCCCCCCCCCCCCCCCCCCCGGCTCTCCCTTGGACATGCAGTTCCTGGGCCTACTCCACCGCCATTCCCTCACCACCAGATGCCTCATCTTCCAGTTCGGAACCTTTCAATCTCAGGGCATCAACGTGGTCTTCACCAGTTTCCTTATCTCCCCACGCCCACCTTATCCGAGTTCCAACTTTCTAGCGTGGCGCCATCCTGCTGACCTGTCCCACCTGTCTATCTTCCTTACCACCTATCCTCTTCAACCTCTTCTCCGACCTATCACCTTTAACCCCAACTCTATCCACCTCTTGCACGCTCAGCTGAATTCTTCCCAGACCCAGTCCTCCCGTTTATTTCTCCACCCTCGCGGTTGCACAGTCCTTTGAGCGTAGGGGCTGCTACGTTACATTGCTGTTGAATAGGACATTGTGTGAGGCCTCTTCTGGAATACTGCGTCCAGTTCTTGTCACCCACTTATAGCAAGGAAATTATTCAGCTGGAGTAGGTTTGGAAGTGGTAAACGAGCGTATTGATCGTTGGGAAGTTTCGACTTATAACGAAAGGCTGGAAAAGGCTGAGAATATTTTCACTTGAGCACTGGAGGTTGAAAGGTGACGTGATAGAAATTTATAAATTATTGAGAGTTCGGATAGCGTTAACTGTAACTGTCTTTTCTCCAAGGAGGGGCACTTCAAGACGAGCGGGTAAATGCTTTAGGTGCAGTTCAGAATAAACCACGATATTATGGATCTGGAGTCACATACCAGCCAGACCAGATAAGTATGGCAGTTTCCTTCCCTATCAGGCATTAGAGAATCAGATCTACAACAACTGATTCAACATCATCATTAGACTCTTCAACTCTTGGTATTTATTGAAATAACATTCCAGCATCTGCCATGCCAGGATTTGAACGGCTGTCCATAGAATTATATCTGGACATTCATATTAACAATGCAGTAGTAATATTACAAGGGCATTAGTAACACTCAGCAATTACAGGAGCCGTCAGTTGCGACTCGTTTAGTTTGGCATTATGTACAGTATGAACTGATAGGAGTGAAAGGCCTGTTTTCATGCTGCCTGAGTCTATGACTTTGACGCTATGAAACTGGAAGCTGGTTGGGATTAACAGCAGCATCGACAGTTTAATTGATCTCTTTCTGGGATATGTAATCTTGCTGGTTACTCTGGAGTTTTTATTGCTCATTGAGCCTTTCCCACACACGGGACTGTTTAACAGTCTGTCCATAGTTTGACTGAGTAAATGAGTTTCAACTGCAGCAGGTAATTGAATCCCGCATTGCGCTGGTTTCTCTGTGATATCGGTGTCTTTGTATCTACACAGGGTGAACGATTGGTTCAAATCATGTCCACACAGACGTAAGTCCCGTTGTCCATGTGGTGAATATGTTTTTATTCTTCCTGATATACCAACAGGGTGTGGATGTCGCTGGTCAGGACAGCATTTGTTGTTCATCCTGATTCGCTGCTGCCTCGCTGCATGAGAGGCATGGATTCGATCCCTGTCTTGTGTGATTATTTGCAGTTTGCACAGTCTCTCTTTGCTTGTGTGAGTTTCCTCCCACAATCTGAAGGTGTGCGGGGTACTGGGATCAGCCTTGGGAAATGAAGAGGAACGGAATAGTTATGGAGTGTGGCCACGTCTGATAGGATGTGTTTCGGAGGGATGGTGTCGACTGGAATGGGCCGAATGGCAAGCCTACCAAAGTGTCGGCATTCTCGGATTAAGGGTCAGCCAAATTGTTCTGGACCTGGAGTCACAAGTAGGCAGGATTGGGTAAAGATGGTAGCATCCCCTGTATAAGCGACATGTATGATTAAGATTGCAGGAAATTAAAGGCATGTTCAATGTTCCTGAGGTCAGGCTTCCATTCCAGGTTTTAATCGTTGAACTTTAACATTACCAGTTCCGTGTCTGAGTGCCCAAGAATGACTCGTTTATTATATAATCACAACACCACCTTCTCCAGGTTGCAGAATTTACTGGGAGCAATAAGCTGATCCTGAGCTGATGCAAACATAAGCAGCTGCTACTGCCAATGTCACGAACACTGATCCAAATAGGAACATGAAATTTCGAACATTGATACTCCAAAGTTAAAGATTCAACACGATTTAGATACGCCTGTTGTCTGTATCAGCAACATGTACTGCTTATGGCTATAATATTATAAATGGGGGCAAGTATTCCCTTTCACCCCGCTTTTGACCAGGACCAGTCCCAACCTTGAAAAACACACGCCGCTCTCCCGTCATTCCATCCCAACTTCCAATTGGATCTTCGTGGCTGCTTCACCCAGTTTCCCTAATATCGGGTCTGGAACTGGAATTAAGTCTGATTGCGTGAAGCAGTTGGTTCTGCCTTGTGTGGGCAAAGTGATGAAGTGGCCGATGTTAAACTATGATGCGATTGAAGCATACGTTTCAACAATGTCCTGATCTGTCACATGAGTTTGGAAGTTTCATTAATCCCATTCTCCAAAACTCTCATTCATGGAATCTCCACAGACTCTGGGGGCGTTAAAGTTAAAAATTCAGCCCATTCTGAGTTGCCACATGCCTGTCGCTAAGTCCTGATATTGTGTATTCTTCCTGACATTTCCTCTGCTACCATACTGGCTGCAGTTTGCAAGTGTGGTCTGTGGAGTGCTGGAACCATTTAGTATTTCGTTTTCTGCGTTGTGATTGCTGCGACTTCGTATCGAATTCACATCATAGCGGTCAGTTCTCACAAAGTTTTACTTTTGATGAAACTCGGTAAGAAATAACTCGTTTTTACAGAATAATGTTCTCCGAGGTGATGATTTGTTTTCCATCGAATGTCGTTCTCTGATATTTCAGCGTTTCAAGTATCAGGATTTAAACCCAAAAGTTCTCGAAGATGTCCCTCCCTCCCACTCGCCCTCACTCTCGTTTCCGTCCCTCGTCCCATTTGACTGAGGCATTGCACAATCTAACATACAATTTCACGTTGAAACCATCCAGTCTGTGCCGTTGAACTCACTGTTGCTGGGCGACCATGCCCCAATCTCTTCATTGGCACCTTCAAATCATTCGATCCGTTTGGATATCGTGGCTGTGAGATCAATTCTCTTTCGCAGCTTTTACTGAAATGGACCAGAGTTTATTGGAGCGTGAGGCTCAATAAACGGACACAGAGAATAATTGGGGAAAAGAGGCTCTATTGGAAAAGATCAGCCATGACTGCTTTCTGCAATAGCCTACTGGTATTATCGCTGGGTTGTTAACACAAAAGGCCAGGTCACATTCTGGTGAGACGGGTTCAATTCTCACCACACCACGCCGGTGCTAGAATATAAATGCAACAAATACCTCCAATTAAGAATACGCTAAACCCGTTGTCTGAAACGCCCATCGGTTTCACTAAAGGCCTTGAGGGAAAAAATCAGCTGTCCATGCTGGCCTCCATGTGACTCCAGACCGCTAGGCAATATATGCTGCAGAGCCACACTGCATGCTGGTGCAGAATGTTAAAAAAAGGTTCATTTGACTCTACCTCGACAATTGTCTGCAGTTCACGTAAGTCCAGGGATGTGATCACACTGGGAAAGCTGCAGAAGAGATTCACTCGGATAGTGTCTAGGCTGAAGAGATTTGGTCATGAAGAGAAACAGGATAGACTGGGGTTGGTTGTCACGGTGCAGAGACATTGGGAGAAGGCAGGGTTCAGATGTACAAAATAATGAGGGGTGTGGATAAGGTGGACTGAAAGTAACGTTTCCCATCGACGGAGAGATCGATCACAGGGGGGCAGAAATTTAATGAGAAAGACATAAAGGTTTAAGTAGATGTGTCGAAAAGCGTTATAGGCCGGCGGGTGTTGGAATTTGCAACACTGTGTCTGTTAGGGTCAGGGAGGCAGGAACCCTGAGAAACTGAAGAAATATTCAGATGTGAATATGTTCTGCCAATACTATAAGGCTATGGGCTAAACGATTCGAGTCGGTAAGCAGTTGTTTTTGACAAATGGAGTCACAACGGGCTGAGGGGTCTCCTTTGAAACTGTTGTCCTCGGTAGTATAGTGGTTCGTGTCGCCGCATGTTATGTGGGAGATACGAGCTCAATTCCTCTCTGGGGCAGTGCAAATGTTTTAAAACTGTCGCTAATATCTAAAGCGCGGGTTATTAATACCTGTCCTTCCATTCTCCATGGGGCATGTCACAGGAAGGACAGTGCTGTCTGAATCAGCGTGTGGAAGGCCTGCAGCTCCTGGCGAGACAGTGTCAGTGGAAGTACAAACACGTGACTTCTGCAACCTGCACCGTGTGTCTGTATTTGGAATCTAAACCATTTAATAGAAAGAAGAAGAGAGCTGAAGAAGAAACAGGGTAAACCACTTCCAATGTGAGTACAGAAAGATTTTCCACAGCATCTTGAGGAAAACTGACAAACGGATCTGAGAAAGAGTTACACTCTCAGAACTGTTAGTTCACAGAGGTGTTTTTGTTCCACTTATGCACTTAAGAAATTGAATAACAATTTAATTGAAGACTTGAAATGTTAGAACACACCAGGCGATCAGTCACGTGCGGGAAACTGTGTTTACAAGCCAGATGTTTGATGACTGATAATGATGCAATAGGCTGAAGGGCCTCTCGCCATGCTTTTAAAAACTCAATGACTGTCAATTTTCAACTGAACCAATAAGGCAAAAACAAAGTCACCAAGAAAATTTGTAAACTTTGTATATCTCTTCCTTGGTGCGAATGTGTTCAAATTCAGCTGTCTCACTGCTATTTCCCAACGTTGATTTCCAGTCAGGGGAAAATATTTGTTGTTCCGCTTGAAAGTCGTAAATTGAACATGAATTCTTGACATTACAAAATAGCAAAGATATCAGTGCTGTCAGAGCCAGGGAGAATTTCATATCGGAGATGAGTTCAAATGGAAATAAACGTTGAAATCAGTTGCCTTTGCCTGCTCAGACTCAGTACGACAAAAAATAATGCTTACTGAGACATTCAGTTTTTTTCAAGGATTTGATAAGTTGAATGACCAAAGGTTGGTTCTGTGACCAGAATGCCTTGGATCGAATGACTTGGAGATGCAGGTTTTGGACTAGGGTATGCAAATTTGAAAATCACAGAACATGAGGTTATAGTCCAGCAGGTTAAATTGGAAATACTAGCTTTCGGACTGCTGCTCACTCATCAGGTGGTTGTGGAATACACAGTTGAAAGACACAGAATTTAAAGCGCAAGTTTACAGTGTGATGGAACTGAAAGTGTACGTTGAACAATACCTTCATTTATGCTAAGTTTCACATCTGTTAGAATAACCATGTTAGCTTCACTTCTTTCATTTGTAAAGCGCCAAACTCTTTATTTTAAAGTTACATTCTCAGGTGTGCTTGAAGAATTGGTGTCAGTCCCAGTGTGCTGTTGTCTGTTCCGTAATGTTTAGACTGATTTTAATTTTATAAAATGAGTTACCAGAGACTGACATGGATTCATGCAGTTTTTGACCAAAGTGCAATGTAACTCTGCAAGTACAAATTCACCCCACATTCGTATATATGCGACCGTGTGTGTATGTGTAGGAGGGTCGCTGTGTGGAGATAGGGCAATGGGATCACCTGGACTGTGACATGAACCCAAGGTCGCAGTTGAGGTCATCAACATTGTTTCCGAAATTTGCTCACAGCCTCTGCTAAGGCACATTTAGCTGCTGCCTGTGTCGAAGTCCGCCTTGGAGGATTGTCACCTGAAGGTCTGAGGTCGAATGTCCTGGACCACGGAAGTGCTCTCCAGCTGGGAAGGGGCACAACTGTCTGTGATTGATGTGCAGTTCCATTCATCTGTTGCTGTACCCTTTGCTCGGTTTCACCAATGTACCATGCCTCAAAACATCCTTGCCTGCAGCGTGTTTTTTTAGATTAGATTACTTACAGTTTGGAAACAGGCCCTTCGGTTCAACAGGCCACACCAACCCGCCAAAGCACAACCCACGCAGATCCATTCCCCTGCACCTAACACTACGGGCAATTTAATATGGCCACTTCACCTAACCTGCACATTTTTGGACTGTGGGGGCAAACCGGAGCACACCCACACAGACACTGGGAGAATGCGCAAACTCCACACAGTCAGTCGCCTTAGGCGGGAATTAAACCTGGGTCTCTGGCGCTGTGAAGCAGCAGTGCTAACCATTGTGCGGAGATTAGCGTCAGCCTAAACATTATGGCACGGACACAGCACACAGGGACTAACACCTTCAAAATATTATCGGGGCTGACACTATTTGTTAAAGTTCACCTGAGAATGTGACTTTCAAATAAAGTTTTGCAAATTACATAAGAAAGAAGTGAAGCTAACATGGTCATTCTAAAAGATAGAAGATTTAACAATCAATCAAGATATTTTTCAATGCATAATTTCAATTACATCACACTGTAAACTTTTGCTATAAGTTCTGTGTCTTATAACTGTGTACTCCACGAACACCTGATAGAGGAGCATCTCTTCACAAGCTAATGCTTCCAATTAAACCTATTAGACTATGACCTGGTGTTGTTTGATTTATAACTTCCTATTAGAATGCGGATCTCACAATTAAAACAGAGGTGAGGAAGCTTTTCATATCTCAGTCAGTTCTGGATCTGTGGAATTTCTTGTGGCAGAAGGCTGTTGAGGAAGTGTCATTAGGTGAAATGAGGCTGAGATCGCCAGATCTTCAAACCGCACAGACATCAAGCGTTATGGGTACAGGAAAGAAAGTGCAGTTCAAGGTTATCCGATCAAATATGAAACCATTCAATAGCGGAGCAGACTTGATGGCCTGAATGTTGTCTTTCTGTTCCTAAAATTGTTGGCCTTAATATGAAGCTGCAAAACCGACCTGGGTAAAACGTGCCAAATTTTAAAAAAGCGTGGTCCCCCGGGAGCACTGAACCGAGGTGAAATGAACAAAGAACATCACAAATGGCAGATAATATGGAAATTGATCCGGAGTGATCAGTATACCAAGGTAAACAGGAAAACCGATATTCAGTATCGACATTGAACCTGGCTCCACGAGGCATGTAGTTAACTCTCACAAACCACCATTCCCCTTCCATTTTAGTGACGCCCCCTCCGTTCTTCATTCAAACTGATTGAACGTGAGGCACTTGCAGCTGACGTTGCTGATGCGGAACTGTAACATACAGGGAAGCGGTTCTGACTGCTGCACAACATCATCCTGCTTCGAAGGATCAGGCAGTATTTCACATCGATTACTGTAAATGTTAACATTTAACATGCCATGACAGTGAAAGCATTGAATCCTCATCACTATACTACCAGGGAAGTTTTCTGTTAACACCACCCTGGACACCATGAGATTCATCATTCTATTCTCTCATCCTTCTGTGCATGATGCCCTCGGATCTATTCCAGTCTTGTTGTTTGGCTTATAACACTGAGGCTAAGCAATAATCTGTTGCATTGAAGTTTCTAATGTATGAGACCTTACCTCTGAGCTGGCAATGTGCTGGCTCAGTGGTGATAACACTGGCCTTGTAAACGAGAAGAATGTTTGAAATAACCCATTCCTGTTTGTCAGTCCAAGAACTTGAGGAAAACCGTTCGACAGGACAGGAAATAGCGGGCGTGAGCACCGATCTAGTTTTACTGCAAGAACGTGGTGAGACAGTATAAACTACAGAGTAATGGGGAAACAATGGGCAAGGAACACTGGGACGTGAGAGGCTGGATGGTTCCTTTCTTGGCTGTAACCAGACACTGGTGTTGAAGTCTGAAATTGGACAACATCAGCCAAGCAGGCGAAATCTTACTTTTTGTTCGTTTTCTCCCGAGGCCTGTTTCACTCTTGGGGAAATGTGCCTGCGTGCCTCATTCTGTGCGTAAAAATGGGCTTCAGTTCCCCGACTGGGTGTGAACATATTTTTCCCATCTCAAACCTCAATCCCATTTATTGCATCTTACAAGATTAAAACGTTCCAGGGTAATTAGCATTGAGATGAACACGTGAAACATCAGAGTTTACAAGGTTACAGACCAGGTGCTGGGAAGGGAAATGATGGGACCCATTTCTGTGCTGTAAACACTTGATTACTCATTCATTTTTGAGGGGAAACATATCTGCAGTGACATAATTTTAAAAAACTGTGTTATGAGGAAACGGTGCAACAGTTTCTGCCCTCATCCCTGGTGGTCTAGTTGTTAGTATTCGGCGCCTTAACTGAGTGGCCTGGGTTTCATTACCGTTCAGAAAATCAGGAATTCTTGTTCCTGAAGCAGAGAGATCAGCTGTATCAGGAATCTGTTTAATGCCTTACATCAGTCAATACCCTAGCCCTTGAAAGAAGGGAAAAGTGCCTTCCTCCTCTCTGCGCAGTCGGACAGTTCATACTTCATTCTCCTCTGAGTCCACTTCCCAAAGAGTTTCAAATACTGTTTAAAACTGAGTCTCAGCTATTTTCTTTCTGTGCTTTTCATACACAGAAGCTGCAGCGATTGAATGGGTTGGTATCTGAAAATGAAACGTACCTATGAACAATGTGCGTTGCTATTTCAGGATTGTTTTCTCTGACAGCGCTGGGACATGCCTGATGTTCTCTATGATATGGAAGTGGCAGTGTTTGAGTTGGGTAGACAAAGTAAAAAATTACACAACATCGAAGCTTAGTCCAGCAGGTTTATTTGGAAGCACGAGCTTTCAGAGAGCCGCTCCTTCATCAGGTGGGTGTCTTTCTGCCGAAACTTGATGTATGTGTCAACGTGCGTGATCTTTTGGAAGATCATCTGGACTTTAACCGATCGTTCGTGGTGTCGAGGGTACCCCTGACGTGGATGTGTTGATGTTGGACTGGGGTGGACAAATTTGAAAATCACGCAAAGCCAGATTAGAGTCCAACAATTGTCAACCATCTGTCGAAGAAGCTGTTGCTTTCAAATACGCCTGTTCAATGAAACTTGGTGCTGTGGGATTTTTGACTCTGATTGTCCTTGGTAATGTTTATCTTATCGAAGACAGTGAAATAATTTTCGTTCGTAGAGATGAAAATTCCAAATATTATCCACCTCAGTGTAACAAAAAAAAAGCTTGGATGTACTGTGAATCTCCACAACGCTCTTGCGCCAAGTACATTTCGAACCTATAACCATCTCATCCGTAGCCAGGTATACGAATGGTTGTAACACTGGCCAGATGCACAGCTGAGATTTTACACTCTGCAGACCTTTGGTGTTAACAAGGACATGAGCAATAACTGTAACAGTCCCAATACGAACAAAAATCAAACATAATCACCATCAATTATTCACTTCAAGTTGTCCTCAAATAAAACTACCATTCACAATCTGATCGGCCATTCAACGAGATCACTGCTGATCGAGGAAATTTCAACTTATTTTGCTGCGTTTCCACTATAATTCCACTATAATTCGAGGTAAACTCCAGCCTAATGACAATACCGCATTTCTGACAATTTTCATATTTAGATTGCGTCAATGACCTGTTCATATTTGCTGGAAATAAGTCACATTAAATGAGTGAAGAAGTCCTTTTGGTGATGTAATCCAGTGTAGAGTCGGTCAGAAAAGAAAAGTCAAAGACCTGAAACATCACTCGCATTTCTCTCTGTATTAATGCATGTTCCTGAGCTGAATATTTCCAGGACTTGACTTCAATATCTAAAGAATTTTTTTTTTCCCACGACAGCTTCTTCATAAATCAACTAACATCTGAGGTGTTGAGACTTATTTTACTTCAGATTAAATTGGTTGAATATCCTTTCCCCCAGCCTAATATCCCAATCCTCCCTCCTCTTCCATGTATATACAAGCTGCTCCAGGTGAGGTTGCAGCTCCCAACCTGACGTTCCATTGCTCCTTGCTGCTCCATGTCAATAGAAGCTGCTGCAAGTAAGATTGGAGCTCCCACTCTGATGTCCCAATGCTCCCTGCTGCTCCATGTCATTAAAAGCTGCTCTAGGTGAGAGTGGAGCTCCCAGACTGATCTCGCAAAGCTCCCTGCTCCATTTCAAATGAAGCTGCTCCAAATGAGATTGGATCTTGCGGTCTGATGTCCCAATGCTCTCTGCTGCTCCATGTCATGAAAAGCTGCTCCAGATGAGGTTGGAGTTCTGAGAATGATCTTGCAAAGCTTCCTGGTCCATGTCAAAAGATGCTGCTCCAAATGAGGTTGGATCTCGAAGTCTGATGTCCCAATGCTCCCTGCCGGTCCATGTTAATAAAAGCAGCTCCAGGTGTGATTGGACCTCCCAGTCTGCTGTCACAATGCTCCCTGGTCCATGTCTACAGACGCTGCTCCAGATGAGGTGGGAGCTCCCATCCCTGTCAGCTCCCTCACCTCTATACCATCATAGTAATATTGCTCACTGACCATTTCCACCACTGGAGCCATTGGTGGAATATCCGCACCAAGAAAACCTAATATTATTTTTCATCACCCCCGAATCATACTAAAATACTTCCTTTCTTCAACCTTATTTAGCATGTGCATATTGCAGTCAATCCGAAGTAAGATAATGGTGTTAATTGACGGATGTTCAATAAAAATTACATCTTATTTTTCATGTTGAGTAACTGCTACTTAAAAAGGACAATGCTTGTAATGAAATCACAGTTTTATTCCCTGTGAGCGAACGTGATTTGTATTATTTAAATTGAACTTGTTCGCTGTGTAAAATTTCAAAACAACATTGGTATTGTTGCCATCCACCTTGAAATGTGGTCATAGAGATGTCATTGAAATACACCCTTCAGTCCAACCTGTCCATGGCCGAACAGATATCCAAACCCAATCTAGTCCCACCCGCCAACACCCAGCCCATATCCCTCCATACCCTTCCTCTTCATATTCCCATCCAAAAGCCAGTTAAATGTTGAAATTGTACCAGCCACCACATCCTCTGGTAGCTCATTCCATACACCGACCACCGTCTGTGTGAAAACGTTGTCCCTTAGGTCTCTTTTATATCTTTCCCCTCTCACACTAAACCTATGCCCTCTAAGTCTGGACTCCCCGATTCCAGGGAAATACTTTGTCCATTTATCGTATTCATGCCCCTCATAACTTCGTAAACATCTATAAGGTCAGCCCTCAGCCTCCAATGCTCCAGTGGAAACAGCGCCATCCTGTTAAGACTCCCCCGAACGCTCAAATCCTCCAACCCTGGCAACATCCTTGGAAATCCTTTCTGAACCCTTTCAAGTTTCTCAATATCTTTCCAATAGACAGGAGACCAGAATTGCACGCAATATTCCAACAGTGGCCTAACCAATGCCCTGTACAGCCGCAGCATGTCCTCCCAACTACTGTACTCAATACTTTGACTAATAAAGGAAAGCATGCCAAACGCCTTCTTCCCTATCCTATCTACCTGCGTCTCCACTTTCAAGGAGCTATGAACCTGCACTCCAAGGTCTCTTTCTTCAGCAACATTCCCAAACCCTTATCCTTATTTTTATAAATCCTGCTAAGATTTGCTTTCCCAAAATGCAGCACCTTACATTTATGCGAATTAAACTCCATCTGCCATTTCTTAGCCCATTGGCCCATCTGGCCAGATCCTGTTGTAATCTGAGCTTACCCATTTCGTTGTGCACTACACCTACAATTTTGGTGTCATCTCTAACTTACTAACTGTACCTCTTATGCTGATATCCAAATCATTTATGTAAATTATAAGAAGTCGAGGACCCAGCACCGATCACTGTGGCACTCCACTCGTCACAGGCCTCCAGTCTGAAAAACAACGCTCCACTGGCACCCTCAGTCGTCTACCTTTGAACTAGTTCTGTATCTAAGTGGTTGGTTCTCCCTTTATTCCATGAGATCTAACCTTCCTAATCAGTCCTCCATGAAGTCCATATAGATCACATCTTCTACTCTGCCCTCATCAATCTTCTTTGTTACATCTTCAAAAAACACAATCAAGTTTGTGAGACTTGGTTTCCCATGAAAGCCATGTTAGGTATTAGAACGAAACGTCTGTTAATGACATTCGTTTAAAGACACTTTAGCTGTTTATGCTGCATCATTCTGTGGTTATTGATCCACAGTTTACGTTCACTTCCTGCAGTTAACATGCTGATTTCTCCAGTTGTTCATAGTTCAGTGTGATGCATCCAGTGTGTGCATAACGAGAGGGAGCTTGCTTCCCACATCTTGTGTTTATCTGTGTCTTATATCCAGCCTTCATCAATGGCAAGAGCAAGGGGGAAAGGGCGAGATCAATGTGTAAGTCTGTCCATGCCAATCACGGCACCCACATCGGCAATTCTCTACTGTGCATTCACACCAGTTTTCTGTGCCGCTACACCCACCCCCTGCACCTTTTGAAATATCTCTATTATTTTGTGGTGTCTCTCTGTGCTCTTACCACCAAGATGAATCACTTCTACCCAACCTGCTCCAGATTTCATGTGACAAAACACTCATTAAGAATCCCATAGCATTAAAGATGCACATCGCATCTCTCGTTATTTGATTTCCCTGGATCTCTTTCATAAGATTAACGTTCACAGCAACTTGACTTGGAAAAGAAAATCGCGTTCCTTTTCATTATCCCCTTTCAGTCTACATTTCGTTAAGTTCAGGCATCAGTCTCAAATTAATCTTTGAGGTTTTTTCATGTGGTCGATGCAGACAAACTAACCATTGGAGTTCCAATTTCAATACGACAGTATGGTAATCCGAAAATAGCGACGAGAGTGGGATTCGAACCCACGCGTGCAGAGCACAATGGATTAGCAGTCCATCGCCTTAACCTCTCGGCCACCTCGTCGTATATGCATGAAAGGATATGACATAATCTCCCAGACCATCACAATCTCATCACCTTTGGCCAATCTCCCATTCACAGCCTCCAACCTCATTGTCCATGAACCCCACACTGCCCGATTCTACCTCCTTCCTAAGACCTGCTGTCTCTGCCTGCGCCTGTTTGACCCGACTCATCTCTTCCTACGTCAACACCTTCCTGTCTCCCCAGTCCAGGAAATTCGCACCTACGTTTGTGACACCACTTATGTACTTAATCTCACTAAAGACTTCTGTTTCCCTGGTCGACAACGCGTCATCTTCGCCTTGGAGATCCAGTCCATCTGCACATCCATCTGCCATGACGAAAGTCTCCAAACCCTCTGGTTCTTCATCTCGCCCCATCCCAACTTGTACCCTTCCACCGACACCCTCATCCAGCTGGCTGAACTGGTCCTCACCCTCAACAACTTTTACTTCCAATCCTCCCACTTCCTCCAAACCAAAGGGGTAGCCATGGGCACCCACATGTGACCGAGCTATACCTGCCTGCCTGTTTGTCAGATATGTGGAATTATCCGTGTTTCGCAGTTACTCTGGCACCTCTCTCCACTTGATCCTCTGCTACATTGATGAATGTGTTGGGCGTCACTTTTGTGCTCCCACGAGGAGGTTGACCAGTTCACCAACCAACACCTTTCACCCCGACCTCAAATTCACCTGGATCTTCTTGGCAACTCCCTTCCATTTCTTGGAATGACCAATGACAGACATATATTAAACCCCACTGACTCCCACAGCTAACAATACGACACCTCCTCCCACCCCACCTCGTGTAAAAACAGAATCCCTTATTCCTAATTCCTCCGCCTCTAGTGCATTTTTTCCCAGGATGACCAATTTCACCTCAGAAAGTCCAAGTTGGTCTCCATCCCACGTGTTTGACAATGCCCGCCAGTGCATCTCCTCAACTTCACTCACCACCGCCCTTAAACCCCACCCCTCCCGCAAGAAGGACAGAATCCCATGGTTCTCAACTTTCATCCCACCAAACTCAGCATAAATCATATAAGACTCCACCACTTCTGCAATCTCCAAACAGACCCCACTATCAGGTATATATTTCCCTCCACACACCTATCAGCATTCTGAAAAGACCATTCTCTCCACGAACCCCTTGTCAGGTCTACAACCCGCAATAAACACACACCCCACTTCTGGCACATGTCCCTGCCACCGCAGGAAGGGTAAAAGCAGCTCCCACACCACTCCATTCATCTCCGTCTAAGGCACAAAGGGATCCTTCTACTTCAGTTAGAAATTCACCTACAACTTACAATGTCATCTACTGCATCTGTTGAATCCAGTGTGGTCTCCTCAACAGTACGGAGACAGGACACCTTCTTGCAGATCATTTCAGAGAACATCTTTGGGACACCCGTTCCCAGCAACTTCACCATCCAGTGACTGAACACTTCAACTCCCCCTCCCACTGCGTCAAAGAGTGCAGGTCCTGGGCCTCCTTCAGCGCAAAACCATAACCACCGAATACCTGGAGGACGAACGCCAAATATTGCGCTTTGTGACTCTGTCACCTCACGGGATAAGTGTGGATTTGAACAGTTTCCTCATTTCCCTTGCCCCAAGTCCCAAGCCTCAAAATTGGCACCGCCCTCTGAACCCATTACATCACTGTTCCTTCTGAACTTTCATCTTCTCCCTCACCTTCATCCAACCACCGCTTTCCCCCATCCCCCCCATCCCCAAATCCCTTCCAATTATCTCTCAGTCCCGACTCACAAACCTTATTCTTGTTGAAGGGCTTATGCCTGAAACGTGGATTCTCCTGCTCATCAGATGCTGACTGACCTGCTGTGCTTTTCCAGCACCACACTCCAGACTCTGATCTCTAGCATCTGCTGTCCGAACTTTCTCCTAGGAATAATCAATGACCTCGGAGTGAAGATGTCCCTGGATTGCATTGATCACAGTGTGTCTGAGTTTTGCGTTTATTTTGGGTGAGGGCAGGCTGGATCTGAGACGAGCACTTAACACCCAGACAACGGGAATGGTATCAGATACAGACGTTAGGGCGGGCTGAAGTGAAGTGGAAAATTCAGTCAGAAGGTGGATCAGTACAAATGCATCATATCACCCAGACTGTAAAAGACACGCAGAAGGAGCAAATCAACTTCAGTGCAGGCACAATGACAGATACAGTGGAAAGAAGACAATACAATACACTGAGATGGAGTGGAATTATTTATGAGAAAGAATTAAATATTGAAGCTATTTTACATAAAGATTGCCCTCACATTGGAAAAAGGAATTTCCTGCAGTGTAACGGTGATATTTGCCTGTGACATCACAATGCTGAGAGACACTGACATATTATCAACTGTAGTAGCGTGGCCTAGTGAAAGCATGATCGGCCCATCAATCAGAATTCAATACTTCAAAGCTCTCCTCTGCGCTGTACAACCTATTTGCTGCTCCTGTCGTCAGATCCCAATCGCTTCACAGTGTATCTTTTTCTGCTTCCTGCCTCACGTAAACACTTGAAACATGATCCAATCCCCAGTGTTTCCGCTTTAACCCATATTTTGTAACTCCCGCGCTGACACAGGTACGAGTGACCAATTGGCTTTTTTGAGCGCTCGCACTCTGTATGATCTGTGCACTGTATCTGATCCGCAGGACACACTGCAGAAATTACCCCATCCCAGCGGACTGAGCTGCCTCCATTGATAGAGCTGTCTCCATTGGTGGAGTATCACACAGTAACAGCCAACATCTTTTGATGTCATCCTCGAAGGTACTTTCTCCAAAAAAAAGGAAGACTGCGGGAAACTGCTGTCGTCAGCACGATGTACAGAGGCCCAGCGGGAGCCTTGTGGGCCACAAAACCAGAAATCAATGGATAAAAAGATTCTTCTTTTTAGAAGAATCCAATTCAGACCATCAGGTGAACACTTCCTGGGGAGAAAATGGATGTGGGAGAGCTGACAGTCTCAACTGGTTCCAGCATTTACAGTCTTGGTCCGTGTGACAACAAAAGCAGAAACCTGGAACTGTTTATCTTGCTTCTGAAAAACAGGTTATTAAATTTTGAAGAGCATTGATATTTCTCCCTGATGTTCATGAAATGATCAAGAGCAGAGTACGGTTCCCTGAGTATGGTCTGACTTCTGGGTTATGGACTGTGATATTCTGCTGACATGATCTGAACACATATAAAGAAATGACTCAGTGACAAGATCTGCTGAATTGGATTCCGTGAAGAACAGAAACCGATGTAATGAAAAGAGCCACAAGAGCGGGAATGCAGCAAATTATTTTCCAGACTCGAGAAGAGTGCACTGTGCTGTTTCCAGGGGTCAATATCTGTGCAAGTTGACCGAAACAGCGTTGGGTGTTATTGTAAAGCATCTTTTGTATAATGGTGCAAAAGCACGGAACTTTTGTATAGAGAGGATAACTTCAAAATCCCCAAAGAGGCAAAACACACAAATGAGGTAAAGAACAAAGTAACCACACAAATTGGTGTTACGCCATGGAGTAAACTTCCCTGCTCAAATTTCGTTCAAAATCGCTCTCTGTCTAATTCCTAAGACTGATATTCGAACAGTGAATGGTCTATGTCAATAAAAACTGCTCTGATCTCACAACTTCAGCATTTCATACCTAACAGCTTAAGTATGACTGGCAATAGTAATTGATCCCTCACTGTGTTACTTCAGCACACGTCGAGAACAAATAACTATAAGAGCAACAGTCATGTATGTAACTGGGATTTGACCCGATTCTGTTGCAACCAATCGTTTCAGCTGTAATTGAAATTGTTTCCACCATTCCTGTGTCGGTTATAGGTTTGCATAGCTTAGTGGTGAGTTTTCATTCATTGAATTGGACCCAGCATCCTTTCTCAGGTTGAAATATACAGGGATATAAAGACATGATGAAAGACACGGTCAGTGTTTACTGGACTATGAAGACGCGAGGAATGACACGGCCATGATACCATGTCGTTATTAACGATGGAAATGAGGTTTACTGGTAGATAAAGCCACGAGAAATGAAAAGAGGGGGTTTAAAGGGATGGTAGCATTAAATAAGGAATAATGCGGGAGAACTCAGGAAAGACTTAGTTGTGTCCGAAGAGAGGTTATTCAGCTGATGTGAAGTTGTTACGAGTAAACACGAGGGAAATTCCGTCGTTTAGATGAGTGGAAACTAGACGTTAGAACTTCAAACACATCGGGACATGATAAAGAAGGTTGGAAAGCGAATGCAAGCAGACAAGGCATGAATTATATTAGATTAGATTAGATTAGATTAGATTACTTATAGTTTGGAAACAGGCCCTGTTGAGCAACAAGTCCACAACGACCCGCTGAAGCGCAATCCACCCAGACCTATTCCGCTACATTTATCCCTGCCCCTAACAGTACGGGCAATTTAACACAGCTAATTCACCTAACCTGCACATGTTTGGACTGTGGGAGGAAACAGGAGCACCCTGAGCAAACCCACGCAGCCACAGGGAGAATTAAACAGCGACAGTGATTCTGGACTTCCTGGATGGAGATGCAAAATGGAAACATTCTCGAATTGGTGAACATTCATAGGAAAGAAATTGCATAACACCTGCAAGTGAAAATGTTAAGTATAAGAACAGCTGGTGGAGTTGG
The DNA here is from genome assembly GCF_047496795.1 of Chiloscyllium punctatum. Lineage (NCBI taxonomy): Eukaryota > Metazoa > Chordata > Chondrichthyes > Orectolobiformes > Hemiscylliidae > Chiloscyllium > Chiloscyllium punctatum. Next base: position 95,248,059 of record NC_092744.1, read on the forward strand.
AAGGTGCAGCAACTCATTCGACATGAAATATTTAATACTGTAAATGCACTGAACTGTTTGGTTTAGCTCTGCATTGAATGGAAGTCAGTTAGCTCAGTCCACTGACTAACTGGTTTAAGAGAAAAATGAGATCAACAGCGTGGGATTAATTCTCTCACTGTCTCAGGTTTCCACAAGGATCATCATGTCCCTCGCTCACCTGGTCTGTAATACTGTGGTGACTTTGGTGAGCAAGATTTGGCCTGTCGATGTAAAATATCATTGTCATTGCTATCTGTTGTCTTGAACATTTGGTCATAATCAACCGAAAGGGGAGTGAGTCCAATTAATTCTCTTTTATCTCCGCTTGAAAAATCCTGCGCGAAGACTCAACCTGATTCCAGTTTGATCCTTTGTTCCTCCCAACAGCAAAACTACTTTCCCAGATCCTTTACCAGGTTTACTGACAACAGTCAAACTCCACAAGGAGTTAAATCTTATACTTTCGATTGATTGAATGCGCTGTGCAGCTTGCAGGAAGTTGAATGATGTGAAACGATTTTTACAGACTTTCCCAGGATGTAATCCAGTGCTGGGTCAGCAATTTTAGGAAGGTCATCATGCTAAAACTTCACCTCTGGTTCTCTATACATTGATGGATATTCACCTGGGGAATATTTGCAGATTTTCTATTAATAATTGGCATATTTAACAACGGCAAAACATTTCCCCACATCAGAAACTGGAATTTCCAAGCCAATACTACTTTACTCAACATTGTTTCCAACTGCGCTTCAGTCTGATACTTCAATAATCCCTGGTAACAGCATCTTTAGATAAGCATTGAACTTACAACCTTGGCATGTTATGCACCTTTAAGTATACGGCGCTGACGAATTGTGTGACTGGAGCCGCAGACAGCGAACCTGTCATGTGACCTTCACGGACCTTGGGAACTGTAACTCAACTGCTCTAGTTTTGCTGTGATTATTATATTCCCTACAGTATGGAAACAGACGCTTCGGACCCAAAAGTCCACATCAACCCTCCGAAGAGTAACCCAACCAGAAACATTTCCCCTCTGACAAATGTACTATGGGCAATTTAGAATGACCAACTCACCTGACCTGCACAACCTTTGGACTATGGGAGGAAACTGGAACATCCGGAGAAAACCCACACATTCCCGGGAGAATGTGCAAACTCGACACAGACAGTCCACCGAGGTTAGAATCGAACTTTAGACCCTGTTGAGGCAGCAGTACAAACCATTGGACCACAACACTGTGGGATCTTTGGTGGTGGTGTGCTGCCCCACTGGTACCTCAGTCACTCACCCTGCTTCATTTCCCTGAACCGTCTGGTTCTGAAATTAAAGCTATTGCAGACAAGGTGAAACTGACATGAACCTGTGATTATTGAAGCATCAGGTTCACGAAAAGGATAAAAAAAGGGACACCAAAAATGTGAAAAAAATACACAACATTGAAAAATGGGTTTCTGTTGGTTCCTGCGTTGCTTACAGACAATGTTACATTGCCGCTGTCGCAGGGATTGTCCTTCGATCGGCTTCATTCGGCACAGAATTCGAATCAATGAAAGTTTGCCAAATTCCTTCTGAAAATTCATACAGGTAACATGAAATATTTTGCTTTCAGTAATAGTCCCTGAATCCCAATATCCACACGTTTGCTTGCTCCATGTACCCAGTTGGAAACCTGTGTGAAGGAGCACGCAGTCTGACAGAGCACCTGAGAGAATCCTTCACTGTCTGATCTAAAACAGCAATAGGAGCTGTCTGTTCTGGCTGTGAGAGCGGTGGGGTAAAGAGGAGGACTTTGATATTCCGTTGTGTAGGTTCACATTGCCCCCATCAGGTTAATTTTGAAAACCTTCTGTAAGAAACAGCACAGAGAGACAGGAACAGTAGGAGGCTTGTCCAAATACGTGTCCTACACACCGTTTGATATCATCATGGCTGACCAAACACGTCAATGTCTTTACCCAGCTCATCCACAACATCCTGCCACAGAACGGGATAAAGACATTTAAGCAATCGAACATTTCTATGCATTTGGGAGGGAAATGTGTTTAGAGACAATGGGTTTCTGCACGAAATTTGCAGGTTTTGCGAGTGAGCATCTGGTTCTGGTCTGATCATGATTCCGTGAAAACTCACAACCAAGAAGGTAAGGAATTGCCTCTGGTCAGTAGCAGGGACAAGAACTCCAGAAGAAAGGAATTGGCGATGAATCAGCACAACAGTCAATGATTCAGCTGAAAACTGAACTAAACTCCAATTCTGGTGCGGTTCAAATTCACAAACTTTGTGGTGCAATGAAAAGCCTGTTAGATTTCTACAAATTTGGTAAACTTGCTATTCTCAGTCGTGATCACACTACAGCCGCATCTCCATAACCCCAGCTCAACCTGACTGGGTTCACACTATTTAAAGCTACCATTTCACAGGCGTGACTGAAAAGTTTCCAGCTTCATTCTTGCCTCATTGAAGGCGGCTCTCAATCAACTAATGTTTCTTCATCTCAATTATTGCATGTCATTCTCTACCATCATCTTGAACTTTACAATAAAATGATCGCTGTGCCCCAAAACCATCCCCTACCGACAATGGATCCACTTGCACCACCTCTTTCCCAAATAGCAGGTCTCTTGGGCTCTCTTGGGCTGGACACATACTCCTGCAGTCAGCTCTCTTCCATGTAATCCTGGAACACTTGCCCCTTGTGACTCTTCACCACCAGTATCTCTGTCTATATCTGGATAAATTAAGTTTCTCATTATAACTAATCTGTAGTATTGTCATCGCTCTGAAATGACCCTGCATATTTATTCACTCCATCATTTCTTTGGTTGCTGGCCGACAGACTGTACCTCACAGTGTAATTGTATACTTTTTGTTCTGTAGCTCCAGCCAAATTCATTCTGTCCTTGGATGGATCGTCTTTCTCTTGGACTCCTTAACTAACGCTAATCTAAATCAATACGTCTACCTTCATCCTTTCCCTTCCCTTCTATCATTTTGGAATCCTTTATACTCAGCAATATTTAACACCCAGTCCTGCCATTCTTGAGCCAGCTCTCGGTGATCAATCCATCAGATTTCCACACACCAATCTGCATCTGGAACTCCCCGCACTCCGGGTATTCATGTCTATGCAGAGAACCTCAGATTAAGGCTTTCTTTCTTACTCCATCTTCCACTGATAAACTTGTTGCCGTAAATTAGTACCAACCACATCCCCCATTATTTTGAGAATCCTGGTAGGCTACTCTACGATTCCTGTTTGGATCCTAAGCACACACCAAGTTATTTTCAACCCCTCCCACACACCCCGTATGACATTTAGTCCCAGCTCTGTGGCGTTAGCACATCCGGCTTGTACAGTTGCTGCCTTCCCCAGAACCAGTCCCAATTTCCCAGAAATCTGAAACCCTTCCTGCTGCACTCATCATTCCAGTGACAGTGTCATCTACCTAAAACTCCGAGTTCTGTTCTCACTTGGACACGGCACTGGGAGTATTCCAGGGATTGCCACATTTGAGGTCCCGCTTGTAGCCATCCACTTAGCTCCCTAAATTCTGATGCCCAGACCACTTCACCCTTCCTACCCAGGTCATTCCGACCAACTTGGACATGACATTTGACTGTTCACTGGCCCTCGGACGAATGTCCTGCAGACACAGTGACATTCGTAACCCCACTTTTCCTGGAATTATATACATGCTGACATCGTCTTCAATTTCCTGTCTCCCCTGTGCCTTTTGCTCCTCCTTCCTCTTCTGTACATTTAGGCTGCTTGTGGTACCACAGACATGGCTCTGACTACACTCACCTGAGCAGCCAACACCTACATCAGCTTCCAAACTGGGAAACTTAATTGGGAGGGAGACATCAGGCTATTCCTGGATTCCATGACTGTTTCTCTTCAACTGCCTAGTCCCCTATTCCCTTCCGTATTCCAGGCTGTCATGTCTGCAGTGGGATCTGCTCTGTGTGTGTGCTATCCCCCTAACTCTCAGCATGACAGTCTCTCGTCACTGTCTGAGCTCCAAGACCCAGTGTTCATCCAGGACATCAGCAGGGGCTATGACTTCCCAATGTAACAGAACACATTTTCCACCTGACAAATATGTCTTGCCATGTCGTGAAATGCAACATGTCTCGAGTAACTTAACTAATTACTTAGAATGAAGTTAACATCAGGGAAATAACAATATGGTTAAGTCCCTTATCCAACTGTGGCTTACTGAGGGAAATTTACTATACTAGCTCAGAATTTGACTTCGCCCTCTTATTTCTGTGTTCAACCCTTATTTCAGAAGTTGAAAAAATAAATTTGCTAACTTATAGCAATTAACGTACAGTTGCTTATAACGGTGCATTTATCAGCCAATGAACTTACAGCCTTTTCTGTGATGGCTCTTGCACTTCTGTCAAACTCAGTGCAGGCAGGTCCCAGCAGCAGAAAGTTATCTCTGTGACTCCCAGGTACGTGTAATCCTCCAGCTCCCACTCCACTCTGCTCCCTCACAGTGTCACCGTCTCTGTGACTCCCAGGGACGTGTAATCCTCCAGCTCCCACTCTACCCTACTCCCTCACAGAGTCACAGTCACTATAACTCGCAGGTACGTGTAATCCTCCAAGTCCCATCCACTCTGCTCCCTCCCAGGGTCACCGTCTCTGTGACTCCCAGGTACGGGTACTCCTCCAGCTCCCACTCCACTCCACTCCACTCCCTCCCAGGGTCACCGTCTCTGTGACTCCCAGGTACGGGTACTCCTCCAGCTCCCACTCCACTCCACTCCCTCACAGGGTCACCATCTCTGTGATTCCCGGGTATGTGTAATCCCTCCAAGTCCCATCCACTTTGCTCCCTCACAGGGTCACCGTCTCTCTGACTCCCAGGTACGTATAATCCTCCAGCTCCCACTCCACTCCACTCCCTCACAGTGTCACCGTCTCTGTGACTCCCAGGCACAATTAGGCCTCGATCCTCAGTGCTGATTTATATCCTCCCACTTTGCTGCCTCTAACTCCCAGGTGTGAGTTAGCCTCAAGCCTCTGCTCCAAGTTGCTCCCTCACACGGTCACTCCCTCTGTGGCTCGGTGCTGATTTTAAGCCTCCTGCTGTGCTGTTTCTCCAACTCCAAGTCCCAGTCGACCTTGATCCTCGTTGCTGATGTATATTCTTCCGCTTTGTGCTGCTTTCACTCAGGTTCCCTCCCTTTGCGACTCCCAGGCAATGTTAGGCCTCAAGCCTCAGCTGAGATTTATAACGTCCCATTCCACACTGCTCTCTTATAGGATCGCTGTTGTGTCTGGAAAACAGTGGAAACGAGGAGGATTAGACAGAGCCGATGGTGTTACAGTGATTGAGCAAGCTGTATGGGATGGAACTGGTTATGTGGGGAGCAAGGCAGACCTGCAGCAAATAAAGAAGTTTACTGAAGAGACAGTGAGAGTTTCAGACATCGAAGAAGGCAAAGGAAATAGAAAGATGGTAGCTTGTTCATGACGGAGATTTGTAGAGCCTAAAGGGCTTTTTTCAGAACTGCTTACAGAGATGTGCAGACTTCAACAAATGCAAATTGACATCCAGCAAGTGTTGACTGGTCTTTTAGACTTGGATGTGACAGAGTGAGAAGACTTGCAGTAACTGGGGGTAATATAAACGTTTGGGCACTGATGGTTTTCAAGGACCCTCAGGAAATGAGGAGGTGCAGAGAATGGGAGCATTCCACATAGTGAGATTGTGGGGGCTGGAAGTCCTGAGATGGATAAGGAGGATGAAAAGTGTCAATTTTACACACACAACCATTGTAATTATCGAGATTTAAGGAAGGGAATCTGTGCTGCCATTGATTACAGTGATATGGAGAGTTACAGAAACTGAAGGGGTAACAAATTTTAAAAAGGAGAGAGTTTGGGCGATCAGATGTTTATAAAAGATTAAAGAAATTTTAGAGATCTCAGGCACAGATGTGAATGGAGGAGGTGAGATATTGTGATGAATTGTCAGATTTATAAGGCGAGGAGGATATCAGATATGAAAGGGAGAGCTGCATTGTCTGTCTGCAGTTACAGCCATGAGGAGTGTTGTAGCGCCTGCTGGAGGGGACACAGATAACAACAGCTCCAACGGCTGGTGCAGTGGCTCAGGAAGGCAGCTCACCATCACCTTCTCAGGGACAACTCCAAATCAACAATAAACGCTGGTCCAGCCAACAAAGCTCATGTTCATGAATGAATAAAAGATCTACAAGTAGCACTGATGTCACTCAGGAAGGGTCTTTCAATAGCACTTCACAAACCCGGAACCACTATACCCTGGAAGGACAGGAGCTCCGGGTGCACGGGAACACCAGCATTTCCAAGGTGCCCTCCAAGACACGCTCCATCCTCCCAGCAATGTGTCTGTCCCTACACCCAAAGGACTGCAGTGGGTCAGGAAGGCAGCTCACCACCAACTTCTCCAGGGAATTACAGATGGGCAGGTAATGGGGAAACTCTGCTGTTTACAGCCAGACAGAAAAATAAATCCAGCAGTGGGTGTGAAATAAAATTTCCGTTTCAGAACAACATGCTTAACATGGAGAGAGGATTTCTCTGATTGGCACAAGACAGAGTGTGTGAAGAAAGGGGTCTTTTTCACGATGGAAATTGGTGATGAAGGGAGCTCCGCAGGGGTCAGTGTTGGGACTAAACTCTACACGTTAATCATTCAGAGTCTGGACAAAGGATGTGAAGGGGTACGAGAAATGGGTTTCCAAGAAGTATCCCAGGGATGAAATCCGTGCCATATGAGGACCAGGTGAAGTCTCTGGGTCTGTACTTGATGAAGTTTCAGAGGGGGCGGCAGAACCTCATTCAAACTTACAGAATACTGAGGGGCCTGAATGGAACGGACGTGGGGAGGATGTTTCCACTAGTACAAGAGTCTAGGGTCCAAGGGAACTGCTTCAGAGTGACGGGATGACCCTTTGGTATGTAGATGTGGAGGAATTTATTCAGCCAGAGGGTGATGGATCTGTGGAACTCACTGCCTCACGGGGCTGTGGATGCTAAGTGATTCAGTGTATCTAACTCCGAGATAGCTCGGTTCTTGATGAGTGAGGGGATCAAGGGTTACAGGGAGTAAATGGGAGAATGGTGTTGAGAATCAATTCATCCATATTCGAATAGTGGAATAGACCTGATGGAATGAATGGCCTAATTCTACCCCTATACATGATGGTCTTATGGACTGCGCTTATTCCATGGGTTTCTAAGTGTGCAGTTAGCATTTCTGGCATATCTTTTACCATACATTCCAGCACTTTCCCGATTATCGCTGTCGCCTCTTGGTTTCAGATCAATGGCAGAAAGCTCCGCCACTGAGTAACGTGGGAATCCTTGTGTATAAATCTCAGAAAAGTGGAATAGAGGGACAACAGGTCAAAGAGAAGGTAAATGGAATGATGGCATTTATTTCAAAGGGAATGGAGAATAAAAATAGGGGAAGCTTGTAATAAATATAGAGGACTCCAGTCAGCCCACACTGACAATACGGTGAGCAGGTTTAGTCCCCTATCTAGAAGGAAAATGTCTTTGCAATAGAGGCAGCCCAGTGAAGGTTCACCAGGCTGTTCTTCAAAATGGAGAGATATTGATGAGAAGAGATGGAGAAGGTTGAACTTGCAGTCGTTAAAATTTATTAAATGAAGCAAATTTATTGATACACAAAAGATTATTTTGTTCTTACAGATTCGGTACTGAGACATTGTTTCCCTGAAAAAGGATCTGTAACCGGAGATAAAGGGGAATACAGTTACCAGAGAAGCTAACAGAGAAAAAAAAACAGAGCTGGGTTGGAGAGACTGGAGGATGATACAGAGTTCGGGTGGTTTGAGATCACTGTTGGTGGTGAGAGATCAGATCGGTTGTCGGGGTGAAAGATGTCAAGGAGAGTTACAGGGTTATCAATTCTGAAGGATTTACAGAGATCAGGAGGAATATAGGGACTAGAGATTACACAGTACTAGTTGGAGCTACAGAGGTGTTTAGAGAAAAGGAGGTTTATAGGCAATGTGGATTCGACAGATTGGATGGTATTGGGAGCTACAGGAATTTATAGAGAAAGGGAGGGTTGGACGGACTGGAGATTACACTGATAGGGGTGGTAGTTGGAGCTGCAGGAGTTTATAGAGACCGGGAGGATTGTTGGTGCTGGGAATTACACTGACATGGACAATAGTTGAAGTTGCAGGAGTGAGTGAGATAGGGAGGGTTGAAGGGGCTGGAAACGTTGACACAGCCTGGGAGAAGTGTAGGGATTGGAGGAGCCAGAGATACTGAGGGTTGTAGGGCAGCAGGAGTTCAGAGAGTTAGTGAGGACTGTAAAGGCAGGTTTGCAACATTCCCATCAGTTACACAGCGATGTGGAGCGCTGTTTTGGAGGAGGTTACAGAAATCAACAGGGTTGCAGATACTGGAAGATATTACAAATGCTGTAGTATTTGAGGAGGTTACAACGACAGGCTGTATTGAAGAGTTGGAGGCTGCTGCAGGTATTAAACATGCTGCAAGGGATCAGTAACCTTACATTGACCAGGGGGATTGGAAGATCTGGAGATAAAGAATGAGAATTGCAGTAACTGAAGAATATCACAGAGATGGTGAGAAACAGATGATTTCGAGTAGTTATAACATGAGATGAGCTGTATTCAATGGAGTCAGGAAAGATACATGGAGATCTGAAGGGGCCACAGGTGATCAAAAGGGGAGTGAGGCTTCTCACTGTAGGATTGGGGTAGTTTACACAGACAGGGAGTATTTTGTGGAATGGTGCTATTTACAGAGATTATGAAGTAGTATGGCATTGAGGAACGAACAGAGATAAGAAAGGCTGTAGTTAATGAAAACATTTGTTGATGTCGGATGCTGAGGTTCTGGAAATTAATTGGACTGGAAAGCTGGACAATCTGTCAGCTTACAGAGACAGGAACAGCAATAGAGACTGGAGACACGAACACAGATAGGGAGACTTGCACACACTGGAGGAGGTTTCTGCTTTAGGAATGGTTGTAGGGGAGTGTAATGTTTACACAGATAGGGGTGTAAGAGCTGGAGAAGGTTATGGAGATGATTAGATTGATGGGGGGACCGGAAGAGCGAACATTGACAGGGCTGGTGATAGTGACGGGAGGATGTAAAAGAGATAGAAAGTCTTGTAGAAACTGATTGGGAGAGTCACAAGCATTGGCGCTGGTTCCACAGATCGGGGGTTTTACAGGGACCTGAGAGGATTACGCAGATAGGGAGGATTGCAGGATGTTCACATTTTCAGTGTTCCAGGACTGGAAACGTTACACAGTTAAGGAGGGAGCAGTGGGAGCTCACAGAGACTCGGAGGTTTGAAGAGTTTGGGGCTGTTTATGGATAGATGTATATATTTAGGGACAGTAATATGGAACGCAGAGGGAGAGTTTAGATTAGATTCCCTTCAGCATGCGAACAGGTACTTCAGCCCAACAAGTCCACAACAACTCTCCAAAGAGTAACCCACCCAAACTCACTTCTCTCTGACATTGCAACAAACATTATGGGCAACTTAGAATGGCCAATTGACCTCTCCTGTACATCTTTGGCCTTTGGGATGAAACCGGAGCACCCAGAGGAAACCCACACAGACACAGGGAGAATGTGCAAACACCACAAAGACAGTCACCAAACGAACCTGGTCGCTGGCGCTGTGAGGCACCATTGCTCAGTATTGAGTCACCGGGCTGCCCCAAATTGCAGAATTACACAAAGAGAGGGTGTTTGAGGTGCTGGGAGGGATGTAGGGAGTGGAGGAGCAAACAGAAATGTGAAGTGCTGTTGTTGTTTCAAAAGTGGAGATGTTTATGTTGATAAGGAGCGCGGTTGGGATGGGAGAAGGTTACTGTGATCGTGTGGTGCTGCAGGCCAGGTGGCAGGGGCGTTATAGGGCCTGCATAACATTACAGTGATATCATGTTCTCCTGGGGCTTGAGGAAGGTAGGCAGGTGGGCATCTTGGTCCAGGCTGGAGGATTTAATAGAGACGGGGGCACTGTAAGTATTGTTCAAGACTACAGAAATAGGCATTATTGTACCGAGTGCAGAATGAGATTATTGAGATTGGGCATGTTACCGAAACTGAAGCAATTTACACATCGGGAGAGTCGTCAGCATTGGAGTAGATTTGAAATATACAGTGGGAATATGGGAGAGTGGAGATTATAGAAACATGAAATTTTCTGGGAAGTACAAGTATTCAAGACACTGGCGCAAATGAGTTGGACCGAAATGTATGTCTCCTTGCTGTATGACTCTATCACACGACAAGAGACAGCGTGAGCGGGAATATTGAAAAGAAGGATCCCAGGTTTCAATGCCATCTACTTAGGGGAGGCCTGCTTTCCCCTCTGTTGTACTGATTCTCACTAAGACAGCACAGACCTGGATTGATAACTGTCAACTTCCCATATTGACATGGGAAGGCTCAGTACAGCAGTGATGAAAGTAAACAAGAGGGTGGGGATTGAGCCTGGAAACCATCATGCTCTGTGTTCGTGCTTCAACACTGTATCGATGTCATGTCTTCCGGACCAAAGTTCGATATATTCCATGCACTCTGCTCGGTTCACTGTGAGTGATCTTACCTATCTGCAGAATTTACTGAAGGCTCCAGATCTCTCTCTCTCTCCTTCTCTCTGGCTGACCAAATATCTTCAGTGTGGTGATGAACGAAACTGGAATTGGGAATTCTGCTGAGTCAGAAACATCCTGATTACCTACAGGAGACAGAGAAAGAGAGAGAATGGGAAATTAGACTGATGCAGTGAGAGTTACACATGGAGAATGGCACTGAGCCCCACAAAGATCTGGAATATCCCAGTCTCCGTCCCTGGCCTGTGCTACCTCGTCTCCCTGGGGTGGAGAGATCTGTTGGCTCAGGATCTTGAGTAACTGCAAAGCTGCAGTCACTGGCATCAATTAAAACCTCACGGTGACAGATATCACATGGAGAGCTATCACCAGAGTGCAGGAAGGTATCACGATGAAACCACGGTCACGATGACGGTGCACTGGGATCAGCACTCACGGATGAGGGAGTTGTCAGTGGGCCAGGCAATGGCCTCGGGTAACTGTCACTCGACTGTTCATCCAGAATTTAATCCCGGAAGCAGTGATTCCCCTCTGGCTACTTAATACCCTTTAAGTCAGGAAATCTGTTATAGGTTGCTGGTCTGGCCAACATATGAATCCAGATCCAGAGCAAAGGGTTTGACTCTCAAATTCCCTCTGAAATGATCTGGCAATCCACTTAGCTCAAAGGTTGGTCAGGGTGGGCCTGAGATGCTGCTCAGCCAGAGACAGCAACATGTAAAGATGAGGCCAGTAGAAGAAATGATTGGGAGGATGATTCAGGAGAAGAATGAAAGTAATAGGGTGGTTGTAATGGGGGCTTTAACTTTCCTGATATTGATTGGGAAAGCTATAGCTTGAGTTCGTTGGATGGTTCGGTGTTTGTCCAATGTATGCAGGAGGGTTTCCTGACACAATATGTAGACAGAACAACAAGATGTGAGGCCATACTGGATTTAGTATGTAAAGATGAGGCGTGAAGGTTCAATTGGGGCAATTGAGTGTTATAAGGTAGCCAGGAAGGATCTGAAGAGAGAGCTAAGAGCAGCAACGAGGGGACATGAAAAGTCCTTAGTTGGTAGGATTAGGGAAAACTCTAAGGCGTTCTATAGGTATGTCAGGAATAAAAGAATGACTAGGGTAGGAATAGGTCCAATCAAGGATAGTAGTGGGAAGTTGTGTGTGGAGGCTGAAGAGACTGGGGAGACACTGAATGAATACTTTTCGTCAGTATTCATTCAGGAACAGGACATTGTTGCCGATGTGAATACTGAGTCACAATTAATTAGAATGGACGGCTTTAAGGTATGTAGGGAAGAGGTGTTGGAAATTCTGGAAAGGGTGAAAATAGATGTCCCCTGGGCCTGATGGCATTTATTCCAGGATTCTCTGGGAAGCAAGGGAGGAGATTGCAGAGCCACTGGCCTTGATTTTTATGTCCTCGTTGTCTCCAGAAATAGTGCCGGAAGACTGGAGGATAGCAAATGTGGTTCCCTTGTTCAAGAAGGGGAGTAGGGATAACCCTAGTAACTAAAGGCCGGTGAGTCTCATTCCTGTTGTGGCAAAGTCTTAGAGAGAATTGTAAGGGATTGGATTTATGAACATCTGGATAGGAATAATGTGATCAGGGATAGTCAGCATTGGTTTTGTGAAGGGCACGTCGTGCCTCACAAACCTTATTGAATTCTCGATAAGGTGACTAAGGAGGTGGACGAGGGGAAAGCGGTAGATGTGGTGTATATGGATTTCAGTAAGGCGTTTGAGAAGATGCCCCATTGTAGGCTACTGAAAAAAATTCGGTGTTTAGGCATTGAGTGTGAGTTGGAGTTTTGGATTAGGAATTGGCTGTCTGGAAGAAGACAGAGGGTAGTAGATGGAAAAGGTTCATCTTGGAGTGCCGTTACTCGCGGTGTTCTGCAAGGAACTGTTTTGGGAGCATTGCTGTTTGTCATTTTTATAAATGGCCTGGAGGAGGTGCTAGAAGGTTGGGTGAGCAAGTTTGCGGATGATACGAAAGTCGGTGGAGTTGTTGACAGTGAGGAAGGATGTGGCAGGTTACAGCGGGATATAGATAAGCTGCAGAGCTGGTCAGAAAGGTGGCAAATGGAGTTCAATGTAGCTAAGTGTGAGGCGATTCACTTTGGTAAGAGTAACAAAAAGATGGGGTACTGGGCTAATGGTCGGATACTTGGTCATGTGGATGAGCAGAGGGATCTTGGTGTCCATGTACACAGATCTTTGAAAGTTGCCACCCAGGTAAATAGTGCAGTGAAGAAGGCGTATGGTGTACTGGCTTTTATCGGTAGAGGAATTGAGTTCCGGAGTCCTGAGGTCATGTTGCAGTTGTAAAAGACTCTGGTGCGGCCGCATCTGGAGTATTGTGTGCAGTTTTGGTCGCCATACGAAAGGAAGGAAGTGGAGGCACTTGAACCGGTGCAGAGGAGGTTTAGCAGGATGTTGCCTGGTATGGTAGGAAGATCGTATGAGGAAAGGCTGAGGCACTTGGGGCTGTTTTCATTTTAGAAAAGAAGGTTTAGGGGTGACTTGATCGAGGTGTACAAGATATTTAGGGGTTTAGATAGGGTTGTCCATGAGAACCTTTTTCCACGTATGGAGTCAGCTATTACGAGGGGGCATAGCTTTAAATTAAGGGGTGGTAGGTATCGGACAGATGTTAGGTGTAGATTCTTTACTCTGCAAGTCGTGAATTCGTGGAATGCCCTGCCAGTAGCAGTGGTGGACTCTCTATCTTTATGGGCATTTAAACGGGCATTGGATAGGCATATGGAGGATAGTGGGATAGTGTAGGTTAGGTGGGCTTGGATCGGTGCAACATCGAGGGCCAAAGGGCCTGTACTGCGTTGTATTCTTCTATGTTCTATGCCATGAGTACCATTAAAACCAACCGTGCTGGGACCAGTGTCCTGGCCAATCATGTCGGTAGGTTTATGGACAGGGCTTTAAACTGACAGAGAAGATGCTGCGAAAGGGTTCAGGTGAAAGGAGATTTCCAAATCCAAAGAGAAAAGGTGAAGCATCAGAACAACATGGGGATGTGGCTGAAGACAAGCAGAAAGGAAAAGGAAGGGACAGAGTTGAAAGAAAACTGTACACCAGCGAATAGGATTGTAACAGGACATTGTGGGAAAATGTAAATTATGAAGTGTTTTTTTTTACAAGGACAAAGTATCTGTATTATGGTGACTTGTGACACAGAGAACAATGAGATTTAGTCAGCAGACAGACGTGATTACATGGTGAACAAAAGGTGGAACATAAATATTCAACAGTAAACAACCTTACAGGAACTCAGGGAGAATGGAAAAGCAAGATGGGAACCCTGACACTAATGGATAACAAAGGCATTACAGAGAAAGCATTTGGCCTCAGATTATGCAGCTGAATCAGCCTAAATGCAAATTCTGGATGCAACGTGTCAAAAACAAAAGCAAGAGAACAGTTTTTAAACTGCCTTGCAGTATTTCGTTGCTCATCCCTGCATTAAACAGGAATTCATTGCACTTCGTAACAAAGGTGGTGTGATAATTTTGGGAGACCTCAATCTTTGTATAATCTGGAACAGACACATTGGCAAGAGTGATATTATCCGAGATCCTTCTTGAATGTCTTAGTCAGTGTTTGTTTGAATAATACATTGTGCAACTGGCTAGGGATATAACTATCTCAGATCGATCGTTGGGTGATAAAGCTGAGTGAATGAATAATATTGCATCGAGATCCTCCAAGAAATTATACCGGAATTTAAAGAGATTATGACATTTTAAAGTGACCATAAAGCATACTAAAGCATCAGTAACAAAGCCAATTACATGATATTGAGAGAGAACTGACCAAGGTAAACAGGGGAAACAGACTGAAATGTCAGTCTGTAAATGAGCAGTGGAACACATTTAGAGCCAGAGAGACCTAGAGACTTACAGCACATAAACGGACCCTTCGGTCCAACTCGTCCACGCCGCCCAGATATCCTTTCCCAATCTCGTGCCATCTGCCAGCACTTGACCCATATCCCACTACTTTTTTTTATTCATATACCAATCCAGATGCCTTTTGAATGCTGCAATTGTACCAGCCTCCACCACTTCCTCTGCAGTACATTCCATACATACACCACACTCTGCGTGAAAACGTTGCCCCTTAGGTCCCTTTTAAATCTTTCAACTCTCACCCTAAACCTATGCCTTCTAGCTCTGGTCTCCACCACCAAATAGAAAAGACCTTGCCTGTTTATCCTATCCATGCCACTCATGATTTTATAAACCTCAAGCATGTCACCCCTCAGCATCTGACGGTCCAGGGAAACCAGTCCCAGTCGTTTCAGCCTCTCCCAATAGCTCAAATCGTCTAACCCTGGCAAGATCCTTGTAAATCTTTTCTGAAGACTTTCAAGTTTCGCAACATTTTTCCAATAATAAAAAGACCAGGCTTGTACGAAATATTCCAAAAGTGTCCGAACCAGTGTCCTGTACAGCTGCAACATGACCTCCCAACTCCTGTACTCAATGATCTGACCATTAAAAGAAAGCATACCAAACACCTTCTTCACTATCCGCTTATTTGCGACTCTACTTTTAAGGAACTCCAAGGTGTCTTTTTTCAACAACACTCCCTAGGACCTAGACATTAAATGTATAAGTCCTGCTCAGATGTGCTTTCCCAAAATGCAGCACCTCACATTTATCTGAACTAAACTCCATCTGTCACTCCTCAACCCATTTGCCCATCTGATCAAAATCCCGTTGTAATCTCAGGCAACCTTCTTCACTGTCCGCTATATCTCAAATGTTGGTGTGTTCTGCAAACTTATTAACTGTACTTCCTACATTCACGTCCAAATCTTTTATATAATGCCGAAAAGTAGCGGACCCAGCACTGATCTTTGTGGCACACCATCCGCCTCCAGTGTGAAAAGCAACCATCCGCCACCACCCTCTGTCTTCAACCTGCAAGCCAGTTCTCTATCCAAAAGGCTAGTTCTCCCTGTATTCCATGAGATCTAACCTTGCGAACTGATCTTCCAGGAGGAACGTTTTTGAATGCCTCGCTGAAGTCTATATAGATCATATCCAATGATCGCCCCTCATCAATCCTTTTTGTTACTTCTTCAAAAAACGCAATCAATTTCTTGAGACATGTTTTCCCACACTCAAAGCCATGCTGACTATCCCTAATCACTCCTTGCCTTTCCAAATACATGTAAATCCTATCTTGCAGGATTCCCTCCAACACTTTAACAACTACTGATGTCATGCTCATTGGTCTATAGTTTCCTAGCTTTCCCTGACCACCTTTCTTAAATAGTGGCGCCATGTTATCCAACCTCAAAATTTCAAATAATTCACATGCGATGATCGATTATACAAATCTCTCAGCGAGGCACACATCGATCATTTCCCTAGCTTCCCGCAAAATTCCAAGGTGCACCTGATCAGTTCCTGGGGATTTATCCACTTTTATGTGTTTCAAGACATCCAGCACATCCTCCTCTTTAAGATGAATGTTTTCAAGTTGTCACCATCTATTTGCCCACATTCTTTCTCTTCCATTTCCTTCGCCACAGTAAACACTGATGCATAACACTTGTTTAGTATCGGACCCATCTCCTGTGTCTGCACACAAAGGCTGCCTTGCTGATCTTTGAGGGACCCTATTTTCTCCTTCCTTACCTTCTTGTCCTTTATGTATTTATAAAAATCCTTTGGATCCTCCTTTACCCTATTTGTCAGAGCTATCTCGAGTCCCCTTTTTAACCTCCTGATTACCCTCTTAAGTACACTGCTCCAGCCTTTATAGTCTGAGGATTCGCTTGATTTCTCGAGTTTATACGTGACAATTTTTTTCCTCCTTTTTCTTAACCAAAAGCTTAGTTCTCTCGTCATCCAGCATACCCTACACCCACCAGCATTTCCTTCCACCCTAATAGGAATACTGTATACTGTCTCTGGAAAGCCGTAATCTCATTTTTGAAGGCTTCCCATCTTCCAATGATAAAGGTTTCAATTTCCCAATCCCCAATTCCAGCATCTCACGAAACTGCCATTTGAAAACAATGAAAAAATAAAGCACATTCTAAATGAAGGCTTTGATGAGGTGAGCTCTGGTCAGCCATGTAGATCTGGAGACCACCAGATGCACGGAGAGTGCTTTCTTCCAGAGCAGCACCAGGTCAGTATCAGGCACTCAGACAGAATGGGCAAATAGATTCACATCTGATCTCACATCTCCCAGCCTGGCAATCTGAAGCTGTGCACAGACATTCTGGTAAACATCTCCAAAATTAGGTCATCAAGGTTGGCCTAAAATTCTAATCAAAAATAAATCAGTTATTCAGACTAATATATCCTTCAGGTTCCACAACCCATTCCCGGTCTCATCCTGCAGGTTATATGAATCTCGCTCCCCCTAACGTGTTGGAAGATCCCTATCCCCTCCTATATTTGGACCACCCTCCAGATTCTGCAGTCCTTTCTACCTCCTATCATGACCCGTACTATTAAACTCTTCCTTCTTCTGCAATATTCCCTAGAAGGGTACTGTTGGATGGTGGAGGTTACAGAGTTAGGGAGGAATATCAGGATTAGACGATTTTGTAGTTATTAGTAATATTGAAGTGGCTAAAATTGGCTTCGATAATTTTAACAGTTCTCGCTAATAAAGGAGGTTACAGAGCTAAGGAGGATTGTAGGGACTGGAAGACGTTTCACAGTTTGTGGATTTTGTGGGGATTGGAGGAAGGTACCAACATAGGGAAGGTTGAAGATTGAAGGTTTCTGCTGAGAACTTCTATTGGGTAAAAGGCAGGGTTCTAGGTAGTGCGGAGTAAGAGAAGACTCTTGGGGTCCACGTCCATAGATCCTTCACATATGCCAGCCATGTTGAAAGGGTGTGACGAGGGCATGTGATGTCTTAGCATTCTTTAGCAAGGGGATTGAGTTTAAGACCAGTGACGTGAGGCTGCAGCTCCATATACCCCTGGTTAGTCCACTCTTGGAATATTGTGTTATGTTCTGGTCGCCTCATTATAGGAAAGTTGTGGAAACTTTGGAGAGGGCGCAGAAGAGACTTATCAGGATGTTTTTGGGATTGGAGGGTAGGTCTCATGAAGAAATGTTGGGGAAGCCAGGGCTTCTCCCATTGGAATGAAAAGCATGAGAGCTGACTTGATTGAGGTGCACGAGATGATGCGAGGCATACAGAGAGTGGGTGTCCCGAGAATTTTCCCATCGTGAAAATGGCTATTACGTTGGGGCAGAATTTTAAGGTAATTGGAGGTGGGTTTATGGGAGATGTCAGAGGTAGGTGCATTATGCAGAGTGGTGGGTGTGTGGAATGCACTGCCAGCGTTGGTGGTAGAGATGGTTACATTAGGGACATTTACTTAACTTTTGGACATGTACATGGATTATAGTAAAATGAATTAATCAAAATGGAGACCAGTGCCCAATGCTGTTCCACAAGGATCCGTGCGGGATTCACTGTTTTTGTGATATACATAAATTATTTGGAGGAAGGAATAGTTTGCCTGATTAGCAAGTTTGCAGATGACACTACGGTTGGTGGAGTAGCAGATAGTGAAGGGACAGTCAGAGAATACAGCAGTAGAGAGATGGGCAGAGAAATGGCAAATGGGGAGCCCAATCTAGGCAAATGCAAGGTGATGCATTTCAGAAGATCCAAGTCAAGACCAAAGTAAATGAAAAAGTCTTGGTGAAATCTGACGTACAGAGAGATCTGGGTATTCAGGTCCATTGTTCCTTGAAGGTGACAACGAAGGTCAGTAAAGTGGTTAAGGCAGCATACGGCGTGATTTCCTTCATTGGATGGGATATTGAGTAAAGGAGTTGGCAGGTCATGTTACAGTTGTATTGGACTTTGCTTCGACTACATTTGGAATAATACATGCAGTTCTGATCACCACGTTACCAAAAGGATGTGGATGCTTTGCTTTGGAGAGGGTGCAGAGGAGGTTCACCAGGATTTTGTCTGGTATGGAAGGGGCTAGTTATTTAGGAAGTTAGAATAGATTCGGATTATTTTCATTAGATAGACAAAACTTGACTGGGGACCTGATTGAGGTCTACAAAATCATGGGATGTACAGACAGGGTGGAGAGCAAGAAGCTTATTTTTCCCCAGAGTGCGGTGAATGGAACAGATGACTGAGATAAAGCGGGTTATATAGACTGGAGGACCAAACTGAGATAGGGAGGGTAGTCGTGATTGAAGATGTTCATAGATATAGGAAGGTTTACTTTTGCAGATAATTTCGACATGGAGGGTGAGGAGTCTGAAGGATTTTTTAGAAGGACGGTAATCTTGTTTGGAGACAGTTTCACAGATAAGGGAGCATTAGTAACCGTCTCTAGTTTGGTCAAAGTGGGAAGGTTTGTAGGGGAGGGTGACATTTACACAGATAGGGGTCTAAGAGCTGGAGAAGGTTATGGAGTAAATGCATAGAGATCCAGGAGGAACTTACATTGATAGGGTGGGTGCTGGCTACAGGAGGATGTCCCACAGATAGTGAGTCTTGTCAGAACTGGATTGGGAGAGTCACAGGCTTTCACTGGTTTCTGAAGATCCGTAGTGCTGCAGGGTCCTGAAAGGATTGTAGAGTCTCCAGCGAGTGATCCTGTCTTTAGGACTGGAAGAGGTTACGTTGATACAGAAACTTTGAAGACAATGTATGCCGTTTTCTTTTTTCTTGAACAGAGCCTCAATATCCCTCACGAGCGAGGGATCACAAAACCTGCCAGCTTTTCCCTTCACACTAACAGGGACACACTGACCCTGGATTCTTGATATCACACTTTTAGAAGTCTACAAAGTCTATAGTCATTCTTTTTCCTTCAAGCAGACTCACCCAGTTGATGGGAGCATGATGTGGAGCAGCCTGTGTTGGACTGGAATGTACAATGTTAAAAATCACACAACACAAGCTTCCAGTCCAATAGGTTTATTTGGAGGCAATAGGTTTCAGAGAGCAGCTTCATCATCAGGTGGTTGTGGAGCCCAATCATAAGACATAGAATTTATAGCAACAGGGTCCTAGCGTCGTGGAATGTAAAATCAAACAAATTAAATGTTAATTTTATCTTTTAGGTTGATCACCTGCGCTTTGAAAGCTAGTGTTTTGAAATAACCCGGTTTTGTGTGATTTTTAATTCACTCAATCGACCCCTGCTCGATCCTGCCTAATGGCCCCAAAACTGGCCATGCTCCAGTTAAAGACCTTAATCTGTGGAGTTGTCTGATCTTCTTCAATAACTATGTTAAAACGAAGACAGTTGTGGTCACTGGACCCAAAGTGCTCTTCGATTGCCACTTCAGTCACTTGTCCGACTTCGGTTTCTGAGGGGAGTTCCAGTGTTGCTCCTACCTGAGTAGAGTGGGGCCTCCTATATATTGATCTGGGGAAATTTCTTGGACACATTGAACAAATTCCACCCAATAGGGGCCTTTTACACTCTGAGTGTCCCAGTCAATACAATGGAAGTTAAAATCTCCAAACAGCACTATTCTATTATTTCTATAGGTACCTGCAATCTCTCGACACATCTGTTCTTCTAGTACTCGCTGGCTCTTTGGGGGTCTAGAGCACCATCCTAGTCGACTGACCATCCCCTCTTTGTTTCTAACTTCTCACCATATGTCCTTATTTTATGACCCCTTAAGAGTGTCCTCTCTAAGCACTGTTTTTATGTCCTCCCTTATCAAATGGACAACTCCCTCTCCTCACTTACTTGTCCCTCTGTCACGCCTGTAGCTTCTGTATCCTGGGACAATGAGCTGCTAGTCCTGCCCTTCTCTCAGCCCTGTTTCTGTTATGGCTATAATATCCCAGTCCCCACAATAATCCATGCTCTGAGCTTGTCAGCCTTACCAGTCAGGCCTCGTGTGTTGAAATGAATGCCCTTTAAACCAAACATCTTTTCCGTCCCTTGACTGTGCCCCAGAATATCCTGAATATGAAACTTGCTCTGATGGCTAATGTATTTTCCCCTGACTTTTCAATTGTCCCTCTCTTATTAAGAGTCCCAAATTCCTGCCTAACTAGTTTATACATTCCACAGTAACACTACCAAATCCCCCTCCAGTGATACTGGTGAACCTCTGGTTCAAGTCCAACCCATCCTCTTGTCCAGGACACCCCTAACCCAGAAGATATCCCAATGATCCAAGAATTGAAAACGCTTGCCCGTACACCAGCTCCTCAGCTACAAATCCATCCAACCTATCTTTCTATTTCCCTATCCACTGGTGAGTGACACTGGGAGCAATCTGGAGATCACTACCGTTGAGGTCAGCTTTTTAACTTCTTCCCTAACGCGTGATACTCATTTCACAGGATCCCATTCCCTTTGTCTACCTCTGTCATGTGCACTGATGTGCACAATGACCTCTGGACATTCACTCTCCAACTTCAGAATGTTCTGTAATCGCTCAGAGACATCCTTGACACTGTTACCCGCGATGCAGCACACCGTCCTGGTTCTGCAGCCACACAATTTCCTGTCTGTCCCCTTCACAATGGAGTTTCCTGTCATTACTGCTATCATTAGACAGGATCTGACAAACAGAGACTTGGAGGAAATGCCTGCCGTTGGGGCTTTATTTGCAAAGTGGGAATATTTCAAACTGATACCGTGAGGATCCATGGCCAGTGTGTTCCTTGAAGAGTGAATGGCAAAGGCAGCAAGTTCAGCAAATACTGAGCAAGTGATATCGTGAGTTTGATAAATAAAATACAGTGCAATAAACACAGGTGAAGCCCTTTACAAGTATAGAGAGGGCAATGGGGGTCCTTAGAAAAGACGGTCAAACAATGGTCATGAAATATCCTTGGCAGATAGTGTTATGGAAAAGCCACAAGGAATTTTACCAGTACAGTTAGAGTCAGAGGATTACTGGTGAAAGAGTGAGGCCTGTTAGAAACTAAAGGGACGATCTGTGCATGGAGCCAGAGGAAGTAGGTGAGGTCTTCAATGAATACTTCTCATCTGTATTCACACAGGAGAAAGGCATTGTAGCTGTAGATTTCAGTTGAGATGGTGAGGTTGTGGAACATGTAAAGATCAATCAGGAGGAGGTATTAAAAGTTTTAACAGGCATAAAGGTGGAGGAATCCCCAGTGCTCAATGAGATGCATCCCAGGGTGTTGTGGGAGGTAAGGAAGGAGATTGCTGGGGCCCTGGTGGATATATCTAATACTTTATTGGCCACAGGTGAAGTGCAGAATGACTGGAGGATCGCTAATGTGGTTCAGTTGTTCGAGAAGGGCAGTAGGGATAGGCCCGGTAATTACAGAGCAGATAGTCTGACAGCAGTGGGAGGGACATTATTGGGAGCAATTCTGAGGGACAGGATGTATCAACACTTGGAAAGGCAGGGATCAACTTGGCTGCATCATCACGGATTTGGTAGAGGAAGATGCCACCTCAGGATTTCAGTTGAATGTTATGAAATGGCCTCTCCAAATATTGAGGAGAGCAGTGCCGATGATGTGGGTTACATGCAGGTCAGTAAGGTCTTGGACAATGTCCCACATGGAAGGCTGGTCCAAAAGGGAAGAGTCCATGGGATCCAAGGCAAGTTGGCAAATTGGATCCGCACCTGGTGGAGGCCTGTGTTTGTATTTGGAAGCACAGTATTTGGACCTATGCAGGAACCATTGCTGGTTATTATGCACATTAATGACTTGGATGTGAAAGCAGAAGGTATTATTAGTAGGTTTGCGGATGACATAAAAGGTGAGGGTGTTGTTCACAGTCAGGAAGGTGGTCTCACGTTCCAGCCTAAAATCGATCAGATGATAAACTGAGCAGAGTAAATTCAAATGTAGTTTACTTCTGATCAGTGTGAGGTCAAATCCTGTGGAAGGTATGATAAGCGAAGGATGGACAGAATGAACAGAAGTCCTTGTGAAGTATTGAGGAACACCGGGGACTTGGTGTCCAAGTCCAAAGATCCCTGAAGGTGTAAGCACAGATAGACCGGGTGGGGAAGGCACCTGAACTGGGAGCGGGAAGGTGATCCATATCTTGATGGGGTGAGTTGCTGCAGTTGCTCGAGAAGATTTAAACTGGTCTGGCAGGGCTGTGAGGCCCTCAACAGTTAAGGCAGATGAACCCAGGGCACAGATGGGGTCCTGGGAATGGGATATAATAGGTATTGTAGAATTGCACAACAGATGGACTGGCAACAGCTCATTGTTGCATGGAACAGATGCTGTAGGAAGGATGGAACAGGAGGTAGAAGAGGAGCAGCGGTGATGGGTTTGATTGGGGGAAACATCACAGCAGTATTTAGAGAGAATATTCACGTGGAATCACCCAGTTAAATAATATTAGTGGAACTGTGAAAAAATGTTCATCAGTTTGCTATGATTGTACTGAAATTGTACTACAGCGGAAGTTAGTGGGAGATGGAGCAGCAATTCTGTCAGGAGATCTCAGATATCTGTTAGAATAAGAGAGTTGTAATCGTAGGGGATTTCAACCTTTCCAAACCTGGACTGGCATTGCTGCAGTGTTAACCATTTGGATGGAAAGAATTTATTAAGTGCGTTCCAGAAACTCCAGTCAATATGTAAACGGCCCAACTGGAGAATGGGGCTAAACCTGACCGCCCCTTGGTAAACAAATTAGGGAACGGGACTGAGGTGTTAGTGAGGGAGCACTTTGGAAAGTCACCACAATTGTATTAGATTAGAAATAGCTTTGGTGAATCACAGGGCTGGTCCACAAGTTCATGTTAGAAAATTGAGCAAGACCAGTATTGATGTTATTAGACATAATGATTTTAAAAAGTGGAAGCTATTTGCAGGTAAAGGGAACTCGAGCAAGTCGGAATATTTTAAATGAGAGATAAAATGCATGGTCCCGTTTGTGTGCAGCTCTATGCTAACAGAATTAGGAAACACTGGCTGACTGTTCAAGCTCTGGTCAAGAACAAGAGAGCACATGCCAGGTAGAGCCAGCTGGATCAAGGGAATCTCTGAGGATCACAGATGCTCCATGAATACACTTTGGATGGAAATCAGAAATGCAAAAAAGGTCATGAGATAGCTTTGGCAGATAAGGTTAAGGAGAATCCAAAGAAAGTTTGCACATGTATGAAGAACAAAAGAATAGCGAGCGACAAAACCATTATCCATAATGATCTACGAAGGCAACGGTGTGGGAAACCACAAGATCCTAAACAAATATTTCACTTTGCGACTTACTGTGGATAAAGACTGAGGAGCTCTGGCAACTAAACAGTGTTTGGCTTGACCACGTCTGGAATACTGTGTGCAATTCTGGTCTCAGTGCCATCAGAAGGATGCTGTGGAACTTGAAAAGGTTCCGAAAAAATGAGCAATGATGTTGCCAGGTTTGGAGGGTTTGAGCTACAAGGAAATACCTAATTAACTGGGCGATTTTCACTTGAACATGGGAGGTGCAGGAGTTATCTTATAACGGTCTTTAAAATCATGATGGGCGTGAATAGTCAAGACATTTTCTCCCGACTTGGGGAGTCCAAACTACAGGGAATAGCGTTAAAAGTATGCGTGGAACTGTTAAAAGCGACCTAAGAGACAGCTGGTTCCCACAGAGGGTGGCACATGTATGGAATAAGCTGCCAGAGGAAGTAATGGAGGCTGGTACAGATTTAATAGGCATCTGGATGGGTATATAAACAGGAAGGGTTTACAGGGATTTTGGCAAAATTCTGGCAAATGGGACTAGAAACATCATGCAGGAGCTGGTACGAAGGGTCTGTTTCCATGCTGTACATCTCTATGACTGTATGTTTTGAAATGAGTCCACATTATAGAAGAGGAGGTGCTGCAGGCTGTAAAACTCAAAGGTAGATGAATCCCCAGGATTGATCCAGAGTATCTCAGGACATTTGGCAAGCTGGGAAAGAGATTGCGGCAAGATGATCAAAGATATTTGTACCATTGACATCATGTGCATGATGTACTGGAAGACTGGAGGGTGAAATAGTGGACAGTGAAGGAGGTTTGCTAAGATTACAAAGGGATCTTGAGGATATGGGTGAAATGGCTGAAAACCCTTGGATGGAGTTCAATCTGAATAAATGTGAGGTAATACAATTGGTAGAACAAACAAGGGTAGATCCTATTTATTAAATGACAGGACCTTCAGTAGTATTGTAAAACAGAGACACCTCGGGGTTCAGGTACACAACTCTTCGAAGTGTGCCACATGGAGAGACAGGATGGTTATGAAGGTGCTGCCACACTTGGTTTCATTGCTTAGTCCGTTGGGTACAGGAGTTGGGAAGTCGCGTTTAGATTGTACAGGCCATTGGTGGGGCCTCTTCTGGAATACTGTGTCCAGTTCTGGCCGCCCAGTTGCAGGAATGATATTATTAAGCTGGAGTGTGTTCAGATGAGATGTACCAAGATGCTGCTGGGTGTGGAAGGTTTCAGTAATAAGGAACGGCTGGATAGACTGGAATTTTTCATTGAGGTCTGAATGTTGAGAGGCGACCTGATAGAAGTTTATACAATAATGAGGGAGATAGATATAGTTATCTTTTACCGTGGACAGGGGAGTTTCAAAAGGATGTACATTTTTAAGTTTAGAAGAGAGACATTAAAAAGAAAGACATTAGGGGAAAATTGTTGCACATGGGAGGTTTGCATGTGGAATTAATTTTGCAAACAAGGGGTGAATGTCAGGTCAATTATAATATTGAAAATACATTTGGATTAGTACAGGAATAGGAAAGGTTTGAAGGGATATGATCCAGAAACAGGCAGGTGGGATGGGATTAGTTTTTGATTTTATTCAGTTGATGCTGAATAGCTTCCATGCTGTATGACTCGAAATATAATGTGTCATTATTTGATACGGAATGCAAGGGAAAGCCAGGGAACAACAGATCGATGAGGGTGGGTAAGTTATTGGAGATTATTCACAGAGGTAGCATACCCATGCATTTGGAAAGACAAGGACTGAGCACGGACAGACAGCATGGCTTTGTGAAAGGGAAAACATATCTCATATACTTAACTAAGTTTGTTGAAGATGTGGATGGGTATATGAATAGGATAGGTGAGGAGGGATATGGGCCGGGTACTAGCCAGTGGGACGAGATTGGGTTGGGATATCTGGTCGGCATGGACAGATTGTACCGAAAAGTCTGTTTCCATGCTGTACATCTCTATGACTCTATGTGAGCAAGGAGAGAGATGAAGACAGAGCAACAGACACCCTTTCTCGATTCAGCAAGGGAATGAAAACGGTTGAGCATGATACATTGGTTATTTAGGTTGGATCCCAACGGATCAGGGAGAGCTAGCCATCTGCATAAAAAATGGGATGACAGTGGGAGGCAGAGGGTGGTGGTAGAGGCTTGTTGTTCAGACTGGAAGCCTCTGACCAGCGGTGTGCCATAAAGACTGGTGCAGGGACAACTATTGTGCATCATTTCCATAAAAGATATGAGTGAAAATATAGGAGTCCCTGTTAGTATATTTGTGGATACCAGGATTAGTAGGATAGTGGGCAGGTATTACAGTTATCGAAGGGGGTCTTAATCCACGGGGCCACTAGGCCAAGGAGTGAAAGATGAAATTTAATTCAGATGTTGGATTTTTGTTAAGACAAACCAGGGAGGACTAACACAGTTAATGGTCGGGCCCTGGCCAGTGTGCTCGAATGGAGAAAGACCAAGGGGTGCAGTGACATTGTTCCTTGGAAGTGGCATCACAGGTGGACAGCGTGGTGAAAGCAGCATTTGGTACACTTCATTGGTCAGAGCATTGAGTACATGAGTTGCAGATATTTGTAACATTGTCATCACTATTTCTCCTAGGCAGAGGAGGCTACGGGGTGACCTTATACAGCTTTGTAAAACCGTGCGGGCCATAAGTAAGGTGAACAGCCAAGGATAGGTGAGTCCAAAACTGGAGGGTATAAATGCGAGGTGAGAGAGCAAAGATTTAAAGAAGGAGCTGAGGAACAACATGTTCCACAGAGGATGGTGCATAGACAGAATGGACTGGCAGAGGAAATGGTAAAAACAAGTACAATGACAACATGAAATAGACACTTGGGCAGGATCATGGAGAGGAGATGGTTTGAAGGGCCATGGGCCAAATGCAGGGAAACGTTACTTGTCACATTTAGGAAAGTTGGGCAGCATGGACAAGTTCAGCCAAAGAGTCATGCAGCACAGAAACAGACCCTACGTCTCAGTTATTGGAGGAGAGACTATCAAGACAGACATATTGTCAAGACTGAAGCATGTTAGAGAGATATGGATGGTAACCTGGACTGGATCAAAATTCAAATATGTGAAGGGATTGGTGAGAGGGGAGGAGAAGACAGAGATAGGAACTGTTTTTGGTGTTAGAATGATTAAAGTCACTGATCCACAAGACATGCGTAGATAGAGCATTGGAGAGGGAACACAGAGCAGAAAGTTCCCAGGCAGCATTCCCACTCTCTCGTGGGAGGTCTGCTTTCCATTCTGTTGTACTGATGCTCACTAAGACAGTTCAGGCCTGGATTCAGAACTGTGACACTCCCAATGCTGTCCGAGTACAATAATACTTAAAGTAGGGTTGGTGATTGAGTCTGGTGTGTGTCTGTACTGTGCACCCCTTCCAGCACTGTATCTGTGTCATGTTTTGTTAGCTAATGTTTGGAGCCCTCTCATTGCTCTCTGTACACTGTGAATGATCTTACCTCGCTTCAGGATTTATTGAAGGCTCCAGATCTCCCTGCCCTTCGTACTTCTGGCTGACTAATCATCTTCAATGAGGTGATGGATGAGACACTCAGCAGTTGGGAAGTCTATTGAGTCAGGAACTTCCTGAGTATGTACAGGAGACAGAGAAATGGGCAGAATGGGGAATTATCTAATGCAGTGAGGGGTACACTGCAAATGGCACTGTGTCCTACAGAGATCTGGAAAATCCCAAGCTCCGTCCCTGGCCTATGCAGCCTCGTCTCTCTGGAATGGAGAATTCTGTTGGCTCAGGACCTGGAGTAGCTACAAGAGTGAGAGGCACTGACAGAGGCAGCACTTAGACTCACACTGTGATGGACCACATGGAGAGATACTGAGTGATATCACCAGCGTGCAGGAAGGTGTCAGTATCAAATAATTGTGCAGGAAGAAGGGGTTTTGATTCATATTGCACTGTGATGAGCAACCTGTCAGCAGGCGAAGTGATGGCCCTGTGGTATTACTGTGAGGTAATTTATGCAGAAACTCAGTGAATGTTCTCTGGACACAGGTTCAAATCCCACCATTGCAAATGATTGAATGTGAATTAATTGCTTCAAAAAGATGTAATTAAAAACCTGTAAGTGAGTATTAAACAATTGCTGATGTTAAGAAAAATCCAACAGGTGCAGTCAAGTCTTAAGTGAAGTACTCTAAGATGGGTCTGGGATATCATAGTTATTACAGAAACAACAGCTGAGGGAGGGACAGGACAGGCAGCTCAATGTTCCAGGGGACAGATGCTGCAGGAAGTACAGAAGGGGAGCTGAGAGAGGAGGAGAGCTGCTGGTTCTGATGGGGTGAAACATCCCAGCAGGACTGAGAGAGGATATTCCTGCAGGATCGCCCAGTGAAGCTGTGTTCGTGGAATTAATCAATAACAATGGGTCTTCCCTTTCCTCGGATTGTTCTACAGACCCCGAGAGCCCCGCCCTCCTGCACCTTGACCTTCTCAAGATGGCGGCCCTCAGGCTCGCGCTCCCTCTTCCCTCAAACAAATGGCGGCCGTGACCCAGGGCCACTTCCCTGATCAGAGACCACAACCTCCTTAACCGGGCATAGAGGGTCTTTTTAACCATTTTTCCCGGATTATTGAATTCCCTCCGCTCCTTTCTCCCAGCGAGACTCCTACACACCGGCTCTGGGCGCCGCTCTCGGAAGCAGATCGCAACGGCTGCTGGAGAAAGCAGCTCCACGTCTCTCTCTCTCTCATGATCAGTGTGACACTGCGCATGCTGTCCATAGAAACCAAACTGCACATGCGTCTGAGGTTATTGGTGGGTTTATACACAATATTCATATCCGCACGGAATCATGGGTGAAATCTTTGACATTAACATTCGCTCTCTCGAGCTACAGTCATAGAGATGTTTTGCATGCAAACAGACTGTTTGGCCCAACACAACCATAACAGCCAGGTATGTAAATTACCAATTGTTCTGGGAGTTTGAAAAGAAGTTTATTACTCGACTTGTGAAAATCGATTGGAAACATGTATGTTATCAGATTTCCATCTCAACTATTTCTTAAAATCTCACATTGATTTATGCTCGACTACGTAGTGAGAATGATCAATCCTGCAAAACTGTTTGCTTTCTGACCAATCCTGAAGCGTTCACTCCCCGAGAATGCGTTGGTCCCGCTCCTCATTCACTCTATTTGGAGTACCGGCTGCTGCTCGGTCCTCCAGTGCTGCTCCTTCCTCCCAATTAGAGAGTTGATTTAGGCGTGACTCACAGGCTCAGGGACATGAAAAGTTAGAGTCGATGCCTTGTGAAGGATGTAGTGAAAATACCCCGAATCTTGTACTGAGAGGCCTGGGTTCAATTCACAGCTTGTGCAGGTGTGTGTAATAACAACTTTGAACAGGCTTATTAGGAAAAAACAAGGGAAGTCAGGAACAGAATTAAAATGATAGAAAATGCATGCAATGTGGTGGGGCTCTCAATGTCACATGATTGTAGTCTTTAGCAAGTGTTTCAGGGCCCCTGAACAGACGGTTGCACACCTGGTGCATAACCAGATACCATGATTGTGGGGCAAAGTATTCTGGTGGGATATAGAGGTGCTTTTGTGGAAGGCGTTCGATTTTGGAGGTGAAAATATGTGAGAAGGTTTTGTATGGAGCTACCTGTTCCACTCCTGTTTCAGCGTCGTATTATTGCCCTAGCTCTACCTCATATATGTTTGGTAGAGATCAGTGGCATTTCGTAAGCCCACAATACAAGATCTGTCAATCAGGTTAAGACAGTAGAAATCTCTTGTAGCACGATAGTCACAGAACAATACAGCTCAGAACAGGCCCTTTGGTCCTTGATGTTGTGCCAAGCTGTGAACTATTCTCAGCTCGTCACTCTATACTATCCCAAAATCACCCATGTGCTTAACTAAAGGATTCTTTAAATCGACCTAAATTGGCTGAGTTAACTACATTGGTAGGTAGTGCATTCCACGCCCTAACTACTCTCTGACGAAAGAACCTGCCTCTGACATCTGTCTTAAATCTCTCACCCCTCAATTTGTAGTTATGATCCCTTGTGCACACTGATATCATCATCCTCGGAAAAAAAGACTTTCACTGTCTACCCTATCTAAGCCTCAGATAATCTTTTATGTCTCCATCAAATCTCCTCTTAGGCTTCTTGCTAATGAGAACAGGTACAAATTTCTCAACCTTTCCTCATACGACCTTCCCTCCTGACCAGGCAACATCCTGGTAAATCTCCTCTGCACCTTTTCCAATGCTTCCACATCCTTCCCGAAACATGGGAGGCAGAACTGCACACAATATTCCAAGTGTGGCCGCACCAGCGTTTTGTGTAGTTGCAGTATGATATTGCAGCTCCGGAACTCAATCCCTCTATGAATGAAACCTAACACACCTTATGCCTTCTTAACAGCACTATCCAACTGGGTGGCAACTTTCAGGGATCTATGTACATAGACTCCAATATCCCTCTGCACATCCACACTACTAAGACTCTTTTCATTAACCCAGTACTCTGCTTTTTTTGTTATTCTTCCCAAAGTGCATCACCTCCCATTTAGCTGCATTGAACTCCATTTGCCACCTCTCAGCCCACTTCTGCTGTTTATCCAAGTTCCCCTGCAACCTGTAACATTCTGCCACACTATCCACTACACCACCGACTTTAGAGTCGTCTGCAAATTTACTAATCCATCTACCTATGCCTGCGTCTAAGTCATTTACACAAATGACAAACTGCAGTCGTTGCAAAACAGATCCTTGTGGCACACCACGAGTAACCGGACTCCAGGCTGGATATTTTCCATCAATCACCACTCGCTGCCTTCCTTCAGAAAGCCAGTTTCTAATCCAACCTCCTAAATCACCCTCAATTCCACGTCTCTGCATTTTCTCCAATTGCCTCCCATGTGGAACCTTATCAAAGGCTTTACTGAAGTCTGTGTATACTACGTCAACTGCCCTATCCTCATATACATGCTTGATTGCATTTTCAAAAAATCAGTGAAGTTTGTGAGACACTACCTGTCCTTGATGAAACCACAGGACGCCCTGCAGGATTTTCAGACAACGCCATCCTCCCTGTGACATGTACGTGCTGGCAAAGATTCGGTTGTGAAGTCGTGTCCCGCCTTTGCCAATATCGCCATGGTCTAACTACCTACATTCTGCTGGTCGAACTGTGATTCCACTCAGAATCACAAATGTGTCACAAACCACCTTAGATGTGCTGGCTCTCCACAGAGGTAAATGTGTTTCTCTTTTGGTACCATTTTCTTGCCTTCTCCCTGTAACTCTGCACACTTTTACTTTCAACATAAGTATCGAACTAGTTTTTAAAGAACTCGATTGAAACTGCGTCTTTGTCAATGTCAAGCAGTGATTTACAGACCCTAACCAATCCCTATGTGAAAACATTTCTCCTCATGTACATATCTCTTCTTTTATTAATGAATTTAAAACTCTGCCGAATCGTTCTCGACCCTTTCAGGCGTAGGGAGCATTCTCCCTTCCTTATATCCTCCGTCTAAACCACTAATTTCTTGGAAAGGTTTAACAAGTCCAGCTTTCTTCCTTCTGCTCTCCGGGGAGACCTGTCCCAACGTTCGAAATGACCTTTATTGTTGGCAGTGACATTGGTTTCTTTGCTGCAATCGGGCAGCAGTGAACACCTGATCCCCAGCTGTCACAGATGAAGACAATCCGAGTGAAATCCTCACTCACTGAGAGTCATCCCCACGGCCCTCAACTGCGGGGCTGCAGACTCTCTAACGCAGACGATAGGTTAACAATGGGACGTTGTTTCATCATCAGCCACTCTGTCCCAGAGACAGGAAGAGGGGCAGCATCAATGTGTGGCGTCACTCAAGCGCCGACTGAAGGTGTTCAGCCCATCGAGTCCATGGCGATTCTTTGTCGCTTGTGTGTCTCGGTGGTTATTCATAGTTGGTGATGTATGTCATAATACTGCGAAGCTGTGTCTGTATACTAATGCGGTCTCCAACAAGTTGACCAATTGTCACTCATGGCTTTTCATTTCACGGGGAGGACACTGCTGTGTGAAACAGCGTGAGGAATAACTGCAGGGCGTCATGCGCATAGAGCACTCTGCAACTGATATATCACACCTTCTCCAGTTTAGTCCCAGCTCTGGCAAGTTATTTTGCGAATCAGATCAGAGCAGACCGACAGTGAACAGGAAAAGAGCTTCCAGAACTTCACAAGAGTGTTTTCTCAATTGTGTAAATTTCCCTGGCTTTTCAGTACGAAATATTCATTTCAGATACATTAAGAGAAAGGAAGCAGAAAGTGAAACAACATGCAATACGTGGAATGAAGCTCTGTTACAGAGAAACACTGGCAGGGGCAGTACACACACTGAAAGCGGGAATGGTCAACGAGCAGAGGATGTTTTCAATCCATTAATCTTAGGGCTATGAGCCGAATACGCTCCCCCTGGGCCGCTCTGTTAGCGCTGACCATAGAAGTTTCACACAGTCTTCAACTTTTCGTCTGGCGTGTGGCATGAACCACAGAGGACGATTACAAAAGGTCTTCACTAATACTCTGTGGCGCAGATGTATTTTGTCTGTGTCAATATAACCTGTGTGTAACTTTTTACATTCTGTTGGTTTCACTATGATTTTACTCAGAATCTCAAAACATGTCACAGTGCAAAGTGAGGCCATTCAGTCCGCCTTCGCTGTGCTGGCATCAAACATTAAGGAAATGTAGGGTGTAGGTTTGCTCGCTGAGCTGTAGGTCTGATATCCAGACCTTTTATTTCCTGGCTAGGTAACATCATCAGTGGCGACCTCCAAGTGAAGCGAAGCTGTTGTCTCCTGCTTTCTATTTATATCTTTCTGTTGGATGGGGTTCCTGGGGTTTGTGGTGATGTCATTTCCTGTTCCTTTTCTGAGTGGTTGATACATGGTATCGAGATCTATGCATTTGTTTATGGCGTTGTGGTTGGAGTGCCAGGCCTCGAGGAACTCTCTGGCATGTCTTTGCTTAGCCTGACCCAGGATAGATGTGCTGTCCCAGTCGACATTGTGTTTTTTTTTCATCCGTGTGTAGGGCTACGAGGGAGAGAGGATCGTGTCTTTTTGTAGCCAGCTAGTGTCATGTATCCTGGTAGCTAACTTTCTTCCTGTTTGTCCTACGTAGTGTTTGTGGCAGTCCTTGTATCGAATTTTGTAGACGACGTTAGTTTTGTCCATGGGTTGTACCGGGTCTTTTAAATTTGTTAGATTTTGTTTGAGAGAGTCGGTGGGTTTCTCAGCGACTAGGAAATGTCTGTGTGGTTCGACTGATTGACGTTATTTGATTGATTGATTGTCACATGAACCCGAGTACAGTAAAAACCTTTGTTTGCGATTGGTAAAGGCAGATCATAGGAATCAAAGGCATGCAGATCACACCATGAGAAAAACAAAACTTTGAACAGATTAAGGCTTTCAGTTACTCCACACAGGACGTGCACTCGGCAAAATCCACATTAACAGGATCATCATCATTTGAAGTTAGAGAATCCATTTCTCCGCCGAGTAACGGCCGACAAGAAACGGCTGTTGTGTGTCTTTAAGCTTCGGTACATTGATCTGACCTCGATCTGATCACAATTATACTTTCTGAGTCAAACATGGAACTGGATGCAAAACTCCAGGGTTCAAGTGTAACTTCTCGCACTTGCATCATCCACCCGAGGCGATATCACACCCAAGACATACAAGCCAGACCGCAGCAGAAGCATGATCCATAAATCAGGTGAGTTTGCTTTTAAAAAAAAAACAATTCTGTTGCTTCGGAGTGAAGGTAGCACTTGAGTTTTAATAACAGTTCCTTGCCATTCTGAATTCTGATTCCCCGGAGGCAGTGTTAGCCACTTTACCCGCGAGTGGGCCCCCACAGTGGCAGCTGGATGAACTCATCTTTTCTTGGCAATCAGTGTCGTGGGAGAGCAATGTGAGTCCGCTCTTCAGCTTCCTATCAAACACGGGCTTGTGGAGCGCGGGAGGGGGCGAGGGGAGTTATGGAAATTCTGGAAAGTGGAACAAAATGGAGATCACGCATTCACAGGACCTCATCTCCTTTTGGGAACCTTGAGCAAATAACGCCATCGGAGATAAATAGGAATGTGTGCAACTGCAGAGAAAGAGAGAATCTCTCTCAGTCATCGGGAACAGTTTATGTGTCCTTCTCGAATTCACAGGAGGACTGTTCTGTCTGAATCAACATGGAATGTTACTGCAGCGAGTCCTGTCGCTCGGGCACATTGCACCTGATGTGTATAAGCTTTATCACGTTACCACCAGCTCAGAGAGTAGATTTCACAGCTCACATCATCCCAGAGTGACAGGGAACAGAAAAAGGCGATTCAGACCATCATCTTACCACCTGCTGGGGAGAAAATGGATGTGGTAGAGCAAACAGTCCCGACCAGTGCATGTTCCCAGCATTTAAATTCTTGGTCTGTGTGACAACAAAACGAGGAACCAGGAACTGATTGTCTTGCTTCTTAAAACAGGGGTGAAAATTTGCAGAACATAGATACATCTACCTGCTGTTAGTGCAATGATGAACAGCAGCTTACAGTTCACAGAGTGTGGTCTGACCACTGGTTTATGGGCTCAGCACGCTCCAACTGGGACCCTCTGCTCACGGGATTTGAGCACAAACAAAGGAATGACTAAGTGACAAAACCTGTTGAAACGGATTCTGTGAGGAATTGAAAGCGATGGAATGAAAAGCCCCTTGAGAGCGGAATGCAACATTATCTGTGAAGAGATCGTTTTCCAGACTGGAGGAGGGTGGGCAGTGCTGTTTCCATAGATCAATATTAGGTTAGATAAACTGAATCAGCGTCGAATGTTATTGTAGGGAGCCCTGTCGCCGAGACCCACTGTTCCTTTTGTACAATGGTACAAAATCACGGACCTTTTGTGTAGAGGGGACAACTTCAAAATCCTTACTGAGGCAAAACGCACAAATGAGCGAAACAATAAAGCAACCATAGGAACTGGTGTGACGTGACGGGGTAAACCTCCTCTGCTAATGTAAACCAACAAGACAGAAATGATTCACCCGTGCTGTCTTCTGTTAAAATTCAACAGGCAAAGAACTAACACAATAATCACTACTTAAAGTTAAAAATAACAACTTGATTGTT
The DNA here is from genome assembly GCF_047496795.1 of Chiloscyllium punctatum. Classification (NCBI taxonomy): domain Eukaryota; kingdom Metazoa; phylum Chordata; class Chondrichthyes; order Orectolobiformes; family Hemiscylliidae; genus Chiloscyllium; species Chiloscyllium punctatum. The sequence continues at coordinate 95,283,131 of NC_092744.1, forward strand.
TTTTATTGACAGAGAACAATCAACCTACAACTCCTTTCTCTAAACCATATGCTCTACAATACCTTCCCCAACTTCGACCCCAATAACTTTTACAAAAACATTCAAATTTAAAAACTTGCTAGTTGTCGAATCTTGTCTTTGTATCTTCCTCTGTAGATTTTTTTCTCCAGGTCGGTGTTGATGCTTTTTTTCTATGCAATCTATTTCTCCAGATAGGCACCTTTTGGAGATTTTTCTAACATCCTACATCTGTTGGTCTTTTAGCTGCTCTCTTTGCTGTTCTTTGCAGCTCTGGGTAATTATTCAAATTGTCCGATATTTGTCCCACACAACGTTGGATCTTTTCATTGGTTTTAATATTGTAAAAATACCAAATTCAAACCTGATTGGGGCATAATTTAAACTGATTGTCCAAATTCGAATTTGTTTTTTGTATCCATGTAACACAGCTCTTAGTTGTTTCGAGCAAATATTATGTTGTTGCCTTGTTCTGGACTCCTTGTGCTAGCCAGACATTTCAGCACCATTTAACGTACGTTAAACCCACAACTTCATGACACCGGCATTTGCTAAGACAGTCTATTTCGCTCAACATCGCTCTCTATCAATCTGATATCGGATGTGCCTGAGATTTGAACAATCTCTGGTGTATGTTAATCAAAACTGCCCTATTCTCATAACCTCAGATTTAACATGCCCCCTTACTTATGTCTAACAATATTAATTGATGTCTCACTGTGTTACTTCAGCACACGCTGAGAAGAAATGAAAATGAGAACAGTCACCTGTGTGACTGTGATTTGACCCAATGTTGCTGCAGACAACAATTCAGCTGTAAGGGAAATAACCCTCATCTTTCCTGTACAGTTAATGAGATTGCATTGCAAAGTGGTAAGTTTTAATGAGTTGAATTAGACCCAACATCGTTTCTCAGAACGAAATTTACTGGGATATAAAGACATGATGAAATACACGGGGTTTGGGGGGTTCCATTTGCTTAGGAAGGATATGGTCAGAGTTCCCTTGATACAATATCGTTAGAGACGACGGAAATGAGATTTACTGGGAGATAAAGACACGAGAAAAGAAAAGAAAGAGGTTTAATGGGATAGTGGAATAGATGAAGATTCATGAGACATAAATCAGGAACGACTGAGTTTTGTCCTAATGGAGGTTTTCTTGCGGATGTGAGGTTGGTAAGGGCAAATAAGAGGCAAATTACCTCGTTCAGGTCAGTGGATAACTAGAGGTTAGAACTTCATAACCATCGAGGAACGACAAAGACGTTTGCAGCAGGTACTTTTTATCCTGAGTTTTTGAAATCGGTGATGATTTTTCAGAAAGGAAAAAAACATTTTAGAAGATGATTCCAGCATATTTGAAAGGCCACATGCAGACACAGAAGGAGCGAATTTAACCGGGGCAGGGATTCTGGGCTGCCTGGATGGGGAGGCAAAAGTGACACACTCACGAATTGTTTAGCGTTCATCGGAAAGAAATTGCATAACACCTGCAACTGAACATGTTAAGTATAAGAAGAGCTGGTGGTGTTGAAAGGTTCAGCAGCTGGTTCGACGTGAACTATTACAAAGTGTGAATGTACTGAGCTGCTTGTTTTAGCTTTGCATTAAATGGAAGCCGGTTAGCTCAGTCCGCTGGCTAACTGGTTTATGGTATAGAGTGAGACTAACAACGTGGGATTAATTGCCGCACTCTCTCAGGTTGCCATAAGCATCATCATCCCCACCACTCATGTGATCTGTAATACAGTTATTACTCTAGTGAGTAGGAACGGACCTGTCGATGTCAAGCCATCTGTTGCCTTGAACATTTGGTCACAATGACCAGGAACGGGACTGAGTCCATTTAATACTCACTGATCTCCTCATTAAAAATCCAGCGACAAGACTCGTCCTTATTCCTGTTCGAACTCTCTGTTCTGCACAGCAGCAAAAATATTTGTCATGACGTTACCAGTATCACTGACAACATTCAGTCTACCCAAAGAGATAAATCTAATTCCTTTCGAACGGTTTAATGAGCTGTGTGAGTTTGCAGCAAACAGGATGATAGGAAACGAGTTGAACAGCCTTTTCAAGAATGTAATTCAGTGCAGTGTCAGAGATTTGAAAAAGGTCATCAAGCTAAAATATCACCTCTGTTTCTCGATCCACAGATGGATAGTTACCTGGGGAATATGTGCAGTTTTACAGTTAATAATTGATACCTTTCCCAAAGACAGAACAATCCCACAAATCAGAAACTGGAGTTTTATATTAGATGCTGCTTTATTCGACATTATTCTTCAACTACGCTTCAGTTTGATGCTCCAATAATTCCTGATCAACGTCAGTAAAACCAGCGTTAGATAAGGATTGAAATTACAACTGCGGCATTTTAACACGCTGTTGAGGACCAAGCGCTGATCAGTTGTTCCACTGGAGCCGCCGGCAACAAGCCGATAACATGCCCTACTCGTAACTCTGGGACTTTCGACCCGCATGTTCTAATTTTGCTGTGGTTCTGAAGTTGAAGTTTAGGCAGAAGAGGAGGAAATGATATGGACCTGTGACGTTTCGAGCATCAGGTTCAGAAATGGGACACAGAAAAATGATGCACAAAATAGACTCGATTGAAAACTGGATTTCTGTCTATCGCTGCGTTGTTTACAGACAATGTCATATTGTCGCTGTCTCAGGGCTTCTCATTCGGTCGGCTTCAATTTGGCGCAGGATTCGATTCAACGACACTTCACTAACTTCCTTCTGCAAGGTCCGACAGACAACATGAAACGTACTGCGTTCATCATCAATCTTCACCATGGCTACATCCAAGGACATGATGCACAGTTTTCATGAATACTGAAGATATAAGAATGTCATGCAAGATTAAATTGAATTTCAGTTTAAATTATAAAATGATAAGAATCCAGAGTAAGATACTGAATTTCCCAAATTCATGATTATTACCATGGCCAGAACTCTAGCCAGGCAAAGGGGAAATCTGTCCCTGAATCCCCAATACCTGCACGGCCGTTTGCTCCATGTGCCCAGTTGGAAACCTGTGTGAAGGACCATGCAGTCTGACAGATCGCCTGGGAGAATCCTCCACTGTCTGATCTAAAGCTACAACAAGAGCTGTGCATTCCAGCTGTAAGAGCAGTGGGTTAAAGGGGAAGACCTTGGTATTCCATGGTGTAGATTCACAGGGTCCTCATCATGTTATTGTTTAAAACCCTCTGTCAGATACAGCACAGACACAGAGGAACAGGAGGGGGCCATTTCGATCGCCAGCGCTACCCTGCCATTTGTTATCATCATGGCTGACCGAACACGTCAATGTCTCTTACCAGCCCATCCACATCAACCTGTCCCCCAAAGGGAAAAAAGACACTGAATAAACCGAAAAACTCTGCAACTGTGGGAGGGAAATGTGTTTAGAGACAGTGGGCATCTGCAGTGTGTATTGTGAATGCGAAGCCGATTCTGGGCTGATCATGTTTCAAGTGATATGATTCCCTCAAAACTCACCATCCAGAAAGTGAGGAATCTTCTCTGGTCAGTAGCAGGGAGGAGAAGTCCAGACGATGGGAACTGATGATGAATCAGCAGAACAATCATTGATTCAGCAGAAATCTGAACTAAACTCTGATTCTGGTGGGACTCAAACACACAAACTTTGAATCCCAATCTTAAAAATGCAGTAGAAGTCCAACACGTCTTTCACTGTGCCACAGAGCTGTACTAGCCTCCATTTTACTGCACCCAGAGTTATGGTGTTCAAGTATTTCATCAAACATCTGTTTATCCTCGCCCCAGTTTCCAGTACCTGGTCCTTATCCATGCATGCTCGAGCTCCTCAAGTGTTCGGCTAAATACGCCTGAAGTGTTTTGATGACTCTTCGCTTTACCACACGTTCAAAAGTGACTTCGAGACAAACAACACTCTCAGGATGTAAACATTCTTCCTAAATATTCCATGAACATCCTCTCTCTAGCGTTTCATTTATATCCCTGGTTATTAACCCTTCCCATAAGAAGTTTGTTCCTGTCACACATATCTATCCCTTTATGTGCACGTTAATCAATTTCTGTCTCAGCTTTCTCCACTCTCAGATGAAGAGCCCCAGTTTAGCTCATCTATCTTTTCATTGGCGAGAGTGTAGTGCTTTCAAAGCACAACAAGTCAGGCAGCATCCGAGGCGCAAGAGAATCGATGTTACGGGCATAACCCCTTCATCAGGAATGAGAATTTTGAGTCGGGTTTGATGGAGGGGAATAGGATTGGTTGTCAGGTAGCTGGGAAAGCGACAGGTGGATGAAGGTGCTGGAGAATGTGATAGTTCGGGGGGGGGGGGTTAAAATTGATGGCCGGGTACAGAGAGCATCGCTGAGTTGGAGGCTTTGCACTGGGATAATGTAGGGGTAGGTGAAATGACCCGTGTAGTTGCAGAGTCCTAAGGTGGAATATGAGACATTCTTCCTCCAGGCATCGGTTGGTAATGGAATGGCGGTGGCTTGCACCCGAAGCATCGGTTCCTCAGATTATGTCTGACGTGCTGTGCTTTTCCAGCTTACCTTCTCGACTCTGAGCTCCAGCACCTGCAGCCATCACTTTCGCTTATCTTTGCAGGGGGAATGGTCGAGCTCAGATACCACCTTGGTAAATCTCCTCTGACCACCATCCCGTGCAAACACACGTTTCCTGAAGGCTGGCGATCAGAACTGAATAAAGTTATCCAAAGGAAAAGCAGAAATATCTGAACAAAATCCGCTGGTCTAGTGCATCCTGGGATAGATTTTCGAGCCAAACGATCCGCCTTTGGAACGAATGGTATGTGTGGGTGGGGCAAGAACGTGAAAGAAGGTGCACAGGGCCTAAAATGATTGAACTCGATACTGGGTATTGAAGATTGCACGGTCTCTCAGCAGGAAGTGACTTACCACTCTTCCCACTTGCTCTGTGATATGCGGAAGCTGTGCAGCAGATCAAACTGAAATGAAGGCATGGGAACACAGTGGGATGTTGCAGTGACAGGAACCTGGAAGCTCAGGGTCATTTTTTGCTTGCAGACAGAATGTAGGTATATTCACTTTTGTCACCTGTGCTGTTTTTCTATCCCCAGTCTAGATGAGATCAGATTGTGAGCAGGAAATGCAGTTTACTAAATTGAGCGATGAGCACATAAATCATTGGAACCTTACACAATGAAGAGAGGCATCGTAAGCGAGCAGCATTACACATTCTGGGATTTCGTGGAATGGTGCCAGATGGGCAAGGCCTGGGGGGGGGGGGGGCGATTCTGGATTAGCAGTGCTGGAAGAGCAGAGCAGTTCAGGCAGCATCCGAGGAGCAGTAAAATCGACGTTTCGGGCAAAAGCCCCTCATCAGGAATACAGGCACAGAGCCTGAAGGGTGGAGAGATAAGTGAGAGGAGGGTGGGGGTGGGGAGAAAGTAGCATAGAGTACAATGGGTGAGTGGGGGAGGGGATGAAGATAGGTCGGGGTGTGGAGTGGATAGGTGGAAAAGAAGATAGGCAATTAGGACAAGACATGGGGACAGTGCTGAGCTGGAAGTTTGGAACTAGGGTGAGGTGGGGGAAGGGGAAATGAGGAAACTGTTGAAGTCCACATTGATGTCCTGGGGTTCAGAGGTGGAAAATGAGGCGTTCTTCCTCCAGGCGTCTGGTGGTGAGGGAGCGGCGGTGAAGGAGGCCCAGGACCTCCATGTCCTGGGCAGAGTGGGAGGGGGAGTTCAAATGTTCGGCCACAGGGCGGTGTGGTTGATTGGTGCTGGGGGCCCCGAGATTTTCCTTAAAGCACTCTGTTAGGAGGCGTCCAGTCTCCGCAATGTAGAGGAGAACGTATCAGGAGCAACGGATACAATAAATGATATTGGTGGATGTGCAGGTAAAACTTTGATGGATGTGGAAGGCTCCTTTAGGGCCTTGGATGGAGCTGAGGGAGGTGGTGTGGTCGTAGGTTTTGCAATTCCTGCAGTGGCAGGGGAAGGTGCCAGGATGGGAGGGTGGGTTGTAGGGGGGCGTGGACCTGACCAGGTAGTCACGGAGGGAACGGTCTTTGTGGAAGGCGGAAAGGGGTGGGGAGGCAAATATATCCCTGGTGGTGGGGTCTGTTTGGAGGTGGCGCAAATGTCGGTGGATAATTTGGTTTATGCGAAGGTCAGGAGGGTAGAATGTGAGCACCGGGGTCTTCTGTCCTTGTTACGGTTGGAGGGGTGGGCACTGAGTGCGGAGGTGCGGGTTGAGGATGAGATGCATTGGAGGGCATCTTTAAACACGTAGGAAGGGAAATTGCGGTCTCTAAAGAGGGATGCCATCTGGTGTGTTCTGTGGTGGAACTGGTCCTCCTGGGAGCAGATACACGGGAGGAATTGGGAATATGGGATGGCATTTTTGCAGGAGGTAGTGTGGGAAGAGTTGTAATCCAGGTAGCTGTGGGAGTCGGTGGGTTTGTCAAAAATGTCAGTTCCAAGTTGATCGTCATTAATGGAGATGGAGAGGTCCAGGAAGGGGAGGGAGGTATCAGAGATGTTCCAGGTAAATTTAAGATCGGGGTGGAATGTGTTGGTGAAGTTGATGAATTGCTCAACCTCCTCACGGCAGCATGAGGTGGTGCCAATGCAGTCTTCAATGTAGCGGAGGAAGAGGTGGGGAGTGGTGCTGTTGTAAATACGGAAGATCGACTGTTCTACGTAGCCAACAAAGAGACAGACATACCTGGGGCCCATACGTGTGCCCATGGCTACTCCTTTGGTCTAGAGGGAGTGGGAGGATTTGAAGGAGAAAGTGTTAAGGTTGAGGACCAGTTCGGCCAAACGAATGAGAGTGTCAGTGGAAGGGTACTGTTGGGGACATCGGGAGAGGAAGGAATGGAGGGCTTGGAGGCCCTGGTCATGGCGGATGGAAGTGTAGAGGGATTGGATATCCATGGTGATGATGAGGTGTTGGGGGCCGGGCAAACAGAAATCTTGGAGGAGATGGAGGTCGTGGATGGTGTCTTGAACATACGTGGGGAGTTCCTGGATAGGGGGGATAGGACAGTGTCAAGGTAGGTGGAGATGAGACAATGGGTCGGCTGGAGTGGTCAGGCTTCTGGATCTTGGTAAGGAGTTAGAATCGGGCGGTGCAGGGTTCCTGGACTATGAGGTTGGAAGCTGTGGTTGGCAGATCTCCTGAGGTGATGAGGCTCTGTATGGTCTGGGAGATGACGGTTTGGTGATAGGGGTGGGGTCATGGTCAAGGGAGCAGAAGGAGGAGGTGTCTTCAAGTTGGCATCTGACTTCAGCAGCGTAGCGGTCAGTGCGCCAAACTACCACTGCATCCCCTTTATCTGCTGGTTTGATGGTGAGGTTTGAATTGGAGCAGAGGGAGTGGAGTGCTGTGCGTCACGATTGTGAGAGTTTGGAGTGGGGGAGGGGGTAGACAGGTTGAGGTAGTTAATGTCTCAGCGGCAGTTGGAAATGTAGACATCTAGGCCAGTGAATAGGCCAGCACGGGGTATCCAGGTGGATGGAGTGTGTTGGAGGCTGGCAAAGGGGTCCTGGGAAGGTGGGCGGGAGTCC